>NC_052146.1:176064137-176707873 GCF_902713615.1 Scyliorhinus canicula
GGGGGGGGGGGGGGGGGGGGGGTGGTGGGTATTTTAAAAATTAATTTGCTTATTGTTAATTTATTTTGTTGTTTATTGGGTTGGGGGGGGGGGGTGGGGGGTTTGTTACATGCGTTGTTACGGGTGCCGGGGGTGTTTATTATTGTTATTATTATTGTTCTGTTGATATATATTTTTCAAAAATTCAATAAAAATAATAAAAAATAAAAAAAATCCCACCCAAACTCCTGGGATTCAGCGTTTGACCGTATCCTAACTCACACACATTTTGGCACTAAGCTTTCAAATTGCATTTCATCCATTGGTCTGATGCCTGCAGTGGGGTGTGGTGGTAGGATTTGCAGCTTTGAGCTGCATATTGTGGTTTTTATAGTTGCCAAGAATGAGTAACAACAAAGTCTTGTGGTTTCCTACTTTCAGCTTTCGATCATTAGTCACATTCCAAAGCAGAGTTGCTTGTCAAGGCATTTGAAACGACCATAACATGGTGCAAGGAACTCATTGACCATCCTAAAACAATGGGGCAGTTTTCGCGAGCTCAGGGTGGGGCAGTGTTGATGAGCTCAGGATGGGGCAGTGTGGCGGGGTCAGGGTGGGGCAGTGTTGTTGGTGGGCTCAGGGTGGGGCAGTGTTGGTGGGCTCAGGTGGGGCAGTGTTGATGAGCTCAGGATGGGCAGTGTTGGTGGGCTCAGGGTGGGTCAGTGTTGGTGGGCCAGGGTGGGGCAGTGTTGGTGGGCTCAGGGTGGGGCAGTGTTGGTGGGCTCAGGGTGGGGCAGTGTTGGTGGGCTCAGGGTGGGGCAGTGTTGGTGGGCTCAGGGTGGGGCAGTGTTGGTGGGCTCAGGGTGGGGCAGTGTTGGTGGGGTCAGGTGGGGCAGTGTTGGTGGGCTCAGGGTGGGGCAGTGTTGGTGGGCTCAGGGTGGGGCAGTGTTGGTGGACTCAGGTGGGTCAGTGTTGGTGGGCTCAGGGTGGGGCGTGTTGGTGGGCTCAGGATGGGGCAGTGTTGGTGGGCTCAGGGTGGGTCAGTGTTGGTGGGCTCAGGGTGGGGCAGTGTTGGTGGGCTCAGGGTGGGCGGTGTTGGTGGCTCAGGGAGGGGCAGTGTTGGTGGGCTCAGGGTGGGTCAGTGTTGGTGGGCTCAGGGTGGGGCAGTGTTGGTGGTCAGGGTGGGGCGGTGTTGGTGGGCTCGGGGTGGGGCGGTGTTGGTGGGCTAAGGGTGGGGCAGTGTTGGTGGGCTCAGGGTGGGGCAGTGTTGGTGGGGTCAGGGTGGGTCAGGGTT
This sequence comes from Scyliorhinus canicula, assembly GCF_902713615.1. Lineage (NCBI taxonomy): Eukaryota > Metazoa > Chordata > Chondrichthyes > Carcharhiniformes > Scyliorhinidae > Scyliorhinus > Scyliorhinus canicula. Next base: position 176,065,411 of record NC_052146.1, read on the forward strand.
GGTGGGGCAGGGTGGGGCAGTGTTGGTGGGCTCAGGGTGGGGCAGTGTTGGTGGGATCAGGGAGGGGCAGTGTTGGTGGGCTCAGGATGGGCGGTGTTGGTGGGCTCAGGGTGGGGCAGTGTTGGTGGGCTCAGGATGGGGCAGTGATGGTGGGATCAGGATGGGGCGGTGTTGGTGGGATCAGGGTGGGGCAGTGTTTGGGCTCGGGGTGGGGCAGTGTGTGGTGGGCTCAGGGTGGGGCAGTGTTGGTGGGGTCTGGGTGGGGCAGTGTTGGTGGGCTCAGGATGGGGCAGTTGTGTGGGCTCAGGGTGGGGGCAGTGTTGGCGGATTCAGGGTGGGGGTAATGTTGGTGGGCTCAGGGTGGGGCAGTGTTGGTGGGCTCAGGGTGGGGCAGGCTGGTGGGCTCAGGGTGGGGCAGTGTTGGTGGGCTCAGGGTGGGGCGGTGTTTGGTGGGCTCAGGGTGGGGCGGTGTTGGTGGGCTCAGGGTGGGGCAGTGTTGGTGGGCTCAGGGTGGGGCAGTGTTGGTGCGGTCAGGGTGGGTCAGTGTTGGTGGGCTCAGGGTGGGGCAGTGTTTGGTGGGCTCAGGGTGGGGCAGTGTTGGTGGGATCAGGGTGGGGCGGTGGGTGGGATCAGGGTGGGGCATGTTGGTGGGCTCGGGGTGGGGCAGTGTTGGTGGGCTCAGGGTGGGGCAGTGTTGGTAGGCTCAGGGTGGGGCAGTGCTGGTGGGCTCAGGGTGGGGGCAGTGTTGGTGGGCTCGGGGTGGGGCAGTGTTGGTGGGCTCAGGGTGGGCAGTGTTGGGCTCAGGATGGGGCAGTGTTGGTGGGCTCAGGGTGGGGCAGTGTTGGTGGGGTCAGGGTGGGTCAGGGTTGGTGGGCTCAGGGTGGGGCAGTGTTGGTGGCTCAGGGTGGGGCAGTGTTGGTGGGTTCAGGGTGGGGCGGTGTTGGTGGGGTCAGGGTGGGGCAGTGTTGGTGGGCTCGGGGTGGGGCAGTGTTGGTGGGCTCAGGGTGGGGCAGTGTTGGTGGGCTCAGGGTGGGGCAGTGTTGGTGGGCTCAGGGTGGGGGCAGTGTTGGTGGGCTCGGGGTGGGGCAGTGTTGGTGGGCTCAGGGTGGGGCAGTGTTGGTGGGCTCAGGGTGGGGCAGTGTTGGTGGGCTCAGGGTGGGGCAGTGTTGGTGGGCTCAGGGTGGGGCAGTGTTTATGGGCTCAGGGAGGGGCAGTGTGGTGGGCTCAGGGTGGGGCAGTGTTGGTGGGCTCAGGGTGGGGCAGTGTTGGTGGGGTCAGGGTGGGGCAGTGTTGGTGGGCTCAGGGTGGGGCAGTGTTGGTGGGCTCAGGGTGGGGCAGTGTTGGTGGGGTCAGGGTGGGGCAGTGTTGTGGGCTCAGGGTGGGGCAGTGTTGGGGGCTCAGGGTGGGGCAGTGTTGGTGGGCTCAGGGTGGGTCAGTGTTGGTGGGCTCAGGGTGGGGCGGTGTTGGTGGGCTCAGGATGGGGCAGTGTTGGTGGGCTCAGGGTGGGTCAGTGTTGGTGGGCTCAGGGTGGGGCAGTGTTGGTGGGTCAGGGTGGGGCGGTGTTGGTGGGCTCAGGGAGGGGCAGTGGTGGTGGGCTCAGGGTGGGTCAGTGTTGGTGGGCTCAGGGTGGGGCAGTGTTGGTGGCTCAGGGTGGGGCGGTGTTGGTGGGCTCAGGTGGGGCGGTGTTGGTGGGCTCAGGGTGGGCAGTGTTGGTGGGCTCAGGGTGGGGCAGTGTTGGTGGGGTCAGGGTGGGTCAGTGTTGGTGGGCTCAGGGTGGGGCAGTGTTGGTGGGCTCAGGGTGGGGCAGTGTTGGTGGGATCAGGGAGGGGCAGTGTTGGTGGGCTCAGGGTGGGGCGGTGTTGGTGGGCTCAGGGTGGGGCAGTGTTGGTGGGCTCAGGATGGGGCAGTGATGGTGGGATCAGGATGGGGCGGTGTTGGTGGGATCAGGGTGGGGCAGTGTTGGTGGGCTCGGGGTGGGGTGTTGGTGGGCTCAGGGTGGGGCAGTGTTGGTGGGCTCGGGGTGGGGCAGTGTTGGTGGGCTCAGGATGGGGCAGTGTTGGTGGGCTCAGGGTGGGGCAGTGTTGGCGGATTCAGGGTGGGGGTAATGTTGGTGGGCTCAGGGTGGGGCAGTGTTGGTGGGCTCAGGGTGGGGCAGTGCTGTGGGCTCAGGGTGGGGCAGTGTTGGTGGGCTCAGGGTGGGGGCGGTGTTGGTGGGCTCAGGGTGGGGCGGTGTTGGTGGGCTCAGGGTGGGGCAGTGTTGGTGGGCTCAGGGTGGGGACGTGTTGGTGGGGTCAGGGTGGGTCAGTGTTGGTGGGCTCAGGGTGGGGCAGTGTTGGTGGGCTCAGGGTGGGGCAGTGTTGGTGGGCTCAGGGTGGGGCGGTGTTGGTGGGCTCAGGGTGGGGCAGTGTTGGTGGGCTCAGGGTGGGGCAGTGTTTGGTGGGCTCAGGGTGGGGCAGTGTTGGTGGGCTCAGGTGGGGCAGTGTTGGTGGGTTCAGGGTGGGCAGTGTTGGCGGATTCAGAGTGGGCAGTGTTGGTGGGCTCAGGGTGGGGCAGTGTTGGTGGGTTCAGGGTGAGTCAGTGTTGGTGAGCTCAGGGTTGGGTAGTGTTGGTGGGCTCAGGGTGGGGCAGTGTTGGTGGGCTCAGGGTGGGGCAGTGTTGGTGGGCTCAGGGTGGGGCAGTGTTGGTGGGCTCAGGGTGGGGCAGTGTTGGTGGGCTCAGGGTGGGTCAGTGTTGGTGGGCAGGGTGGGGCAGTGTGTGGTGGGCTCAGGATAGGGCAGTGTTGGTGGGGTCAGGGTGGGGGGCAGTGGTTTGTGGGCTCAGGGTGGGGCAGTGTTGGGGGTGGGTCTGGGGCAGTGTTGGTGGGCTCAGGATGGGGCAGTGTTGGTGGGGTCTGGGTGGGGCAGTGATGGTGGGCTCAGGGTGGGGCAGGGTTGGTGGGTTCAAGGTGGGTCAGTGTTGGTGAGTTCAGGATGGGGCAGTGTGGTGGCTCGGGGTGGGGCAGAGTTGGTGGGTTCAGGGTGGGTAAGTGTTGGTGAGTTCAGGGTGGGGCAGTGTTGGTGGGCTCAGGGTGGGGCAGTGTTGGTGTGCTCAGGTGGGGAAGTGTTGGTGGGCTCAGGTGGGGCAGGGTTGGTGGGTTCAGGGTGGGTCAGTGTTGGTGAGTTCAGGGTGAGGCAGTGTTGGTGGGGTCAGGGTGGGGCAGTGTTGGTGGGCTCAGGGTGGGGCAGTGTTGTGGGCTCAGGGTGGGGCAGTGTTGGTGGGGCTCAGGGTGGGGCAGTGTGTTGGGCTCAGGGTGGGTCAGTGTTGGTGGGCTCAGGTGGGTCAGTGTAGGCGGGCTCAGGGTGGGGCAGTGTTGGTGGGCTCAGGGTGGGGCAGTGTTGGTGGGCTCGGGGTGGGGCAGTGTTAGCGGGTTCAGGGTGGGGCAGTGTTGGCGGATTCAGGGTGGGGCAGTGTTGGTGGGCTCAGGGTGGGGCAGTGTTGGTGGGCTCAGGGTGGGGCGTGTTGGTGGGGTCAGGGTGGGGCAGTGTTGGTGGGCTCAGGGTGGGGGCAGTTGTTGGGCTCAGGGTGGGGCAGTGTTGGTGGGCTCAGGGTGGGGCAGTATGGTGGGTTCAGGGTGGGGCAGTGTTGGTGGGCTCAGGGTGGGGCAGTGGTGGGCTCAGGGTGGGGAAGTGTTGGTGGGCTCAGGGTGGGGTGGTGTTGGTGGCTCAGGGTGGGGCAGTGTTGGTGGGGTCAGGGTGGGTCAGTGTTGGTAGGGTCAGGGTGGGGCAGTGTTGGTGGGCTCAGGGTGGGGCACTGTTGGTGGGCTCAGGGTGGGGTGGTGTTGGTGGGCTCGGGGTGGGGCAGTGTTGGCGGATTCAGGGTGGGGCAGTGTTGGCGGATTCAGAGTGGGCAGTGTTGGTGGGCTCAGGGTGGGGCAGTGTTGGTGGGTTCAGGGTGGGTCAGTGTTGGTGGGCTCAGGGTGGGGCAGTGTTGGTGGGGCTCAGGGTGGGGCAGTGTTGTGGGCTCAGGGTGGGGCAGTGTTGGTGGCTCAGGGTGGGGCAGTGTTGTGGGCTCAGGGTGGGGCAGTGTTGGTGGGCTCAGGGTGGGTCAGTGTGGTGGGCTCAGGGTGGGGCAGTGTTGGTGGGCTCAGGATAGGGCAGTGTTGGTGGGGTCAGGGTGGGGGCAGTGTTGGTGGGCTCAGGGTGGTGCAGTGTTGGTGGGGTCTGGGTGGGCAGTGTTGGTGGGCTCAGGATGGGGCAGTGTTGGTGGGTCTGGGTGGGGCAGTGATGGTGGCTCAGGTGGGCAGGGTTGGTGGGTTCAAGGTGGGTCAGTGTTGGTGAGTTCAGGTGGGGCAGTGTTGTGGGCTCGGGTGGGGCAGAGTTGGTGGGCTCAGGGTGGGTCAGTGTTGGTGAGTTCAGGGTGGGGCAGTGTTGGTGGGCTCAGGGTGGGGCAGTGTTGGTGTGCTCAGGTGGGGAAGTGTTGGTGGGCTCAGGTGGGGCAGGGTTGGTGGGTTCAGGGTGGGTCAGTGTTGGTGAGTCAGGGTGAGGCAGTGTTGGTGGGGTCAGGGTGGGGCAGTGTTGGTGGGCTCAGGGTGGGGCAGTGTTAGTGGGCTCAGGGTGGGGCAGTGTTGGTGGGCTCAGGGTGGGGCAGTGTTGGTGGGCTCAGGGTGGGTCAGTGTTGTGTGGGCTCAGGGTGGGTCGTGTTGGCGGGCTCAGGGTGGGGCAGTGTTGGTGGGCTCAGGGTGGGGCAGTGTTGGTGGGCTCGGGGTGGGGCAGTGTTAGTGGGTTCAGGGTGGGGCGTGTTGGCGGATTCAGAGTGGGGCAGTGTTGGTGGGCTCAGGGTGGGGCAGTGTTGGTGGGCTCAGGGTGGGGCGGTGTGTGGTGGGTCAGGGTGGGGCAGTGTTGGTGGGCTCAGGGTGGGCAGTGTTGGTGGGCTCAGGGTGGGGCAGTGTTGGTGGGCTCAGGGTGGGGCAGTGTTGGTTGGGTTCAGGGTGGGGCAGTGTTGGTGGGCTCAGGGTGGGGCAGTGTTGGTGGCTCAGGGTGGGGAAGTGTTGGTGGCTCAGGTGGGGTGGTGTTGGTGGGCTCAGGGTGGGGCAGTGTTGGGGGGTGGGTCAGGTGGGTTGTTGGTAGGGTCAGGTGGGGCAGTGTTGGTGGGCTCAGGGGGGGCACTGTTGGTGGGCTCAGGGTGGGGTGGTGTTGGTGGGCTCGGGTGGGGCAGTGTTGGTGGGCTCAGGTGGGGCAGTGTTGGTGGGCTCGGGTGGGGCAGTGTTGGTGGCTCAGGGTGGGGCAGTGTGGTGGGCTCAGGGTGGGGGGTTGGTGGGCTCAGGGTGGGGCGGTGTTGGTGGGCTCAGGGTGGGGCGGTGTTGGTGGGCTCAGGGTGGGGCAGTGTTGGTGGGGTCAGGGTGGGTCAGTGTTGGTGGGCTCAGGGTGGGGCAGTGTTGGTGGGCTCAGGGTGGGGCAGTGTTGGTGGGATCAGGGAGGGGCAGGGTTGGTGGGCTCAGGGTGGGGCGGTGTTGGTGGGATTAGGGTGGGGCAGTGTTGGTGGGCTCAGGATGGGGCAGTGATGGTGGGATCAGGATGGGGCGGTGTTGGTGGGATCAGGGTGGGGCAGTGTTGGTGGGCTCGGGTGGGGCAGTGTTGGTGGGCTCAGGGTGGGGCAGTGTTGGTGGGCTCGGGTGTGGGCAGTGTTGGTGGGCTCAGGATGGGCAGTGTTGGTGGGCTCAGGGTGGGGCAGTGTTGGCGGATTCAGGGTGGGGGTAGTGTTGGTGGGCTTAGGGTGGGCAGTGTTGTTGGGCTCAGGGTGGGGCAGTGCTGGGTGGGCTCAGGTGGGGCAGTGTTGGTGGGCTCAGGGTGGGGGCAGTGTTGGTGTGCTCAGGTATGGGCAGTGTGGTGGGCTCAGGGTGGGGCATGTTGGTGGGTCCAGGGTGGGTCAGTGTTGGTGGGCTCAGGGTGGGGCAGTGTTGGTGGGCTAGGGTGGGGCCAGTGTTGGTGGGCTTCAGGGTGGGTCAGGTGTTGGTGGGCTCGGGTGGGGCAGTGTGGTGGGCTCAGGATAGGGCAGTGTTGGTGGGGTCAGGGTGGGGGCAGTGTTTGTGGGCTCAGGGGTGGGCAGTGTGGTGGGGTCTGGGTGGGGCGTGTTGGTGTGCTCAGGGACCTGGGGGCAGTGTGGTGGGCTCAGGGTGGGTCAGGTGTTGGTGTGCTCAGGGTGGGGCAGTGTTGTGGGCTCAGGTGGGTCAGTGTTGGTGGGCTCAGGGTGGGGCAGTGTTGGTGGCTCAGGATAGGGCAGTGTTGGTGGGTTCAGGGTGGGGCAGTGTTGGTGGGCAGGGTGGGGCAGTGTTGGTGGGCTCAGGGTGGGGAAGTGTTGGTGGGCTCAGGGTGGGGTGGTGTTGGTGGGCTCAGGGTGGGGCAGTGTTGGTGGGTTCAGGGTGGGTCAGTGGTGGTAGGGTCAGGGTGGGGCAGTGTTGGTGGGCTCAGGGTGGGGCACTGTTGGTGGGCTCAGGGTGGGTGGTGTTGGTGGGCTCGGGTGGGGCAGTGTTGGTGGGCTCAGGGTGGGGCAGTGTTGGTGGGCTCGGGGTGGGGCAGTGTTGGTGGGCTCAGGGTGGGGCAGTGCTGGTGGGCTCAGGGTGGGGCAGTGTTGGTGGGCTCAGGGTGGGCGGGTTGGGTGGGCTCAGGGTGGGCGGTGTTGGGCTGCTCAGGGGGGGCAGTGTTGGTGGGGTCAGGGTGGGTCAGTGTTGGTGGGCTCAGGGTGGGGCAGTGTTGGTGGGCTCAGGTGGGGCAGTGTTGGTGGGATCAGGGAGGGGCAGTGTTGGTGGGCTCAGGATGGGGCGGTGTTGGTGGGATTAGGGTGGGGCAGTGTGGTGGGCTCAGGATGGGCAGTGATGGTGGGATCAGGATGGGGCGGTGTTGGTGGGATCAGGGTGGGGCAGTGTTGGTGGGCTCGGGGTGGGCAGTGTTGGTGGGCTCAGGGTGGGGCAGTGTTGGTGGGCTCGGGGGGGGCAGTGTTGGTGGGCTCAGGATGGGGCAGTGTTGGTGGGCTCAGGGTGGGGCAGTGTTGGCGGATTCAGGGTGGGGGTGTTGGTGGGCTTAGGGTGGGGCAGTGTTGGTGGGCTCAGGGTGGGGCAGTGCTGGTGGGCTCAGGGTGGGGCAGTGTTGGTGGGCTCAGGGTGGGGCAGTGTTGGTGTGCTCAGGGTAGGGCAGTGTTGGTGGGCTCAGGGTGGGGCAGTGTTGGTGGGCTCAGGGTGGGGCAGTGTTGGTGGCTCAGGGTGGGGCAGTGTTGGGGGCTCAGGGTGGGCAGTGTTCGGTGGGTTCAGGTGAGGGCAGTGTTGGTGGGCTCAGGGTGGGGCAGTGTTGGTGGAGTTCAGGGTGGGCAGTGTTGGTGGGTCAGGGTGTGGGGCAGTGTTGGTGGGCTCAGGTGGGGCAGTGTTGGTGGCTCAGGGTTGGGCAGTGTGGTGGGCTCAGGGTGGGGCAGTGTTGGTGGGCTCAGGGTGGGGCAGTGTTGGTGGCTCAGGGTGGGGCAGTGTTGGTGGCTCAGGGTGGGGGCAGTGTTGGTGGGGCTCAGGGTGGGGCAGTGTTGGGTGGGCTCAGGGTGGGGCAGTGTGGTGGGCTCAGGGTGGGCCAGTGTTGGTGGGCTCAGGGTGGGGCAGTGTTGGTGGGCTCAGGGGTGGGCAGTGTTTGGTGGTTCAGGGTGGGGCAGTGTTGGTGGGGTCAGGTGGGGCAGTGTTGGTGGTGCTCAGGGTGGGGCAGTGTGGGTGGGCTCAGGGTGGGTCAGTGTTGTGGGGTCAGGGTGGGCAGTGTTGGTGGGCTCAGGAGGGGGCAGTGTTTGGTGGGATCAGGGTGGGTCAGTGTTGGTGGGCTCAGGGTGGGGCAGTGTTTGGTGGGGTCAGTGTGGGGCAGTGTTGGTGGGCTCAGGGTGGGTCAGTGTTGGTGGCTCAGGGTGGGGCAGTGTTGGTGGGCTCAGGGTGGGGCAGTGTTGGTGTGCTCAGGGTGGGTCAGTGTTGGTGGGCTCAGGGTGGGGCAGTGTTGGTGGGCTCAGGGTGGGCAGTGTTGGTGGTCAGGGTGGGTCAGTGTTGGTGGGCTCAGGGTGGGGCAGTGTTGGTGGGCTCAGGATAGGGCAGTGTTGGTGGGGTCAGGGTGGGGGCAGTGTTGTGCTCAGGGTGGGGCAGTGTTGGTGGGCTCTGGGTGGGGCAGTGTTGGTGGGCTCAGGATGGGGCAGTGTTGGTGGGGTCTGGGTGGGGCAGTGATGATGGGCTCAGGGTGGGGCAGGGTTGGTGGGTTCAGGGTGGGTCAGTGTTGGTGAGTTCAGGATGGGGCAGTGTTGGTGGGCTCGGGGTGGGGCAGAGTTGGTGGCTCAGGGTGGGTCAGTTGGTGAGTTCAGGGTGGGGCAGTGTTGGTGGGCTCAGGGTGGGGCAGTGTTGGTGTGCTCAGGGTGGGAAGTGTTGGTGGGCTAGGGTGGGGCAGGGTTGGTGGGTTCAGGGTGGGTCAGTGTGGTGAGTTCAGGGTGGGGCAGTGTTGGTGGGTCAGGGTGGGGCAGTGTTGGTGGGCTCAGGGTGGGGCAGTGTTGGTGGGCTCAGGGTGGGGCAGTGTTGGTGGGCTCAGGGTGGGGCAGTGTTGGTGGGCTCAGGGTGGGGCAGTGTTGGTGGGCTCAGGGTGGGTCAGTGTTGGCGGGCTCAGGGTGGGGCAGTGTTGGTGGGCTCAGGGTGGGGCAGTGTTGGTGGGCTCGGGGTGGGGCAGTGTTGGTGGGCTCAGGGTGGGCAGTGTTGGTGGGCTCAGGGTGGGGCAGTGTTGGTGGGCTCAGGGTGGGGCGGTGTTGGTGGGCTCAGGGTGGGGCGGTGTTGGTGGGCTCAGGGTGGGGCAGTGTTGGTGGGGTCAGGGTGGGGCAGTGTTGGTGGGCTCAGGGTGGGGCAGTGTTGGTGGGCTCAGGGTGGGGCAGTGTTGGTGGGATCAGGGTGGGGCAGTGTTGGTGGGCTCAGGATGGGGCAGTGTTGGTGGGATTAGGGTGGGGCAGTGTTGGTGGGCTCAGGATGGGGCAGTGATGGTGGGATCAGGATGGGGCGGTGTTGGTGGGGTCAGGGTGGGGCAGTGTTGGTGGGCTCGGGGTGGGGCAGTGTTGGTGGTCAGGGTGGGGCAGTGTTGGTGGGCTCAGGGTGGGGCAGTGTTGGTGGGCTCAGGATGGGGCAGTGTTGGTGGGCTCAGGGTGGGGGCAGTGTTGGCGGATTCAGGGTGGGGCAGTGTTGGTGGGCTTAGGGTGGGGCAGTGTTGGTGGGCTCAGGGTGGGGCATGCTGGTGGGCTCAGGGTGGGGCAGTGTTGGTGGGCTCAGGGTGGGGCAGTGTTGGTGTGCTCAGGGTAGGGCAGTGTTGGTGGGCTCAGGGTGGGGCAGTGTTGGTGGGCTCAGGGTGGGTCAGTGTTGGTGGGCTCAGGGTGGGGCAGTGTTGGTGGGCTCAGGGTGGGGCAGTGTTGGTGGGCTCAGGGTGGGTCAGTGTTGGTGGCTCAGGGTGGGGCAGTGTTGGTGGGCTCAGGATAGGGCAGTGTTGGTGTGGGTCAGGGTGGGGGCAGTGTTGGTGGGCTCAGGGTGGGGCAGTGTTGGTGGGGTCTGGGTGGGGCAGTGTTGGTGTGCTCAGGGTGGGGCAGTGTTGGTGGGCTCAGGGTGGGTCAGTGTTGGTGGGCTCAGGGTGGGGCAGTGTTGGTGGGCTCAGGGTGGGCAGTGTTGGTGGGCTCAGGGTGGGTCAGTGTTGGTGGGCTCAGGGTGGGGCAGTGTTGGTGGGCTCAGGGTGGGCAGGGTGGTGGGCTCAGGGTGGGTCAGTGTTGGTGGGCTCAGGGTGGGGCAGTGTTGGTGGGCTCAGGATAGGGCAGTGTTGGTGGGTCAGGGTGGGGGCAGTGTTGGTGGGCTCAGGGTGGGGCAGTGTTGGTGGGGTCTGGGTGGGCAGTGTTGGTGGGCTCAGGATGGGGCAGTGTTGGTGGGGTCTGGGTGGGCAGTGATGGTGGGCTCAGGGTGGGGCAGTGTTGGTGGGCTCAGGGTGGGGCGGTGTTTGGTGTCTCAGGGTGGGCAGTGTTGGTGGGCTCAGGGTGGGGCAGTGTGGGTGGGCTCAGGGTGGGGCAGTGTTGGTGGGCCCAGGGTGGGCAGTGTTGGTGGGCTCAGGGTGGGTCAGTGTTGGTGGGCTCAGGGTGGGCAGTGTTGGTGGGCTCAGGGGGGCAGGGTTGGTGGGCTCAGGGGGGGGCAGTGTTGGTGGGCTCAGGGTGGGTCAGTGTTGGTGGGCTCAGGGTGGGGCAGTGTTGGTGGCTCAGGATAGGGCAGTGTTGGTGGGGTCAGGGTGGGGGCAGTGTTGGTGGGCTCAGGGTGGGGCAGTGTTGGTGGGGTCTGGGTGGGCAGTGTTGGTGGGCTCAGGATGGGGCAGTGTTGGTGGGGTCTGGGTGGGGCAGTGATGGTGGGCTCAGGGGGGCAGGTTGGTGGGTCAGGGTGGGTCAGTGTTGGTGAGTTCAGGATGGGCAGTGTTGGTGGGCTCGGGGTGGGGCAGAGTTGGTGGGCTCAGGGTGGGTCAGTGTTGGTGATTCAGGGTGGGGCAGTGTTGGTGGGCTCAGGGTGGGCAGTGTTGGTGTGCTCAGGGTGGGGTGTTGGTGGGCTCAGGGTGGGGCAGGTTGGTGGGTCAGGGTGGGTCAGTGTTGGTAGGGTCAGGGTGGGGCAGTGTTGGTGGGGTCAGGGTGGGGCAGTGTTGGTGGGCTCAGGGTGGGGCAGTGTTGGTGGGCTCAGGGTGGGGCAGTGTTGGTGGGCTCAGGGTGGGGCAGTGTTGGTGGGCTCAGGGGGCTCAGTGTTGGGGGGTCAGGAGGCTCAGTGTTGGGGCTCAGGGTGGGGCAGTGTTGGTGGGCTCAGGGTGGGGCAGTGTTGGTGGGCTCGGGTGGGGCAGTGTTGGTGGGTCAGGGTGGGGCAGTGTTGGCGGATCAGGTGGGCAGTGTTGGTGGGCTCAGGGTGGGGCAGTGTTGGTGGGCTCAGGGTGGGGCGTGTTGGTGGGGTCAGGGTGGGGCAGTGTGTGGGGTCAGGGTGGGGGCAGTGTTGGTGGGCTCAGGGTGGGCAGTGTTGGTGGGCTCAGGGTGGGGCAGGTTGGTGGGTCAGGGTGGGGCAGTGTTGGTGGGCTCAGGGGGGGCAGTGTTGGTGGGCTCAGGGTGGGGAAGTGTGGTGGGCTAGGGTGGGGTGGTGGGCTGGGCTCAGGGTGGGGCAGTGTTGGTGGGGTCAGGGGGGTCAGTGTTGGTGGGGTCAGGGTGGGGCAGTGTTGGTGGCTCAGGGTGGGGCACTGTTGGTGGGCTCAGGGTGGGGCGTGTTGGTGGGGTCAGGGTGGGGCAGTGTTGGTGGGCTCAGGGTGGGGCAGTGTTGGTGGGCTCAGGATGGGGCAGTGTTGGTGGGCTCAGGGTGGGGCAGTGTTGGTGGGCTCAGGATGGGGCAGTGTTGGTGGGCTCAGGGTGGGTCAGTGTTGGTGGGCAGGGTGGGGCAGTGTTGGTGGGCTCAGGGTGGGTCAGTGTTGGTGTGCTCAGGGTGGGGCAGTGTTGGTGGGCTCAGGGTGGGGCAGTGTTGGTGGGCTCAGGATGGGGCAGTGTTGGCGGCTCAGGGTGGGGCAGTGTTGTGGGCCAGGGTGGGGCAGTGTTGGTGGGCTCAGGGTGGGGCAGTGTTGGTGGGCTCAGGGTGGGGCAGTGTTGGGGGCTCAGTGTGGGGCAGTGTTGGTGGGCAGGGTGGGTCAGTGTGTGGGCTCAGGGTGGGGCAGTGTTGGCGAGTTTATTGAGGATATCTATTAGGTTTTTCATTGTGTGCCTGATATCTATTCTCTGTTCTCTAGATGTGATTCATTAAGCACAGACGTACTTATTAAAGATGATAGAGACTGAACTGTGTCTCTTACAACAGGCTGTTGTATAAAAAAGAGAAGACATTTTAGAAACATTGAATAAAGCTTTGGTTACGCACATAGAATCTTGAGTGTATCATCTCTGCATATCCCCAAGGCATAACATGCGACACTGGCAATGAGGGTGATGGAAAATAGTTTTCCTTTCTTCACGGGGAAATCCACCCATACTGTGCGATTGATGAATTCCGGGCTCAAGAAGGTACTTGCGCTGTCGAGGGATGGACAGTCTGGGCATAGCAGCAATCCTCCTGAAGGTGATACACTCAGAGCAGAGGGCCAACAAGTGTATGCAGTTCACTGCAGACATTGTCTACATTTGATCAGACAGTAAGTGCTCTCAGAATATACTTGGGCCAAAGAAAAGTGTGATGATCGAAAAATAAACAACCCACCAGAGTGCGTCCATAAATCAATACATAGCAATTGGTTTTCTACATGTAAATTTGGCGCATTAGCTAACAACCTCATCTTCCACATAGGATCTGTCCCTGTCCTCACCAGCCAGCTCAGCAGCCTGTTCCTCAAAGGGGGTGAGGGGTGGGGCAACTCCGGAATTCCCCTCCACTCTGGGAACTCTCCCTGTTATCGTTGATCTTCTCCCGCATTAAGATAGGTGGATAGACTGAGCAACGCGGATGAAAAAGCAAATCACAAACATGCATGTCTGCTTTGTTTGATCAGTCTCTCCCAGTAAGGGCTGAAGATACAACTTGTTCAGGATTTTTCAGGAGATAATGATGTTAAAGTGTCTGTTACACAATAAGTGGCGATGTCCTTTCTGCTGGCAGTGTATGAGATCCCTGTGGACTGTACCCTTCGTATGCCTGATGGCTTTCTGAGAGTGCGTTTTGGAATGAGGTTGACTGACCCTGGCAGAGAAGATTTTTTCAGAATTTACAGTGCAGAAGGGGCCATTCGGCCCATCCAGTCTGCACCGGCTCTTGGAAAGAGCACCCTACCCAAGGTCAACACCTCCACCCTATTCCCTAACCCAGTAACGCCACCCACACTAAGGGCAATTTTGGACACTAAGGGCAATTTATCATGGCCAATCCACTAACCTGCACATCTTTGGACTGCGATCATTTATCTTCCTACACTGCAGGGCGGTCCTCTTATGAGATCCACATGTATTGACCTCCCTGGTGACCTCCTCCCCAGCTGATGTGATGAGGTTGTCAGCCCTCTGGTTTCCATCCTGAGGGTAGATGACCTCTTGCCAGCACTGGACTGTCTGGAGAAGTGGCTCCAGGGAGCTGTCACTAAATTTCGATGGGGGTGGGGGGTGTGGGTGTTGTTTCTTCTGGTGCCATCACTCACCCAGGCTGAAAAGAGTGACTGCTGTGTGTGAGTGCCATTTAAATATGGTGCTTTGACTCCATGAGGTATCGCAGGGCGGAAGAATCCCAGCCCGCGCTGCCTCAAAATCATGAGCTCCTCATTGATGCATAAATAATGAACTGAAAAGTGGATGAACTGGCATGAGAGCCTACCTGCCACCCAGTGGGAATGCCAGGTTCCCCACCTACCACCACATTAGTCTCCGGAATGGAAAATTCCACCTGCAGTGTTCAATTGTTTAGTGTTTGTTTATGTATGTCTGGTATCTTTACGCTCTGTTCTCTGTTTATGTTTAGTTAAACCTGGGTGTGGTGACTGAGAGAGAGCGAGACTGATCTGAGGGTAACCTGCTGTAAACAGACAATTTGAAAGCAGTGAATGAAGCTCCAGTTCCACACACACAATCTAGAGTGTATCATCTCCCCATATCTCCGAGGCAGAAAGCAGAACGGACCCATAATTGTAGTATGTTATGAAGCTGGGCTCTTCAGATTTTGGCATTTGCTTGAATAAATCTCAGGGACTGAGAAACCCAAGAGCTATAGGGAGGCAATTCCAAATAAATTCAATGCATTTTATAGCATTGCTTATGGGCCAGGAGACTGACAACTGCTTCAACCTGGTCAGCCAAGGAAATCTTCTGAGGAAGGATGTTCTTGCTCTCGAGGGAGTGCAGCAAAGGTTTACCAAACTGATTCCAGGGATGGCGGGACTGTCATATGAGGAGAGATTGACTAGGTTGAGACTGGAATTCAGAAGAATGAGGTGGGATCGCATAGAGACTTATAAAAATTCTAACAGGACTAGGCAGGTAGATGCAGGGAAGATGTTACAATGGGTGTGTCCAGAACCAGGGGTCACAACACGGATCAGGATAAACCATTTCGGACAAAGATGAGAAGACATTTCTTCACACAAAGAGTGGTGAGCCTGTGGAATTCATTACCAGAGGAAGTTGGTTGATGCTAAAACTTTGAATATATTCAAGAGGCGGCTGGATATAGCACTTGGGAGAATGGGATCAAAGGCTATGGGGAGAAAGCAGGATTAGGCTATTGAGTTGGATGATCAGTCCTGATTATGATGAATGATGGAGCAGGCTCGAAGAGCCAAAAGGCCTCCTCCTGCTCCTATCTTCTATGTATCTATGTATCTTCTGCCTCGATTTGGTTGCACTACCCTTCCCAAAAGCCATGATCTCTTGTTTGCCCTCATCTCTCCCATTTGCTTGTTGAACATCACACTTCTTCAAAGAGCAGCCTTTCCAGTCCCCCCTCTCCTCCTGATTGCCACTTCATCCCTGAGCCTCCCCTAAGATGTTTCCTGGTTGTCAGAGACGAGCCTCCACCCCCAACAATCATCCCGTGCTCCAGAGCTGTGGCTTTCTACCACTGAATGTCCTGATCAGCAGGCAGCTGGATCCATGACAGATTTTCATGGGCATGACGGTGCGGGACGCAAACTTGGATTTCGCCGGTAGCGAGACAACGGAGTTGGAATCGGCACCGAGCGCAAGCCTCGATTTTCCAATTCTATGCCTGTTCACAGTTCGCATTTCTGGCATCGCGAAGCGGAGAATCCTGCCCAATATCTGGGATATGTAAATAGTTAAAGACTAACAATAAACAGATCATGATTAAATGTACAAATGTCAAGTTCTCACTAAAGAGACATCTAAAGAACCCATATTACAAGGCACTAGAAAATGTGCATTCCAATCCAATTTTATAAATTCAGTAATTACATAACATAAACAAAAATAATCATCTTTGAGCATTCCATTAGTTCCTGTCTTTGGTGTGCCTGTGGCTATCCTAGTGCTCCTACAGTTCTTCCCCAGTGGCTGCAGCATAGCCGGTGGAAAACTGTTGACATTGAATTGAGGAGACTACCGAAGACCTTGGAGCGTGACCTTGGGCAGCACTGGGCCCAGATGGATCCAGAAGTGAGTTTGTAACAGTCTGAGCTTTGCCTGCAGCGCTCAGACCCTTGGTGGAAGCAGTCTCTGCTGCAATGGAAGCTGTGACACGGCCGTCAGGCATTACATCAAGGTGAATTCCACCAATGTGCTGATACGGGCGACCACCCATATGTTGGAAAGGATGGGCTCCAAGCAATGACCTGCATCAAACTATTGCTGGGCTCATGCTCCTCGGCATTGTGTGCATGTTTCTGATGGGCTTTCCGGTGCGTGAAACAGTTGATTGTGCATACCCATCAACCTTTCCTTCTGTAGCCAGGGCCATCAAAGTCCTCACCTGACTCCTCTTCAATAGAATTATAATACATCCTCCCCTCCCTGGTGAACTAACACGTGCAATATCCTTTCACCTGGCTCTTACGTACTTGTGCCCTTGGTCTCACACTGTGCAAATCCCTCCTCAACTGAAGTCTCTAAATAACGTGTCGATCTATGCGCTGATGGCTACGATTGTAAGATTGAGTGACAGTGTTTCTTCACCATCACTGACTTTCTCCTGTCCCTCCACTGACTGGGAAGATTCCAGTTATTAGTTATATGAAACAAAAAAGGGGCAAGGGTTGTGTTGTGGTGAGAGCAGAAGAGACAGTAAGGTGCCTGCTCCCACCATCTCATGCTTGTGCATCTGAAGAGAACGTCAGATTAGGAGCATGTGGGGAGAGAGAAAGAGGATTAGACATACAGATCCCCTCATCATTGATCTCTCCAGCCCTGTCAGTAGGTTCAGGCTTAGTGATGCCCCTTCCTATGCTGACCACCATTATCTCCTCCACAGCGTTTAAAACACCTTTGTCCTCCTGTGGTTCAATTTTACTCACCATCTTTACAGCTTTCCGGACTTAACATTGAGTTCAACAACTTGAAACTGTGAACATTCTCCTCCACCTTTTGGGTAATTATAGGCCGATTGGTTTGACGTCAGTGACAGTGAAATTGTTCGAAAAGATTCTCAGAGGTAGGATCTACGGATATTTGGAAGCGAATGGTCTTATTAGCGACAGACAGCATGTTTTTGTACGAGGGAGGTCATGTCTCACTAATTCGATTGAGTTTTTTGAGGAGGTGACAAAAATGATTGATGAGGGAAGAGCTGTGGATGTTGTCTACATGGACTTTAGTAAAGCATTTGGTAAGGTCCCTCATGGCAGGTTGATTCAAAAGATTAGATCATAGGGGTCAGGGGTGAACTAGCTGGATGGATCCAGAACTGGCTTTGCCATAGAACACAAGAACATAAGAACTAGGAGCAGGAGTAGGCCATCTGGCCCCTCGAGCCTGCTCAGCCATTCAATGAGACCATGGCTGATCTTTTGTGGACTCAGCTCCACTTTCCGGCCTGAATGCCATACTCTTAATCCCTTTATTCTTCAAAAAACTATCTATCTCTATCTTAAAAACATTTATTGAAGAAGCCTCAACTGCTTCACTGGGCAGGAAATTCCACAGATTCACAACCTCTTGGGTGAAGAAATTCCTCCTAAACTCAGTCCTAAATCTTATTTTGAGGCTATGCCCCCTAGTTCTGCTTTCACCCGCCAGTGGAAACTACCTGCCCGCATCTATCCTATCTATTCCCTTCATAATTTTATATGTTTCAATAAGATCCCCCCTCATCCTTCTAAAGTCCAACGAGTACAGTCCCAGTCTACTCAACCTCTCCTCGTAATCCAACTCCTTCAGCTCTGGGATTAATCTAGTGAATCTCCTCTGCACAACCTCCAGTGCCAGTACGCCCTTTCTCAAGTAAGGAGACCAAAACTGAACACAATACTCCAGGTGTGGCCTCACTAATACCTTATACAATTGCAGCATAACCTCCCTAGTCTCAAACTCCATCCCTCTAGCAATGAAGGACAAAATTCCATTTGCCTTCTTAATCACCTGTTGCACCTGTAAACCAACTTTTTGCGACTCATGCACTAGCACATCCACGTCTCTCTGCACAGCAGCATGTTTTAAATATTTTATCATTTAAATAATAATCCCTTTGCTGTTATTCCTACCAAAATGGATAACCTCACATTTGTCAACATTGTATTCCATCTGCCAGACCCTAGTCCATTCACTTAACCTATCCAAATCCCTCTGCAGACTTCCAGTATCCTCTGCACTTTTTGCTTTACCACTCATCTTAGTGTCGTCTGCAAACTTGGACACATTGCCCTTGGTCCCCAACTCCAAATCATCTATGTAAATTGTGAACAATTGTGGGCCCAACACTGATCCCTGAAGGACACCACTAGCTACTGATTGCCAACCAGAGAAACACCCATTAATCCCCACTCTTTGCTTTCTATTAATTAACCAATCCTCTATCCATGCTACTTTTACCCTTAATGCCATGCATCTTTATCTTATGCAGCAATCTTTTGTGTGGCACCTTGTCAAAGGCTTTCTGTAAATCCAGATATACCACATCCATTGGCTCCACATTATCTACTGCACTGGTAATGTCCTCAAAAAATTCCACTAAATTAATTGGGCACGACCTGCCCTTTATGAACCCATGCTGCGTCTGCCCAATGGGACAATTTCCATCCAAATGCCTCGCTATTTCTTCCTTGACGATAGATTCCCTACCACTGAAGTTAGGCTCACTGGCCTATAATTACCCGCTTTCTGTCTACCTCCTTTTTTAAACAGTGGTGTCACGTTTGCCAATTTCCAATCTGCTGGGACCACCCCAGTGTCTAGTGAATTTTGGTAAATTATCACTCGTGCATTTGCAATTTCCCTAGCCATCTCTTTTAGCACTCTGGGATGCATTCCATCAGGGCTAGGAGACTTGTCTACCTTTAGCCCCATTAGCTTGCCCATCACTACCTCCTTAGTGATAGCAATTATCTCAAGGTCCTCACCTGTCATAGCCTCATTTCCATCAGTCACTGGCATGTTATTTGTGTCTTCCACTGTGAAGACCGACCCAAAAAACCTGTTCAGTTCCTCAGCCATTTCCTCATCTCCCATTATTAAATCTCCCTTCTCATCCTCTGAAGGACCAATATTTACCTTAGCCACTCTTTTTTTGTTTTATATATTAGTAGAAACTTTTACTATCTGTTTTTATATTCTGAGCAAGTTTATTCTCATAGTCTATCTTACTCTTCTTTATAGCTTTTTTTGTAGCTTTCTGTTGCCCCCTAAAGATTTCCCAGTCCTCTAGTCTCCCACTAATCTTTGCCACTTTGTATGCTTTTTTCTTCAATTTTCCTTGTCATTGAACCCATATCTTCATGTAACAACCTGCCGCATCGCTTACCATTTACGTTTTTACTTCCCGTTTTATTCCTTTTAGTATTACTGGGCCTATTCACTGAGCTCCCCTCAGTCACTGTACCTTGTACTGTCGCCCTTTTTGATTTTTTTTTATAAATTTAGATTACCCAATTATTTTTTTCCAATTAAGGGGCAATTTAGCGTGGCCAATCCACCTACTCTGCACATTTTTTGGGTTGTGGGGGCGAAACCCACGCAGACACGGGGAGAATGTGTAAACTCCACACGGACAGTGACCCAGAGCCGGGATCGAACCTGGGACCTCAGCGCCGTGAGGCGGTTGTGCTAACCACTAGGCCACCGTGCTGCCCTGCCCTTTTTGATTTTTGACTATGGCTTCTCTGTCTTACACTTTCCCCCCTCACTGCCTTTTGTTTCTGTCCCTGTTTTACTACCTTCCGACTTCCTGCATTGCTTCCCATAGAAGACAGAGGGTAGCAGTGGAAGGATGTTTTTCCGAATGGAGGGCTGTAACTAGTGGTGTTCTGCAGGAATCAGTACTGGGACCTCTGCCCTTTGTAATATACATAAATGACTTGGAAGAAAACGTAGCGGGTCTGATTGGCAATTTTGCGGATGATACTAAGATTGCAGGAGTTGCGGATAGTGATAAAGATTGTCAGAGAATACAACAAGATATAGATAGGCTGCAAAATTGCGCAGAGAAATGGCAGATGAAGTTTAACCCGGACAAAGGCGAGGTGATGCAATTTGGTATCTCCAATTCAGGTGGGAGCTATAAAATCATTGGCAGAACCATCAGGAGCATAGAGACACAAAGAGATCTGGGCATGCAGGTCCACAGATCCTTAAAAGTGGCAGCACAGGTGGAAATGGTGGTAAAGAAACCATATGGCATGCTTGCCTTCATGGGACAGGGTATCGAGTATAGAAGCTCAAAAATTATGTTACAATTATATAGAACGTTGGTGAGGCCACATTTGGAATACTGTGTCTAATTCTGGTCACCGCACTATCAGAAGGACTTGGAGGCTTTGGAGAGAGTACAGCAAAGGTTTACCACGCTGTTGCCTGGTATGGAGGGTAATAGCTATGATGAGAGTGTGAATAATCTGGGATTGTTCTCCCCAGAGAGACGGAGGCTGAGGGGCGACCTGATAGAAGTTTATAAAATTATTAGGGATATAGATAGGGTGAACAGTTGGAGGCTTTTTCCCAGGGCAGAAATGACAATTACAAGGCGGCACAGGTTCAAGGTGAGGGGGGAAAGGTTCAGTGGAGATGTGCGGGGGAGGTTTTTTACACAGAGGGTGGTGGTGGCCTGGAATGCACTGCCAAGTGAAGTGTTTGAGACAAATACATTAGTGACCTTTAAAACTTATATAGATAGGCACATAAACAGATGGGGTATAGAAGGATACAGGCGGTTGGTGGAGATAGGACACGTGATCGGCACAGGCTTGGAGGTCTGAAGGGCCTGTTCCTGTGCTTATTGTTCTTTGTTCTATCAATTTTGTTCTATCTTTTCCTGCAAGAAAGAGGAAAGTGTGTGACTAAGTGTTCTGTGACAAGTTTGGGTGATGTGGTTATCATGGGTGCATAGCTGCCAGTATTTGTCTGCCTGAGGATGAGGTAAAGTTCCAAGATTTAAGGGTACTGATTGACAGAGAGCATTTGGTAACTGTGTGATGGAGTTAATGAATTGAACAGTCGATGAGGCTAACGGTGATGTTAGTGGACTAAATCAGCTGAAGATTGCATTAATTCACTTTGACTACTCTGATCAGTAAACATCCATGTTCTTGCAGCAATGCTCCTGAGCAAGGGCTTAGAGGGTTCCTCATATCCTGCACCCCCATCCCACCAGAATTTCGAAGGGCAGCACAGTAGCATAGTGGTTAGCACTATGGCTTCACAGTGCTATGGTCCCAGGTTCGATTCCCGGCTTGGGTCACTGTCTGTGCGGGGTCTGCACGTTCTTCCCATGTCTGCGTGGGTTTCCTCCGGATTCTCCGTTTACTCCCACAAGCCCCAAAAAGACTTGCTTATTAGGTGAATTGGGCATTCTGAATTCTCTCCCTCTGTATATCTGAACAGGCACCGGAGTGTGGCAACTAGGGGCTTTTCACAGTAACTTCATTGCAGTGTTAATGTAAGCCCACTTGTGACAATAAAGATTATTACTATTAGAATGCTGCTCATTCTCTCTACCTCTTCCACCAGGTCCTCCCCTGCATTATCAGAAAACATGGGGCTCACCCTCTCGCACGCTCAGGCAGTACAGATTCAGTTTGTAAAGGACTCCCAACACTCCATTCAGCCACAATGTGTCACCCCTTTAAGAGGTGCAGTCTACCTTTACCTGGTGCAGTCAATGTGCTACCTGCATTGGAATTAGGTGCAAAGGACCAGCCAGGTTTCTGGCATTCAATCAGGCGGGATGCCTGAGGCAAAAGTGAGGTCAGCGACGTAACATTGGAGTGCGAGCCTGCGAGGCCTTCACTGAGGCGAAGAGGCGCTGGCCAACAGCCGTCGAAGGGCGATTCTCGGCCTGCAGGTCAGGGTGGAGGAGGGGAGGTGAGCAACCGACCAAAAGGAACAGAGGCTACCAGGTCAGATAGTCAGCAGCGGCAACCAGCCAGCCAGGGGCAAGTGTGGTTATCGAGGCCCGAGGTCCGGCCACCTGAGTTAGAGGTGAGCAGAGCAGCAGTCGGCAGGCATGAAGAAGGCCAGGCAAGCACCGGCGTCGTGTCTTGGGGAACCGGGAGCAGCGATCAGAGGGAACAGGGTGACTTGACCAGCTCCAGAGGACAGCAAGGCAAGGCTGAGAGTGAGAGGGCTGGGCAGCAATCAACATCTTCTTTCCTCTTATTGTTTTTGCATGTTCAATTTACTGCCTTTTTTGGTGCCAGTCATTTCTCTCTCTGATTGGGGTGAGGATCTGCAACATTGGGGTGGGGTTCGATGTCATTGCGGAGGGGACTCAACATAATTGGGGGCAGGGCAGGGCCGGCTCAAGGTACCGGCAACTCGGGCAGTCGCCCGGGGCGCCATGTGCTAGGGGGCGCCATGAAGGTGCGGGTCCCGCACATGCGCAGTTGGGCCGGTGCCAACCAGCGCATGCGCGGTGGCCGCCCTCCCTCAGGCCGCCCCGCACAAACATGGCGGATGGATCCAGGCTCGCCGGTGGTCACTCCGGTGCCCCCCCCCCTCGGGCCCCCTCCGCTCCCCCCCTCTGGCTCCCACCCCCCCCGCCTCCCCCCCGCTTCCCCCCATCCCCCCTCCCCCCCCCCCCCCCCCCCCCTCCTGCCTCCCCCCCTCCGGCCCCATCCCCCCTCCCCCCCTCGCCTCCCCCCCTCCCGCCTCCCCCCCTCCGGCCCCGTCCCCCCGCCCCCCCCGGCCCCCCCCCCCCCCCCGGCCCGCCCCCCCCCCCCCCCCCCCCCCCCCCCGAAGGGCGCCGAAGTTCAGCTTGCCCGGGGCGCCAGCAACCCTAGGGCCGGCGCTGGGGCAGGGTGTGGTGTCATTGAGGGGGTGGGGCTCAGCGTCATGGGGGCAGGCCGTCATTTCACCAGCGGGTGGGGCATGTCATGGGCCCCTCAAGAATAGGGAGAGTGCAGAGACCCCAAAAGTGTAAGACCGCACCTGGGTACCACAAAAGTGCATTGGGTAACCCTTCTGGAACTTCAGAGTTAAGGGGCGCGATTCTCCGATGTCACGCCGGTTGGGAGAATAGCGGGCCGCGTCAGTTTTTCATGCGACGCCGGTCTGACGTGCTCCTGCAATTCTCCCAAACGGACAAAACTGTTCCATCGTGTTAAGCGCAGCAAAACCCGGAGAATCGCCCGATGCATCCAAAATGGCGATTCTCCGGACCCCCTGTTATTCTCCAGCCTGGATGGACCAAAGTCCCGACGGCGTGACCCCAGTTCACGCAGTCGCCGTCCACACCTGCTTTTTAAAGTTGCCAGCCATTCGTGCTGGCTGATGCTAGCAGTGAGGAGGTGAGCGGACCGTCCCGGAGTCTTCGCAAACTGGGGAAGGCATCCCCGAGAACGCAGCGGCCAGTTGGGTGGGGGGGGGGGGGGGGGGGGGGGGGGGGGAGAGCGCGAAGTGGAGGGGGGGAGGGGGGTGGGGGGGAGGAGGGAGAGGGAGTAGGTGGGGGGGGGGAGGGGGAGAGCGAGAAGTGGAGGGGGGAGGGGGTGGGGGGGAGGGGGAGAGGGAGTAGTGGGAGGGGGAGAGGGAGTAGTGGAGGGGGGAGAGGGAGTAGTGGAGGGGGGAGAGGGAGTAGTGGGAGGGGGAGGGAGAGTAGTGGGAGAGGGGAGAGGGAGTAGTGGGAGGGGGGGGAGAGGGAGTAGTGGAGGGGGGAGAGGGAGTAGTGGGAGGGGGGAGAGGGAGTAGTGGGGGGGGGGAGAGGGAGTGAGTGGAGGGGGGAGGGGGGAGAGGGAGTAGTGGGGAGGGGGGAGAGGGAGTAGTGGAGGGGGGAGAGGGAGTAGTGGAAGGGGGGAGAGGGAGTAGTGGGGGGAGAGAGGGAGTGAGTGGAGGGGGGAGGGGGGAGAGGAGTAGTGTGAGGGGGGGAGGGGGGGAGAGGGAGTAGTGGATGGGGAGGGGGGAGAGGGAGTAGTGGGATGGAGGGGGGAGAGGGAGTAGTGGGAGGGGGGGAGAGGGAGTAGTGGGAGGGGAGGGAGAGGGAGTAGTGGGAGGGGGGAGAGGGAGTAGTGGGAGGGGGAGAGGGAGTAGTGGGAGGGGGAGAGGGAGTAGTGGGGGGAGAGGGAGTAGTGGAGGGGGGGAGAGGAGGAGTAGTGGGATGGGGAGAGGGAGAGTAGTGGGAGGGGGGAGAGGGAGTAGTCGTGGGAAGGGGAGAGGGAGTGGAGTGGAGGGGGGAGGGGGAGAGGGAGTAGTGGAGGGGGGGGAGAGGGGAGTAGTGGGAAGGGGGGAGAGGGAGTAGGGGATGGGGAGAGGGAGTAGTGGAGGGGGGAGGAGGAAGCTAGGGGAGGGGGAGAGGGAGTAGTGGAGGGGGGAGAGGAATAGTGGAGGGGGAGTAGTGGGAGGGAGGGGGAGAGGTCGAGTAGGGGAGGGGGGAGAGGGAGGAGTAGTGGGAGGGGCGAGAGGGAGTAGTGGGAGGGGGAGAGGGAGTAAGTAGGGGGGAGAGGGAGTAGTGGAGGGGGGAGAGGGAGTAGTGGGATGGGGGAGAGGGGAGTAGTAGTGGGAGGGGGGAGAGGGAGTTAGTGGGGGGGAGAGAGGGAGTGAGTGGAGGGGGGAGGGGAGCGGGAGTAGTGGAGGGGGGGAGAGGAAGTAGTGGGAGGGGGGAGAGGGAGTAGTGGATGGGGAGAGAGGGAGTAGTGGAGGGGGGAGAGGGAGTAGTGGGAGGGGGAGAGAGGGAGTAGTGGAGGGGGGAGAGGGAGTAGTGGAGGGGGAGTAGTGGGAGGAGGGGGGAGAGGGAGTAGTGGGAGGGGGGAGAGGGAGTAGTGGGAGGGGGGGAGAGAGAGTAGTGGAGGGGGGAGAGGGAGTAGTGGGAGGGGGGAGAGGGAGTAGTGGGAGGGGGGGAGAGGAGTAGTAGTGGGAGGGGGGGGAGGGAGGGAGTAGTGGAGGGGGGAGATGGAGTAGTGGAGGGGGGGAGAGAGTAGTGGAGGGGGGAGCGGGAGTAGTGGGAGGGGGGGAGAGGGAGTAGTGGGAGGGGGGGAGAGGGAAGTAGTGGAGGGGGAGAGGGAGTAGTGGGAGGGGGAGAGGGAGTAGTGGAGTGGGGAGAGGGAGTAGTGGAGGGGGAGTAGTGGGAGGGAGGGGGGAGAGGGAGTAGTGGGAGGGGGGAGAGGGAGTGAGTGGAGTGGGTCGTCCACCCCCGGATGCAACATCTCAGGCGCCCTGCTATGGCAGGACGGTGATGAGGACACGGCCGCTGGTTGCCCTGTGGCTGATGGGCACAGGCCACTGACGCACCGGTGAGGAGGACGTTGTTAACTGCCCGTTGGACTCAGACAGTGACCAGGGGTTAGGCTGCCCGCGTGTCAGCAGTGCGACCAGGCCACCGGGACACACAGGTATCCCGTGGCAGGCGGCTGCCGAGGTGTCGAATTACCTCCGTCTAACATGTCGTTTCTCTGCCCCCCACCACCCTTCTGTAGGTGACCATGTATTCGAACCGAACGGCGATGTTCAGCGTAGTGGTTGGGGCCGCTGCACTGCATTTGGAGATGCAGCAGCATCCAGTGCGACATCCCACAGTGGATGCAGGGGCAGCTGCAGCAGCAGAGGGAATGGCCGCGGAGTGGCCCGTCGTCGCCGTACACGCCGCAGGTGCTCAGGGCCGGTATGTGCAGGGGGATGCCGACGGGAACATTGACCCCCAAACGCTGAGGACGGCACAGGAAGCGGGTACTGATGTCGAGCAGCATGGGGGGGAGGAGGAGGAAGAGACACTGATGGTGGAGCCAGAGGCGACAATCGAAGCCTGGGGTGTACCGTGCCCGGATCTCTTTCGAGACACTGCCGGACATCACCTGCAGGAGGAGACTCTGGTGCAGCAGAGAGACATTAGCACATATCTGCCACCTCGTGCCGCACCTCGCCCCACGTGGAACGGGAGGAGGACACGCGATACCGGTTGCCATCAAGGTGACGGTGGCACTTAACCTCTATGCTACCGGTTCCTTCCAGTCTCCGAGTGGGGACCTATCCGGGATATCGCAGGCATCGGTCCACAGGTGCATCCTGGACGTGACCGACGCCCTGTTTGCCATCGCGGACCGCTACATAACCTTTCCTGAGGACCGAGCAAATCAAGAAGCACGAGCCCATGGATTTGCCAACGTGGCCGGGCTACCGATGGTCCAGGGAGTGATTGATGGTGTTCACGTCCCCATGCGCCCGCCTGCAGGCAACAGGGAAGTGTTCACTAACAGGAAGGGGACATACTCTTTTTAAAAAAAAAAATTTTTATTGAAATTTTTGAAAAATGTATAACAGAACAATAATAATAACAATAATAAACACCCTCCGGACCCGTAACAACGCATATAACGAACCCCCCCACCCCCCCCAACCCGATGAACAACAAAATAAATTTAAAATAAATTAAATTAACAAAAACAATACCTCCCTGAAGCCCCCCGCCCCCCTCGGGTTGCTGCTGCTGCTGACCTCGTTCCCTATCGTTGCGCCAGAAAGTCGAGGAAAGGCTGCCACCGCCGAAAGAACCCTTGTACCAACCCCCTCAGGGCGAATTTGACCTTCTCCAGCTTAATGAATCCCGCCATGTCATTGATCCAGGTCTCCACGCTTGGGGGTCTTGCATCTTTCCATTGCAACAAGATCCTCCGCCGGGCTACTAGGGACGCAAAGGCCAAAACACCGGCTTCTTTCGCCTCCTGCACTCCCGGCTCCACCCAAACCCAAAATATTTTGAGTCCCCAGCCTGGCTTGATCCTGGACCCTACCACCCTCGGCACCGTCCTCGCCACCCCATGCCAGAATTCCCCCAGTGCCGGGCATGCCCAAAACATATGGGCATGGTTCGCTGGGCTCCCCAAGTAGCCAACCAGTCCTAAAATGACCGGAGGGTTGATACATTATGGGGAAGGGGCAGTTTGACAATCGAGTCAATCCTTTAGTGCTCGATCTCGCGTTTACCATGTGTGATAATCGTGCCCAAATATATCACTTTGTTTTCCAAAATTTGGGCCTTCTTGGGGTTTACTTTGCATCCAATTTGTTGTAGGAGTTCCAGGAGTTCGGACAGAAGCGAGATGTGCTCTGCCTTGGTGTCTGTCTGCAGTAATAGGTCGTCTACATACTGGACCAGACCTTTGTGGCGAGAAAAATTTGATAAACTATTTGCCAGCTGTTGGTGGAAAATGGAGGGGAAGTTGTGGAATCCTTGTGGGAGGCATGTCCACGTATACTGCTGACCTTTAAAAGTGAAGGAAAATTTGTACTGGCACGCCTTTGCCAATGGAATGGACCAGAATCCATTACTGATGTCCAAAACCGTAAAATATTTGAGTTGAGTCCCTGTTTGAGCATGGTCTCGGGACTTGTGGCTACCGTGGGGCTGCTGCGGGGGTGATTTTGTTGAGTTTCTGGTAATCGATGGTCAGTCGCCATGATCCATCAGGCTTTCTCACTGGCCAAATCGGGGCATTATTAATAGAGGCTACTGATCTAAGTACGCCCTGCTCTAATAAACTATCAATTACTTTTGAGATTTCTCCCTCTGCCTCTTGGGGAAATCCATATTGCTTTGGGGTCTAGGGTCAGGTCCCGTAATTTGAACCGAGCCAGCCATCCTGCCACAGTCATGTTTATGACTTGCAAATGCTGTCCTGTTTTTCTGCAGAACTGCCCTAACCTGTTTGTCTGCACTAATCGTGGTCGGGTCAAACCAAAAATCGCCGACTGCGCTAACCTTATTAGCATACTCACCTACTGTGAGCGTTGCGGGGGCACTTGCTGACTTTGCCATTTTCCAGACACATTGATTTACTGGGTCAAATGACAGGTTGTGGGAGTTCATGAAATCAATTCCCAAAATGTGTTCTGCTGTGTGGGGCAGATCGACTAAAACTGAGGGGTGTTTGGTCGTAATATTGCCTATCTGAATGAAGACAGGGGCTGTGATGTGTCCCTGCTGTGAGTGGCTTGTGAAGCCGCTGAGGGTGATGGTGTCTGTAGTGGGCCACGTGTCTTTTTGGAACATTGTGGAGGAATTAATTGTGGTGTGGGACCCTCCTGTGTCCCAGAGAAATTCAATGGGCTGTCCCCGTATTTTCACTGCAACGACCGGTCGGCCGGACCTATCCCAAAGGGTGTCGCAGACCCAAGTGGGGGAGCCCGAACACCGTCAGTCAGTGCTGTTCATGTCTGCCTGGTCTGAACGGGTGCCAACACTGTGAATAGGCTTTGCCCTATTCCTTTTTTTTTTAAATATAATTTTTATTGGAATTTTTTACAGAAAATATAAAACATAACGACAAACAATGAAATGCAACAAAATAACCCATAATAACTGTAACACCCCCAGACCGTATCGACGCATGTATCACATCCCCCACCCCCCCAACCCCAATGAACAACAAAAGAACTTAAAAATAAATTTAAATTAAATAAACAAACATAGTTATCGTCCGGCCCCCCCCACCTTTTCCCTCCCCCTTCCCCCCCCCCCCCCCCCCCCCCAGGTTGCTGCTGCTACTGTCCCCGTACCCTATCGTTGAGCCAGAAAGTCGAGAAAAGGCTGCCACCGCCTAGAGAACCCTTGTACCGACCCTCTCAGGGTGAATTTGACCTTCTCTAGCTTAATAACACTCCTGTGGTTTCTGTGGGGGGCTGTTCCTGCCTTCGTTCACCCATGCGGGGTTCTGGTGTGCTCTAACTGCTTGGATATCTGCCTCTGCCTGTGCTTCCTCGGGTTTCCTAATCGCGGGTTTGTTATGTACAGATTGCTCCCAAGCGCGGGACAACCTTTGTAAAACCCATTTTTCGTTGTGCGCTTCTTCCGAGGGGTCATAATTAGTACAAGCTCTTTGTCCTGCCTCTGTGGCATGGGAGATAAGGATGTGGGTCCATTTGGCCGTGTCATCGGGGGACAAATGGGCGCGGGTTAAGTCACCGAAAACGGCTGTAAACTGGATCCACAGGCGTCTAGCAAACGCTGTGGGGTGTTCAGTTTTCTTCTGCCTGCACTTATTCAGGCCTTCTACTGGGTCACCTCTTTGCTTCAGGGTCCCCACCCCACTTCTGTCCCTAGTTTGTCCTCCCATTTCCGTCTGGTCTCATCCAGTGGTGCACGGGCTCTGTCCAGTAGTTGTCCATACATTTTCCCACGCAGTCCCCCTTCTTTACTGTCTGTATTTATCAGGTCCTCTAACAGTGTGGTCTCCTGGGCCCAGGGGTACCCTACTATCTCTTTGCGGAGGTAGTGTTTTATTTGCAGGTGTCTTATTTCCTGTCCTGTCGGCGGTTCCCATTCCTCCGTCAGTTCATCCAGTGTCGCCGGTGTGTGCTCGATGTAAAAGTCGCTAACTGTCAGTGTGCCCCTGTCCTGTCTCCATTTCCGAAAGGTGGTGTCTAGCATGGCTGGGGGAAATCTGTGGTTGCCGCAGATGGGGGCCATGGGGGACATCTTAGTCAACCCCAGGTGCTGTCTTATTTGGGCCCACGTTTTCAGTGTAGCCGCTACCACTGGGCTTGATGTGTATCTTGCTGAGGGGAATGGGAGTGCTAAGGCCCGGAGGGTCGTTCACTTGCAGGAGGCCTCCTCTATCCGCACCCACTCTGGTAATGCCAGGCCACCTTTGATTTCCCTCTTTTTCAGTGTTGGCTTGGGAACTCTCGGATTCTTACCACCCCCCCCCCCCCCAACCCCAACATACACACACACACACACACAAATGGCATAATTAAGCTGTCTACATTTTGAATCTTTTTTGGTCTTTTTTGGGGGGTTTTTTGGTCTTGTGGATGAAGATCAGTATGGCTCTGAACAGGATGAGGAACCTCGGCAATGCGTTCATATGATTGTCTGCACCCTCCCTGCCAGGGAGAGTGGGAGTGAGCCCCACCTCTGTAGGTCCTTTTTAACTTCCTCCACCAAGTTTGTCAGGTTCCACTTGTGGATCTGTAACCAGTCTCTGGCTATTTGGATCCCCAGGTATCAGAATCTGTCTTGGGCTGTTTTAAACGAGAGCCCCTCCAGTTGTCCCTCCCCGTTTGGGTTCACTGGGAACGCCTCACTTTTGCCCAGGTTGAAATTGTAACCCAATAAGGTTCCAAACTCTTTCAGGATCTGCATGATTGCCTTCAGTCCTTCCTGTGGCTTCGAGACGTATAGGAGCAGGTCATCCGCATAGAGTGAGACTCTGTGCTCTCCATCTCCTCTCTGGATGCCCTTCCAGATTTTTGCGCCAGCAGGGGTCTCATCAGGGGTATAATTGCTAGTGCGACCAGGAACAAGAACAATGGGCATCCCTGCCTTGTGCCTCTTTGTAGCTGGAAGTATTCAGTGCTGATGGTGTTGGTTCGAATGCTCACCTTGGGACCGTTGTACAGGAGTCTCACCCAGGCGTTGAATCCCACACCTGCTCAAACCATTCCAGTACCTCGAGGAGTTGTTCCATTCGACTCTGTGTGGTAGTCACCACTGTTTGTATATATCACGTAAATGAGATGTAATACGGTAAGGCTCCTGTACTACAGATACGGGGTAGATCCCTGCCTGCTGGCTCCGCCCAGGAGGCGGAGTATAAATGTGTGGGCTCTCCGATCTGCAGCCATTTCGGCAGCAGCTGCAGGAGGCTACACAACTCTGCTTAATAAAGCCTCGATTACTCTCTACTCTCGTCTCGTCGTAATTGATAGTGCATCAATTTATTAAGCAGAGATTTTACAGCGGTGGAACTCCGCATTAAGCCAGATCGCCTACAGCTGCACCCTTAAGCAGACAATGCCAAGTCGGTCATCGCCCACTGGCTAGCTTGCTTTGAAGCCTACATCAGATCAGCAACAGAACAACCCTCAGACGCAAAGAAACTCCAGATCCTGTATACACGCCTGAGCTCCGATATCTTTTCCCTTATCCGGGATGCACCCACCTATGCCCAGGCCATGCGCTTCTGAAAGAGAACTACACTCGGCCGACCAACAAACTCTACGCCAGGCACCTCCTGTCAACACGGCAACAACTCCCCGGTGAGTCATAGGAAGATTTCTGGCGTGCCCTGCACGCCCTGGCGAGGGACTGCGGTTGCCAGGCAGTTTCAGCATTCCGAACATTCTGAACTCCTAATTAGGGACGCTTTCGTTACGGGCATAGGGTCGGCGTACATCCTCCAGCGCCTCTTAGAAGGGGCTACCCTCGACCTCGCGGTTACCAAGAAACTCGCGACCTCACTAATGGTAGACTCCCATAATGTACAAGCGTACGCCCCCGACCACACGGTGCCCCCCTCCCCCTCCTGGACATCATAGACCCCGCCAGCAACTGCCCCCAGCCAACCCCAAGCCTGAACATCATGGACCCCACCAGCGACCGCCCCAGCCAACCCCAAGCCTGCGCCGCGCGGCAGACAGCCAACCCGGGGGGCAAACTGCAAGGTCTGCGAGAAGAAAGATCATTTCGCTGCGGTGTGCCAGGCCCAGTCGATCACCGCTGTAACCAGGCCCATTGTTCCTGCACTCCCCACGTGCGACCCGTGGGCGCCACCATCTTCCTCGCATCAGACCTCGTGCGGCCCGTGGGCACTGCAATCTTTAACGCCGCCCGTCACATGCGCCCCTTGGGCGCCGCCAACTTCGGCGCCTCAGGACCCCTACTCGTCGGGCACCTCATCAGGCCACTCATCGACCGCAACCGCCGCAAACGAGCCCGGGGCCTACCAACACAAGCCGCAGCTCGCCTCCATCATGCTCGACCAGTCCCGGCCACAAAACCTCGCAACGGCGTCGACAACGGTAAAAGTCGATGGGCACAAGACATCCTGCCTTCTTGACTCTGGGAGCACGGAGAGCTTCATCCACCCCGATACGGTAAGGCGCTGCTCCCTCGCGATACACCCCATTACCCAACTAATCTCCCTGGCCTCCGGATCCCACTCAGTTGAAATCCGGGGGTACTGCACCACCACCCTCACCATCCAGGGCATAGAGTTCAGCAACTTTGGCTCTATGTCCTCCTCAACCTCTACGCTATCTTGCTACTCGGCCTGGACTTCCAGTGCAACTTCCAAAGTCTCACTCTGAAATTTGGCGGGCCCCTACCACCCCTTACTGTCTGCGGCCTCACGACCCTTAAGGTCAACCCACCTTCCCTGTTTGCAAACCTCACCCCGGATTGCAAACCTGTCGCCACCAGGAGCAGAGGGTACAGTGCCCAGGACAGGACCTTCATCAGGTCTGAGGTCCAGTGGCTACTGTGGCCCCTGGAGAGCCCAGTGGTAGTTGTAAAGACTGGGGAGAAACACAGGATTGTCGTTGACTACAGTCAGACCATCAATCGGTATATGCAGCTCGACGCATACCCCCACACGCATATCGGATATGGTCAATCAGATTGGACAGTACCGGGTCTTCTCGACAATGAAATCTGCCTACCACCAGCTCCCCATCCGCAAGGCGGACCGCCCATAAACTGCGTTCGAAGCATATAGCCGCCTTTATCACTTCCTTAGGGTTCCCTTCAGCGTCACTAATGGGGTCTTGGTCTTCCAACGGGAGATGGACCGAATGGTTGACCGGTAAGCGCTGGGGGCCACCTTCTCGTACCTGGATAACGTCACCATCTACGGCCACGATCAGCAGGACCACGATGCTAACCTTTCCAAATTTCTCCACACCGCCAAACTCCTGAACCTTACGTATAACAAGGAGAAGTGCGTGTTGAGCACCAACCGCTGAGCCATCCTTGGCTGTGTGGTGCAAAATGGAGTTCTAGGGCCCGACCCCGACCGCATGTGCCCCCTCATGGAACTCCCCCTCCCCAACTGCCCCAAAGCCCTCAAACGATGCCTGGGGTTCTTCTCATACAATGCCCAGTGGGTCCCTAACTATGCGGACAAGGCCCGCCCGCTCATTCACTCCACCGTTTTCCCCCTGACGGCCGAGGCTCACCAGGCCTTCAACCATATCAAGACCGACATCGCCAAGGCCGCGATGCAGGCGGTCGATGAGATCCTCCCCTTTCAAGTTGAGAGCGATGCATCAGAAGTCTCATTGGCCGCCACCCTCAACCAGGCCGGCAGACCCGTGGCATTCTTTTCATGCACCCTCCATGCATCCGAAATTCAGCACTCCTCCGTCGAAAAGGAGGCCCAAGCCATTGTAGAAGCTGTGCAACATTGGAGGCATTACCTGGCCAGCAGGAGATTCACTCTCCTCACTGACCAACGGTCGGTTGCCTTCATGTTCAATAACACAGCGGGGCAAGATCAAAAACGATAAAATCTTGAGGTGGAGGATCAAGCTCTCCACCTACAATTACGAGATTTTGTATCGCCCCGGTAAGCTCAATGAGCCCCCCGATGCCCTATCCCGAGGTACATGTGCCAGCGCACAAGTGGGCCGACTCTGGGCCCTACACGATGGTCTCTGTCACCCAGGGGTCACCCGGTTCTTCCACTTCATAAAGGCCCGCAACCTATCCTACTCCATTGCGGACGTCAGGACGGTCACCAAAGACTGCCAGGTCTGTACGGAGTGCAAACCGCACTTCTACCGGCCGGACTGAGTGCACGTGGTGAAGGTCTTCCGTCCCTTTGATTGCCACAGCATGGATTTTAAAGGGCCTCTCCCCTCCACCGACTGAAACACGTACTTCCTTAATGTGGTCGATGAATACTCCAGATTCCCCTTCGCAATCTCATGCCCCGATATGATGTCTGCCACAGTCATCAAAGCCCTCAACACCATCTTCACTCTGTTCGGTTACCCCGCTTACATCCATAGCAACCGGGTATCTTCTTTTATGAGTGATGAGCTGCGTCAATTCCTGCTCAGCAAAGGCATTGCCTCGACCAGCTACAACCCCCTGGGAAACGGGCAGGTGGAGCGGGAGAATGGGACGGTCTGGAAGGCCGCCCAGCTGGCCCTACGGTCCAGAAATCTCCTGGCCTCCATCTGGCAGGAGGTCCTCCCCGATGCCCTCACTCCATCCGATCGCTGCTTTGCACTGCAACTAACAAAACCCCCCATGAACATCTCTTTGCCTTCCCCAGGAAGTCCACTTCCGAGGTTTCGCTCCCAACGTGGCTGGCAGCTCCAGGGCCCATTCTCCTCCGCAAACACGTGCGGCTCCACAAGGTGGACCCGTTGGTCGAGAGGATACAGCTGCTCCATGCAAACCTGCAGTACGCCTGTGTACTCCGACAGCTGCCAAGAGACAGTCACCCTCAGGGACCTGGCACCAGCTGGGTCACCACCCCCCCCCCCCCCAACTGCCCCAGCGCCATCCATCCTCCCCCCAGTGCACCTCACCACAGCCCCCTCTCCAGGACGATCTGCCCTCCCCTTGGTCCCACCCGGGGATGAAGATGAGGTCTACACGCTCCCGGAGTCACCGGCGACCGGGCCGACGCCTGCATCGCCACCGGGACTGCGGCGCTCACAACGGAGGATCAAGGCCCCAACCGGTTAAATTTATGAACTTTCCCCAAAATGTACACTTTAAAAATGCTCACATACATGTAACTAGTTTTTCCATCACCCCCGCTGGACTCTTTTTTAACAGGGGGTGAATGTGGTAGTCACCACTGTTGTATATATCACATACGAGATGTATTACGGTAAGGCTCCTGTACTACAGGTACGGGGGTAGATCCCTGCCTGCTGGCTCCACCCAGTAGGCGGAGTGTAAATGTGTGGGCTCACCGAGCTGCAGCCATTTCAGCAGCAGCTGCAAGAGGCAACACATCTCTGCTTAATAAAGCCTCGATTACACTCTACTCTCGTCTCGACGTAATTAATAGTGCATCACACTGTCAAAGGACTTTTCTGCATCTAGGGAGACGATCACCTCTGGTGTTCTCCCCGGGATTGTGGGGGGTCATTATCACATTTAGCAACCGCCTGATGTTCGCTGTGAGGTGCCTACCCTTGATAAAGCCCGTTTGGTCCTCTGTGACCACCTCTGGCAGGCAGCTTTCCAGCCTTTTGACCAAGACCTTTGTGAGTGTTTTCATGTCTACATTTCACAGCAAAATGGGTCTGTATAATCCGCATACTGTCGGGTCTTTATCTTTTTTGGGTATCAATGAGATTATGGCCTGTGCCAGCATAGAAGACAAAGTGCCCCTTGCCAGCTAGTCTGCGAACATGTCCCTTAGGTGTGGGGCCAAGGCTGGCGCAGATTTTTTATAGAAGTCCGCCGGGAACTCAGTGCCTTCGGCTCCTCACTTTAAACCTATGCCCTCTGGTCTTAGACACCTCTGCCATGGAGAAAAGATTCTTACGATCTTACCTATCTATGCCTCTCATAATTTTGTATACCTCTATCAGATCCCCCCTCAGTCCCCCCTGCTCCAGGGAAAACAAACCCATTCTCTCCAGTCCCTCCTCATAGCTGAAACTTTCCATCCTAGGCAGCATCCTGCTGAAAGTCCTCTGCAACCCGTCCAGTGCAATCATTCCGATGGTGTGGCGACCAGAACTGTGCACAATATTCCATCGGTGGCCGAACTAATAGTTTATAAAGTTGTACCAAGACCTCCCTGCTCCTATATTCAGTTAGAGCTGAATTTCGAGTCCCCGCTGGGGCAGGAACAGAGGTGGGCGGCCAGCCTGTTCTCTGTGGGCTGAATGAGGCTATTTGCAGGACCACCCATCAACAGGCAGCAAATAAACAAAATAATGGCCACTTAGGTGAACTGAAATTTTCCATTCGGCCTCCAGATTTCTGGAGGTGACAGAGGACCAGGGAGGTCAGTATTCCAGGCAGGCTTAGAGGCCCTCACTCTCCAGCTGGTGTCAACAACAGCTGCAGACCACCCTGTTGGAGGAGTTACCCCCTCCCCCAATCCCTGCACAGTGCTAGCCTGCCTGCAAAAACAAATATGGGTAGAGAGAGTGGTTCTCCATTTTGAAACACCTTCTCCCTCTCTTATCCTGCTGCTGCTTTTAAGTTTGAAGGCTTCTGATTGGATCTCCAGCGTCATGACATCCACCGGCCATCCTTAATTGGAGAATGTGTGTGCCCTTGGGTCAGTAATTCAGATTGAGTGACTGTTTCCCACACAATGCAGGCCTCTGACCCAAATTTGAGCCCGACAGTGGAGGTCAGAATCCTGCAGGGAACATTCTGCCCTTAACTTCAGAACATCCCTCAATTTGCAGAGATCTCCTTCTCATTTCAGAAAGCATACCTGATTTTGCAGCCCCCACCAATATCCCAAACACCCTGGGCTGGATTCTCTGATTTTGGGGCTATGTCCGGAGGAAGTGTCTGGTTTTACGCCGAAAAAATCAATGAGGCCCCAGCACCGATCCTCCGACCGGTGAGGGGCCAGCAGCCGCGCCACGTAAAACGCATGGGATCCTAATATAAATGGCTGGAGAATTGCCGGGTCCATGGCTGCGCATGCGCACAGCGACGACCTGCAGTGGATGCATCTTACAACATGGGGCCGGCCGCACGCGGACACGAACTGCCAGATAGTGCCTCCCTTGACACCCCCTCGCCACCCCTGGGCCATGCCCCACCAGTCCCTCAGCCCTCACTGAAGCTCCCTCAGCCAACATCATGCCTCCCCTCCTCCCCCCACTCCCCCCCCCCCCCCCCACCCCCCCACCCCCGACTGGTGCGGTGTTGGACACAGTCCGCAGCCGCCACGCCGGGTTCACAAAAGCTGAGAGCACACGTGTCCCGCGCAATCGGGAAATCGGCCCATCAGGGGCGGAGCATCGGGGAGGGCCTTCAGGTAAAGTCCTGAGGCCGTCCCAACGGCATGCAGTGTACTCAGCATACTCCTCGATGCCGCAGTTTTGGACGGGGCAGAGTATCCGAAAACAGGCGCCGCCTCTGATTCAGTTGTGAAAAGGGGTTCTCCGCCCGATCACCGATTACGATATCGGCATCGGGCATCGGAGAATCCTGCCCCCTGTGTCAGAGACCCTCCTACGCACAAATTCAAGGACTTCCGACTTCAGAAGGCCCCTTTATCTCAGACAGCCCTGTCAATGGGCAGCACGGTAGTGCAGTGGTTAGCACAGTTGCTTCGCAGCTCCAGGGTCCCATGTTCGACTCCTGGCTTGGGTCACTGTCTATGCGGAGTCTGAACGCTCGACCCGAGCCTGCGTGGGTTTCCTCTGGGTGCTCCAGGTTCCTCCCACAAGTCCTGAAAGACGTGCTTGTTACGGCGATAGGGTGGAGATGTGGGCTTGGGTAGGGTGCTCTTTCCAAGGGCTGGTGCAGACTCAATGGGCCGAATGGCCTCCTACTGCATTATAAATTCTATGATTTGATACCTGCCAGTTTCACAGCCACCACTGGTTTTAGAATTCCCAATTTCATAACCCACATTTCCCCAGTTTCGGAATGCCCCTCATTTTCAGTGACGACTAGTTTTTGAGCCCCAATTTCAGGAACTCCCTGATTTCAGAATCAATGGCCTACACCGCAGCTCACTGATGTTGGCATGTGAAAGTCCCTTTAAGAAATGGGTGTTTTTAAATGGGTGTATATAAATATCTGTAGCGAGAGTACCTTTAAGAAATGGGTGTTTATTACTGCAGTGATGTCAGAGAGGTGGTGGAGCTGGGCTGTCTGTCAGTTTTTTACTTTTGTTTTAGGCTGTTTGCTGCAGGGTGTGTTTTAGTTTTGTTTTCAGAGCTGGATAGCTGCAGTCACAGCCAGAAGGTGTATTAGAGTCTCCCTCTGTAATCTAAAGAATGTAAATCGATCCTGGTGATTTAAAACTAATAACTGCCCGCAGAAGTGACTTTAAGCTGATGTGCTTCTGTTTAAAGGTTTTTTTAAAGTCTTCTGGATGTTAAAAGGACAGCTTACAGATTACTTAGTGTTGTATTCTTTGGTGGTTGTATTTGAATTAATGGTTGCTAAGATGTTCACTGTTTGTTTTAAAAAGGTTAACTTGAATTCATAGAATAAACATTGTTTTGCCTAAAAAAATACTTTTCCATTTCTGCTGTACCACATCTGTAGAATGGGCTGTGTGCTCCCCATACCACAGTCTATTAAAAGTTGTGGATCAGGTGAACTCTATGATACACTTGGGGGTTCTCTAAACCCTGGCCCATAACAATGTGAGAACACCACCGCCCCTACCCTAATTTTCAAAGATCTTCATCATGAGCTGTGTCTCTGGATAGTGCACTTCACTCCCCTTGGGACACCTCAGGTTATTGCCGGAGTTCTACAGCATGGAATAAAGTGACCTGAGCTCTGAACTTTTACATTACACACATATTCCAGGGAAACACAGGAGACTCATCAGCCAACTTGCTGTACATTCATGTATGAGGCAAGCAACAAAAGCCTTGTGTGTGCTTCAGTGCTGGCCCAGACTAATTACTGAGTGGGCACTATTCTTTTCCAGAATCACATGTCATGCCCAGCACAGGTATGTATATTCTGAACTTTCAATTAATACTTTTAAAAATTGGCTGTCACAAATCATATGACTTCTGGCATTTGGACTACAAACAGTGTCAAGTCTTCGCTGAATACCTATTTAAATAGGAACACAGATGAGGGGACCTCACGGAATTCACACATCTCTTTTTTTAAGGGTGGGCCAACACCTAAAGACTGCAGACGTTCCAGATTGCCTGTCTCCATGTTTCAAACTGGATAAAAGAGAAGATTGAATCTCAGTGGCTTCTATTAAGTTCCCATTGTAGCACAATGGCCTCCCCCACCCAAACAAGATTGGGTGGGCCTCAGAAGTGTGAATCCAGCTGCCATGTGATTGAAACTTGTTTCAGGGGATTTACCTAATGTGGTGAATCACAGTAGCGTAATTCACACTGTATTACACATGTTGTACTATGTCTCTGTAAGCTCGGCACACAAGCAGTTGCGCTGCTCTGCCACTAGGGGGAGATGCACTGGGAGTGTACGGGAGTTTGTACTGGGCTCTACCCTTGGCTCCACCCAAGGCTCCTGCCCTAACCGGAAGTATAAAGGTTGATGCTGAGAGCCTGCTTGCCAGTTCATCTGGAGTTCATCTTGTCACAGGCAGGCTCTGTTGCAAGACAATTAAAACCACTGTTCACTTCTAACCACGTGTCGCGTGAATTGAAGGTCTCATCACCTTCATTACCCCAGAACCCAGCAGACCCATTAGAACCTTCAGTCATCAGCCAGTCTGAGAACCAGACTCTGAAACTAGCTACAGATGATCCAAGCAGCAATGTTCACCTGAGAACCAACCTCCTATATATTTGGCTACATGAAACTTTGCAACATGCTATGAGCTCTTCACTATACAAGCTCCTGACTTCAACTTTAAATCACTGAGTTCAAAGAACATACAGTGCAGAAGGAGGCCATTCGCCATCGAGTCTGCACCGGCCCACTTAAGCCCTCACTTCCACACTATCACCATAACCCAATAACCCCTCCGAACCTTTTTGGACACTAAGGGAAATTTATCATGGCCAATCCACCTAATCTTCACGTCTTTGGACTGTGGGGGGAAACCGGAGGGTCCGGAGGAAACCCACGCAGACAAGAGGTGAACGTGCAGACTCCGCACAGACAGTGATCCAGCAATGAATCGAACCAATGCAATCCACTGTGCTACCGTGCTGCCCAAATGGTGCACTGATCTCTTGAACCACCAACACGACTCCAGAACCCCCAACTCACTATGGGTGGTCTCTGGGCCCCCCACACCTGTGCAGATCGCCACCTCGCAAAGAAATGGCAGCTTGGCACCACCAGCCTAAGGAACTGGCAGTGCCCCTGCAGTGCCAGGCTGGCACCAGCAGTGCCAGGGCACCACCCTGCCGAGAGAGCATGCACCTGGGGGCCTCAAATCCCCTGGGAGACCCCCAAAGTGCCATTTTGTCTGGTCTCCATTTGTGGAGGGGTCTCCAAGGTCACTCAATAAACCACAGGCCTGTCACATGGGAGACCAGAAATCAAAAATCAGAGACTGAATTAACTGGTCGGCATGGTAGCACAGTAGTTAGCATTGTTGCTTCACAGCGGCAGGGACCCAGGTTCGATTCCCGGCTTGGGTCACTGTCTATGTGGATTCTGCACGTTCTCCCCGTGTCTGCGAGGGTTTCCTCCGGGTGCTCCGGTTTCCTCCCACAAGTCCCAAAAGACCTTGTTCA
This sequence comes from Scyliorhinus canicula, assembly GCF_902713615.1. NCBI lineage: Eukaryota > Metazoa > Chordata > Chondrichthyes > Carcharhiniformes > Scyliorhinidae > Scyliorhinus > Scyliorhinus canicula. The sequence goes on from NC_052146.1 coordinate 176,104,615, forward strand.
GTGAATTGGACATTCTGAATTCTCCCTCGGTCTACCTGAACTGGTGCCGGAATGTGGCAACTAGGGGCTCTTCACAGTAACTTCATTGCAGTGTTAATGTAAGTCTACCTGTGACAATAATAAAGTTTATTATTAAAACTGTGATTTGTAAAAGTGCACTATATTTATTTGTATCTAGTGTGTGAGTGTGCAACATTGTGTTAAGTCGGGGTAAATGTGTGAGAATAAATTTTAAACTCACAACAGTTTGCTGCCAAATTATTTAATTGGCAAACACATTGCAAGAGTAAGAAAAGGCACACCTTTTTCCATACAAAACTGATACTGATTATGGGCAGTACGAGAGCAATACATTCTGTCCGTGACATCCTGGACTTCAGAGAGGTGTGTGTGTGTTGGGGGAGGGGGCTACTCATTGCACCGAATGACTGCACTAAATATAGACTCTCAGATTTAGAACAACTGTAAAAGCTTCGTTCAATGAATCGCTTGACACTGTGAAGTTCTGAGGACCAAAGGCACCTTGGCGTATTTGCCCATAGATCTCTGAAGGCAGAAGGGCAGGCTAATCGGGTGGTGAAAAGGCATATGGGACACTTGCCTTGATCAATTGAGGCATAGATTCCAAAAGCTGGGAGGTCATGTTGGAGTTGTACAGAAGTTTGGTGAGGTCACAGCTGGAGTACTGTGTGCAATTCTGGTCGCCATATTATGGGAAGGATGTGATTGCGCTGGAGGGGGTGCAGAGGAGATTCACCAGGATGCTGCCTGGGATGGAACTTTTATGCTATAAAGTGATTTTTTTCTGTTTAAATATTTTTATTCTCCATTTTCACATTTCCTTCAGAATTTACCCCCCACCAACAACAGCAAACGGTAACGAATACAATGTCAATCCCCCTACCAACTACAACGATCCCATCCTCCCACCACCCCCCAAACAACGGCCCAGCTGACAATACAAGCATCAAATAAAACAAACCCTACAAAGGTGGAAAAAAAAGGAAAAAAGCAAAAGGAATCAGGAATCGCCGATGGTCACCATTGACATTTACAGTCCACCCCCTAACCCCCCCAATATTCAATGCCATCCAATCCCCAAAAGAGTACCATGAATGACACCCATGAATTGCAGACAGCCCCCCCACCCCACCCTCCCTCCCAGACTCCTCCCCCCCAATTCCTCTTGTAAATCCCTCCCCCAAACCTCGGTTCCTTCCCCCAACTTTTCACCCCGGCTAGACTCACCGAAACCTGTTCTCCCAGGCTCCAATGGCTGCAGCTCCTCCTCCCATCTCACTTTCGTTCACTGGCCGGCTTAAACCGGCCAGCGTGGAGGCCCCCGCCCGGGTCTCCTTCCCCCTTGCCCGATCCCAAGATAACCAGGAAATCCCCGTTAGCACACAGGGCCGGCCTAAGGTACCGGCAACTCGGGCAGTCGCCCGGGGCGCCATGTGCTAGGGGGCGCCAGAGACTCGGGTCCCGCGCATGCGCAGTTGGGCCGGTGCCAACCAGCGCATGCTCGGTGGCCGCCCTCCCCAGGGCGGCCCCCCCCTCTGTCCGCCCCCCCCTCTGTCTGCCCCGCCCTCTGTCTGCCCCCCCCCCCTCTGTCCGCCCCCCCCCTCGGCCCCGGCCCCCTCCCCTCGGCCCCGGCCCCCCCTCGCCCCCCGGCCCCCCCCCACGGACCCCCCCCCCCCGCCCCCCCCCTCCCCGGGGCCCCGGCCCCCCCCCCCCCCCGGGCCCCGGCCCCCCCCCCCCCCCCCCCCGAAGGGCGCCGAAGTTCAGCTTGCCCGGGCGCCAGCAACCCTAGGGCCGGCGCTGTTAGCACACAACCCCAACATACACACCAAGCCCCAAAGAACCATCATTGCAAATGAAAGTCTCATCTCTTTCCTTGTCCAAATATATACGTCGATTCATTTAGTACATACATCAACATGCAGTGAAAAAATAAAGTTACATGTGGCTACATCGGTACACGAACATTTCTCAATTGTGCCACAGTCCTTCTGCCTTCGCAAACTCCTCCACTGCTTCCGCCGTCCCAAAATTGATTCCTTGGATTCGTAGGTCATCCTCAACTTAGCTGGGTATACTATGCAACACTGCACCTTGCTGATGTACAGTGCCTTCTTCACCCGGCTGAAGGCAGCCCGCCTCCTCGCCAGCTCCATTGTAAAGTCCTGGTACAAGCCTATACCAGCTCCAGCCCACTGCACCACCCGCTTCTGCTTTGCCCAGCACAGGACTTTCTCCTTCACGCTATACCTACGGAAACACAAAATTACTACTCTTGGCAGCTCACTTGCCTTTGGTATAGGCCTCCACGACCGATGAGCCCGATCCAGTTCATATTGGGAGGGATCGTCCCCCTCCCCCAATAGCTTCGCCAACACCATGGCAAAATACTCCGTCGCCCTCAGGCCTTCCACCACTTCGGGCAGACCCACAATCCTCAGATTCTGATGCCTGGATCTGTTTTCCAGGTCTTCCATCTTGGCTCACAGACCCTTGTTGGTCTCTATCACCTTCTGCAACTCCTTCCCCATTGAGGTGAGTTGATCACAGTGCTGCGATGCCTCTTCCACTTCCTTCAGTGTCTCACCTTGCTCCCGCACCTCCGCTGTTTGATACCGCTGCCCTCACCGGGGCAATCGCCTCCTCCACCTCCACTTTCAATACTGCCCCCATCTCCTTCATCGCTTCCATGTGCTTGTGAACTGTTTTTCAAGTTCCACAGCCATCACCTTGGTCATTTCTTCTGCTGTGAGTGATGCGGCCTCCCCTGGTGCTCCAGCCTCCGCTTTCCTTACAGTGCCTGCGCTGACTTTTTCACTCCCTGGTGGACTTCCGTTAACCCCCTTTTTCACTGCTCCCATGGCTCGTAATGTCACTTTGTAAGATAAACAGTGGTGTGGAAGAGTGCTTCAGCCAAACCCGCAGTAAGACACAAATAGAAATAAGGGGTGGAATCTCCGACTACACCCAGCAACAGGAATCAGGCGAGCAGGGGCATTTAATTTGGTCTGCTGAAAAATCAATTTCCCGCCAGCGGGAATACAGTTTGGAATTTTGTTATCCTGACTTTCAAGGTGGGGGAAAGGTGGATCAAGTTTCCCTGTAAGCAATTTCGTGAACCACATTTACATTCAATAGCATCTCATGAATGCTCATTAAAAGGCCAACTCATGAGGATCATGCTCTCCCTCCAGATTAAGTGTCCTGCTGGCAGCTAATGAGAAGGTTGTGTTTTATGACTGTATGGAAGCGGGTGAGCTTGGCTTTAACCACAACCTGGAGGTTACTAGACACTGCTTTCGCCTTCCTTTTACACTGTCACTGAAATATATTGGGTACCTGTAGCATTAAATATGGCAAGGCTCGGCACAGGAGGCATGACCGGGGGGTGGGGAGACAGAGGCAGGACTGTTGGGATAGAAGGAAGGACCAGAGGGGAAGGATGAAACACTGCCCAAGGATAAAATTTGAAAAGCTGTCTTGGGATGAGTAAAAGACCATTCCCAGAGGAGGGGAGCATGCTTCAGAGACTGTCCTGGAGCAGTCTGGGCATGTTAGAGTGTTCTGCATGGCTCATGTGTCATGGTCCCGGTCATGGGCAGGGGAAGACTTCAGTGGGCAGGGATAGTTGTGCACAGCATGGTGCGTAGGATGTGGTCAGTCAGCTAAGGCATTTGGTCCTGGGGGTTAGAGTCATGGGTTTGGGAAGCATGGGGTACAGTTACATTTAGGGGAAGTATCTGGATTCTGTAAGTTGGCAGTTGTAAAACCATGGGGGGTATTGGATGGTCACACGGCAGGGAGTGGTCTTGGAATGTAAGGGTGCATGTTGCCTCGGGAAGGGGCGGGGCCAGGTTGACAAACGGAATGGGGACATCAACATTGAACGGGATGGGAGGAAGAACAGGAATATCCATGTGGACAATGATGGGGTATAGGGTAACTGGGGAGAGGCTGGAAAGTAATAGAGGGTTACGACTTAGGAGTTAGTGACAGTGGAGAAGGATGGAAGGAACTTGGTGACTGATAGGGGGGATTGGAAGCTAGTCGCCTTCATGTAAGTTAAGAAGCGCCATGTTCGTCTTTAATGATTAATAACGCAGTTGGAAGAATAAGTTGAAAAGAATGATTTGGGGGTGGTTTCATGGCATGTCGGAGGAGTTCAATACTACTATTTCAGACCATTGACCCTGCTGAGGCCTTAGAAGAGTTGTATATGCATCATTTTGAGAGTATAACAATCCTCAACAATGTCCAGCTCTACCCTAAGTCAACAATAGCACTGTCATGCAATGAATTCCAGATCACATTGTGTGCTGTTCCTTTGCCCTGATAATCAGGCATCCGGGTCCAATGTAAGGTCATTGTAGATGGCTTCATCAAGATGAGCTCACACCTCTGACGTGTGACGTCAAACACTCTGACCCTCTTGCAGCCAAGTCGAAGGTTCCCAATCAGTCTTTATTTGCCTAGTGCAGGATCATGTGGAGAGAGTGAGAACACAACAAGGAATGCTGTCCAGCCCTAAACATGGAGACATTACATTTTCCTGCAGAAAGGCATGGCGGCCGATGGGCTATGAAGTTTTAACCTATTTTTCATAAACTGTAAACACCTTTGTGAATTACACCTTGGTCATACAAATATAATATGAATTGCGATGACCGCTTGTGCCACCCACAAATAACAGGCATCAGCGTGACAGCAGCAAGGCAATGACTAACCTTGGTAAGTATTCTACAGAATCCAAAGCATATCTGCGTGAGAACATAGGCTGACCGATGTATTGCTCAGATATCAGTGTCACAGATGATATATTTTCCTGGTGTCACGGGTGTGAAATTAAAGACTAATGATGGTGGTTACATTGTGCAACTGAAGATTGAGTTGGGATTTTCATTGGGTTGCTACATTTTGGATCCTTAAATGGCCACAAAACTTGGAAGCACGTTGAATAGAAATGGAATCCATTAGGCTTGGAGAAAGATAGATGAAATGTACATTTACAGAGTGAACAGTTTACTCGATGACTGAACACCCGTGTTACCAGTGCGCATTCAATATTCCTTAATCTTTCTAACCCTCCCGCAATGTGTAGATGCAGCCCTGACATCCACATCTGAAGTGGAGGCAGCCAGCTGACTGACATGCCCTGTTGTCTGAGCTGACTTCAGAGAGTGTCCTCTGGTGGCCTGAGGTCCTGAGGGCCTCTGGTAAGGGTCTCAGGTGCAGGTGGACCCTCCACCGCCTGACTTGCTGGAGTTGATGGGGTCACGGACAGAGGAGATTTGGAGGGGCAGGGCACCCTTGGCATGTCTTAGGTAGATGCCCTCAGGATGCCTCCCTTCAGGTGCCTGATGAGCCCTTCGCAGCTCCTTGAGGAGAAGGGACACCCAGAGAGAGGTGTCTCTGTCCCTCTCTTGCCACTGATGAAAGTTACCCATCTGTGCAGGTCTGAGTGCTAATCCATCAGAAACTGTTAGACCTGGGTCTCCGAGGGTCTGCCACCCTTTCCATCGAGACTTTAATTTTTTCCAATTAAGAGGAATTTAGCGTAGCCAATATGCCTATGCTGCACATATTTGGGTTGTGGGGATGAGACTCACGCAGACACAGGAAGAATGTGCAAACTCCACACGGACAGTGACCCGGGGCCGGGATCAAATCCTGGTCCTCAGTGAGGTGAGGCAGCAGTGCTAACCACTGCGGCCCTGTTCCGCCCTCAGTGGAGACTTGAATGTGCTCGCATGCCGAACCTACAATTGCAGACAGAATTTGACACACTCCTCCAACCTCCAGTCCCATCTGCAGACAGCCTCTGATAATTCAGCCTGATGTTTCCTTTCCTGTCTCTGCATCTCTGAAAGGTCTGGTTAGGTCGGGTCCAGCGGCTTATCATCGGACGTGGACTCTGACTCAGCAGGGGCCTGGTCTCCAACAGCCCTCCGAGTGTCAGAGCACCTGAACCCGAGACGACTCTAGAACTAGATCACACCGAGGTGCTTGTGCCTGCCATAGTGGAGGGTGGAGTGATTGGTCTTCTTCTGAGGATGCTTCTGCTTTCTCCTCAGAGATGGTCTGGCGACGGACTGTGGGGTCTTGAGGATGATGTCTTCCCCCTTTTCTTACCAGTACCTGGAATAGAGAGAAGAGAGAATTAGTGAATGACTAAGCAGGTCCATCCATTGAAGATCACTCAAAGTCATTGTCTACATCTCATCGTTGTATACTGGATGCACACTCACTGGCTTGTTGGGGAAACCAATCTCGCCTTCTGCTCAGGAAAGTTCACTCTCCTCTCCAGCGAGCTCTGTGCCTGTTCCTCAAAACTGTCTGGACCTCAGGGGTTCCCCTTCTGGTCATACCTCGCTCTCTTTTATTATGGGCGATCGTCTCCTGTATAAAGACAGAAGGATTGACAGAAGTGAACCCAATGGGCGGCACAGTGGCACAGTGTTTAACACTGCTGCCTCACAGCTCCACGGTCCTGGGTTCAATTCCGGCCTCGGGTGACTGTGTGGAGTTTTCACTTTCTCCCCGTGCCTGCGTGGGTTTCCTCCAGATGCTCCGGTTTCCTCCCACAGTCCAAAGGTGTGTAGGTTAGGTGGATTGGCCATGCTAAATTGCCCCTTAGCGTCCAAAAGGTTAGGTCAGGTTACGGGGATAGGGTGGAGGCGTGGGCTTAAATAGGGTGCTCTTTCCAAGGGACGGTGCAGACTCGATGGGGCAAATGGTCTGCACTGTAAATTCTAAGATTCAATGGATGAAAGAGCATTTTCAGAAGAGTGCATGTCTATTGTGTCTGCCTCCCCAGTAAGGGATTAGGATACCATTTTTGCAGCATCTACCTGAGATGGTGAGCTTAAAGTGCCTATAACACATTCAATGCTGTTGACCCACCCGCTAGCCGTGTGTGACAACCCTGTAGACTCTAACCCTTAGACTGCCTGATCCCCTTCGGAGAATGTGAGTTTACATTCAGTAGATGTTTCCCTTACCCTGGCAGAGTGGAGCAAATTATTCATCTTTTTCCAACATGCAGGGTGGTCCTTCTCTGGACCCCACAGGTGCTAATCTGCCTGGCGCTGTCCTCCCAGGTTGGTGTGGTCAGGTAGAAGGGCTCCAGCTCTCATCCCTCAAAAAGAGGCGGCACGGTGGTGCAGTGGTTAGTGCTGCTGCCTCACGGTGTTCAGGACCCGGGTTTGATCCCTACCCTGGGTCGTTGTCCGTGTGGAGTTTTCACATTCTCCGTGGGTCTCACCCCCACAACCCAAAGATTTGCAGGTTAGGTGAATTGGCCACGCTAAATTGCCCCTTAATTGGGAAAAAAAAATGTAAAAAGAAAGAGGATCTCCCATCTTTCCTGGAAGGCCTAGAGGAGAATCCCAGGGAGACTTGGCTGACTGTGGGGCCGAGTGACTCGTACATTTGGGTGCCATAGTTCCTAACCGCTTCGCAGCACCTGGCCTGAGAATTTTAAAAATTTTAAGTACCCAATTCTATTTTTCAAATAAGGGGCAATTTAGCATGGCCAACCAACCTACCCTGCACATCTTTGGGTTGTGGGGGTGAGACCCACACAGACACGGGGAGAATGTGCAAACACCACATGGGCAGTGACCCGGGGCCAGGATCGATCCATGACACCTGGCCTGAGATAAGTGAATGTTTGCTCGGGTGCCCTTTAAATATGGTGCCAAGGCCTTCAACCTCAGGAAGTAATGGCAAGGCAGATAACCTCCTGCCCGCACCCCTACGGGATCCGCAGAGCTCCTCATGGATGCAAATTAATAAGCTGAAAAGTTGAAGATCATGCATGTTCAGCTGTGCTGCCACCCAGCAGAAATCATGACAATATTCCCGCCCGTCACCAAACGTACCAGAATGGAATAATTCCACCCCAAGGAAACTATTGTGATGTGTAGAGAGTGCCAAACACCATTTCCGGGAGCTCCCAATTATTGTATTGGGAGTTCCCCAATACAATAATCTTAAACCCAATCAAATGTTGGTGTTCAGCAGGTCCCACCACTTTCCCAGCTTTCTGTGTTAAGAGACTGTACAGATCCTGGTTATGCATTTGATTATCTGCGGCTGAGATTCAAAAGCTCACGAACCATTTCTCTCACTGGGGGATGTGTTCAGATTTGGGCAACTAAATGCTGGGCAACCTATTCGGGAGAGAAAGCTTCCCCAACCTCTCGGAGATCGACAGAGCACACAGATTGCTCCAGCCGAAACCCAAGGCGGGGGAACTATCGAGGGCAGTCATCGTGAAGCTACATCCATACCAGGATCGTGAGAGGATCCTGAGGTGGGCGAGACAGACCAGGGCGAGTACCTGGGAAGGTCACAAAATCCGGATATATCAGGATACTGGGGTGGGCTTGGCAAAACGCAGGGCCGAATTTACTCAGGCAAGATCGAGCCTGTCCAGGAACGGGGTAAGATACGGAATACTGTTCCCAGCCGGGCTCTGGGTCACGTTCCAGAACAAGGAGCATTACTTTAATACCCTAGGGGGGGTGAATTTGTGCGGTCAGATGGCCTGGACAAGGGGCAGACAAGGCAGCGGTGAAGGCAGAACAGAGGAGGAACGAGAAAGAGAAAGAAAGTTCTTGGACATTTGATTGATTGCGTGGGCCTGTGCTGCCTCGCTCTGAGCAAAAAGACCAGGTCACAGGGAAGGGCGAGGGCAGGGGAATGCAGGTGAGGGTGAGGCACAGGCAGAGGGAGCGGTCAGACTGCAGGCATAAGATTAGCCCCGGGAGAGGGGCCACCACACTGGCAGGGATAGCTAGCACAGGAAGAAAGACAGCGAGGGGGGCCGCGGCGGATCACCCAACAGGGAGGGAGTATCTGGTTTGAGGTGGGGGTGGGACAGAGGGGCAGGGTGGGGGAATGCACAGGGGGAGACAGGGAGGGGGTGACAAAGTGAGGGGTGACGATGGCGGGCGGGGGGAAGGAACAAGGGAACATGAAGGGAAGAAAGGGTTGGTTTTCAGATTGGCTTCAACAGGTAAGATGCAGGTTGAAGGAACAGGATGCAAGCAGCCACTTCGAATGCGAGCATTTGCAGGTAATTAAGTCTTTACAGATCCAGAGATAGGGGTAACCTGGATCACTGGATCTGTAAAGATTTAATTACCTGCAAATGCTCGCATTCAAAGCATCGTCTTGCATCTTTGAATTTGTCTATATGTATGTTTCTGGAACATACCTCTTCATTCACCTGAGGAAGGAGCAGTGCTCCGAAAGCTAGTGTTCGAAACAAACCTGTTGGACTTTAACCTGGTGTTGTAAGACTTCTTACTGTATCCACCAGGAAGGCAGTGCACCAACTCCGCCAGACACGGGGGACCCTCTCCAAGCATGGAGACAAGATTGGCCGCCTACTGGCTCACCAGCTGAAAAAGCAGGCAGCCATGAGAGAGATAGCGCAGGTGAAGAATAGCAGAGGTGGCCTGGTTGTGGAACCCAAAAGGGTCAAACAAGCAATTTGAGGCCTTCCACCAAGGGCTGTACACTTCTGAGCCCCTTGACATGGGCGCGGGGATGAAACGGTTCCTCGATGGAGTAGACACGTCAGTCATGGGGGACGATAGGCGGAGGGAGCTGGAAGTACAAATAGGACTGGCAGAGATCATGGAAAGCATCAGCTCCATGCAGACGGGGAAGGCACCGGAACCCGATGGGTTCCCGGGGGACTACTATAAATAATTTGCACCAGCCCTGGCCCCACACCTATGGGACATGTTCACAGACTCGCTAGCGAGGGACACCTGTTGCCAACGCTAACACAGGCCATGATATCGCTGATACCCATAAAAGACAAAGATCCGACGGAATGCGGATGATATAGACCCATCTCGCTGCACAAAGTGGACGCAAAAATACTCACAAAAGTCCTGGCTAAGAGACTGGAGAACTGCATACAGAAGTGGTCGCAGAGGACCAGACGGACTTTGTCAAGGGTAGGCAGCTAGCTGTGAACATCAGCGGCTGCTAAATGTAATAATGACATTTAGGGGGGGAGGACACCAGAGAGGCAATTTAGCGTGGCCAATCCACCTAACCCGCACACCTTTGGACTGTGGAAGGAAAGCGGAGCACTCGGAGGAAACCCACGCTGACACGAGCAAAAGTGCAAACTCCACACGGACAGTCACCCGAGGTTAGAATTGAACCCAGGACCCTGGAGATGTGAGGTAGCAGTGCTAACACATGCCTCGTTCCATTATTCCATGTTGTCTTGAATTAAAAGAGACAATTTAAAATAAAACCTCACATTCGTAACATGACTGAAGTCACCAGGCTCAATTAAAATCGTGGAGATGCAGATTTACACTGCCAACTCCTGAAATGGCACTAGCAAGGCTTGGGAGTGCTGTGTGCAGGCTGACTGTGCGCTGCTGACTGTGTGCAGGCTGATTGTGTACAGGCTGATTTTGTGCAGGCTGACTGTGCACTGCTGACTGCAGGCTGACTTTGCGCTGCTGATTGTGTGCAGGCAGATGGTGTGCAGGCTGACTGCAGGCTGACAGCGCAAGCTGATTGTGAGCAGGCTGACTGTGTGCAGGCTGACTGTGCACAGGCTGGTTGTGTACAGGCTGATTGTATGCTATATGACTGTGTGCAGGCTGTTTATGTGCAGGTTGATTGTGCACAGGCTGACTGTGTGCAGGCTGATTGTGTACAGGCTGTCTGTGTGCTGGCTGACTTCGTGCAGGCTGATTGTATGCAGGCGAATTGTATGCAGGTTGACTGTGTGCAGGCTGACTGTGTACAGGCTGATTGTGTGCAGGTTGACTTTGCGCAGGTTGACTTTCGCCAGCTGACTGTGTGCAGGCTGATTGTATGTAGGCTGACTGTGCGCAGGCTGATTGTGTGCAGGTTGACTTTGCGCAGGCTGACTGTGCAGGATGATTGTGCGCAGGCTGACTGCACCAGCTGACTGTGCCAAGCTGATTGTACGCAGGTTGACTGTGTCAGGCTGCCTGTGCGCAGGCTGACTGTGAGCAGGCTGACTGTGTCAGGCTGACTGTGCGCAGGCTGACTGTGGGCAAGCTGACTGTGGGCAGGCTGACTGTGTCAGGCTGACTGTGTCAGGCTGACTGTGGGCAGGCTGACTGTGCGCAGGCTGACTGTGGGCAGGCTGACTGTGTCAGGCTGACTGTGTCAGGCTGACTGTGGGCAGGCTGACTGTGTCAGGCTGACTGTGTCAGGCTGACTGTGGGCAGGCTGACTGTGTCAGGCTGACTGTGTCAGGCTGACTGTGTCAGGCTGACTGTGGGCAGGCTGACTGTGCGCAGGCTGACTGTGCGCAGGCTGACTGTGGGCAGGCTGACTGTGGGCAGGCTGACTGTGTCAGGCTGACTGTAGGCAGGCTGACTGTGTCAGGCTGACTGTGCGCAGGCTGACTGTGTCAGGCTGACTGTGGGCAGGCTGACTGTGGGCAGGCTGACTGTGTCAGGCTGACTGTGGGCAGGCTGACTGTGTCAGGCTGACTGTGTCAGGCTGACTGTGTCAGGCTGACTGTGTCAGGCTGACTGTGGGCAGGCTGACTGTGTCAGGCTGACTGTGTCAGGCTGACTGTGTCAGGCTGACTGTGCGCAGGCTGACTGTGGGCAGGCTGACTGTGTCAGGCTGACTGTGGGCAGGCTGACTGTGGGCAGGCTGACTGTGTCAGGCTGACTGTGGGCAGGCTGACTGTGTCAGGCTGACTGTGTCAGGCTGACTGTGGGCAGGCTGACTGTGTCAGGCTGACTGTGTCAGGCTGACTGTGGGCAGGCTGACTGTGTCAGGCTGACTGTGGGCAGGCTGACTGTGTCAGGCTGACTGTGGGCAGGCTGACTGTGTCAGGCTGACTGTGGGCAGGCTGACTGTGTCAGGCTGACTGTGCGCAGGCTGACTGTGTCAGGCTGACTGTAGGCAGGCTGACTGTGTCAGGCTGACTGTGCGCAGGCTGACTGTGGGCAAGCTGACTGTGGGCAGGCTGACTGTGTCAGGCTGACTGTGGGCAGGCTGACTGTGTCAGGCTGACTGCGCAGGCTGACTGTGGGCAGGCTGACTGTGTCAGGCTGACTGTGCGCAGGCTGATGTGGGCAGGCTGACTGTGTCAGGCTGACTGTGGGCAGGCTGACTGTCAGGCTGACTGTGCGCAGGCTGACTGTGGGCAAGCTGACTGTGGGCAGGCTGACTGTGTCAGGCTGACTGTGGGCAGGCTGACTGTGTCAGGCTGACTGTGGGCAGGCTGACTGTGTCAGGCTGACTGTGGGCAGGCTGACTGTGTCAGGCTGACTGTGCGCAGGCTGACTGTGTCAGGCTGACTGTAGGCAGGCTGACTGTGCGCAGGCTGACTGTGGGCAAGCTGACTGTGGGCAGGCTGACTGTGTCAGGCTGACTGTGGGCAGGCTGACTGTGTCAGGCTGACTGTAGGCAGGCTGACTGTGGGCAGGCTGACTGTGTCAGGCTGACTGTGGGCAAGCTGACTGTGGGCAGGCTGACTGTGCGCAGGCTGATGTGGGCAGGCTGACTGTGTCAGGCTGACTGTGTCAGGCTGACTGTGTCAGGCTGACTGTGGGCAGGCTGACTGTGGGCAGGCTGACTGTGTCAGGCTGACTGTGTCAGGCTGACTGTGTCAGGCTGACTGTGCGCAGGCTGATGTGGGCAGGCTGACTGTGTCAGGCTGACTGTGGGCAGGCTGACTGTCAGGCTGACTGTGCGCAGGCTGACTGTGGGCAAGCTGACTGTGGGCAGGCTGACTGTGTCAGGCTGACTGTGGGCAGGCTGACTGTGTCAGGCTGACTGTAGGCAGGCTGACTGTGGGCAGGCTGACTGTGTCAGGCTGACTGTGTCAGGCTGACTGTAGGCAGGCTGACTGTAGGCAGGCTGACTGTGGGCAGGCTGACTGTGTCAGGCTGACTGCGCAGGCTGACTGTGGGCAGGCTGACTGTCTCAGGCTGACTGTGCGCAGGCTGACTGTGGGCAGGCTGACTGTGTCAGGCTGACTGTGCGCAGGCTGATGTGGGCAGGCTGACTGTGTCAGGCTGACTGTGGGCAGGCTGACTGTCAGGCTGACTGTGCGCAGGCTGACTGTGGGCAGGCTGACTGTGGGCAGGCTGACTGTGCGCAGGCTGACTGTGAGTGACAGGTAGGGTGGGTGACAAGGAGAGTGAGTAACACGAAGGTGAGTAACGTGGAGGCTGAGTAATGCAGAGGGTGAGTGATGGGGAGGGTGAGTGACATACCTTTATTGACACGTAAGCTTCCTCCAACACTATCGGTGATGTTTAGGAAATGATGCCATTTACTCCCACAACCAACTCCTTAGCCAAGTCCCATGCTACAGTTTTGACAGCTTCTACCCCCTCCTTTTCCCCCTCCATTGTTCCATTCACTTTGTGGCCTCACCGCCAGAGCTTCCTCATCTCTTTCAATGAAATAGACCCTTTGAATCAAGAGACTGCGCCCTTCCTTCACAGCCACTGTGAAATTTCCAGTTCCACCTTTGGCAGTGTATCTCACCTCCTGCCATTGGAATATAGGGTATAGGCACACCCAGTATCAGCCTGGTGCTCATGTGGAACACTGGGATGGCAAGGGGGACAAGAAGTATAAGAGGTCACGCGTCGGGAGAGCCGGGGTCCTCGCCTGGGCGTGACACACAGCATGTAAGAGCTGCTCAGTTCCTAGCAAGAAACCTGTATTGTTGTTAGTCCCTGATAACTAATTAGTGCAACCCAGTACTTCTACATGGTGGCAGGAGTTAGCAAAATGACACAGGGACTTCACCGCATCAAACCACTCACGTTTGCCGAAAATGTCGCAAACACTGGACAAAATTTGAAAAAGAATGGCATATCTACTGCCGTACCCACCTATCAGACAAATCGAAGATAGTACAGGCGTACACTCTCTTAAATTTAGTGGACCCCGAGGCGGCTGAGAGATTTGAGTCTTTTGTTTTTCAAGTGGAGAAAGAGAAAGAAGGTCCCAAGAGATTACTAAAAAGGTTTGAGCACATATGTATGCCAATAAGGAACATTATATTAGATAAACATGTGTTCAATACTACCAGCCAAAAATATGATGAACCTATTCAGTCGTATTCCGTGACCCTAAAAATACAAGCAAATAAATGCGTGCTTGGCACCCTCACCGATGAACTTCTGGGAGATGTGTGTGCGGGTCCATTGTTAAGGATGGCTGATCAACCCTCAACAATGGTGAAGAGAATGAACCAGATGCATACCATTTTTAAATTTTAAAATGGTGCAGAAAGATTGATTCGTTCCGGGAGTGATAGTATAAGAAATAGGCTTGGTTATTTTATAAACAAACTTTATTAAACCAAAATAAAAGAAAACTATATTTCAACTCTTAAACTTCAACTCTACCACTAACAGATTACATGCAGTTTCTTAACCTTTCCACTAGTTCTCATCAAACAACACTTTTCATGAAAATACAGCTCTCGTCCCACTTACACATCCAGGCAAAGGCAAAACTTGCATTTAGGAAGTAATCTTCCTTCTGTCAGCGACATTCATTCAGAATCTTCTCTCTGTGGCTGTTTCCATGACCTCCTCGATGATTGCTTACATCCTTCTCCCTTCGCCTGTTCCAAATCGATTCATTTTCTCTCTATCTCTCTCTCTCTCTCTCTCTCTCTAAGCTCTGCCCAGCCCTTCAAACAAAGGTCCTCCTCTGGGATGTCATGACTGGAAAATATCAACTTTAATTTTACACAAAACCTATGCCATACATATGACAGTCAAATGGGTCATCAGACTCTGTAATGGGCTTGTCAAATAAGGTTGTGCCGAATGGCAATAGATTTTGAGTAGATCATCCTGGCTGAACCAGGGCATCATGTTAATGAGGTTAAGTCTGAATGGGACAAGGTAACTCAGGCTATGGGTTTATCCCTCTGAGTCTGCTGTTCATAGTCTTTTCCCTCAGATTGTTTAACCCCTAATTGCCTGCTACATTTTGGACCCCATTTCTGGACCCAAGTTCCTAATATTTCCCTATCCTGACACAATAGTGGTGTTGTCTGAAACCTGCTTCTTCCCGAGGAGGATCTAACTCTAGAAGCTGCCATCAGAAGCTGTATGTTGATTGGGAAGTCAGAAAAAAGCAGCAAAGGGTTGTGGCGGGAAACAGAGTTTTTTGTGGTATAGTGCACTCCCTATCCCAACTGCGGCAGTCATCACTCATAGAACAGAACTACATATTGATGTTTGGGAAATGCTGCAACACGTGTGGCAAATGGAACTATTTTGCGAAATGTTTCCAATCCAAGCTAGAGCAACCTGCCTGTACCAGCAGCCATTTGGCAGTCAGTCACTGCTTCAGGGTTTGGAACACAAACAGGGTAAATTCATTGGGTCTCAGTGTAATCAAGGCACTGAGCCTCGAAAAACACCTAACCTTCATATCTTTGGACTGTGGGAGGAAACTAGAGCACCCGGATAAAACTCACACAGGCA
Organism: Scyliorhinus canicula; assembly: GCF_902713615.1. NCBI lineage: Eukaryota > Metazoa > Chordata > Chondrichthyes > Carcharhiniformes > Scyliorhinidae > Scyliorhinus > Scyliorhinus canicula. Next base: position 176,120,127 of record NC_052146.1, read on the forward strand.
CGGGGAGAATGTGCAAACCCCACCCAGTCACCCAAGGTTGGAATCGAATCTAGGTCAGTGGCGCTGTGAGACAGCAGTGCTAACCACGGTTCCACCGTGGAACAGTAAATTGAACTTGGTCCTAGTCGACTCATAATCTGGTTCATTCAAAACTGACCACCTGCCAGACATGAATATCAAAACGGTCTCAGGCAAACTCGAGAGACACTTTGTCATACATGACATTCCTCAGATGATAGCGATGGACAACACTCACCAGTTCGTCGCCAAGGAGTCCAGGGACTTTGCACATACATGGGTCTTTGAGCATATTACGAAGAGTTCCATAGGCCTGGCTGAACAGGCAGTACGCTCAGCCCAGCACCTACTTGAGAAATGTGCCCGAGACTACACAGATTTCCATGTTGCACTCCTCAGCCTTAAGAAATCGAAAGTCAGAACCAACGTGAGTGGTGTCCTTATGAAGCAACGACAAAGGGGAAGGGGGTATTTCAATTGCAATTCTTGCACACTCTATCTTTTAAAACCTGGTAAAATAGTCACACATGGCCACAACAAATTGACAGTGGTACACAGCCAGGCCCCACAGCCAAACAGCAATGTGGTTGCCTCATTATGTCCGAAACTAGTGTCACCTACTGAGGGTATCTGAACCAACACTACTGACCACCGCAATACCCCATGCATCTCCGCTGCTATTCCGGCCGCCAGTGGAAATGGAGGCTTCTCCAGAGGCCAATGCTGCAAACCCTGCAGCCACAGGGTACACCAAAAGGAAACCTAATGTCATCCACACTGACGACACTAACCTGAGAGCATCTCAAACACAGCCAACTGGCACAATCACATGCTCAGGATGCCTGAGTAAACCAAACACAAGGCTATGGGACTATGCGATGAACTAGTCTATAAATGGACTTTACTTTTTAAAAGGGGTGGGGGAATGAGATGCAATGGGCTATGTGCCAGCAGCAGCCCTATCAGTGTTTTGCACAATGTAAATAGTTATGTGTTGTTTGCCCTGTTCAACCTTTATGTTGTAAATAGTTTGCACTTTGTGACTGTTCTCTGACACAGTTACACCTCTATATACCGGGTGTCCCAACTTAAATGGAGAAAATGTAGACTGAGTGGTCACAGGGATGCTGGAATGACATGGGAAAGGGGTCACGTGTCAGGAGCATGGAAGTTCTCCCCTGGGCATGGGCAGACACATAGCATGTAAGAGCTGCTCAGCATTATCAATAAACCTCTATCATTGTTGATCTTTGGTCACCAGATATTGCAACCCAGTGCTTCAACACCCAGCATTATGCAAAGCAGCCAAGCCTGGAATTTCTGATGGGCTCAGCATTGTCACACTTCACCACTCTTTGGCTGACAAATCAGGAATCCCAGAATCTGGTATTGGTAGCTAGGATTTTTCATTTGTGTTTGCTAGCGCATAATCTTCTACATATTCACTTTAAATGGGTGGAATATCATTTACTGGCAAGTACAATTTAAATAAAAACTCCAACCACTATCTTCAAAAAATGCATTGATCTGCAACAGGGAATTCAGAGAATTCTGAGGAAGTCTTGCTGAGCTTATTTTTAGTAGAGAAAAGAAGATGAAGGGAGCATTGAAGTAGGTTACTTCAATGGTGAGGCAGGGATGATGCACATTTAAACAGACATTTTGACTGACACTGTTAGCACACTATGAGGTAGAATGACCTTGTTATCATGCCTCGCACAGGATTAGAATTTAGGAGACTGGCGAATATGTAGGCGAGGCTCCGAACAAGGGTTGTTGTGGCTAAGATGTCCAACGCATTCAAATAGAAGAAAGACTTGTGTTTGTAAGGACAGGTGTAGTCAGATATAATCAAGCCCAATGGGGCCACAATCGTTTTTCTGCTCCCACTCCAAAGGAAAATGTTTGTTAGATCTCAGAAGACCATGGTTAAATAACATATAAGTTCTCTTTAACATTCAGCAATTCTTTAAACAGGAATCCATTGTGCGTGATCGATGGAAGAAGCAGGTTTTATAGCGGAAAGATTTATTCGGCTCCACCTGATATTTTTAAGTGTCACAGTGTTTACTGGAGTAGTTGATCACACAGGTGCAATAATTTTTATACAAGATTGCCTTTGATCTACCATTCCTGTCACGAGAGCTACACCAGATGCACCTGGATCAGCTTCTCTCTCTGAGATAAAATCAAAACCTTTTCATTTGCCAAGGGAGCTAAAATCTGAAGGAATTTATTACACAGGAACAAAACCTACACATGGATGCAATATGAGAGAAAGATCGGCCGCAGATGTTATGTCGCCACTGTAAAACAGGAAGAATGGCCTCTTGTGTGGGGTACCAATTGCTGGTACCAAAATAAGATGATTTTACCTCATAGTGTGCTAACAGTGCCAGCCAAAATGTCTGTTTCGATCCACGTCTTTCTCTGTCTCACCATCAAAATACCTACTTCAATGCTCGCTTCATCTTCTCTGCTAAAAGTGAACTCAACAATACGTCCTCATACCTTTCTGAATTGCTGGTACCCGTGGAATCATACCCTGCCATCAATAAACTCAATTGAGGAGACGGTAGTAAGGGAAGAATCTGTTGAAGCAGTTTTGACCCTGCCACTGCATCCACATTTGGGAAGTAAGGGGAGACAGCAGCTTAGTATAGTAACAATTCTTCGCCTGAGCCCAAAGGCAGCACTGGACAGCTGAAACTTGTGAAAGAGGAAATTTAACAGCTGTCAATAACATACTTTTTGCCAATGACATCATTTTATTAATACCGATAACAGGAAAATGGAGCTATGGATATTTATAACAACACAGCTCTGGGCTACTAGCCAGTGATAGTTATTCAAAATAATCCAACAACAGGCAATGGCCAATTTCTCTAAAGCGGCCTACATTTTATGTTAGGTGCTGAAAGCGAGGCTGGTGGGATGGGGTGGAGGAGAGTTAAAGAAAGTGATAATTCACTACTTAATTGCAAGTTATTTCTCCTGCAGGTAGACATTTATCAATATTACCTACGTCTGTTTGCCCTGTTTCAATCGCTCTTCCACAAACAATCTAACAATGTCAAATTGTGGCTTGGAATTTTGTGGAGCTGGGCTGAGTCAGGAGGACTCTAAATATGGTGGGGACGGGCCCGATTCTAGGATTCACACCCCATTCCCATTTCCAGTTATGGTATGGGTCATGAGCCCTCAATGCAGCAATGCCGCCCTTGCCATCTCCAAGTAGGGCTGGTTTAGCACAGTGGGCTCAGACAGCTGGCTCGTAATGCAAAACAAGACCAGCAGTGCAGGTTCAATTCCCGTTACAGCCTCCCCGAACAGGTGCCAGAATGCGGTGACTAGGGGCTTTTCACAGTCACTTCATTGAAGCCTACTGGTGACAATAAGCGATTATTATTATTAAGTAGGGGTGGACATTCAAATAGCGTGTAATTTTGATAGAGTCGGGTGTGTTCTGTTAATAGATGTGGTTCACAGCTTCTCAGTTGAGTCATGGTCAATAGAGAGGTCCTAGTCTTGAGTCAGGAACCAAAAACAAAATAGCCATTCAACTTTCCCTTTGAAATACATTGCTTCTCTTACCTCTCATAAAACCATCAATTAATCACAGCTAGTCATGGTATGAATGACAAAAAGCTATAACCACCTCAAGCCTTCTTATCTTGTGTAAATAGACACTCGGGTATTGACACTGAAGCAATTGACAAAAGCCAGCTGACCGCAAAATCCAGCCCAATAATTATTTTACTCATACAATGTTGTCTATTACAGAAAATTAGATCTGCTTAGATCCAAACCATTCTAATAATACTTATAATGAGAAATATTAGCAAATGCCATAAAGAAACAACAGCTGGTAATGAAATATTGCAATGTAATGTTGTCGCTGTCATTCCCCACATGCTAAGATCCATCAGTCTAAGTGAATTGTCGAACATGTCTGATGTGAGCAACTCCTCAGCTATTCTTCCCTACCAGTAGCTGGCTAAACTGCACTTTTGTCAGAGAGTAGTTTACATGTTTTCTCCCCAAAACTGTGAAATAGGAAACAGTGGTAGAATTTTCAACAAGGGTTAGAAATAAAATAAAACACAAGGAGATTTTTAGCAAAATTACCAGTGGACAAAAGATATTATTTCAAGATTTTTCTCAAGAGAAAATGGATATATTTTGAAATCCACTTGGTTCAGGGTTAATATTCAATCCGTTGGCATTTAGTTACATATTGGATATGAATATGAGTGACTTGCTCCCATTTCTTACTAAAGTATAAATTGCTGCACCAGTTGGTGCCACAAAGCTATCAGGTGACGTTAACATCCAGTGAGACCGTCTGCATTTCCCATAATGACTTGCAGTGTAATCAGTAGGGCATCTATCAGTAAATGAATGAGTTGTTCGTTTTGTAACACTAGCTGTGCAGTGAACTGTGGTGTCTCTGACTAAGAAAACCTGCATTCCATGTACAATCTATGGCCATTTATTTGTAACATGAAGCAATCACATTTATTTTATGACGCCATAATTGCACAAAGAGCCCTACATAAAATGTGAAAATTACAAATGAATAAGTGAAATTAGTGGGACACCTGCTGCAATGCCCCAGAGCCTCGGGGGTTGAAAATCTGTAACCATACAGCGAGAGAAAGGGTCATAACTGATAGCCATTGTACGAAAAGGAAACTGAGGGGATGAAGGAAAGTCCTTTTGAGAGAGCACCTATGGTTTCAACTAGGTGGGAAACATATTAGCAGGAGTTATTTTGGCTTTTGCATCCATGTAATACAGAGGATCTTGATATTTTGTTTTACAGGCAGACATTATATATTCAATTCTTTCCTATTGCCGATTTTAAAAAAAACTGTATTCTATATCATCCAACAGTTAGATAGCCTGCACGAGGGCACCCACAGGACTGTAAAAAGGTCAGGGGTTGGAAAATGCTAAAAGCTGGGAATTCATCCACAGCCCATCCTACCGACACCAATTTCCATTTTCTCTGTGGTGAAATCTATGTCATGTCCAGCACCTAGAGAGGTGGGACGCTTCACAATTATGTTTAAAGCAGGCTGCCAAAAGGATATTGGGGGAGGGGCTTCATTTTAAATTTCCATAGTTGTTGCCAACATTTCCCACAGTTCAGGAAAACTGGAAGTGGAGCTGTTTGCTCGATCGGTGCTTTTAAGAGCATTCCATATAGGTCAGGGGGAGCAGAAGTGCCAATTACAATCTCTCACTCATTCCATGCATGATGTCCAATCCTCGCCGCCAACCTCTCGCTCTTTCCCTCCCAAAGTTACCTCATCTAAGATGCTTTGGATGCACCCCAGTTTTATGTCTAGCTATCTAATTGACTGTAGCTCATCTCCCTCCTGTAGTCACCAGGGAATATCTCCAAGGGTATCCAGTTTGCAGCCTCCCGCCACTGGTTTGCCCGTCCAGCAGCCACCCAGGCTGCCAGTTTGTTTGGCTTCAGGCTGGGAAATGGATGAAACGTTTATAATGAGGTCCTGCATTCAAAACAGGCAGAACATCCGCATCACCGGCCTTACTAAATTTTCACCAGGCTGTCTCACTCCCCACCATCTCCCCCGCCTTCTATAAATATTGGTTTTCGTGTGTCTGAGTACAGCAAAGGAGTCAGCTCATCTTGTTATTATGGTCTGCATCTATAATTGCAGCATGTGAAGCTAAAAACATCTATCTCGCAGACAATAAAAGCTGGGAGAGCAGGGAATGTCTGAGTGTGCACTAATAAGATGATATTTCTTTCTGCAAGGAGTTATTATTGAGATAGACCAGCTGTGCAGAGATGCCTCGAAGCCCTGCAGACTGAAATCAAATGCTATCAAGGTAAAGCTCACAGATCTAATTATTTTAACTTGTTATGTGCCATCAACTTCCAATACCAGGGGGCTGAGACTGGAAAGTTTAGCTGGGTGCGTGCACAATGCAAAAAAATCTCAAAGTGATGGGCACACTCGTGAAGAAGCAGAAATGCTTCACGGGCCTTTCAATTCGGCAGCACCAGCAGCTATTTCATTCCCTAATCCAATGGATTTAAATAAGGGTACTCTTATCATAAACAGAACATGAGCCAGAAGCCTATTGCAAATTTTATTTCTGCTTCGTGAGCTTGAAAATAGTGAGATTCAAGATCCTTGCTCACTAAAATTTTGAGGTTTGTCTAAACTAGCCACATCCAAATTTATGTTCAACTAGGTCAGTTTTGTTCATGGTTGCAAAAGTGCGACTGTAAAGAATGATAAATCTGCTTTGATTACTCTTGACAGAGTTTCCAGCTGGCTGGCCTATGGGTTGTCTAAACCGAATATGGAGTACCTGAGTAGGAAGTTGTCATTTGGGGTGCTAGCTCTGAGAGTGAGGTGGTAGAGGCAGTAGAAGGTGTTGGCAGAGAGGAGGGCCAACTAGTGGTAGAGGAGGGCAGAATCAGAAGGAAGGGAAGACATTTGGTAAGGAGGAGCAGTGGTCGTTGGTAGAGGTGAGTAACAAATAGGTGGTGGAGGGCAGGGTTGGCGCATAGTAAATAAGCAACAGTTGACATTAGGGAGGAGAAATTGGAAAGGAAGGAATAACTGGCGGTCAAGGGGAGGAACAGTAGTTGCTACTGGGAGGGAGCAATTAATGTTAAAGTGGAGAAGTGATTGGCGATGCTATAGTGGACCAGTGGGTGATAGAGGTGAAGGAGCAATGAGGTTTAAGAAACAGACGGTAATAGAACAAAACAGATTCTGGTTAATAGTTATTCATGCTTCTAAACTAACAGCACCATGAGACTTGACCCTCAGGTTTTATATTGGTGCCAATTGGAAGCTTGTATTAAACAGGTTAAGGGAATGAATCATGACTTCTATTTCTCCCTATATACAGGCCATGATAATTGTTTTTTCGGCACTGAACTATCAAATACATGCATACAGTCTTTATTAAGCTCTACCCTCCCCCTACATTCCATTTAAGTGATTTAGCCACTGATAAGTTAGTGACAGAACAGGGCTGTGGTTCAGATAGTGCTGTTATTAATTGGCGCTGCACAGTTATTGTTCAGGCCTCTGGATGCTGCTGCACAATCAATTTCAATGCTCTTCAGCATGAGCTATCTGTGAAGAATGAACTATTTTGTCACATTCATCAAAAATGAACAATGCCGAATTGCTGAAGGCTGTATGTAGTTGTATATTAGTTAAATATCCACAGCAGTCCAAGGAGCTTTCTAAAGTGTTCTACATCACTGGGATTGACATTGATTTTCCAAATGTTCACATTTTAAGACAAAATCTCAAATCTTAAATCTTTATTTGTAACAATATTGTGTGCAACTGTCCTTGTCACTCATTTCAGTAGGACTATTATTTTGCGATTTGTTTTTAGTTTCCCATCCAAGTATGGGGCATGGAGAATATGGACGCGATTCTCCGGAAAGGTTTCAAAGTGTGGGAGCAAGCGGGAACAACAGCCGCAAGCTTCCCAGCACTCGGCCCAGCGAGGCCGACAATGCTAGTCAAAGTTAATTAGTCCACTTAACGGGGCCCCACGGTGCCACAGGTGAAGGTTTGCCAGCTGATTTCCCCAGCCAGCTCACAACACTGGCACCCAGGGAACCGGCCCCAAGATTTGGGGATGCAGATCTGAATAGGGTCCGAGACGCAGTGGAAGCCAGGAGGGATGTCTAGTTTCCCGAAGGAACCCGGAAGGTCAGGCACAGGGCAGCCAGTGCTGCCTGGGATGAGGTGGCGGCGGCTATGTGCACCGAGAGTGTGACCAGGCGGAAATGAAATGAAATGAAAATCGCTTATTGTCACAAGTAGGCTCTAAATGAAGTTACTGTGAACAGCCCCTAGTCGTCACATTCTGGCGCCTGTTCGGGGAGGCTGGTACGGGAACTGAACCGTTATGCTGGCCTGCCTTGGTCTGCTTTAAAAGCCAGCGATTTAGCCCAGTGTGCTGAATCAGCCCTCCAGTGCCAGAAAAAGGTCAACAACCTACACTGGGCAGCATGAGTGAGTCAACACCAATATCCCCCCCAACCCCCCGGGACCTTTCTGCCCCCATGTAACATCCAGTGGCGGACTGGCCAGGGTGTCAGGCTGCCCGATGGCAAGTGGGCCCCTGATGAAGTGGGCCCCCTATATCAAATAAAAATGCAATAAAGAAACAAACACAGACAACTGTTTTAGTAATAAAAAGGAATAAGAAAAAAAAGAGAACAGGACACAAATAAGCAGTGCATGAAAAGGAACGAAGCAGGAGAGGTAGTGGAAGGATGTGGAATAGGGGGGGGGGGGGGGGGGCCGATTAAGGAAATTCCATGTTTTCAGCAAGAGTGTGTGAATTTAAAGATAAAGTTACAATTCATGATTTGAGATGGTCGGCAACTTCAAAGGATATCAAGCAGTACATAGGGTCGTGAGGTCACTGAAAAGGAGAAGCGGTACCTTTGACCGTGAATCATGAGGTCAAAGATATTGAAGTGATAAGCCATGATTGGTAAACCCAAAGGGTTGCGACTTGTAACACTACACTGGTATCAAACTGGACATGTTAACTTTGGTCGTGGGACCATTCTTAATGTCTTACTATAGTCGGACCAAACTTCTAAGTTTCAACAGTTGTCTCAGTTGCTTCCTGGTGTGAACACTGGACAGTGGATTGTCTCCTCTTCTGAAGCTGCATAGGCCACAGTAGTATTGACTAATGAACATAGCCTATTGAAGTAAGTTATTTTATATTTTTTATCAAGTAGGGGTTTATCTGGCATTCCTTCAAGTTATTCTTGCAATCATCAATATTCATTTTTCCCAATGTGGGCTATTTTTAATTAAGTTTTTATTTCAGGAATATTACCCCGACCAGCATGGAAAAGAAAAAGCATAAATCTGGGTCACTAAAACGCAAAGAACAAAAAGAAGCAGAAAGGAAGGATTCAGCCAGGCGATGCAGGCCTATTACAGAGTTTATAATACAACAAGCACAATCCACATCAATATCCAGTTCTGCAACAAATAATCAAGAATCAAGAAACAATGCTCATGGTGATGATGCAATGACATGCGAGTTACAAGAACAGAGAAGAGCTACTTTGAATGTAGAGACAAATACAAGTGCATCCATTACTAATCAACCCAGGCCCAATATTTCTTCTGGCTTCCTTGTTCCGGTATCTGTACTGCCTGTAGTTGCAACATCTGAACACATAGCTTCAACTAGTGACAGGGAATCAGATATTCCTTCAAGCATAAATGACTTGGTTTCTGAAGCACATCCTGTAAATGAACCTACGCAAGAAAATGAAAGATCAATTACTGGAATCTTCCAATATCCATCACGAGCAAAGCTAAATCAGTTTTTTGCTGAACATCCACTTCAGCCACTTGATGATCTGCCATTTGATGCTCGTTTGTATGAGAGGAAAATTATGAATGACTCAGTCCCAAGAAAATGGCTAACATATAACAAAGAAATAGATGCTTATATTGTTCATACTGCTTGGCCTTTGAGTTTCCCAACACTTGTAATCCATCACCCTTTGTACGTGGCTTAAGTGACTACAGGCGTATTAGCCAGAGCTTGACTTTACATGAATCGACAACAACACATGTCAGAAATGCTCAGCAATATATCAGTGTGGTTAATGATGGCACCTTAGCTACATTTTTTGCAGCATCACTAATTAAAAGGAAAGAAGAAGCATTGAAGCAGAGAAGTATTGTCATGAGGATTATAGACATGATAAAGATGTTAGGCAAGCAAGCACTTCCTTTTCGAGGTCACAGAAATGAATCGGCCTACACTCTAGATAATGAGGTTCTGAATCATGGCAATTTTTTAGCTACAGTGCAGTTGATGGCAAAATATGACCCCATTATGGCAGCTCACGTTTCTACAGTGCAAAACAAGTCTAAACAAAGAATCAAACGATTAGTGTTCATATATGGTGCTATGCCCATGTCTTGAATTTGGTAATAACTGAAACAACAAAATGTTGTGTACCTGCAGTTTCTTTTTTCAATTTGCTCCAGAATATAGCAACTTTTGTGAAAGCATCATACAAGATAATGGCTGTATGGATAGAAGTTGTTGGAAAACATCTAGGACAAGAAAAAATGAAACGATTAAAGCTAATTGGTGAGACCAGATGGTCAGGAAAATCCAATGCAGCAACAACTATATTTGGACGTTTTGATGATGCCGCTGCCAGTACTTTCGTAAATCTATTGACATGCTTATCAATGATACAAGATTCAGAAACGTTTGATGCAAAAACAAAACATGAAGCAAATGTTTTACTTCAAAGTCTTCTAAAGTTTGAAACCATATTGACAGCATTTACTTACTTGTATATATTTGAACTACAACCCCGTTATCAAGTTATCTACAGACAAGTGGTTTACATATATTTACTGCATGGAGTTTGGTAGATTCAGCTACAACAAAGTTGAAGGAACAAACAAGAACATTTGATAACGTTCACAGCAAGGCTTTGGAATTTGTAAATAAATGTAATGACAGGATTTCACAGATGAATATGGATGAAAATCAAACATTGGAAATTGATGCATTGGAAACAGCATTGCCAGTTAAGAGGCAGAGGAAGAAGAAAAGAATGGCAGATGAGCTTATTGATGATGAAAGAAATTCCTCAGATTCTCTAGCTGATTTTCGAGTAAATGTGTTTAACCTAATAATGGATCGCATTGTCCAGTCACTAGAATCACGCTTTGTACAACACAAACAGTTGCATAAAGATTTGTCCTGCTTGGACCCAGCAAAGTTTAAAACTATTGCAGAGAAGGGCCTTGAAGATGAAGCATTGGAAGGTATTATTAAGCTGTTTCCACAAATCAGCAAAGATCAAGTAATATTGGAATTGTTTTCTTTTGCTTCAAACTTTGATGTATTAAAGCTATTGCTTAATGATGGTGAGAATATGGATTCCAGTTGCAACAATTGTAAAATTTGCAGCACTTTCCCATCGTGTGTACTAAAAATTCTGGCATCCAACAGACTTCATGACAAGGCATATGATAACCTTTATGAACTTTATAAAGTCATCTGCACACTATCAGTTACTCAAGTCCAATGTGAGAGGACATTTTCAAAGCTAAAGATCATAAAGACAAGGTTAAGAAATTCGCTGTCTGAGGAGAATTTGGAATCATACATGTTGCTATCCATTGAAAAGGAATTGTTAGATGAATTGGATGCAGAAGCAATTATTGGCAGATTCGCACAATCATCTAGCGAACACAAACGATTGCTCTTAATATAGTGGACTGCATGCAATGCTCTATTGTGCTTTTGAACTATCTGTTAATGTGTAAATTGTGCAGTAAACTATTAAAAAATATCAACCAATTACTTAAAATTTAAAAAAAAATTCAATTATAACATTCTGTATTTACATTTGGTATCTACTGCCAGTAATATGTACAGTACATGTACATTGTAATTACTAAGAAATACACATTTTTTCCACAAAAATTTTAATTGTACCCTTTTTTCCATATGTATTTTTTGAAAATTTTATTTATTTGTTATGAAAATTAAATGATAGCATTGTAGTTGTGGGTGGGCCCCCTTTGTCTCCTGGCAACCAATATTTTTCGACCCAGTCCGCCACTGGTAACATCCACCCCTCCATGCAGCCCCCAACCCTGCCTCCAAACCCCTCTCCCTTCAACCCTCCCTCCACCCCCTCTCCCTTCAATTCCCTAACCCTCCCTCCACCCCCGCTCCCTTCAATTCCCCAACCCTTCCTTCACAACCCCTCTCCCACCACTGCGAATCACACGTGCAGCTAACGATGCCTTTTCTGTGTCTCCTCAGGAAAAGCTCTCCCACAATCGTCGGGAGAAGACCCAGGCTAGCAGTGGGGTGCCGGACATAAGAGTCCTGAACTCCTTCAAGGATCGGGCACTGCAGGTGACTGGGTGGCCGAGGACAGAGTGATCACCCATGCGGAGACTGGCAGACGTCACAGAGGTGAGGAACCACCGGTCTCCACTCGGAGGAGGGAGAACTGAGTGCCAACCTGAACCCATCCCATGGAATGGCGACAGTGGCCACCAGCTCGCCCGGGGCCATCCGGCCCCAGAGGACGCCCGCCAGGAGCATTGAAGGCCACGGGATGTGGTAAGGAGCTGGCTGCCTCCACCTCTGATATGCATCCTGGGGACACACCTAGGCGTAACGGTAGAGTTAGGAAGGCAAAGCACATCGAGGATCACTGAGGGCACCAGGGTAGGTAGTGGGTGAGGGTGGCAGCACCATCGGGAGAGTGGAGAATTGGTACACACAATAAACACCCTTGTGCATAACTAGTATGATGCCTCTGTCACTTTTTTCCGCAATGCAGCCTGACCTCTGAACCCTTGGCCCATCACTCCAGGCATCACCCCCTCCCCATAGCATTCACCCACCCTCCTGCCGTGGACATGTCCCCGGAGCTGTGTCCCATCGCCTGGGTGTTCGGATGTTGGCTGCTGCATGTGTGGCATTGCCTCCTGCAGTGTTCAGGTAAAGTGTCCAGGCATCAGGGTGTGATTGGGATTCTAGGCAATGACTCCCACATGCTACATGGCCCATCTATCCACGGGAATCCACTTGGGTTGTGTGAAGTGCTCACTTAACCATGATTGCCAATTCCCTATTAGTGATAGCCTTCAGCTGCACGGCCAGAGGCCTCAGAGGTCTGTGGGGGTTATGGATGGTCGGTGGGGCAGACAGGCAGGGACAAGGGTTGCCCTTGGAAGAGAACACATGATCCAGCGGTTGGTGTGGTGGTGCTACGTGCGATTGCCCCCGGGTTGCCCTTCCAGTGCCTAACCCCCGTTCTCCCATGGTGGCCCACTCCTGCGGAGGGTCCCCCACTCCCAGCTGAGGGACCCCAATCCCCGCCAAGCACTGGGGTGGTAAGCCCAGCGCTCCCGGGCTCTTTACCTGTGAGCAAAGATGGCTACTCACCTCCTCGGCTTCCCACAGAAGCCCTTCCGCCTGGTTCATGTTTTTCTAAAGGAGTATTAATCGGCGTCAGTGTGACCACTTGCTGGGGAGGCCACTGAATCGTGGGAGGCCGTTGGATATGGGATGGCTCCTGTTAATTGTATGGATATAGAGCTTGAGTTGTGATAATTGGTTTCCCGCCACGCTATGGTGAGATCCCAATTTCGCCTATGGGAGTGGGCCGATTGCATCGCAAACTGTTTGCCGCCTGGCGCATCTCGTTTTCGGCCTCTCCCGCTATTCACTGGCCTTATTGCACTCGAGCGAGAAAGCAACGAGGCCGGAGAATCGCGCCCTATGTTTCACTTTATTTTGGGGCTTCCGGTTGCGGCTATGACCAGCTAAGTCGCACGTTTGGCTGCTCCTGTTAGGAAGGTGTTTTCGGGCCGATTGGAGGGCCCCTAACGGCGCTGGAACGGCAATTCCCGGTGGGGGAAGGTTCCCAGAGGAGAACCCCGTCCAATTTATGGTCGTCACCCGAAGTGGGGCAGGAAAAAAAGCGGCAGCAGCTCCCCGAAAAAAGCGGGGGAAGAAATCCAAAATGGCGGCCGGCGGCGCACCCGAGGACTGGAGGAAATGGGCGGCGGAGCAGCAGGCCGCTCTCCTGCGCTTCTTCACGGAGCTGAAAGTGGAGCTGCTGGAGTCGATGAACGCGACGACCACCAGGCTGATGGGGGCGCAGGCGACCCAAGAGGCGTCAATTCGGGAGCTGCAGCAGGAGATGACTGTGAGGGAGGAGGAGGCCACGGTCCTCGTGGGAAAGGTGGAGGTGCACGAGGCACTCCACCTGAGATGGCAGAACCGATTGGAGGAGATGGATACCCGCATGAGGCGGAAAAACCTGAGGATCCTGGGCCTGGCAGAAGGGCTGGAGGGGTCGGACCTTCAGGGGTATGTGGCAGAAATGCTGGGCTCACTGATGGGGGCAGGGGCCGTCCCTTCGCCCCTGGAATTGGAGGAGGCCTACAGAGTAATGGCCAGGAAGCCGAGAGCAAACGAACCCCCGAGGGCGGTGCTGGTTCGGTTCCAGCGATTCAGTGACCGGGAGAGGGTGCTGAGGTGGGCCAAGAGAGAGAGGAGCAGCAAATGGGAGAACTCGACGGTGAGGATCTTTCAGGACTGGAGTGCGGAGGTGGCAAAGCGGCGGGCCCGGTTCAACCGGACGAAGGCGGTGCTGCATGCCAAGAGAATTAGATTCGGGATGCTGCAGCCAGCGCGCTTGTGGGTGACCTACAAGGACCAGCACCACTATTTTGAGTCCCCGGAGGAGGCGTGGGCCTTTGTCCAGGAAGAAAGGCTGGACTCGAACTAGAACCAGGGGATACTTGGCGGTCGTTGCCGCTCTGGTACTTTAAGCTGGACACGTGGCTTTCTGTTGGCTGGATTTTCACTTGGCCGTATTTTTGGACCCTTTTTGTTCTCTATACCAGTTTTTTTCTCTCTTTTTCCTGTTATTTATAATGTTATGGTGGGAGGGCGGGGTGGGGGGAGAGTGCCGGGGGTATGTGTTTCTTGTGGGGTTTTTGGTTGTTTTGTATTTATCGGGGGGAGATCGGGGACGGGGGTGGAACTGAAGATGGAGGGGCGGGGAGGGACAGGGCGAAAGCGCGGGCTTTCCTCTGGTTTCCCGCGCACGGGGCAGAGGAGGGAGGGGGGTGGGAGTAAGGGGCGTGGTCAGCAAGGGCTCCCTTTCCCGCGCTGGAGCGGGGTCAAGGAGGGGTGGTAAGGGGGGGGACGTCCCCCCATGCCGGGAGGAACCGGAGTGTGGCAGGGGCAGCCGGGTCAGCGTAAATCAGCTGACTCACGGAAGTACTATGGAGGGTGCGTCGCGGCTAGGAAGGGTCCTAGCCTGGGGGGGGGAGGGGGGTGGGGGGGGGAGGGGGAGGGGGGAAGGGGGGGGCTACCGGGTTGCTGCTGAAAAGGCCAGGGAGGAGAAGTTGAGGACTGGAGGGGTGGGGGTGGGGCGCCATCGCCATGGGGAGTGGGTCAGAAAGGGAGGGCTGACTCGGGGCGAGCAGGGGACAGGATATGGCTAGTCGGCGGGGGAAAGGGGCGGGCTGCCCTTCGACCCGGCTGATAACTTGGAATGTGAGGGGGCTGAATGGGCCGGTCAAGAGAACGAGAGTAATCTCGCATTTGAAGGGGCTGAAGGCGGATGTAGCAATGCTACAAGAGACCCATTTGAAGGTGGCGGACCAGGTCCGCCTGAGAAGGGGGTGGGTGGGACAAGTGTTCCACTCAGGACTGGACGTAAAGAACCGAGGGGTGGCGATCCTGGTAGGGAAGAGGGTGTCGTTCGTGGCGGCGGAGGTGATGGCGGATAAAGAGGGTAGATATGTCATGGTGAAGGGTAGGCTGCAGGGGGAGAAAGTGGTGATGGTTAACGTGTATGCCCCGAACTGGGACGACGCTGGCTTCATGAGGCGCCTACTGGGCCTCATTCCGGACCTGGAGGCAGGGGGCCTGATCATGGGGGGGGACTTCAACACAGTGCTGGACCCCGTGTTGGACAGATCGAGTTCAAGGACGAGTAGGAGGCCGGCAGCGGCAGAAGTGTTAAAGGGGTTTATGGAGCAGATGGGAGGGGTGGACCCCTGGAGGTTTGGGAGGCCGAGGGCGAGGGAGTATTCCTTTTTCTCCCATGTCCACAGAGTCTATTCTAGAATTGACTTTTTTGTATTAAGCAGGGGACTGATCCCGAAAGTACGGGAAGTGGAGTACTCGGCCATAGCGGTCTCAGACCACGCGCCACACTGGGTAGATTTGGAAATGGGAGAGGTGCGAGACCAGCGTCCGCTGTGGCGTCTGGATGTGGGGTTGCTGGCGGATGAGGAGGTGTGTAAGAGGGTCCGGAAGAGCATTGAGAGATATCTGGACATTAATGACACGGGGGAGGTGCAGGTGGGGATGGTATGGGAGGCCCTGAAGGCGGTGATCCGGGGGGAGCTGATCTCCATACGGGCACATAGGGAAAGGAGGGAGAGACAGGAGAGGGAGAGGCTGGTGGGGGAGCTTCTGGACGTGGATAGGAAATATGCGGAGGCACCAGAGGAGGGGCTGCTGGGGGAACGGCGTAGTTTGCAGGCTAAGTTTGACCTGTTGACCACCAGAAAGGCGGAGACACAGTGGAGAAGGGCACAGGGCGCGATTTATGAGTATGGGGAGAAGGCGAGTAGGATGCTGGCGCATCAGCTCCGCAAGCGAGATGCGGCTAGAGAAATTGGGGGAGTGAGGGAGAGGGGTGGGAACATAGTGCAGAAGGGGCCAGAAGTAAATGGGGTTTTCAGAGACTTCTATGAGGAGCTGTATCGGTCAGAGCCGCCGACGAGGGGAGGGGGGATGGAGGGCTTCTTGAACAAACTGAGGTTCCCCAAGGTCCAAGAGGAGCTGGTGGAGGGGCTGGGGGCGCAGATAGGGTTAGAGGAGCTAGTCAAGGGGATTGGGCATATGCAGTCGGGGAAGGCGCCGGGGCCAGACGGGTTCCCGGTGGAATTTTACAAAAAATATGCGGATCTGGTGGGCCCCGTGCTGGTGCGAGCCTTCAACGAGGCATGGGAGGGGGGGGCTCTGCCCCCGACAATGTCGCAGGCACTGATCTCTCTGATCTTGAAGCGGGACAAGGACCCCGTGCAGTGTGGGTCATATAGGCCTATCTCGCTCCTGAATGTGGACGCCAAGCTGCTGGCAAAGATCCTGGCTACCAGGATAGAGGATTGTGTGCCACGGGTGATACACGAGGACCAGACGGGTTTTGTGAAAGGGCGGCAGCTTAATACGAACGTGCGGAGACTGCTAAACGTCATCATGATGCCGGCAGTGGAGGGGGAGGCGGAGATAGTGGTGGCATTGGACACGGAGAAAGCATTTGATAGGGTGGAGTGGAAGTACCTGTGGGAGACGCTGGAACGGTTTGGATTTGGGGAGGGATTTATTAAATGGGTGAAGCTGCTCTATTCGGCCCCGACGGCAAGTGTAGTGACGAATGGTAGGAGATCGGAGTATTTTGGGCTCCACCGGGGGACCAGACAGGGGTGCCCCTTGTCCCCCCTGTTCTTCGCACTGGCAATTGAACCGTTGGCGATGGCACTGAGGGGCTCAGGGGGGTGGAGAGGGCTGACAAGGGGCGGGGAGGAGCACCGGGTATCGCTATACGCGGACGACCTGCTGCTATATGTGGCAGACCCAGTAGGGGGAATGCCGGAGGTGATGGAACTGCTAGCAGAATTTGGGGACTTTTCGGGGTACAAGCTTAACTTGGGTAAGAGTGAGGTATTTGTGATACACCCAGGGGACCAGGGAGAGGGAATCGGGAGACTCCCGTTGAAGAGAGCAGGAAAGAGTTTTAGATATTTAGGGGTGCAGGTGGCTAGGAACTGGGGGACTCTCCACAAGTTGAACTTCACTAGGCTGGTGGAACAGATGGAGGAGGAATTTAAAAGGTGGGACATGGTGCCGCTGTCGCTGGCGGGTAGAGTGCAGTCCGTTAAAATGACGGTCCTCCCAAGGTTTTTGTTTTTATTTCAGTGCTTGCCCATCTTCCTCCCTAGGGCCTTTTTCAAAAAGGTGACGAGCAGCATCATGAGCTACGTGTGGGCGCATGGCACCCCAAGGGTGAGGAGGGTCTTCTTGGAGCGGAGTAGGGAGAGTGGGGGGCTGGCATTACCCAACCTTTCGGGGTATTACTGGGCGGCTAATGTGTCGATGGTGCGCAAGTGGATGATGGAAGGGGAGGGGGCAGCTTGGAAACGAATGGAGAGGGCGTCCTGTGGCAACATAAGCCTGGGGGCCCTAGTAACGGCGCCATGGCCGCTCCCTCCCACGAGGTACACCACGAGCCCGGTGGTGGCGGCCACCCTCAAGATCTGGGGGCAGTGGAGGCGACACAGGGGGGAAGTGGGAGGTCTGATGGAGGCACCGTTAAGAGGGAACCATAGATTCATCCCGGGGAACATGGACGGGGGATTTCAGAGCTGGCACAGGGTGGGCATCAGGCAGCTGAAGGATCTGTTTGTAGATGGGAGGTTTGCGAGCCTGAGAGAGCTGGAGGAGAAATTCGGGCTCCCCCCGGGAAACGTGTTTCGACATTTGCAGGTGAAGGCATTTGCTAGCCGCCAGGTGGAAGGGTTCCCCTTGCTCCCCAGCAGGGGGGCGAGCGATAGGGTGCTATCGGGGGTCTGGGTCGGAGGGGGGAGGATATCGGACATATACAAAGTAATGCAGGAGGCTGAGGAGGCATCAGTAGAGGAGCTGAAAGACAAGTGGGAGGGGGAGCTGGGAGAGCAGATAGAGGATGGGACATGGGCTGATGCCCTGGAGAGGGTTAATTCTTCCTCCTCGTGTGCGAGGCTTAGCCTCATTCAATTTAAGGTGCTACATAGAGCCCATATGACGGGGACAAGGATGAGTCGGTTCTTTGGGGGTGAGGACAGATGTGTCAGGTGTTCGGGAAGTCCAGCGAACCATGTCCATATGTTTTGGGCATGTCCGGCACTGGAGGAGTTCTGGAAGGGGGTGGCAAGGACGGTGTCGAGGGTGGTGGGATCCAGGGTCAAACCAGGATGGGGGCTAGCAATCTTTGGGGTTGGGGTGGAGCCGGGGGTACAGGAGGCGAGAGAGGCCGGAATACTGGCCTTTGCGTCCCTAGTTGCGCGAAGAAGGATACTGTTACAGTGGAAGGACGCGAGGCCTCCAAGCGTGGAAACTTGGATTAATGACATGGCAAGCTTTATCCAGTTGGAAAGGGTCAAATTCGCCCTGAGAGGGTCGGTACAAGGGTTCTTCAGGCGGTGGCAGCCCTTCCTCGACTTTTTGGCTCAAAGATAGGGTGCAGAGGTCGCAGCAGCAGCAACCCGGGGGGGGGGGGGGGGGGGGAGGGGGGTGGCAACAACGGGGGTTGTGGGTTATTTAAGGTTGTAATGCGGACAAATTTGTTCGCAGTTCATGTTTGATGTTGATTGTTGCTTTGTTTGTTTTTTGGGGGGGGGAGGGGGGGAGGGACAGCGCGCGCGGGGGGTTGGGCGGGGGGGGGATATCTGTTAAGAGGGAATATTGTGTAATAGTCTATGGTTAGGGGGGGTAAATATTCTCATGTAAAAAAATCTCTTCAATAAAAATTATTTTAAATGCCAAAAAAAAAAAAAAAAAATGTTTCACTTTATTTCACTGTAGATGGTTCAACACTGTTTTATTGAACTTGCCGAGTAATGTACACAGTTTGCTGTGGGTCAATACTCTATTAATCTAAGCTTGCTAACCTTGGTCTGGTTTGCCCAGACTTGCCCTGTGCCATGTGTAGTAGGTACTGACTGTACAACTCACCCTGACTGCTGCTACAGCTATCACCCGTACGAAGAGGCCGAGCCTTCCTGCCTTGTGTGTTTTATACTGGTAATGCACCCTGTAGTGTCCTGCCTGGTGACTGGTTGTTCTGTATTCTGATGTGGTGATTGGTTCCTGTGTGTGTCCATCACTGCCTGTCTGTATCTCATTATGAACATGAGTGCATATTATGACAATTGCAATGCGGCACCCATTATTACATGAATGCTTTATTTTATCGGAACTATCCTTATTAGGTCCTTAAGTCAGATGGTCCAATTAGTCCCTGTCATTGCTGGGAAATGTAAAAGGAACTTTACACTATTAATATGGGCTGGTTTTACATCCAAGTTCCAGAACTGAAATGATGGAGCAATCATCTGTTTAAATTATCATTGGTTTGAGTACTAATTGCTCCATTTACTAAAGACATCCTCAGTGTTGCTTACAGGCTCAGTCCAGTTTTGTCAAGTGAATAGTTCCATCTGTACCACCTTATTTCCTTATCACTGTGACTGAACTACGTTTCTTTTCCATGGTTCCAATCAATATCTGATTATTGACTAGGTGGATAAGTGCTGCTGTGTGACGGGATTAGTCTTTTTAGCTTCCTTCTTCTCAAAGATCAAGCAAGTACAAGATAGAAAAAGTTACCGAGGCCCTGAAAACCCTCAGCCGAAATGAGGATTGAACCCACGCTGTTGGTCTCACTCTGCTTCACGAACCAGCTGTCTAGCTAAGTGAGCTCTTGAGAAGAGAGAATTTGGGTGATTGGATCATATAGGCATTCTGGTTTTCTGGTGCAGGTTGGTGGCTGGAGATTGGAGGATACGGGATGCGTGGATCATGGGGCCGGAAGTCAATTCTGGGGGAGAGTAGACTGATTGCAGCAAGTTGTTTGAGGGAGTGGGAGAAGGGGGGGCACTCCTACTCCTCCGAGCCCAGAAGCACGAGGCATTTGACTCGAAATGTCTGACTCTCTTTCTTGCAGATTCTGCCAGACCTGTTGAGTATTTCCAGTACTTACTGTTTATGTTTGCAGCACTAATAGCTGTACTGACAGAGCATGCTTCTCACTCCTGTTACAGTTTTAGAATCTTAATTACACAAGGAGTTAAGTTGAGATTTCAATTATTTGCACTTGAAGTAGGTGCTGCAATTCCATTTATAGAAGCTCAGCTTGTGATCTGAGAATTTGAAAAGGACGAATGACTCATACCCTGTACCAGTTCCTAAGTGAAATAAACAGCTGACAGGAACAGCGAGTCTCAGGAATGACTTTAACACCTTAGCCACATTTAGATGAAGCAACATTTGCTTTTACAAGCTTCTCATTCACTGCTTGCTGCAAGGTGCAGGAGGCAATTTAAACCCGCCACTCAAGCTGGACGGGCGCGCAGTTAAAAATCACTATGTGACACTCACTGGCTGATGTCACGAATCCATCAAGCTGCTGTTCTGAACTGTTGAGAAGAAAGAAAGAAGAAAATCGCTTATTGTCACAAGTAGGCTTCAAATGAAGTTACTGTGAAAAGCCCCTAGTCGCCACATTCCAGCGCTTGTTCAGGGAGGCTGGTACGGGAATTGAACCGTGCTGCTAGCCTGCCTTGGTCTGCTTTCAAAGCCAGCGATTTAGCCCAGTGTGCTAAACCAGCCCCAAGAGAAGAAACACCAGACAAAAACCGGTCTGGTCTTTATTCAGATATGTAGGTCAAGCTGCAATAATGTCATTGGGAGCTAAGTAGTTCAACCTGAAGCCTGTGCCTGACCAGAGGTGTGGCAGCCATTGTGGCTTTTCCATCCAGCCAACCTAATAGGGAAAGGAGTTGAGACCAGAAAAGCACCCAAAGCTTATCTCTTCGTCCATGGATTGTGGAGATCAGAGAACCAGGAGCATCCCCCAAGGAAAGTTTACACTTTCTATACCCAGGGGTTCTACCCATCTCCCAAACCTTGGGGGGGGGGGGGAACAGTTCAGACCAATATTCTTATCGCCCCATTTTGCTGATGTTCCATTTTAAAGTATACAAGACCAGTTTCTGATTTCCCCGGTTCACTGTTTTCCTTCTGGTTCTTCCCAGTAACTGCGTTCGGGGCGGCAGTGGTTAGCACTGCTGCCTCATGGCACCAAGAACCCGGGTTCGATCCCGGCCCTGGGTCACTGCCCGTGTGGAGTTTACACTTTCTCCCCGTGTCTGCGTGGACCTCACCCCCACAACCCAAAGATGTGCAGGGCTGTGGATTGGCCAGGCTAAATTGCCCCTTAATTGGAAACATTTTTTTAAAAACTTGAGAGTTCTGGAGATCATTTCTTCAGTCCACAACAGTGGCTTCCTGACATTGTGCTCCCACCCAACAGCCAAGCGTAACTTTCGGGCTGGAGGTTCAGACTATAAAAGCGAGGAGTCAAAATTTCATTCTGCCGAGGTCAGGATATTTCACAACTTTCCTCAGCCCCTGTTCACCCAA
The DNA here is from genome assembly GCF_902713615.1 of Scyliorhinus canicula. NCBI lineage: Eukaryota > Metazoa > Chordata > Chondrichthyes > Carcharhiniformes > Scyliorhinidae > Scyliorhinus > Scyliorhinus canicula. Next base: position 176,141,967 of record NC_052146.1, read on the forward strand.
CTCCTGCCCAGCGGTAAAATCAGGTTGACGGTTTCAAACATATCTGTGAATTAATCTTTCAAAGGCTTGCATCTCATTTCCTTTCCTCTGTGCACTTTGTGAATGACCATGCTCAATACAGAACTGGAAACTCCAATAGTTCTCTGACAAAGGATTGGCCTGAATTAGTGTTGCAAGCAAGTGGCTGACTGGTGATTATAGTGAATTGTTGCAGCGAATATTTCACTTTAAAATGGCCAGTTGTAGAAAAAGGAAGCTAATAATTAAGAAAACAAACTTGAAATTGAAAAATTGTTTGGCAAAACTAATTATGAAAACAATAAGATAAAAAGTGCGTGCACTTTGGCAGCATAATTGTCACCTCAAATCCTGTCACCGAGTTACAATCAGGCATGGGCCTTAATTTTTCGGATGGCAAGGGATGGCTGTTGATTGGCAGCCGGCGGGACTTCCATCTACCACGGGGAGGAAGTCCAGCCTTCAAGAGCTGCAGGTCAATCAGATTGGCCAACAGTTTTTCAAGATCTCCATAAACAGCGTTGTAGTGGTTGGAAGAGGCACTGCAATGACGTGCCTGGGATGAAGTGTTGGGACATGGAGGCAAGTTAAGTGGTAGGAATCCCAGGGAGAGGAGGGTAACGGACATCTGAGGGAGTCGTGATGGGGCGCAATTGAGTTCCTGAGGGATAGGCCGGGGGGAGGGGGAGTGAGGGAGGCCCAGATGTCTCCAGGCATTCATGGGAGGGGACTTATGATGTAGGAGCTAACCCCTCCTTTCCCCACCTAAGATGTCATTTTTTTAATTAAAAAAAAATTATTTAAAATTCCCCCATCCCTCCCCCACCCCTTTCTGTCATCCGCCTGCCAGCCTATAAATTGAGGCTAGGCAGGAGAAGGCAAAAGCCACAGGTGAGCCAGCTGGTGGGGTTCAGCAACCATTGAGCAGCAAGGCTAGCAGGCTTTAAAAAGTTTGAAGTATTGAACGGTGCACAAACTGCACATTCATCCTCACCCACTAAAAGTGTGGGTGGAAGTATCTAATGATTTAGACTTGCCGATTTCCGGGGAAACCACGTCACGAGAAAAATTTGAACAAAAAGTGGACTGTGAAATGGCAATGGAACTACAAGATGTTGCTGATTCTTCTTTGAAACGAGGAAAGAAAACATTGCCTTATGGCCAAAAATCTGTACCACTGCGAGATATATGACAGAATATTTTGTATTAAATAAATCAGAAAACATAGGTAAATATGGAAAACTTGACAACAGAGGTTGAGGTGCAAGGTAGAAAGCCTTCATGGGTCCCATTTTCTGAGGATGAGGAGAAATGACACGATGGAAGTTAGAAATTGGTTGAATTTTTTGGAAAACTCGAAGGCAGTCTACTGTTATGTGTGCAAATAATCCCCTAACCCTAGTAAAGGGAAATAAGCATTCGTCGACGGGTACTCAAACTGGAGAAATGTTGGGAGAGATATTACTGATATTGAAACTTCCAAAAGTCATATTAAGGCTATGTGTGCATTTGTTCAAATATGTAATTTATCTGGAAGAATTAATTCTACGTTATCGGCTCACTTTGCAAAGGAGTGTTCTTACTGGAGGAAATTGCTGAGAATTATTGTTGCCACAGTCACACTGCTGTCTTCCTTGGGACTACCTCTAAGAGGACATGATTAGTCAACAGTGACAACTTGAAGAGGTAATTTTTTTAGCCTGCCTTGAATACCTCAGTCAATTTGATGAGCTTCCCAAAGAGCATTTGAAAAGTTTTCAATACTGTGGCTCAGGGAAGACCAACTTTTTAATGCACCAAACCTAGGATGACATCATCACTGTAATGGAAAAGCAGCTCAGAAACCAATTCACTAATGAAGTCAAAGATGCCAAATACTGTTCCATAATAGTTGATTCAACCTCAGATGTGAGTCATGTGGACCAATTAATTTTAAGATATGTGACCAGCAATGGTGAAGTTGCAGAGCAATTTTTTTGTTTTGTTCAGCTACAACCCACACTTCTGAGTGTCTGGAGACAGTTGTTTTGTAAATCATTGCAGATTTAGATTTGGACATCAAAAATCGATATGGCAGAGCTTAGATAATGCCAAAAATATGACAGGAACATAGTCAGGTCTACAAGCAAGATTGAACTATGCATTATTCATCCCATGTTCCAGTCGCTCCTTGAATTTAATCTGCAATGCTGCAGCTGTGTCCTGTAGGAGAGCTGTACATTTTTAGAAAACTTTTGACAATCAAAAGAATCTGACACCAGGTGGTCCGCACGTGCAGATGCTGTTTTTTGCTTTGAAAATTAATGTTGCTGGTGTAAAAGGAAACCTTATTAGGCATAGCTGCATCAAGTTCAGAAAAATGCTTGTATAAAAGCTGAAGCAAAATCCTGAGCGAGAAGTTTATAAAGTGCAATATTGCTGCTTTTACTCTTTTGTGGCACCGCTTACTTCAAGGAATTAATGCTGTCAGCAAATGGCTGCAAAACGTTGATACAACTTCATTGAATGCCGCACAATTGTTAGCCTCAGTTCAAAGTTTTGTCATGGAAGTTCAAAATGACTTAGCTCAGTGGAAGCAGAGGCATTAACATTAACAAAAAATACAGGCCTCTCTTATGATGAGAAGTATACAAGACGCAAGGGGCGAAATTCTCCCAACGGGAGACAAAGTGCCGACCTGAGTGAAAACCGGAGTGTTTCACTCCGGCGTCGGAGGCCGCTCCTTGCCCCCTATTCTCCCACCCCCAGGGGGCTAGGAGCGGCGCCACGTCAATTTCGCGCGCCGGGCCTTGGCGCCGCATCAAAGCAGCGCCACGTAAATGACGCGGCCGTTGGTGCTTAAATGACATCACCCGCGCATGCGCGGTTGCCATCCTCACCACGGGCGCCCCGCAAGACATGGAGGATTGATCTTGCAGGGCAGCAGACGAAAAAGAGTGCGTCCTTTAGGGACGCCGGCCCGCCGATCGGTGGGCACCGATCGCGGGCCAAACCCCTACTGAGCACCCCCCTGGTGCTCGATCCTCCCTCCACCCCCCACAGGCCGCACACGCAGCATTCGCACGCTGTTCATGCCGGCAGCGACCAGGTGTGGTTGGTGCCGGCGTGAACCCGTTGGATTGGGCAGGCTGCTCGGCCCATCCGGGCCAGAGAATCGGCGCTCGCCTGTTAGAAACGGTGAGTGGCGATTCTCCGAGTGGCCTGTCGTAAAACGCGGCATGCCGTTGGGGGGGGGGGGGGGGGGGGGGGTGGGAGAATCGCGTGCGGGTGCCAGGGCAGCGTGGCGGGAATCGCTCGGCACTCCCGCGATTCTCCCACCCGAGTCGGAGAATCACGCCCATGTTATTTTTCGACGAAACTAGAGATAATGCAATCACTTTAAAAGTGAAAGAAAAAATCATCTTTGAGACTGTCAATGTTATTTGTGACATAATAATGGTGCAATTGCAAAGTAGAAGTGAACCTCTGAAGAAAACTTTAATTGTTTTCCATTCTTTTCGACAAAGGTTTGGATGAGAATGCTAAAAACCATTGCAATAATAAACTAAGTGAATTTTACCAGGAGGACATGGACACAAATCTTTTGAAGATGAAGTGAAACAATTCATTCATTTAATCGATAATTATGAACTCTGTGCTTTTAAATCACCAGTTGATTTGTACAGATCTGTACGTGATGGTTTGCAGGCAACCTTTCCAAATGTGGAAACAATTCTGAAAATATTTTTAACAAAACCTGTCATAAATGCTTCCAGTGAATGTTCTTTTCTGTATTGAAAAGAGTTAAAAATTATTTGCTAAGTACGATAAACGCGATTCTGCAGAACAATTTCCAAATACTGTAGCAAGCAAGAATTGCCGCGTGTTTCCTAGCGCTCACCCAGCGAGGCCGGCAACATTATTCAACATTAATTGTTCCACTCAACAAGGCCTCACGGACTTCCCACCCTGAATGCCAGCTCGCCAGCTGATTCACCGGCATCGTGCTGCCAGCACCCCGTTAACAGCGTCAAGCAGCACTTAGGCTGCACTTGCTCAGCCAACCCCAGCCAGCTCTCAACAGTGGCGCCCAGGAGACTGGCCCCAGGATTTGGGGATGCTGACATGGGGATGTTCCTGGACTCGCTGGAGGCCAGGAGCATTATCCTGTTTCCCCCCCCCAGGTCCCAGAGGGTGAGCCACAAGGCAGCCAGTGCTGCGTGGGACAAGGTGGCAGCAGCAGTCACCTCGGGCAGTGTGACCAGGAGGATTGGCCTCCAGTGTCGGAAGATGGTCAATGACCTACACCGGGCAGCCAGAGTGAGTAGACACCAACGTCCCACTCCCTAACCCCCCAAAGAAGCAACCTCACAGGCATCCCCCAACCCTCCCTCCATCCCACTCCATCTTCTGCACTCCCTCCACCCACCCCTTCAACCCTCCCTCCATCCCACTCCATCTTCTGCACTCCCTCCACCCACCCCTTCAACCCTCCCTCCATCCCAACAATCCTTTCGCACCCTCCCCCCACAACTGTGAACCACGCCTGTGGCTTACGATGCAATCTCTGTGTCATGGCAGGACAAGCTCTCCCATATTCGGCGGTGGGATGCCGGAATCCTTACCTCCTTCGAGGAGCAGGCCCTGGAGGTGATCGGCGTGTCCAAGGACAGGGCGGTCACCCACGCCGAGGTGGCGGAGGCCGCACAGGTGAGGGACCACCAGGTTCCACACGGAGGACCTGTCAAACGTGAGTAGAGTAGTGATTGCCTTACTGACTGACCCATCCCTCCCACTGACCACATGTCCATTTTTCTGCAGGTCCTCCAGCCGTTAGTGCCGGCCTATCCTGGGCGGCCCCCTCTCCTGCCTACCAGGAGAACACCTCGGAGGAGAGCTCCGAGGATGCAACTGTTATAGTCGCGGCACAGCTGTCATCCCCACCCTGCACTAACGCAGATACACACAACTCGGTGGGACATGTTAGTGGTCAGGCTTCAGGGGCAAAATCTGGTGAGAACCACACTGCTGATGATGTAGCTCAGGTGGAGGCAGGAATGCCCAGGCAAGACAGTAGTCAGAGATCTGCTGGATCCCTGGATCCAGCTGGGTCCTAGCCTGATGTTGCACTCCTGGAACAGAGTTTCCCAGAGTTGATGGAGACGATAGGGAGCGGCCAGGACATTCAGAGATGTCAGCATCACTCCAGCAGAAGCATAGCCGATTGAAGGAGTCCCAAAGAATACGGGCGCAGGAGATGGAGTCAGCAATGCATGGCATCAAGGCCAACACTGCTAGGGTGGCGACCGCAGTGGGGAGCCTGGTATACCATGTTGGCATCATGAGTGAAGATATACAAGGCGTCATGCAGCCGCTAAGGGCCATGGCTGAGGGTCTCGACAGTGTGTCTGCCTCACTGGGATATGTCACCCAGTACCAGGCCGACCTTGATGGGGTTCTGCAGGACATGTCTCTCTCTCTCAGATAGGAATGGCCGAGGCACTGCGGAGCCTGTCTCAGTCACAGGGGGGCACTGCAAAGCATGGCATGGCCACTGTGGGGATGTGTCCCAGTTACTGAGGTGCATCACCGAGTGCGTCGACGTGATGGTGCGAGCCATGGGGAACCACCCCACCAGAGCTGGCAGAGCCGGATGATGCAAGGGTCACCGGGGCCCGAACCAGCTGCCCTCCACCCCAAGAGGAACCCCAGAGCCCTTTGGGCACCGACCAGGAGGAGGGGACGCTGAGTGCCAGCCCAGATCCATCCCAAGGGGCAGCGACGGTGGCCACCAACATTCCTGAGTTCCCCCCTTTTGATGAGGCCGCGTCTTGGGGTCATAACAAGAGCCAGGGCCCTCCGGCCCCAAAACCCCGAGAGGCCACCTGCCAGGGATTTCAAAGGCCATGGGATGAGGTAAGCAGCTGGCTGCCCCCACCTCAGATGTGTATCCTGGGGAAACATCAAGACGTAGTGGTAGATCTAGAAGGGCCAGGAATGTTGAGCATCACTGAGGGCACTGGGGTAGGGGGAAGGGGTTAGATAGGGGGTGGGGAGGGGGTGGTGTTGAGGGCCGGGGAGGTTGAAGGGGCAGTTCTATCAGGAATGGGGTATTGTACAGCACATTAAACAACCTTTTGCACAACCATTATGACACCTCTGCCACTTTTCTTCCGCAATGAGGACTGACCCCCCAGACCTTTTGCCAGTCTCTCCAGGCAACACCCCCCCCCCCCCCCTCAGGTGGCACCCACCCCCCCTCCGGCTATGCTCGTGTCCCAGGTGCTGTGCCCCATCCCCTGGGTGTTTGGATCTTGGGTGCTGCGTGTGTGGTGTTGACTCCACACACTGTCCAGGCATCAAGGTACGATTGGAATGCTAGGCAATTACTCCCAAATGCTACGTCCTGCCCACCCATGGGAACCCACTTGACAAGTGTCAAGTGCTCCCTTAACCACGATTGCAAATTCCCTACTAGCAATAGCCTTCAGCCGCACGGCCTCAGCAGTCAGTGGGGATTATGGATGATTGACGGGGCAGACTGGCAGGAACAAGGGTTTCCCCCGGCATGAGGTTGCGATGCAAGGGATGGCACAGTGGTGCCACGTGCGATTGCCTCCCCAGTTGCCCCCCCCAGTGCTGTGCCCCCCACTCTCCCATGGCGGCCCACACTTGCGGAGGGTCCCCCCCCCCCCCCCCCCCCCACCCACTGAGCATTGGGGTGGCAAGGCCAGAGCATATATGGCTACTCCCCTCCTTGGCTCCGCACAGAAGCCCTTCCACCAGGTTCACGTTTTTCAAAAGGAGTACCAATCAGCGCCAGCGTGAGCATTTGCTGGGGAGGCCGGTAAATGACTGGGGGCTGTTAATGACAGGTGGCTCTCGTTAATTGTATGGAAATGGGGCTTAATTAGGATTCCGAATTCCTACGGGAGCAGGCTGGTTGCATCGCAAACTGTTTGGCGCACGGCGTGGTTCCCGTTTTTGGCCTCTCCCGCTATTCATCAGCCTCATTACGCTTGAGTGTGAGTATAACGAGGCCGGATGATCGCACCCGATGAGTCAGGAACACCTGACAAGTTCAGGAATATTGATGATATTTACAAGATTTTACCAATGATGGTGAAATTGATAATTTTGTGAAGGAAAGGTGTAGTAAAAATCTATCTAAACTGCCATGCCAACATGGGATGAAGCAAGAAAATCTCAAAAATCTATCTGTCTTCCATATTCTCTTGTTTAGATTCTGTTTTTCACAATGGACTATTGCTGGTCTGATATAACGGCTGCAGCTGGTCACATGCTGATAGTTTTAACCACCATCGCTCTCGAGACTGGCCTTCAGACAGTCTGTTCTAGCACATAAAATGGATTCCTGTCAGGCAAAGCCACTGATATTAGACTTGGACTCACTGGGCACTCCACTCACGTGAATTTGTGGCAATAACTTCATTGATTAAGAGAGGAAGTAAGGAAGTTAACTTTTGAAGCTGAATGCAACTCTGAAATGTACTGAATGGCAGCATATGCATCTTGTTGATTGGAATATTTGCTCTTGCACTAAACTGGCTCATTCTGTCCTGCACTAGTGTGTGCCGAAGTAATGTAATTGGCTAATTTTTCCATCTCCGTCATTGTTTTTTTTTAATAAACATTTTATTGAGGTTTTTTTTGGTATTATAACAACACAGTGAACAATATACATGAAACTATAAACAGTGCAAAAGCTGTCTCCCTCCCATACAGGTCCCACCTATATTAAACCCCTACTCTAAGCTAAACTAACCCCCCACCCCCCTCCCCCCCCCCCCCCCCCCCCCCCCCCCCCCCCGCCTTCTGCTGACGATTAATTTTCCGCGAAGAAGTCGACGGACGGTTGCCACCTCCGGGTGAACCCGAAAAGTGACCCCCTTAAGGTGAACTTGATTTTCTCCAAACCGAGAAAGCTAGCCATGTCCGATAGCCAGGTCTCCGACTTCGGGGGCTTTGAGTCCCTCCAAGCTAATAATATCCGTCTCCGGGCTACCAGGGAAGCAAAGGCCAGAATGTCTGCCTCTTTCTCCTCCTGGATTCCCGTGTCTTCCGACACCCTGAAAATCGCCACCTCTGGACTTAGCGCCACCTTTGGCCAGGATTCTTCTAACAGGAGTCTAAGTTCCGACGCCGGAATAAAAACTGGAGTGTTTTACTCCGGTGTCGGCACCCGTTTCCAGACACGTATTCTGGGGCCTCCATGGGGCTGGCAGGGGCATGGTGCGATTTGCGGGGGCGGGGCCTGGACGCAGTGCCTTGGGTCCAGCACAGGGGCAGTTGGCAGGCGCCAACTAGCGCATGCGCAGTGGCCGTCCTCCCCCAGGCCGCCCCGCACAACAATGGCGCAAGGATATAACATTGTCAATGGAGGAAAGGAGGCCCGCCGACCGAGAGGCTGGCCTGCCGATCAGCGGGCCCCGATCACGGGCCAGACCCCCTTCGGAGGCCCCACCCCAGTAAATAAGCCCCCCCCAACAGGCCGCCCGCCTGCCGCCGCCCCCCCCCCCCCCCCCCCCCCCCCCCCCCGAGCACTCCCGCAGAGTTTCTGCTCGCAGCGACCAGGGGTGAACGGCACCGGCAGGACTCTGGCGTTTCAGAGCGGCCGCTCGGCCCATGCGGGCCGGAGAATTGGCGGCCTCGCCGATTCCAACGGCTCGCAGCCGGTGCTGCGCCAAACGTGCCGGCGCAAATGGCGCCGATTGTCCGCACCTTGGAGCATCGCGCGTCGGGGAGTCGTGGTGGGTTGCTCCGATTCTCGGGCCCGTCGCGGGGCTCGGAGAATCTCTCCCCCCCCCCCCCTTGTTTTTAACACCGTGGACATGACATCAGCAAACCCCTGCCAAAATCCCCGAAGCTTCGGACACGTCCAGAACATGTGGACATGGTTCGCTGGTCCTCCCGCACATTTTGCACACCTATCTTCCACCCCAAAGAATCTGCATATCCGGGCCACTGTCATGTGAGCCCGGTGAACGACCTTAAATTGTATCAGGCTGAGCCTGGCACATGTTGCGGACGCGTTGACTCTACTCAATGTGTCTGCCCATAGACCATCTTCTCTCTCCTCCCAACTCCTCCTCCCACTTGCGCTTCAGCTCCTCGGTCTGTGTCTCCTCTGACCTCATGAGTTCCTTGTAAATGTCCGAGACGCTCCCTTCTCCTACCCACCCTCTGGAAACTACCCTGTCCTGAATCCCCCTTAGAGGTAGGAGCGGGAAGGGACCTGTTTACGTAGGAAGTCCCGCACCTGCAGATACGTCTCCTCCAGCACCCTCATACTCGGAAAGCTCCCCTCTATAAACATATCCCCCATCCTCTTAATCCCTGATCTCCGCCAAATCCGGAACCCCCTATCCATACTTCCCGGGGAAAACCGGTGATTATTACAGATTGGGGACCAGACTGATGCTCCCTCTGCTCCCACATGTCTCCTCCATTGCCCCCAGATTCTCAGGACCACCACCACCACTGGGCTGGTGGAGTACCATGCCAGCGGGAACGGCAGAGGCGCAGTTACCAATGCCCTTACATGAAGCCGCCTCCATACAATCCCATGCTGACCCCTCCCCCACCACCCACTTCCTGATCATGGCTACATTTGCCACCCAGTAATAGTTGCTAAAATTTGGCAGTGCCAGCCTGCCCCCTCCCCAACTCCGCTCAAACATTACCTTCCTTACCCGTGGGGTCTTGCCCACCCAACAAAGCCAGAGATCACTCTGTTGACCCGTTTAAAAAAGGACCGCGAAATAAATATGGGGAGACATTGAAACACGAACAGGAATCTCGGGAGGACCATCACCTTCACCATCTGCACCCTCCCAGCTAATGACCACGGGAGCGCGTCCCATCTCCGAAAATCATCCTTCATTTGGTCTATTAGCCAGGGCAGATTTAATTTATGCAGCCGGTCCCATTCCCGCGCCACTTGAATGCCGAGCTACCGAAAGCTTCCCCCTACTAATCTAAACGGCAGCTCACCCAATCGCTTCTCCTGTCCTCTTGCCTGGATTGCAAACATCTCACTTTTCCCCATATTTAGCTTGTACCCCGAAAACCGGCCAAATTCCCCTGGAATCCTCATGATTTCTTCCATCCCCTCTAATGGGTCTGATACATACGGAAGCAGGTCGTCTGCATAGAGCAAGACTGTGCTCCACCCCCGGACCAGCCCCTTGAGGCTCTCAGAGCAATTGCCAACGGCTCGATAGCTAGCGTGAACAACAGTGGGGAGAGGGGGCATCCCTGTCTCGTCCCCTGGTGCAGTCTAAAATAGTCCGGTGTTGTCCTATTCGTCCGTACACTTGCCAGAGGAGCCTGATACAGCAACCTGACCCAGTCAATAAAGCCCCGCCCAAATCCGAACCGTCCCAGTACCTCTCACAGATAATCCTATTCCACCTGGTCAAAAACCTTTTGTGCATCCATTGCGATCACTACCTCCACCTCCCTACCTTCTGGGGGCATCATGACCACGTTTAACAGCCTTCTTACATTGGCCACCAACTGCCTACCCTTAACAAACCCCGTCTGGTCCTCCCCAATAACGTCCGGATCACAATCCTCAATACTGGAGGACAACATTTTGGCCAGCATTTTGGCATCCACAGTCAACAGGGATATCGGCCTGTAGGACCCACACAGCTCCGGGTTCTTGTCCCGCTTCAGAATCAGCAAAATCGTGGCCTGTGACATAGTCGGGGGCAGCACCCCTCTTTCCCTTGCCTCATTGAACATCCTCATCAACACCGGCCCCAATCTCCCAGAGAACTTTTTATAAAACTCCACTGGGTACCCGTCTGGCCCCGGGCTTTACCCGCCTGCATGGCCTTCAGACCCTCAATAATCTCTTCCAACCCGATCAGGGCCCCCAGCCCTTCTCCAGCTCCCCGTCCACCTTTGGGAAATTCAGCCCCCCCAAGAAGTGCCTCATCCCCTCCGGCCCCGTAGGGGGTTCCGACCTATACAGCCTACTGTAGAAATCCCTAAATGCATTATTCACCCCTGCTGAATCTCCAACCAGGTTCCCATATCCGTCATTTACTTTCGCTGTCTCCCTGGCTGCCTCCCTCTTTCTAAGCGGCTGTGCAAGCATTCTGCTGGCCTTCTCTCCATGCTCATAGATCGCCCCCCTCGCCTTTCTCAGCTGCTCCACCGTCCTCCCTGCAGTTAACAAGCAGAACAGTGCCTGTAGTCTCCGCAGACCATCTATCGACCTATAGTATTTCCTTAACCAGTCGGTCCGTGTCTGCCCTGTCCACCTTCTCCCTATGGGCCCGTATTGAGATCAGCTCCCCTCTGACCACCGCCTTCAGTGCTTCCCAGACCATCGTTGCTGAAATTTCCCCCGTGTTGTTGACCTGCAGGTAGTTCTGAATACATTTCCTCAGCCGCTCGCACACCTCTTCATCAGCTAAAAGTCCCATATCTAACCTCCAGTGCGGGTGCTGATTACTGTCTTTATTAATCTGCAGGTCAATCCAGTGCAGAACATGGTCTGAGATTGTGATCGCCGAGTACCCCGTGTCCACCACCCCCAGCGCCGGCCCGAGGGTTGCTGGCGCCCCGGGCAAGCTGAACTTCGGCGCCCTTGGGGAGGGGGGGCGCCGAGAGGGGGGGGCGGGGCCGAGAGGGGGGGGCCGAGAGGGGGGCGGGGCCGAGAGGGGGCGGGCCCGAGGCCGGGGGTGCCGGGGGCGGGGCCGAGAGGGGGGGGGCCGAGAGGGGGGGAACGAAGGGGCGGGGCCGAGAGGGGGGGGCGGACCTGTGGGGGCCGAGAAGGGGGGGCGGACCCGGGGGGGGGGCGGACCCGAGGTGGGACGGGGGGGGCGGACCCGAGGGGGGGAGCGGACCGAGGGGGGGCCGCCCTGGGGGAGGGCAGCTACCGCGCATGCGCTGGTTGGCACCGGCTCAACTGCGCATGCGCGGGACCCGAGTCTCTGGCGCCCCCTAGCACATGGCGCCCCGGGCGACTGCCCGAGTTGCCGGTGCCTTGAGCCGGCCCTGACCACCCCTGTCAGTAAGGCCCTGCTCAAAATAAAGAAATCAATCCTGGAGTACACTTTATGCACTTGTGAGTAGAAGGAGAACTCCTTCACCCTCGGCTGCCCAAATCTCCATGGATCCACTCTCCCCCCATCTCCTTCACGAACCCTTTTATTTTCTTTGCCATTGCTGGCACTCTGCCCGTTTTTAAGCTTGACCGGTCCAAGCCAGGGTCAATAACTGTGTTGAAGTCCCCTCCCATGACCAGCCTGTGCGAGTCCAGGTCCGGTATCTTCCCCAGCATCCACTTTATAAACTCCACATCATCCCAATTTGGCGCATATACATTCACTAATACCACTTGCACCCCCTCCAGTTTCACACTGACCATAATGTACCGACCTCCCACATCCAAAACTATTCTACCCGCCTCAAACACCACCTGCTTATTGATCCGGATTGCGACCCCTCTAGTCTTTGAATCCAGTCCCGAGTGAAAGACCTGACTGACCCAGCCTTCCCTCAATCTAACCTGGTCAGTTACTCTAAGGTGCATCTCCTGCAACATTACCACGTCCACCTTCAATCCCCCAAGATGCGCGAACACATGTGCCCTCTTGACCGGCCCATTTAACCCTCAAACATTCCAGGTGATCAGCCTAGTTGGGGGGCTCATTGCCCCCCCCTTCACCGATCAGCCGTCCCCTTTCTTGGGCCCGCCTCCAGCCCATGCTCCGCGTCTCCACCAGCCCGCACCCAGGCAGCCTCCGCCCCCAACCTCCTCTCTGTCCCTCGACCCAAGTCCCTCCCTCCTCAGCAGAACACTCCCCCCCCCCCCCCCCCCCCCCCCCAGTAACAACACTCTGTAACCCAACACCTTTGATCAACCAAACGTATGCACAGCCCCCATTACGCTTCCGTGAGCTAGCCGGCCCAGCTAGCTTGGTGGCCCCCATCCCTGACGCCGGATAGCCTCCCACCCCACCCCCTCCCCACCAGCTAATAAAAACATACTCCAATGCAAACAATCCTCACACAATTGCCCAACCGAAAAACACCAAAATCTAAACAAGCAACTTCAAATCCCGCAAATGAAAACCTTAACTCACTCAGCCCTGCCATTGGTCGCAAATCAACACAGAAGGCGTTACAAACAGCTTTCACAAAACGAAAAACTAGAAACTTTTTTTTAAGGAACAGAGAAACCAAATACAAAAACATGAACGCTGCAGCAAAGTTCAAAAGTTCTCAGTCCACCACCAATCCTTTCCTTTTTACGAAGTCCAGCGTGTTCTGAGGCGACTCAAAATAAAAGTGCTGTTCCTCGTACGTGACCCAGAGACGGGCTGGATACAACAGTTCGAATTTTTTCTTAAAAAGATCGCCCTAACCTGGTTGAAGCCGGCTCTTCTCCTGACCACCTCCACACTCAGGTCTTGGTAGACCCGCCGGATACTATTGTCCCACTTACAGCTCCGTGTCTGCTTGGCCCACTGTAGAATGTGCTCCTTATCCGAGAACCTGTGGAATCTCACCACCATTGCCCTCGGGGGTTCTCCTGTTCGCGGCTTCTTCGCGAGTGCTCTGTGAGCCATAGCCACCTCCAAGGGCCGGGAGAATGCCCCTTCCTCTAGCAGCTTCTCAAAGATATTTGCGATGTATGCACCAGTGTCCGCTCCTTCGGACCCCTCCGGGAGCCCAACGATTCTCAGGTTCTGCCAGCGGGACCTATTCTCTAGGTCCTCCACCTTCTCCAGGAGCTTCTTCTGCTGGTCTCTCAGCATCCCCCCCCCTCCAACTCCACCGCAGTCTGATGTTCCTCCTGCTCAGCCAGCGCCTTCTCCACCTTCTGGATCGCCCGATCTTGGGCGTCCAATCTAAGCTCCAGCCGCTCAATTGACTCTTTTATCGGGTCCAAGCAGTCCTGTTTCTGCTTAGCAAAGCCTTCCTGAATAATTTGCATCAGCTGCTCCGTTGACCGCTGGGTCGACAAACCAGAGCTCCGGCCCTCCGCCATGCTGCCTCCCGTTGCAGCTTCAGCCCAAGCCTTCTCTGTCTTTCTGTTTCTGCCTTTACGAGCACTTCTAGTCCTTCTCTCCATGCACCGATGTGGGAATTCAGTTCACAATTGCCTCTGTCTTCAGTTTTACAGTTCAAGTCCGGTAGAAAATTGGGGGAAATGGTCCAAAAGTCCGACCCGAGCGGGAGCCACCAAATGTGCGACTTACTCCTGCATAGCCGCCACCGGAAGTGCTCATCTCTGATTGTTTACCTCAAGTCTCACGCATCGTAATATTGACCTTCTTTACCGTCATTCTGACAGGAAGTAAGCCTGAATTTCAATTCAGCAGTTATTCATACGGGTGTGTTTTTACAAGTTGAAAAGCACAGTGATAAATTTGTGTATTTTTGTGACTTGAGCCTTTGGGTTTTGTGGGGCACGGGTGGGTGGGATCAGGAGAGATCTGACATTATGGGGGGGCAGAAATGAAGGTGAGCGTGGGACCCCACAAAGAGTAAATCCGCCTCTGACAAAGAGAAGGTGATTCAGAAACCTGCAGTGCCAACAAATGACTGTCACCTTTGCTTAGGTTAAAGCCATGGAATAAACAAGTCTGTTAATTGTATATTAACTGTGTTTAATTATACGTATATGGGCATTAACTGGGTTATCACTTTAACCCATATTGTTGGGTTAGGAGGTATATACTCATAATGTATAATTCTGTAAATAAATATAAAAGTGTATAAAGATTGGCTCCAGTTCTATCCTTAGCAACTGGTTTTCAGGAATTCAACAAGGTGTTTGTGGTTGGAGTGTTAACAGGCTGTGCTTTCTCATCTTGAAACGGTGCCAGAATGTGTCACATCAAATCTTTATTATTTTTACATTGGATCATACCTAACAGCATGGTTTTGATTGAGAACATAAATTGATCCACTTAAACTCTTGCTTAAAGCATAAAATGACTCTGGCAGGAGTCCATCTTAGTGAGCCAACAAAAAAGGCTTGCATCGGTGACAGGAGTTCTGGATACCATGGAAATTAGGATTAATCACAAGGAATCATGAGGTCTGCACATCTGCTTGAACTGCCCGAAAAAAAACGGCCCACATAATGACCGGAACTTTCCGCCTGTTCATGCCAGAGGGACCTTCCAGTCGCACCGACAGCGCAGACCCACCTCAGGGCGCATTCAATGGGAAGCTCCATTGACAACCGCAGGACCAGAAGATTCCGCCACCAGGCAATGATGGGCCACCTCCCACAGCTTCGAAATACACAGCAAGTTGCACAGTAAATCCCACCCAATACTTTTCAAGCAACGCCCTTGTAATTGCTGTCAAGGTAATGAAAAATAATTCATGCAAAAATCCATCCAAGATATGCAAACGACTGAAGATTTAAAAAAAATATTTTATATGATCATTATTCTTCTTAAACAGCTAGATGATCTGTATCTCGAATGAAACCTTAGAATCATAGAATTTACAGTGCAGAAGGAGGCCACTTGGCCCATCGAGTCTGAAGCGGCCCTAGGAAAGAGCACCCCACTTTTTTTTAAACGTATTTGTTACAAACATGTATCAAAGCAGATTACAGCAAATAAACATCCCTGGAAACATAGTTCATAACAATCAACTATACAGTCTGTACAGATTTTTCCCCTTTTTCACCGCCCCTCCCCCATCACTAACCCCCCTACTCCCCAGCAACGAATATCTCCTCAAACACGGTCACGAACATCCCCCCACTTTTTCTCAAACTCCCCTAATGAGCCCCTTAACTCATACTTTATCTTCTCTAACCGCAGGAAGTCATACAGGTCACCCAAACATGCTGCTACCCCCAGTGGCGATGCCGACCGCCACTCCAGCAAAATTTGCCACCGTGCAATCAGAGAGGCGAAGGCCAAGACATCGGCCTTCCTCCTCTCCATGAAATCCGGCTTCTCTGAAACCCCAAATATCACCACCAAAGGGTCCGGGTCGACCTCCTCCTCCACTATCCTGGCTAAGACCACACACTCCTGCCCAGAATCTTCCCAATTTTTCACAACCCCAAAACATCGGTGCATGATTCGCTGGCCCCCACCCACACCTCTCACACTCATCTGCTCCCCCCTGAAAGAACCCACTCATTCTCGCCTGGGTCATATGCACCCTGTGCACCACCTTAAACTGTATCAGGCTCACCCTTGCATAAGAGGAGGTCATTTTCACCACTTGGACCCTCCCTGCCAACGTTAAGTACAATGTATCCCACCTCCTAAGATCCTCCTTGGCCTCCTCCACCAGCTTTGTTAAATTCCATTTATGGAGCCCCGTCCAGTCCCTCGCTACCTGAATGCCCAAATAACTAAACCTATCCCTCGCTACCATAAATGACATCCCCCCTAAATTAGCTCGCTGTGCCAGCTCATTCACCGCGAATACCTCACTTTTCCCTACATTCAACTTGAAGAGCACCCCACTTAAGCCAACACCTCCACCCTATCCCTGTAACCCAATGACCCCACCTAACCTTTTTGGATACTAAGGGCAATTTATCATGGCCAATCCACCTATCCTGCACATCTTTGTGGGAGGAAACAGGAGTACCCGGAGGAAACCCACGCAGAAACGGGGAGAATGTGCAGACTCTGCACAGACGGTGACCCAAGCCAGTAATCGAACCTGGGACCCTGGAGCTGTGAAGCAACTGTGCTAACCACTAAGCTACTGTGGTTCACGAAACAAAAGTGAATGGGGATAGCAAAAACTGCCTGCACAATACTATCTCAGTGATTTGTGACAGAAATGAGAACAGGAAGACAGGATTTCCAATATATGAGCGGCATTGTGCTTTGTCACTGGACCAGTAATCCAGACACCCGGATAATGGTCTGGGGACCCAGGTTTGAGTCCCACAATGGCAGATGGGGAAATTTGAATTTAATAAAAAAATCTGGAATTAAAAGTCTAATGATGACCATGAATCCATTGTCGATTGTTGTAAAAACCCATCTGGTTCACTAATGTCCTTGAGGGAAGGAAATCTGCCATCCTTACCTGGTCCGGTGCATGTGACTCCAGACCAACAACAATGTAGTTGGCTCTTGATGGAACCATCAATTCACTAGACACGTGCTTTAAGATATGAACAGTGGTTTTAATCTACTTACTACAGAGCCAGCCTGTTACCCGTTGAACTCTCGATGAACTGCAGGCTGGCTCTGGACACGGTTATTTATACAGCAGTCAAGGGGGAGGAGTCGTGGACGGAGCCAAGGGTGGAGCCCTGTACAAACTCCTGAGCATTCCCAGAGCTATTCCCCCTAGTGGTCGGATAATGCTACTGCGCTTACAATGGTATTGGTAAATACAGTGTGAATTACTACGTTACATTCACCACATTCACCCCCTGCAAAAAAATCAAGTCTGACGGGGGTGGTGGTCTACAAAGTAAGTCTGTCCGGTGGTCGAACTGTCCGCTGTGATCTGCGAAGCACCGGGGTTGCAGCCTCTTGCGGTGGCTGGATGGGTGTTGTGTGCTGGGGTACAATGGCGGACTCCGGGGAGGGTTGTGCCCGAGCTTCATACTCTTCTAGTTCGACTGGGGGCGCTGGGGGCTGGCCGGCGCGGGTGCACGGAACTGGTGGAGCGAGCTCGTGGGCTCGGGAGTGCGAGGGGGCGGCAGCATGGGGTGTAGGGTGAGGGGTCCTTCTGTGGGGGTAGAGAGGGCGCTGGATCCGGCGGGTGCCAGATCCCAGAGGGATACTGTGTCCTGGCGGCTGTCAGGAAACTCGGCGAAGGAGTACTGGGGGTTGGAGTGGAGCAGGTACACCTTCTCAACAAGGGGGTCGGTTTTGTGTGCCCTGACGTGTTTCCTCAGGAGTACCGGGCCCGGTGTCCTCAGCCATTCCGGAAGTGAGATCCCCGTGATAGTGCCCCTGGAAAAAATGAAGAGCCTCTCGTGAGGGGTCTGATTGGTCGCTGTGCATAAGAGGGACCTAATAGCGTGGAGCGCATCTGGGAGGACTTCATGCCACTGGGAGACTTGGAGCTTTCTAGACCGGAGGGTCAGTAGGACGGTCTTCCAGACCATCGCGTTCTCCCTCTCCACCTGCCCGTTCCCCCTGGGTTGTAGCTGGTAGCCTGCTCGAGGCAATGCCTTTGTCGAGCAGGTACTGACGCAGCTCGTCGCTCATGAAGGACGAAGCCCGGTCGCTGTGCACGTAGCTGGGGAAACCAAACAGGATGAAGATGCTATGCAAGGCCCTAATGACTGTGTGGGGGGTCATGTCGGGGCACGGGATAGCAAATGGGAAACGGGAGAACTCATCTACGACGTTTAGAAAGTAAACGTTCTTGTTAGTTGAGGGGAGTGGCCCTTTGAAATAAATCGCGAGGCGTTCAAAGGGCCTAGAAGCCTTGACCAGGTGGGCCCTGTCTGGTCTATAGAAGTGCCGTTTGCATTCCGCACAGATCGGGCAGTCCCTGGTGACCGCTTTTACCTCCTCGTTGGAGAAAGGCAGGTTTCGGGCTCTGATGTAGTGGGCGAGCCGGGTGACCCCCGGGTGGCAGAGGTCGTTGTGGATGACTTTCAGTCTGTCAATCTGCGCGCTGGCGCATGTCCCGCGGGATAGGGCATCCGGAGGCTCGTTGAGCTTCCCAGGTCGATATTTAATATCATAGCTGTAGGTGGAGAGTTCGATCCTCCACCGAAGAATTTTATCATTTTTTATTTTGCCCCTTTGCGAGTTATCAAACATAAAGGCGACCGATCTTTGGTCGGTGATCAGGGTGAACCTCCTACCTGCGAGGTAGTGCCTCCAGTGACGGATAGCCTCCACAATGGCTTGTGCTTCTTTCACGACTGAGGAGTGTTGGAGTTCTGAAGCGGAGAGGGTACGGGAGAAAAATGTGACTGGTCTCCCTGCCTGATTTAGTGTGGCTGCTGGTGCTACCTCTGAGGCGTCGCTCTCAACCTGGAATGGAGTGGATTCATCCACCGCCCGCATGGCCGCTTTGGCGATGTCCTCCTTGATGCAGTTGAAGGCCTGGCGTGCCTCAGCTGACAGGGGAAATCGTGTGGCCTTAAAGAGTGGGCGGGCTTTGTCCGCATATTGAGGGACCCACTGGGCGTAGTAGGAGAAGAAGCCCAAGCACCGTTTGAGGGCCTTGGGGCAATGGGGGTGGGGGAGTTCTAAAAGGGGGCGCATGCGGTCCGGGTCTGGGCCCAGAACTCCGTTTTCCACGACGTAGCCGAGGATGGCCAGTCTGTTTGTGCGGAAAACGCATTTCTCTTTGTTGTAGGTGATGTTTAATTTCTGTGCCATCTAGAAAAAACGGTGGAGGTTGGCGTCGTGGCCCTGCTGGTCATAGCCACAGTTGGTGACATTGTCCAAGTACGGAAACGTGGCCCGCAGCACGTACTGGTCCACCATTCGGTCTATTGTTCGTTGGAACACCGAGACCCCATTAGTGACGCCGAAGGATACCCGGAGGAAATGGAAGAGGCAGCCATCGGCCTCGAATGCCGTGTAGTGGCGGTCCTCCGGGCGGATTGGGAGCTGGTGGTATGCAGACTTCAGATCCACCGTGGAAAAGAGCCGATACTGGGCGATCTGATTTACCATGTCTGCAATCCTGGGGAGGGGATACAGGTCAAGGAGCGTAAATCTATTTATGGTCTGACTATAGTCGACAACTATGCGGAATTTTTCCCTGGTCTTAACGACCACCACCTGAGCTCTCCAGGGACTATTGCTGGCCTCTATAATCCCCTCACTGAGAAGCCTTCGGACCTCTGTTCTGATAAATACCCTATCCTGCAGGCTGTATCGCCTGCTACGAGTGGCTACGGGTTTACAGTCCTTTGTGCGATTGGCGAAGAGAGGAGGGGGGGAGATTCGCAGTATAGCGAGGCTGCAGATAGTGAGTGGGGGCAGGGGCCCGCCGAAGCTGAGGGTGAGGCTCTTAAGGTTACACTGAAAATCAAGGCCTAATAAGAGTGGCGCGCAGAGGTCGGGCAAACCGTAGCGTTGAAATTTTGAGTAGCTAGCGCCTCGGATTGTGAGTTTCGCGGCGGTGCGCCCCTGGATCTGTACAGAATGGGAGCCTGAAGCGAGCGAGATAGTTTGCCGCACGGAGAAAACGGGGAGCGAACAGCGTCTTACCAGGTCTGGGTGTATGAAGCTCTCAGTGCTCCCGGAGTCAAAAAGGCATGGCGTGTTGTACCCGTTGATTTGGACCTCTGCCATCGAATTTCGCAGATGCTTCGGGCGTGATTGATCCAGGGTGACTGCGCCGAGTTGCAGGCCGCTTGACGAGCGCCCGGGGAGGTCGTACTCTTCCGATGAGTTGTCCGAGCGTGGAGATGCAGGTCGGGCCCGTGGATCGCACGTGGCAAGCGGCGAGGAAGATGGCGTCCAAAATGGCGGTCCCCATGAGTCGCACGTGGCCGGCCGCGTGGTGGAGGTTTACCAAGATGGCGGCCCCCATGGATTGCATGTGGCGGGAGGGGGCGGGGTCGGGGCATAGGCCGCAGCGTTTCGGGCTCCGCGGGCCTGCGGGTGTGGGGAGCGATTACTTCGTGCCGCTGGAGAGTTGGAAGCTGGGGCCCTTTTTGCGAGGCACACTCTCGCGTAGTGGCCTTTCCGCCCGCAGCTGCTGCAGGTCGCGTTGCGGGCCGGGCAGTGCTGCTGCGGGTGCTGATTCTGGCCGCAGAAATGGCAGGCTGGAGCAGCCTGGTGGCTGGGAGGCCGCATGGCACAGGCCTGGGGGAGTCGCTGGTCGGGGCCCCATGATTGGGTCGCGGGGATCGAGGTGAGGCTGCGGAAGGAGACCTCCATCGTGGTAGCAATTTCCGCAGTTGATTCTAAGTCTTGGGCCCCCTTTTCCAGCAGTCGTTGGCGCACATAATTAGACCTGAGGCCCGCTACAAAAACATCGCGTACAGCAAGTTCTCTATGTTCAGCTGCGGTAACCGCTTGATAGTTACAGTCATTAGATAGATTATTGAGCTCTCTTAAAAATTCGGTGAGTGATTCTGTAGGCCGCTGGCGGCGAGTCGTGAACACATGGCGTGCGTAAACTTCGTTAATGGGCCTTACATACATCTTATCGAGTATCGCTAGCGCTGCAGCATATGAACCGGCCGAGTTTAGTTGCGTAGAGATTCTGTGGCTCACCCTCGCGTGCAGTAGACTTAACTTCTGTTCCTCTGTTGTTTCGGCTGTGCTCGCTTCTGCCAGGTAGGCCTTAAAGCACCGTAGCCAGTGGGAGAAGATTTATTTTGCCTCTGCATCCTGTGGGTCGAGTTCCAGGTGTCCAGGCTTGAGGGCTGATTCCATGATCGATCCTGACTGTTCTTAAGTAGATTAAATTGATGGAACCATCAATTCATGAGACACGTGCTTTAAGATATGAACAGTGGTTTTAATCTACTTACTACAGAGCCAGCCTGTTACCCGTTGAACTCTCGATGAACTGCAGGCTGGCTCTGGACACGGTTATTTATACAGCAGTCAAGGGGAAGGAGTCGTGGGTGGAGCCAAGGGTGTAGCCCTGTACAAACTCCTGAGCATTCCCAGAGCTACTCCCCCTAGTGGTCGGATAACGCTACTGCGCTTACAATGGTATTGGTAAATACAGTGTGAATTACTACATTACATTCACCACAGCTCTTCAACATGCCACTCAGTTTGAGGGTCAATTAGAGACGGGCAACAAATGCTGGCCTTGCCTGCGATGTCCACATCTCAGGAAAGAATTTTAAAAAACATTGTTAACAACATACTCTCTCTGACTGATTATTTAATAATAATAATAATTGCTTATCATCACAAGTAGGCTTCAATGAAGTTACTGTGAAAAGACCCTAATTGCCACATTCCGGCGCTTGTTCAGGGAGGCTGATACGGGAATTGAACCCACGCTGCTGGCATTGTTCTGCATTACAAGCCAGCTGTTCAGCCCACTGTGCTAATCCAGCCCCAATGATACCATTACCAACCACAGGGAGAATCATCATTTTGTGATCGGGAATATAATCCATCATGTGTTCAATAAAGGGAGACAAGTTCCTTGAAGAACAGAGGAATTAGGAGCAGAAGTAGGCAATTCAGCCCCTCGAGCCTGCTCCGCCATTCAATCAGATCATGGCTGATCTCTTTCTAGTCTCAAATCTACCTCCCTGAAGAACCCTGACTGGCATGAGAATATGTTTCTTCTTTATTTAGCTCTCAGCTTCCTGGAAAGATAATGTAGCAACTTGTCTGTCTCTCCATGATGTGAGTAACTTGACTGAGACCCAACATGAACGTTAACTAATCTCAGAGAAACTTCTAGCTTCAAGTTAAAAAGAGCAATGACAATGGAGCTGAGAGTTAATGTCAGCTTTGCAATTATAAGTATTGTAACATAGCACTTTCGAGCACCTAGTTTCACTTTGAAGGTATGATGAGAAACAAGTTAAACTCTCTGCCATTCGACTTAGTTTTTGGTTGTCAGACAAGTTATCACAGAGGGGATGCTGAGCAGTAGCAACAATGACTGATAAAATTGCAGAGAAATTCTGCAGGCTGCTCACCCATGCCCCCTTAGCTGGTGGTGGCCGAGAGCATGTGACTGCTCTCTCAGCCATCGGTCTTACTTGGAATGGAGGAAACACAGAGAAGAATAAGGAGGGAAAACTAGCGGGCAATTAGCTTGAAAAATCACAATTACAAGTAAGATTGTGCTGAGTATACTTGGAATTTAAATTCTACATATAAATTAACTTTAATTTCTCTGCTATGTCTGACTTTTTTTTCACTCTGAGACAGGAAGTTCCAACAGTGATGATTAAATCCTTTGCAAATAATGAGTCCTTTCCAATTTACCATGTGGCAGAAGCCATGACATTCATGACAACGCACGTCTCCACTGTCACGTTGCTGAAGACTGTTGTGCTCATTATACACGGCCCTGGCATTATTAATACCAGCTGTAAGCTTATTTAATTAACACTCACACACAGCTTGAAGCAAAAATTCCTTCGCCCTTTAAAGTATTCATAATGTAGGCTGAGATTGTTTACAGCAAAGAATTAAAACAGGAATCTGGGGCAGAAGAAAGTATATTGACAAACAATACAACGACTCCAACTCAGGGTACAAAGTAACATTGCCCCAAAAGTAAACAGTGTGTGTACTGTGTTGATAGAGCAAGAACAATTGTGCCCAAAGGGCATTTAACACTGAGCTGGAGACTGCAGCTAATCACAGAAGCCAGCAACAGAAACGGCAGCAAACCCGCAGGGCAGGATTTTCCAGCCCTTCCAGCCGGCGGGATCTTCCCGTCCTGCCGAAGGCAATCCCACGTGACATGTTCCCTGGCAGCGGGATGGGCAAAACGACCTCCGCCGACAGCAAATCCACCTGGGATGTGATGGGGGGGCGGGGGGTATGGTGGGGATGCAAAATCCTGCCCACAATGCTTAGAGATGTTGATTACCTTCCTATGTGTTTCTGGCAAATGTTCTTTCAGCCAGACAGCTCAGCAGCAATTACAGTATATCAGTCACCCAGGCTTGTGCACAGCAGACAACTAATATACTGCAATTGCTGTTGCTGCATGTTCACCCCAGTCATTTCCTTGGCCTTCTATTTTTAGCTGTCTGTTTCCAGTTGGATCATGATTTGCTTTCTTAAATTTATCATGCTGTGTTCCAGATAATCAATGGAACAGTTAACAAGGGGAGACAGCAGTAACTAATGTAATCTTCAAACACGAATAGAAGAATCCATCTCAGGAATTTCCTTAATTGTGCTGATACCGCAGTCCAAACTGACCTGATTTTGTTCCTATATGAAGCCAAACTCAAAGAAAAGTGCCCTATATGTACACACATACCTTGTAGATATGCGTATTTGGATCATTTTGTTTATTGATAGGAGTGGACTGACAGGAATAGTGAGTCTCAAAATGGAGTTTTGAAAAAGGCACCACAAAAATATTCAGACACAAACTGAGCATTTTAAGTACTGGATTAGCGTACAATCACTTGAGTTCATAAGAAGATTATAAATTCAATGTCCTCAATTATTTCTAGTACATTTGGTTAACAGTTACTGTCAAATTCCCTTGTGCACTATTTTCATAGACATTAATTCTTATTTTAAATGGGGGACAAAACAAGTCTAAAATAGAGACAGCAGGCATAGTTTAACCAGTGCAATAAAAAATGAACTCACAAAGTAAAGTAAAACCTCACAATATGGGTCTCCACTGGTTATTTCAATAATTTCACATATTAAGTAAACAGGGCGTAACCTTGCTATACATTTAAGTGAAACTGTACCTCATATTTTGAATCTACATTGTAATATTTTCTGAATATATTTGAATTCTTTTGATTTTTAAACACCTATTTTCATCCTGCCTTTACTTGAGCTAAATGTGATATGCAATAACTTACCCAGTTCTCCATTCACTTCTAGTCAGAGAGGAGAGCAATCCATGGATGTGAAAATGTCTCCATTAAATAGTTCTCCCACAACGTATCAGGGGGTCTCTAAAAGGGAAAGGTGAGCCAAGGACCTTTAAAAATGCCCAGGCCTCAGGATTTACTGGGAAGATAGGCTATGATTATGATCCAGAAATAAGGATGAGATTTTTGTGGAGGAGGCGGGAAGGTCAAGCCGGGAAAGTTCTCAACCTGGGAGATTGTCTCCTTTAAAAAGGCCCCCATCGCATGCCAGATTTTATTTCAGGGATGTTCGGCGGGATGGATTCAGGCCCATCACCTCTGCAGGCAGACCAAGGCAGCAACAGAGACAATGGATGACCAGGCCAGCAGGCGAGAATGCCCTCCTCCGTTTTAGCCCAGTTTTAATGATGAATGTCAGGCCATCAAAAACTCACCCCTCATCCCCGTTCCCTGTCATCCCTCCATCCCCCCACATGCTCCCACCATGCCCATTCATATTCCCCATGTCCTCTAATAGGATTAAACTAGTTCTAACTTCCAAGTAACTATGCTACTGGCGACAGCAGCTTGGAGTCCCTGAGTGAACTGTATCGAACACATAGGCTGCAAGTATCAGGCAGAGAGGTAAAAAGCACCTACAGTGACAAGGGAAGGAGCCAATGAGCATTTTTTGTTCTTGTCCAGATCAGAGACAAATTTTTAGTTTTATTTCTGTAAAATTAGATAGGTCGTCTAATAAACAGAGGCATGAGGTTGTCCAATAAACAGAGGCATGCCAAGGCACCTCACTCCAGTCAAATACACATTCTGTGCCATGTGGAAACTCCAGGATGCTTCTCATGGAAGTGCCATCACTGGGGGATCTCGAACTCCAGGTTTCAGAGCATAGGCAGCAGCTGGTGTTACAGGAAGCTGTATGGCGAGCCTGTTTCATAAGGCGGCCAACCCATGGAGTGTGCAAGCCGAGAGGAACGGATGACTGCCAGACTGACAAGAGGAACAGGCAGGTGGTGTCTGTTGAGGGCATCTCGCTGTCGAACTGGTAATCAGTTCTGAATACTGGTGAGCGTGATGGTTCCTTTGGGGAGTGCAGCCACAGCCAAGTCATAGAACAAAGAACATTACAGTGCAGTACAGGCCCTTCGGCCCTCGATTTGGGCCGATCTGTGAAACCACTCTAAAGCCCATCTACACTATTCTTTTATCATCCATATGTTTATCCAATGACCATTTAAATGCCCTTAATGTTGGCGAGTCCACTTCTGTTGCAGGCAGGGCATTCCACAACCTTACTACTCTCTGAGTAAAGAACCTACCTCTGACATCTGTCCTATATCTATCTCCCCTCAATTTAAAGCTATGTCCCCTCGTGCTAGGCATCACCATCCGAGGAAAAAGGCTCTCACTGTCAACCCTTTTTAAGCCTCCGATCATCTTGTATGCCTCAATTAAGTCACCTCTTAACCTTCTTCTCTCTAACGAAAACAGCCTTAAGTCCCTCAGCCTTTCCTCATAAGATCTTCCCTCCATACCAGGCAACATCCTGGTAAATCTCCTCTGCACCCTTTCCAATGCTTCCACATCCTTCCTATAATGCAGCGACCAGAACTGCACGCAATACTCCAAATGCGGCCGCACCAGAGTTTTGTACAGCTGCAACATGACCTCATGGCTCCGAAATTCAATCCTTCTACCAATAAAAGCTAACACACCGTACGCCTTCTTAACAACCCTATCAACCTGGGTGGCAACTTTCAGGGATCTATGTACATGGACACCAAGATCTCTCTGCCCATCCACGCTACCAAGAATCTTACCATTAGCCCAGTACTCTGTCTTCCTGTTACTCCTTCCAAAATAAATCACCTCACACTTTTCTGCATTAAACTCCATTTGCCACCTCTCAGCCCAGCTCTGCAGCTTATTTATGTCCCTCTGTAACCTGCAACATCCTTCTGCACTGTCCACAACTCCACCGACTTTAGTGTCATCTGCAAATTTACTCACCCATCCTTCTGCGCCCTCCTCCAGGTCATTTATAAAAATGGCAAACAGCAGTGGCCCCAAAACAGATCCTTGTGGTACACCACTAGTAACTGAACTCCAGGCTGAACATTTCCCATCAACCACGACCCTCTGTCTTCTTACAGCGAGCCAATTTCTGATCCAAACTGCTAAATCACCCTGAATCCCATGCCTCTGTATTTTCTGCAATAGACTACCGTGGGGAACCTTATCAAACCCTTTACTGAAATTCATATATACCACATCAACTGCTTTACCCTCGTCCACCTGTTTGGTCACCTTCTCGAAGAACTCAATAAGGTTAGTGAGGCACGACCTACCCTTCACAAAACCGTGTTGACTATCCCTAATCAAATTATTCCTTTCTGGGTGATTATAAATCCTATCTCTTATAAACTTTTCCAAGACTTTGCCCACAACAGAAGTAAGGCTCGCTGGTCTATAGTTACCGGGGTTGTCTCTACTCCCCTTCTTGAACAAGGGGACAACATTTGCTATTCCCCAGTCTTCTGCCACTATTCCTGTAGACAATGACGACATAAAGATCAAAGCCAAAGGCTCAGCAATCTCCTCCTTAGCTTCCCAGAGGATCCTAGGATATATCCCATCCGGCCCAGGGGACTTACCTATTTTCAAACTTTCCAGAATTGCTAACACCTCCTCCTTATAAACCTCAAGCCCTTCTAGCCTAGTAGCCCGTATCTCAGTATTCTCCTCGACAACATTGTCTTTTTCCTGCGTGAATACTGACGAAAAATATTCATTTAGCACTTCCCCTATCTCCTCGGACTCCATGCACAATTTCCCACTACTGTCCTTGATTGGCCCTACTCTTACCCTAGCCATTCTTTTATTCCTGGCATACTTATAGAAAGCTTTAGGGTTATCCTTGATCCTACCTGCCAAAGACTTCTCATGTCCTCGCTTGGCACTTCTTAGCTCTCTCTTTAGGTCATTCCTAGCTAACTTGTAACTCTCGAGTACCCTAACTGAACCTTCACGTCTCATCTTTACATAAGCCTCCTTCTTCCTCTTGACGAGTAAATCAACTATTTTAGTAAACCACGGTTCCCTCGCTCGACCACTTCCTCCCTGCCTGACAGGTACATACTTATCAAGGACACGCAGTAGCTGTTCCTTGAACATGCTCCACATTTCAATTGTGCCCATCCCCTGCAGTTTTCTTCCCCATCCTATGCATCCTAAGTCTTGCCTCATCGCATCATAATTGCCTTTCCCCCAGCTATATCTCTTGCTCTGCGGTATATACCTATCCCTTTCCATTACTAAAGTAAACGTAATTGAATTGAGGTCACTATCACCAAAGTGCTCACCTACCTCCAAACCTAGCACCTGTCCTGGTTCATTACCCAGTACCAAATCCAATGTGGCCTCGCCTCTTGTTGGCCTATCTACATACTGTGTCAGGAAACCCTCCTGCACACATTGGACAAAAACGGACCCATCTAAAGTACTCGAACTATAGCGTTTCCAGTCAATATTTGGAAAGTTAAAGTCCCCCATGATAACTACCCTGTTACTTTCGCTCATATCCAGAATCATTTTTACAATCCTTTCCTCTACATCGCTGGAACTTTTCGGAGGCCTATAGAAAACTCCCAACAGGGTGACCTCTCCTTTCCTGTTTCTAACCTCAGTCCATACTACCTCAGTAGACGAGTCCTCATCAAACGTCCTTTCTGCCACCATAATACCGTCCTTGACTAACAATGCCACCCTTCCCTGAGCTTACTGAAATATCTTAACCCCGGAAACTGCAACAACCATGCCTCGCCCTGCTCTAGCCATGTCTCCGAAATGGCCACAACATCGAAGTCCCAGGTACCAACCAATGCTGCAAGTTCACCCACCTTATTCCGGATGCTCCTGACGTTGAAGTAGACACACTTTAAACCACCTTCCTGCCTTCCGGTACACTCCTGCAACCTTGAAACCTTACTCATGACCTCACTATTCTCAACCTCCTGTATACTGGAGTTACAATTCAGATTCCCAACCCCCCTGGCATAGCATAGTCCATAGCATTAAGGGTGACTCATTGGCACCGGGTGGCAGAGGTAGGTAAGGAAAGAATTTGTGATGTTAAGGGATTGATAGGCAATAGTTAGGGGAACAGACAGGCATTTATTTGACTGCAGACTTGAATCCGGGATAGAATGTTTCCTTCCTGGTGCCAAGTTCAAGGATGTCACTGAGTGGCTGCAGAGCACTCTAAGGGGGGGGGGGGGGGGGGGGGGGGGGGGGGGGAGGCAAACAACCAAAGAATTTTGCCAGTAATGTAGGTAGAAAGAGGGTTGAGGTCCTGAAGACAAATGTTAGAAAAACTGGGAAAGAAACTTGCAAGCAAGTCCTCAAAGGTAGTAATCCCTGGGTCACCCCTGGTACCACACACTAGTGAGTATGGAAAAAGGAGGATAGCAGGTGAATTTCTGGATGGAGAGATGGTGCTAGAGGAAGAGCATTTGATTCCTGGGCTCTGGGACCAGTTTTGGGGGCGATGGATCCTCAATGGGATGATTGGTTTGCAGTTCAACAGGGCCATTTGCTGGTGCTGCTGGGTGGGGAGGGGGGGGGGGGGGGGGGGGGGGGGGGAGTGGATTTGAAATAGTTTGATCAGTGGATGGGGAATGGGGGATTGGGGGGAGTGTACCCTGAGCATAGGTTTAGAAAGGACAGAAGTAAATGGAAATGGAATGCAGAAAATTGATAAGCAAGTCTGGATGGCAGAGGAAAGGAAGGCTAAAAATAACCAGCAAGGGAATTAGTAGTGTTGAGACAGACTGGTTAGAAAGCCCACTTTGTCTCTCTCAGGCTTTGACCCAGTTTTATAAAAGTTGTTGGGCCACTAGCCCAACCCCCTCTCATTCTCCATGTCCCCTAATACCCCCACCAAAATTCACAAGTCCCTTCATAATTCTCCATGCCCACCTCGCCAGTAGCCATTCTGGGAAGAGTTCAGGAGCCATATGGAGATGACACAAAATTTTAACAATCTAAGAGTGCTCTTGAACAGAAAACAATATCAGGCGTGAAATTTATCCAAAAATTTAAAATCCCCTCAAATAGTCAACCTGTTTTTTAAAAAAAACTTCAATGCAGGAGCCACAATGAATCATTTCATAGCCTCTTAACTCTGTAAATCAGAATGTTAATGCAATTCCCCCCTCCCTTTCCCCTTGCTGAGATAAGTAATTTTGGAACTTTTGGAACTCAGCCAAGCATTCATAATGTGGCTCAATTGTAACAGCACCAAGAAACACTCCGCTATCTAACGCCCATCCGGGTAGATCGGGGGCCACAGCAGGGAACTTCCCGCTGAGGCTGAACTTAGCCCCGTTTTCTGCACTGAGGAACTCCGCTTTCCTGAACTCCTCAATGCAGCGAAAATCAGGATGCCACATTTAAATGGCGTCCCAATCTCTTGAGCCCCTGACGCGACCACCGAACACCCCCCCCCCCCCCCCCCCCCAAGACCCAACTCCCACACCCCCGCACCTCCCACACACACAGGCAGGCAGGCACACCCCAGGCCAATTACAACTACACACAAAATGCCAACTTGGCAATGTCAGGGTGCCCAGCTGGTATCAACAGTGCCAGGGTATCACCCTACCCAGAGGGAAAGCACCTGAGTGCCTCCAATCTTCTGCAAGACCCCACGAGTGCCATTCTGTCAGGTGCCTGTTTGTGGAGATCAGTGCTGAACAGCGCCCAGCCAAGGGGCTGGATTCTCCATTATTGAGACAGTGTCCCCATGCCGGTGTCAAAACTGTGGAGTTTCATTCCAGAAAAACTGGTGTGAAAGAGCCACAAATTCCTAGCCCTGCAGGGGGCTAGCAGGGATCCGGCGCAAATCTAGCAGCATTTGCTGCAGGTACGGGCCCCCGCACTGCCAGGTCAAAGGCCGCACATGCGCATGGCGCCAGCCTCCAGTGGTCGCGCTGTGCTCCATGACCGACTCGGACCGCGGAGCTGGACCCCAATCGGCTGCACACCCGATGCTGCCCGCCCGCACAAACACTTCCTGGCCGCGTATAAGGCCACCCCCTGCTCTGATTGTCCCAGCCCCAACCAGGGCAGCCGCGGACTGAGTCCGCAGCCGCCACACTAATTTCCCGACCGGCTGGACAACATTAGATCCACGCCGTCAGGACTTCAGTCAGTCAGGGGTGGAATGGGCCTCCAGTAATAGCCCCAGGTAGGTCCAAGGTAGCACGACATATTTCAGGGCCCGCAGAATCAGGAACCCGCGCCGGTCCCGATTCTGTGCAGGACAATGGATTCTCCGCAGCGGCCACGATTTCAGTGTGGGGGTGCGAAGAATTCAGCCCAAGGTCTCCAAGATGAGGGTTAGATCTCGGGAACGCATATCAGAGTGAGACTAGCTGTCTAGAAAGGGTATGGAAGAGATCACTGAGAGTGTTACCAGGACTGGTAAATTTTAGCTTTGAGAAGAGATTGGGTAATTAAGGGTAGATTGTTCTCTTTGGAACAGAGGAGGCTGAGGAGAGAATTCATTGAGATGCGTAAAATTATGTCAGGTCTTGACAAAGTCGATAAGGAGGCCCTATTTCCCTCAGCAATAACCATGGATGACATGGATTCAAATCAATTGGTGAAAGGTTTAGAGGGGAATCAAGGAGAACTTCTTTTCACCCTGAGGGTGGTGGGCGTCTGGCTCACTGCCAGAAAGGGTGACAGAGGCAGACACCTTCAACACATTTCAAAAGGTCTTGGATGTGCATGTGAAGTGCCGTAACCTGCAAAGCTGCAAAACACAAATTGAAAAGTGGGATTAGTCTGGATAGCTCTTTTACAGACACATTCCTGCTGCCAGGGAAATTTCCAGGGTGGGTTTCAGGCAAATTGGCTGCCCCCTAAATGAAGGCAAGCAGTCGATTGAAGATATTAAGGCCCC
This sequence comes from Scyliorhinus canicula, assembly GCF_902713615.1. Lineage (NCBI taxonomy): Eukaryota > Metazoa > Chordata > Chondrichthyes > Carcharhiniformes > Scyliorhinidae > Scyliorhinus > Scyliorhinus canicula. The sequence goes on from NC_052146.1 coordinate 176,173,400, forward strand.
GATTAGGGATGATGTTTTTGGCATTTGTGGAGCAGCCCCGTGATGTGGGGAGGTTGCCAGCTCAATGGAGACAACCTCCCTGTCGCAGTCCGGCGGAGCTGCAGACACCCAATACCTAAAGAGGACGCCTCCGGCACCAAAGGTCATGTCTGCAGCTCAAACTCTGCCACCAAAGGGACCTGCCTGCTTGGGCCCTCTATAAAACTTATTATTGCCACGACTTTCAGGGTGCTTCCATTTTGAGGCCTGATTTCCTGCTTGCCACAGCAGAGCCCCAGTGAGGTTGCTGAGGTTCCAGAGTGTGGCCCACCCTCTGCCTAAAATTGGGCAGAGAGTTGGAAGATGAAGGACAGCACTGTAGCACAGTGGTTAGCACTGCTGCATCACAACGCCAGGGACCCGGGGTCAATTCCAGCCTTGGGTGACTGTCTGTGTGGTGTTTGCACATTCCCCCCGTGACTGCGTGGATTTCCTCCGGGTGCTTTGGTTTCTTCCCACAGTCCCATTATGTGCAGGTTAATGTGTTGGCCATGATCAATTGCCCCTCAGTGTTCAAAGGTTAAGTGGGGTTATGGAGATGAGTCGATGTGTGGGCCAAGGGAGGGTGCTCTTTATGAAGGTCGGTGCAGACTCAATGGGCTGAATGGCCTCTTTCTGTACCGAAGGGATTCAATGATTCCATGACCAATCAGGAGGCTGCCCCGGGAATATCACTGTATCCCAATCTCACTCCCGGCTCGTGCTTGGAGTCCCCATTTGGTTTCAACTCAGGATTGTAGCCACCTGGGGTGGCCACGTCCCGATTTCAAAATGGACACTTGCAAAGAGTAAAGGGAAATTTGGACAATGCGAAGTAAACAAGCAGATGCAAGGTTTGCCTGTGGATTGGAGTTTGCAGCTCCCAGACAAAACCGATACTACAAGCCATTAGTATAGTAATGAGCTATCTCCGGGGACAAAAGAGAAACATTTAAGCAAACAATACCAGAGCAGACTCCCCGGCACCAGTGGAGACTAAAACAAAGGCAGGCCAACGGTCACCTAGGGCCCACCCAGCGATCAAGCAACCACCTCTTTATTAGAGAAAATCAATACAGATGATTAGGACATGGTCCAATTAATTGGGGCCAAGTTCAAGGGCCGCCCAAAAGAGTGCGAAGCCCCTTTGGGGTATAAAAAGGAGCCCCCCAAGACAGATCGCTCTCTTCTTCATCTTCATCATCTTGGCCTTGGCTCTCAGCGACGTGAGACCCGCCAAGCACCAGACAAGTAAGTCGAAGGTCAATGCACGCTACGAGATAGGCGCTCCTAGCTACTATTCTATACCAGTTCGATGCCAGCAGCCTCAGAACCGGACAACGGCCATTGTTCCTCTGACTGAGTGGGCACCCAAAGTTAAGTATAGGCTTTTAGTAGCAGTTGTAGTTTAGTGAGTAGAGTTTGTGCATGAGTATAATTGACTGTGTGTGTAAATAAACGTGCATTGATTTTTTTTTAATATAATTTTTATTGGAATTTTTTACAGAAAATATAAAACGTAACGACAAACAATGAAATGCAACAAAATAACCCATAATAACTGTAACACCCCCAGACCGGATCGACGCATGTATCCCATCCCCCACCCGCCCAACCCCAATGAACAACAGAAGAACTTAAAAAATAAATTTAAATTAAATAAACAAACATAGTCATCGTCCGCCCCCCCCCCCCACACCTTTTCCCTCCCCCTTCCCCCCCACACCCCCGGGTTGCTGCTGCTACTGTCCCCGTACCCTATTGTTGAGCCAGAAAGTCGAGAAAAGGTTGCCACCGCCTAAAGAACCCTTGTACCGACCCTCTCAGGGCGAATTTGATCTTCTCTAGCTTAATGAAACCCGCCATGTCATTGATCCAGGTCTCCACGCTTGGGGGCCTCGCATCCTTCCATTGTAGCAAGATCCTTTGCCGGGCTACTAGGGACGCAAAGGCCAGCACACCGGCCTCTTTTGCCTCCTGCACTCCCGGCTCCACCCCAAACCCAAAAATCGCGAGTCCCCATCCTGGCTTGACCCTGGATCCCACCACCCTCGACACCGTCCTCGCCACCCCCTTCCAGAACTCCTCCAGTGCCGGGAATGCCCAGAACATATGGGCATGGTTCGCTGGACTCCCCGAGCACCTGACACACCTGTCTTCACCCCCAAAGAACCTACTCATCCTCGGTGCAGCACCTTGAATTGGATGAGGCTAAGCCGCGCACACGAGGAGGAAGAATTAACCCTCTCCAGGGCATCAGCCCATGTCCCGTCTTCGATCTGTTCCCCCAGTTCCCCCTCCCACTTAGCTTTCAGCTCCTCTACTGACGCCTCCTCCGCCTCCTGCATAACCTTGTAGATATCAGATATCTTCCCCTCTCCGACCCAGACCCCCGAAAGCACCCTGTCGCTCACCCCCCTCGCGGGAAGCGAAGGGAATCCCTCCACCTGCCGCCTAGCAAATGCCTTTACCTGCAGATACCTGAACATGTTCCCCGGGGGAGCCCAAATTTCTCCTCCAACTCCCCCAGGCTCGCAAACCTCCCATCAATAAACAGGTCCCTCAGCTGTCTGATGCCCGCTCTGTACCAACCCTGAAATCCCCCATCAATGTTCCCCAGGACGAACCTATGGTTCCCCCTTAACGGAGCCTCCATCGTGCATTGATTTTAAACTTACTAACTGGCGTATCGAGTCTTTGATCAGTATTCGGTTTTGAACCTTGTGGCGGTATCGAAAGGATACCTGGCGACTCTTGAACTCGCATAATTAAAACAGAACAAATTAAGGAGAGAGCATAACGAGCAACAGGATCCTGAAGCTTGAGGGAAAATTTACCCCTACATGTCTGAGAGTTAGAAAGAGTGGTTTAAACCTGCAATAAAGATTATTATTATTAGTCTGCTGTATCCTGCACGACCTCACCATTGTGAGGGCATCACCAGGTGTACGACAAAAGTTGAGGAAGAAGAAGGAGACAGCAACCAACACGGCCCTTTTCTGATAAGATTCTCTGTGATTCGACTGCAGTACTGATGAACACAACCCCAACTCCCCATTCGATAACAGATCTATAATCATACCTTCCCTCTGGTGTGGATCCTCTTGGCTACACCACTGAAATAAAAGCAACCAGAATGCAAACATTCCAAACCAACTATATCAATCAACCATCCAGTTTTGTGTAGCTTCTTGTTGGGGATGATGGCAATCGCCAGCAGGTCCTCTTATTGCTGTGGAAGTCATTTCCAAAGCAGATGCAGTTTTTCTCAATTATCACACACAAAAATAAACTAACTATCCTTTTTGCATTCTCATTTAATAAGTCTCCCAAGCATCTTTGCTGGTCTAAGTGCTCCTACAGTGTTATCCCTTTGGCTGCAGTATTGCTAGTGGATTTAGTGTGCCTCGGTGGTAAAGGGAGTGAATGTTTGTGGAAGCGGTGTCAATCAAGAGGGCTGCTTTGTCCTGGATGGTGTCCAGCCTCTTGAGTTTTGTTGGAGCTGCACTCGACCAGGTTGACCTCCAGTGACAGAGACTGAGGGTGTCTTTACATAATCACCATGTTTAGCTCTGGCCCTCGAAGGCACAGTTTTGGACTGCACCATCTTTGCATTAGTAGCGGCAGTGTGGACGTGCTGGCTGACAAGCAATAGGTGGAGTGGTTGGCAATGGATGCTGTCATCCTGAGAGAGGAGAGAAAGTTCTGGTTCCACGTCAGCATTGGTAGCCCATCCAACACCTCTGCAACCCTGCCATGGGCACACCTCAATAATCCTAGATATGTGTTGGAGGGCAGATTGTTGAACTGCTGTCAGACCCTGGAGCCCCTCTGAACATCAGCGTTTACAGCAAGCTGACCGTGCCTGACTTCAGTCCGAGTTTCCACTGAAGCACTCGGACATTGGGTGGTTTCTGCTTGTGTTGCAATAGAAGCTGTGATACTGACCATCAAAAGCAGCATTGTGGTTGCCCAAGTATGGTAATAAAGTTGGCCATCAATTCTACTCTGCCAGGAATGAGCTGCAAGCTCTGCACAAGCATTGTGCAAGTTAGTGCCTCTATGCTCATTGACAGTGACTTCAGTTTATGAAACAATCATTTTATTTTCATAGAATTTACAGTGCAGAAGGAGGCCATTCAGCCCATCAAATCTGCACCGGCTCTTGGAAAGAGCACCCTACCCAAGGTCAACACCTCCACCCTATCCCTATAACCCAGTAACCCCACCCAACACTAAGAGCAATTTTGGACACTAAGGGTAATTTATCATGGCCAATCCACCTAACCCACACATCTTTGGACTGTGGGAGGAAACCAGAGAACCCGGAGGAAATCCACGCACACACGGGGAGGATGTGCAGACTCCGAACAGACAGTGACCCAAGCCGGAATCGAACCTGGGACCCTGGAGCTGTGAAGCATTTGTGCTATCCACAATGCTACCGTGCTGCCCCAATAGAAAAGATAATCTAGGGGTGATACATTAGTTTGCAGAAATTATTTTTGTTTTGTTCCCAAATTAAAATCAATGCAATCAGGGTGGATCGACCAAATCAACACAAACGATAATGGATTTAAAAATTTGATTTACACCCAGAATTAACAATACTTGTGTTTTCCACAATGTTTTAAATTGGTTCAAGATTTAATTCACCCAAATCATACCCTGCCCATAAACCTGGCCATACCCCAAGTCAGCAATGCTAGATTGCACTGGTTAGAGAAGGCTTTCCAAATTGTGCTTATTTTCTTAGGCACTAGAACGCACCTATTAAAAGATTTTTTTATTGCAAATAATGTGATTTATTAAGAAATGTACTGGTGTACACCAGTGAAAGTATTAAATGGTTCAGTCTAGTTTTGCTAAACTCAATTTTCAGTGATTTCAAATCAGGTTACTCACAGTGGGAGGACTGGACACTTATTAAAGATGTTTATTTTTGGTGATGAATCCATTTTCAGCTATATTAATAAAACAGGACAAGGTTACCACTATGAATACATCGTGGAATACTTCTTAATGGAAAGAAAAAAACAATTACTTTCTATTATCCTGCCCGGTTGCTCACGTTAATGAAAGGTTGCATTTATGATTGGACAAATTAATTTTAGTGGAAACCTGACGCATAACCTAAGCAGCGCAATTTCAAACCCATTTTGGGTGACTTTACCGATCAAAAAACAATTTCTTTATTTTGATGAAGCATCAGATGTGGTAGAAGAGAGCTGTACCTGTAATGACACATCAGTTCAGTGAGAATTCAGAGACACTCTTTTAACACCAGTAGGTGTTGTCTCCATGTTGCAATTAAGTAATTAGTTAAACCCAGACTAAAGTCAGCCACTCCACATGACAAAGCTTGTGAGCTCTCGTATGTGAAGTTACATATAAAACCATAAGAAATACTGTTGTTATTCATTAATCATTCACTTGGCTTAAAAAGATTACTAAATCAAAGGAAAGTAGGACTTAGTGAAGACTAAAGTAGAAAGAATGCAGGGAATTTTGACCAAATATGCCTGGCAGGAATCTGATGGTTTGGGATTAGTAAATTCAGTAAGAATCGCCCGCAGTAAGACATTATCAGGATTGGGAGTGTGGGAGGTCCTCTGGGGGTTCTGGGGTGTGTGGGGTGTCCCATGTGGGACTCGGTCTAGGCCTTTAAAATAGTTTCTCTGAAGTTAGAAGGACTTTTTCCTTCTGACTCTTTCAGGGTATCTAAGAGTGTAAAACTGACAGAACCATTTAAATCACTTTGTCAGATGGTTCCCAGCCCAAAGTAATTGTCCAGGGGAAGTTAGCGATTATGTACAATGGGCGGGTAAACCCTTTCGTGGGAACCTGCAAGACGGATTCCCTCTTTGGGGCACTCCCTAAATTTGGTGCTATGGTGCCAGCAAGTTATCGTCCAGAGATAAACTAGCAAAATGGGCAGACAATTGGCAGGTGGATTTTAACACAGAGAAGTAGGAGGTGATGTATGTTGGCAGATGGGATAGGGAGAGGCAATATAGACATAATGGCACAATTCCAAAGGGTGTGCAAGAACAGACCTTGAAGCTAGCAGGACATATTGAAAGAGTGGCCAGCAAAGCATTTGGAATCCTGGGCTTCATAAATAGAGACATTGAGTACAAATGCAGGGACGTTATGTTGAACCTTGATAAATCTCTAGTCAGGCCTTAACTTGAGTACTCTGTCCAATTCTGGTCACCACACATTAGGAATAATGTGAAGGTTATTGATAGGGTGCAGAGGAGATTTACAGGAATTTTTCCAGCAATGGAGGATTTTGTTTCAAGTTTACTTTGGAAAGCTGGGATTGTTCTCCTTGGAACTAAGGAGATTGAGGAGATATTTGGCACTGGTGTACAAGATTATGACAGGAAGATGAAGGAGAACGAGGAAAACATCTTCCGATTAGCTGAGGTACAAAGACTAGAGGACAAAAACTTAAGATTTTGGGCAGGGGGTACGTGAGGAAGAACTTTTTAATGCAGTGAGTGGTAATGAGCTGGAACTCGCTGTCCACGAGAGTGGTGGAAGTGGAAACAATCAGTGACTTCAAAAGGAAATTAGGTGGGCACTTGAAGGAAATCCATCTGTAGGGCTTTGGAGATCAAGTAGGGGAGTGATACTGACTAAATTACTCCATGGGAAGCCAGCATGGATTTGATGGGTCGAATGCCTCTTCTCTGCCATAAATTACTCTAAGATTAATAGAAAGAAAAAAATCAGGCAGTGTGTAAAACAGGCAGCCAATATGATCCCACAGGTTTTCAATTGAGTGAATGTGTTTAAACTCACCCAAAGTTGCTTCTGTTGCAGAAGATCAGCTCAGAACTTGAGCACATTTATGGAGATGCAAACAAATACTGATGCACAGATCAGTCATTCCTTTGCTGACATTCTGAGGGAGAGAAATCCAAATTTTTTTTACTTGTATTTTTGGAGTAAACTGAACAATAACGAGGCACATGTTGAGTCGTACTTTCTTACTGTAATAGATCTATGTTGGATTCCACTGCCTTGGGTTACCTCGGGCAACCACATGGTAAGGTTTCCTGCTTTTACTCACCCCCCTTTATGTTTTGCAACTCTCTCACTGGGCTGGATTCTCTGAAAATGGGGCTAAATGTTGACACCGTCATGAAAACCGTGGAGATTCACGACAACATCATCGGGCCTCCAGGTGCAGCTATTCAACAGCCCACAAGGGGCAAGCACGGGCGCAATGTAAAGCGCCCGAGGGAGTGGTTGCTAATCGGCCGCTGATACGCGAGTTGCGTCATTGATGAAACACCGCGGCTGCTGAAAAGCATTCTCTCCCCCCCACACACAGCTGAGACAGGCAAGGTGCCGCCAGACAATCAGCCCCGCGATTCAGGGACGACGAGTTGGACACCCTCCTGGGCGCTGTGGAGGAGAGGAGGCAGGTGTTATACACAGGCCCGACACCGATTTGCAGAATTATAGCTTAGCTCCGGGTGGGATAGACGCGGGGTTCCGGGGTTGGCGGCGGGCAGGGATTGAATGGTTTGGGTACCTATTCGTTGGGGCAGCTTTTCGAGTCATGAGGGGTTGTAGAGCAATATGAGCTGCCCAGCAGGAATAAGTTCCGGTATTTGCAGATGAGGGACTATGTGAGGAAGCAGGTGCCGTCGTTTCCCGACCTGCCGCCCCCGGGGTTGCAGGACAAGGTGGTGTCGGGAACAGGGATGGGTGAGGGTAGCGTGTCAGAGATCTACAAAGAACTAATGGACTGGGAGGAAGCCCCGATAGGAGAAGACAAGTGCAAGTGGGAGGGAGAGCTGGGGAAGGAGTTGGAGGCTGGGCTGTGGGAGGAGGCTTTGAGTAGAGTGAACGTATCCTCTTTGTGTGCGAGGCTAAGCCTTATTCAGTTCAAGGTAGTCCACAGGGCACAAATGACAGTGGCCAGGATGATTAGGTTTTTTGAGGGGGTAGAGGATATCTGTGGGCGGTGCGCGGATGGGCCTGCGAACCATGTCCACATGTTTTGGGCCTGTGCGAAGCTGGAGGGATTCTGGCCGGGGTTTGCTGATGTTAAGTCTGAGGTGTTGAGGGTGAAGGTGGTCCCGAGTCCAGAGGTGGCAATCTTTGGAGTATGGTGGCCAAGAGGCGAGAGAGGCCGATGCGCTGGCGTTTGCCTCCCTGGTAGCCTGGAGACGGATCTTGTTGGAATGGAGGGACTCTGGGTTGCCGAAACCGGGGTGGGGGGGGGGAGAAAGCAGGTGGAATGTTAGATATTTACTTGTTATTTGAATTCCTGTTTGCTCTCTTTTTGGTTGTGGTTGTGTTTGATGTATGTATATAAAGGTCTTAATATAAATATTTTTCCAAGAAGGCTTATATTCAATGGAATTTTGAACAGTGAGAGGCGTTCTCACAGAAATTTATAAAATTCTAATCGGATTGGATAGGGTAGATTCACATAAGGATAAGGGGTAAACCTTTTAGGACTAAAATGAGAAGACATTTCTTCACCCAGAGAGTGGTGAACCTGTGGAATTCACTACCACAGGAAGTAGTTGAGGCCAAAACGTTGTGAAATTTCAAGAAGGAATTAGATATAGCTCTTGGGGTTCAAGAAATCCAGGGATTATGGGGGGAAGGCAGGGTCAGTGTATTGAACTTGATGATCAGCCATGTTCGTAATGAATGGTGGAGCAGGATTGAAGGGCCGAATGGCCTTCACCTGCTTCTAACTTCTATGTGGTGTTTCTATGTATCTGTATGGGTGAACAAAGTGATTTTTAATTCAAGTGCGCTATTACAATGATGACCTATCTCTGCCAGTGCCTAGGACAATCAGGCCCTGGACGCTCAAGAGAAGAGGTTGGGTGAGTCTCTCTCTCTCTCTATCCAGAAAAACTGCATAGCTGCTGTATTCCTGAATGGATCTATAGTGAAAACCATTACAGACTGAAAGCAGAAACCTCGAGCTGAAAACTTAAACTGAAGGAAGGTGTGCTGGAAGACAACCATCTGAAACAAGGACTCTTGTCCTTTTTATTTTCATCATTATTTTTGCACTCCTCTTTTCCCCTGTGTTTTTTTATCTGCCTTGTGTATGTGTGTGGAGAGTGGGGGCGAGTTAAAATGGGAGGGTTTAGGAATTAGATAATAGTTAACCAGTTGTAGTTTTCGCATATTGAACTAGAGTTATTGTTATTAATTAAATTAATTGTATTTCATTTACAAACCTGGTGGTTGTAGGTATTGGGCAGCAAAGGGCAAAATACTTTGGGTGTTTTGCTGAGAATTATTTGTTAATTTCAATTATGCTGTGACTCCTGGTCAAGTGGGGCTGGAATTGACCCCGCACTAGCCCAGGGGGTCGGAACACCTTCCTGAGGTGCAATGGCAATGTCCAAAACTGAGCACAATACTTGGATCTGACCAAGGCATTGTAATCAATACTGTGCTCTCCTCACTATTTACAAACACTCAAATTTTGAGTTTTAGCAATGTTCGATGTCTAGATTATCCAATTTATTGAGAAGAAAAATGGACCCATTGATGAGATACTTCCAGCCTTTCAACTATCCATCCATGTCATATTTACTAACCCTAATCCTGTGTTTCTTGTCTGCCAATCAGTTTTCTGTCCATGCTGCCACATCTTGTCTTGTACCATATACCAACATTTTTGTAACAAGCCTCCTCTGAGGCATTTTATGGGTACCTTCTGAAAGAGCACAGAGAGCTCATCTGGTGCATTAATTTTACCTTTAGGCGGTCACTATTCCACATCAATGGCTTAATATTATTACCCATCAGCCTTAGTTTGGAAAGGAATCTCATGCAAAACTTTATCAAAAAACTTCAAAAGTCTGGATACATTATGAATTTATGGTCATTTTGGATTGTGCCTTCTCTAAAGTTGCAGTCTCCAGTTAAGATCAGATTTATCTTTCTCAAATTTATAGGTGTCATTTCCTTTTTTATACTGTAAATATAAAGTACCCAATTAATTTTTTTTCCAATTAAGGGGCAATTTAGCGTGGCCAATCCACCTACCCTGCACATCTTTGGGTTGTGGGACTGAGACCCATGCAGACATGGGGAGAATGTGTTAACTCCACATGGACAATGACCCGGGGTTGGGATCGAACCTGGTTCTCGGCACCGTGAGGCAGCAGTGCTAACCACTGCGCCATCGTGCTGCCTTATAGGTGTGATTTCTCAGGTTATTTTAGGCACTCCGTTATTTTATTTCAGATTATTTGTTCAATTGGCTATCTAATTTTAATTTCAAGCTAAAGCTTCTATAGTCGCCAAACATGACTGTCACCTTTTTTGATCACTGTCTGTTGGCAGTCTGCTATAACGTCGCAGTGCTCCTTGGATCTATCAAAATGCCATCTATACTTTACAACTCTCATCCTTTGCCTTTCAAGGTATTGTAGAGTATAGTTCATCAATCCTTGAAGCCTAATTTAACTTTGGATAGCACCAGGGCCGGCCCAAGGTACCGGCAACTCGGGCAGTTGCCCGGGGCGCCATGTGTTAGGGGGCGCCAGAGACTCGGGTCCCGCGCATGCGCAGTTGGGCCTGTGCCAACCAGCGCATGCGCGGTGGCCGCCCTCCCCAGGGCGGCCCCCTCCGCCGCCCCCCCCCCCCTCCGGCTCCGGCCCCCCCCTCCGTCCGCCCCACCTCGGCCCCCCCACCTCGGCCCCGCCCCCCCTCGCCCCCCCCCCCCCCCCCCGGTCCCCCCGATCCCCCCCCCGGCCTTGGCCCCGCCCTCGGCCCCGCTCCCCCCCCCCCCCCCCCCCCCCCCCCCAAGGGCGCTGAAGTTCAGCTTGCCCGGGGCGCCAGCAACCCTAGGGCCGGCGCTGGATAGCACCATATTGTTAGTGTGCTCTGTGGCAATAACATCAAACAAAATACTTGGCTAGAATGTTAACTGTCTGCTTCTTGTACTTATGTTCAAATATATAAGTGTCTGTCTGGGTTTTAACTTCCTCCCTGCAAACCACTTGCTATTAATGCATGGTTCATGGTGGTTGAGAAAATACAAACTTGTAATTTTGGTGAAGGCAGCATGCTACTGTAACCACGCAATAACAATACTCCACCGAAAGCAATTTTGCCATCTGGTTTTAAAGCCCTGCCCTGGAAGCTGGCAAAGTTTCAAAATTAAACATGGACCATTATAACAGATTTAAGTTAAGGATGTTCCTGATGGATTTTCTACTTAAAGATGACAAGAGTAATGTGGACATTTTTTCTTATTTAGATGTGGCTGGAAGAAAACAGGAGTGGAAGACCTGTTTGTTTATATTTCCATTTTCTTTCCTGTTCTGAACTCGCATCTTAAAGATGCAGGCTTATTTGTAGATAGAGGGCGTGTTTTAACTGAAAAATAAGTGTCATTTTGGGCGCAATTGGCCAGGTATTTCTTGACACCTGCATTGGCGAGATTGCGGCCTGTGGCGGGTAGCACTGTAGCGTAGTGGTTAGCCCTGTTGCTTCACAGCGCCAAGGTCCCAGGTTCTATTCCGGCTTGGGTCACTGTCTGCGTGAAATCTGCACGTTCTCCCCGTGTCTTTGTGTGTTTCCTCCGGGTGCTCCAGTGTCCTCCCACAAGACCCGAAAGTGGTGCTGTTAGGTAATTTGAACATTCTGAATTCTCCCTCTGAGTACCCGAACAGACACCGGAATGTGGCGACTAGGGGCTTTTCACAGTAATTTCATTGCAGCGTTAATGTAAGCCTACTTGTGACAATAAAGATTATTATTATTATTTAACAGCACTTGTGCCAAAAATGAACCCTCACAAGTTTCTTGCCATGATTGGCTGTATCACCGTCTGATTCTCCTGACTCACGCCTCAGTATCTCGCTGCTAACAAGAGGGAGCGGCTTTTAAATATTCCCTCACCACTCACTCCAGTCAACACACAAGCATGGCAGCACGCAGACGTGCTCCTCACTTTGGGAATGCCAAACTGGACAGGCCTATCGACGCTGTGAATGAGAGACGGGCACGTCCAGTGACAGGGATGTGCTGAGCAGTCGCACATCAGAAGGCTCTCCTCCAGAACACAGAAAAACTGACACTTTTGGCCAAATTCAGCCTGGAAAATCAGACTCATTCATCCCCTCACCCACAAAGACAACAGAGAGGAAATGAATGCCAGGAAGCAGCTGCTTGAGAAGCCGTAGGATAGCCAGGAACTTCAGAAAAGGACAAGAGCAGTGAGAGAGCAGGTCAGCAGACCCATGAGGTGAGGAGTCCCTGGCCAGCCCGAGAGAGGGAGACCGGGACAGCGGACCCCCCCTCTCCCCCTCTGCAACTCCGCCCCCCCCCCCCCGTTCCTAACTAAGGAACCAACCCTGATGAAGGATGAGATTAAGGCAGAGATCAAAACGATGGTCAAGGTGGCGGTGGTGAAGGCACTGGCCACCAGGCAGATGGCGCTTGACGGCATGGGAAGGAGGCTGGAAGCCCAAGGACCATCGACGGACCAGAGCGACTGAATTGTCGCCCTGGAGACTGAGATAAAGAGGTTGGTGGTGACCCAGGGGAGCCTGAAAGGAAAGGTTGAAGACCAAGAGCTCCAATCCAGGGGCAAACTTCTCCGACCCCCCAGCAGGGTCGGAGAATCGCCTGGGGCCGCCGAAAATCCCGCCCCCGCCGTGGCAGAGATTCTCCGCCACCCGGGAAGTGGCGGCGGCAGGAATTTCGCCACTCCGATCGGAGAGGCCCCTGCGGTGATTCTCCGGCCCGGATGGGCCGAAGTCCCGCCGCTGGGAGGCCTCTCCCGCCGCCGAGGTTTAAACCACCTATGGAACGGCGGGATCAGCGGCGCGAGCGGGCCCCGGGGTCCTGGGGGGGGGGGGGCGGGGGGCGATCGAACCCCGGGGGGTGCCCCCACGGTGGCCTGGCCACCTGGCCCCCACGGTGGTCAGCGGCCAGCTGCCGCCGATGTCACTGTCGGCGCATGCGCCGACCGGCGAAAGCCTTTCGGCCAGCCCCGCTACCGGGGCCGCCGGTTTTTTGCGCCAGTCTTCTGGTGCAAACCGCTCCGGCGCGTTTGGGGAGGCCCAACCCTTGAGTGGTTGGCGCTACTCCCCTACGCCGGCACCCTCCGTCACGCCGGGTAGGGGAGAATGCCGCCCCAGGTTACAAAATATTCGAATAGTGGGTCTGCCAGAGGGAATTGAGGGCAGAGACCCAATTGACTGTGTGGTCCAGATTATGGGCAATCTGTTTGGACGGGACCACTTCCCCAAGCCGCCAGAGATCGACAGGGCACCCAGGTTGCTCCGACCAAAGCCCAAGGCCGGGGAGCAGACGAGGGCGATAATAGCAAAACAAAATGAAATGAAAATCGCTTATTGTCACGAGTAGGCTTCAATGAAGTTACTATGAAAAGCCCCTAGTCGCCACAAACTGCCAACTGAACCTGCATGTTAACCTTGAGAGAATCCTGAACTAGGACTCCTTCCGATTGATGAAGCCTTTTCCCATTTAGAAAATAGTCTATGCATCTGTTCTTCCTACCAAAGTGCATAACCTCACACTTTTCTACATTGTATTCCATATGCCACTTCTTTGTCCACTCTCCTAGCCTGTCCAAGTCCTTCTGCAGCCTCCGTGCTTCCTCAATACTACCTGTCCCTCCACATATCTTTGTATCATCTGAAAACATAGCAACAATACCCTCAGTTTCTTCTTCCAGATTGTTAATGTACATTGTGAAAAGTTGTGGTCCCAACACCGGCCCCTGAAGCACACCACTAGTTACCGGCTGCCATCCTGAAAAATGCCCCTTTACCCCCACTCTCTGTCTCCTCCAGTCAACTAATCCTCTATCCATGTCAGGATCCTATCCTTAACACCACGGGCTCTTATCTTATTTAGCAGCCTCCTGTATGGCACCTTGTCAAAAGCCTTCTGGAAATCCAAATAGACCACGTCCACTGGTTCTCCTTTGTCCAACTTCTTCATTACCTCCTCAAAGAATTCTGACAGATTTGTCAGGCATGACCTCCCATTGACAAAGCCATGGTGACGCAGCCCTATTTTATCATGCACTTCCAAGTACTCCACAATCTCAACTTAATAATAGACTCTAAAATCTTACTAATAACAAAAGTCAGGCTAACCAGTCTATAATTTCCCGTCTTCTGCTTCCATCATTTCTTAAACAGCGGTGTTACATTAGCCATTTTCCAGTTCTCTGGGACCCTCCCGGCCTCCGGTGATTCCTGAAAGATCATCACCAATGCCTCCACAATTTCCTCAGCTTTCTCCTTCAGAACTCTGGGGTGTAGTCCAACCGGTCCAGGTGATTTATCCACCTTCAGACCTTTCAGTTTCCCCAGAATCTTTTCCTTAGTGATGGCCACTGCACTCACCTCTGCCCCCTGAATCTCTTGAAGTTCTGGGCTGGGATTCTCCGATCCCACGACGGGGGGGGGGGGGGGGGGGGGGGGGGGGGTGGGTGCGAGAATCACGCCACGTCGTTCCGACGCCAGCCCGCCGATTCTCCGGCGCCATTTCTCAGTAGCCCGCTGGATCGCTGCCGTGCCAGTCACGGCCCCCCCGGCGATTCTCTGCGCCTTGACAGGCCGAAGTGCCCGCCAACTTCGGCAAGTCCCGCCGCATGGGTTACGTATGGTCCCACCGGTGGGACCTTGGAGTTCTGGCTGCAGGGGCTGTCCTGGTGGGGGGATCCAACTCCGGGGGGGCCTCCACGGTTGTCTTGTACGCGATCAGGGTCTACCGATCGGCGGGCGGGCTAGTTCCGTGGGAGGGCCTATGTTCCTCCGCTCCAGGCCGGCATGGAGACAGGAATCCACACGCATGTGCGGACTCGTGCCAGCTATGGTGCGCATGCGCAGACTCGCGCCGGTTGTGGTGTGCATGTGCGGACCTGCGGCGGTCGTGGCGCGCAGGAGCAGCGTACACCATTCCGGTGCTGTACTAGCCCCTGAGGAAAGGGTGAATACCTGGGCCTGGAGGCCTGTTGACGCCGGAGTGGCTCGCGTCGCTTTTGATGCCAGGGTCAGAACTTGGCCGCGGGATCAGAGAATCCTGGCCCTGGTATGCCACTGGTGTCTTCCACCGTGAAGACTGATGCAAAGTAACTATTCAGTTTCTCTGCCATTTCTTTGTTCCCTATTACTACTGCCCCAGCCTGATTTTCCAGTGGCCCAATATCCATTCTTGCGTCTCTTTTATATATCGAAAAAGCTCTTGCAAGCTTCTTTTATATTACTAGCTAGCTTACACTCATATTTAATATTCTCCCCCCTTACTGCTTTTTTAATTGTCCTCTGCTTGCTTTTAAAGGCTTCCCAATTCTCTGGCTTCCCACAAATCCTTGCCACATTGTATGCTTTTTCCTTTGCATTTATGGTGTCCTTGACTTCCCTTATCAGCCATGGTTGCCATGTCCTCCCCTTAGCATGTTTCCTCCTCCTTGGGATGAATTTCTGATGTGCCTCCATATAGTCCCCAAAAACGCCTGCCATTGCTGTTCAACTGTCTTCCCTGTCAGGCTCAGGGCCGGCTCAAGGCACCGGCAACTCGGGCAGTCGCCCGGGGCGCCATGTGCTAGGGGGCGCCAGAGACTTGGGTCCCGCGCATGCGCAGTTGGGCCGGTGCCAACCAGCGCATGCGCGGTGGCCACACTCCCCAGGGTGGCCGCACTCCCCCAGGGCGGCCCCCCCCTCCGCCCCGCCCCCCCCTCGGGTCCGCCCCCCCGCTCGGTCCGCTCCCCCCCCTCGGTCTGCTCCCCCCCCCCTCGGGTCCGCTCCCCCCCTCGGGTCCGCTCGCCCCCGCCCCCCTCTCGCCCTCGCCCCCACCCTCCTCTCGCCCCTCTCGCCCCCGCCCCACTCTCGCCCCCCCTCTCGGCCCCGCCCCCCTCCCTCTCGGCCCCGCCCCCCTCTCGGCCCCGCCCCCGTCCCATAGGCCCCGCCCCCCCTCCAAGGGCGCCGGAGTTCAACTTGCCCGGGGCGCCAGCAACCCTAGGGCCGGCGCTGGTCAGGCTCCTCTTCCAATCAACTCTGGCCAGCTCCTCCCTCATGTCTTTGCAGTTACCCTTATTCAATTGTAAAACTGTTACATCTGATTGCAGCTTCTCTCTCTCAACCTGCAGGGTGAATTCTATCATATTGTGATCACTGCTCCCTAAGGATTCCTTCATCTTAAGTTCTCTAATCAAGTCTGCCTCATTACACATCACCGAATCTAGAATTGTTTGATTCCTAGTGGGCTCCACCACAAGCTGCTCCAAAACTCCATCCCGTCGACATTCCACAAATTCCTTTTCTTGGGATCTGCTCCCAATCTGATTTTCCCAGTGCACCTGCATATTGAAGTCCTCCATGATTATTGTAATATTGCCTTTCTTATCTGCCTTTTCCAATTCCTGATTTATTTTCTGCCCCACATCCTGACTACTGCTAAGGGGCCTGAACATAACTCCCATCAGGGTCATTTTACCTTTGTGATTCCTCAACTCTCCCCACACAGATTCTACACCTTCTGATCATATATCGCTTCTTGCTGTTGATTTAATTTCTTACTAAAAATTCCACCCCGTCCCCTCTGCCCATCTGTCTGTCCTTTTGATAGGACACATATCCTTTGATATTTAGATCCCAGCCCTGATCCCCTTGCAGCCACGTCTCTGTGATGCCCACAACATCGTACCAGCCATTTTCAATATGCGCAACAAGCACATTTACCTTGTTTCATATACTTCGCGCATTTAGGTACAAAATCCACAGTCCTGCGTGACCCTTCTCATAGTTGTCCTCTTTTTGCACTGCCTGAAGTTAGATTCCTGCCGTTTTCTATACTCTGTTCTTTATTCACCTCTCCTGAGTCCTCGGCCCCTTTAACTTGTTTGACGTGCACACTCACTTTTTCCTTTAATTTTGATTTTCTACTGCTACCTCATGGCGCCGAGGTCCCAGGCTCGATCCCGGCTCTGGGTCACTGTCTGTGTGGAGTTTCCACATTCTCCCTGTGTTTGCGTGGGTTTCGTCCCCACCACCCAAAGATGTGCAGGATAGATGGAATGGCCACGTTAAATTGCCCCTTAATTGGAGAAAATGAATTGGGTACTCTAGATTTATTAAAGAAAAAAAAACTTTGATTTTCTAGTTTTCCATACAACTGAACCTCCTCCTCCCCCCCCCCCCCCCCCCCCCCCCCCCCCCCCCCCTCACTATTTTGTTTAAAGCCCTATCTACAGCCCTAGTTATGCGATTCATCAGGACTCTGGTACCAGCATGATTCAGGCGAAGACCGTCCCATTGGAACAGCTCCCTCCTGCCCCAGTACTGGTGCCAATGTCCCATGAATTCAAACCCATTTCTCCCACACCAACCTTCGAGCCACACATTTACCTCCCTAATCTTATTGACGCTGTGTCAATTAGCTCATGACTCAGGTCGGAATCCAGAGATTATTACCTTTTTGATTCTGCTTTTTAATTTAGCCACCATCACTCTCCTGCTTTGTATATTAACCTGCAGACAGTGCACCACAGGCCATTCACCCTGGTTTGATGTTACACAGACCCTGGGAGGTGGAACAGGGTAATCGAGGTGGTGGGAAGGGAGGAGGGGAATGGGGTGTGGAAGGAGGGGAATGGTGGGAAGGAGGGGAATGGGGGGGGGGGGGAGGGTTGAGCTGATGAACAAAGCCTCATCCTATGAGAATCTGGCAAGAATGAGGACCTCCCCTTGTCCTCTGGGCAAGCTGGAACTTCACCACCGACTGTTCTGCTTCTTCTGGCTCCCCCCTACGTCTCCTCACCGGGTTCATCCTCCATCCCCTCCTGGTCAAACTCCTCCTCAGACGAGGCCGTATGTCCTGCCTCCTCCTCCTCCAGCATGCCGCCCCACTGCTGTGACGGGTTATGGGTGACATAGCAGACCACCACAAAGCGGGAGACCCTCTGGGGGGTGTACTGCGGTGCACCACCAGAACAGTCTAGGCATCGGAACAGCATTTTGAGCAATCCGATGCTTCGCTCAATGACAGCACAGGTGGCAACATATGCCTCGTTATATCGGATCTCAGCCTCGGTCTCTGGTCTCCTCACTAGTTTCACCAGCCAGGACCTTAGCAGGTACCCCTTATCCCCCAAGAGCCAACCCATCATCCTGGGATGGTCCTCGAAGTTGCCAGGGTTCTCCTAGTGTCCCAGGATGTAGCTGTCATGCACACTGCCTAGGTAGCTTGCACACACATTAATGATCTGGTGGTGGTGATCGCACACAGTCTGAACATTTAGTGAGTGGAATCCCTTCCTGTTAATGAAGGATACTCCCTGATGCCCCGATGCGTGCAAGGCAACATGCGTACCATCAATTACCCCCTGGACCTGGGACATCTCAGCGACTGGAGAACCCTGCAGCCTGGCCATCTTGGTCGGCTTGGTCCTGCTCAAAGTTGATAAAGTCGGAACCGCAGGCATAAGGGCATCTGTGACCTCATGAGTTCACTTATGGGCTGTAGATTTGGAAATTCCGCAGAAGTCCCCTCTAGACCCCTGGAATGAACCTGTTGCATAGAAGTTCAGCGCTGCAGTGACCTTCATGGTCACCGGGTGTCGGTGTCCTCCTCCTCCACAGGTGCCACACTTTCTCTTTGTTGAGACAGAGCCTCCTGCAGCAAATACTGCCCATTATCTCCTCAAAACACCCGGCTAATCTCGCGCGTGCGCCACGGTACTCTACCCCCATTTGGGTAGATTTGGGTTGCCCTTGGTCTTTCCCACTATTTAACCAGTGCGCCCAGATCCACGCCTGTTGCAATGCGGTGGTTAAATCGTGCCCACAGCTTCCAAATATGAGATATATGCTGGAGACCAATGTGAGAAAAGCTGTGGATAAAGATCCACAATGAATAGAGAAGCGCAACAGGAAAAACGCCAGCTGTGAGGTTACTGAGTGTACTTTAACTATGGCTCAGCGGATTGTGAATCACTTGACAATACAGTACAGTATATAATGCAACAAGCTGCAGGTAGCAATTCTGTGACAAGGCGGATAAACAGAGCTCATGAGCCAGTTGAAGATACTAAAATGATAAAACTGCCAGAAGGTACTGATATTGTGTGAGCAAAAATCAATATAAAAAATCCCTCTATGCTCCTAACCCACAACATACTTTCCACAGGATTTAGCACAATGCAAAGAACCTGAAGGGAATGCCTCCGTGAACACAATCAGGACTGTCCACTTCAGCTTCTTTCTGCAGTGGCACCACATTGATGAGAATTAAATAGAATTTACAGCACAGAAAATGGCCATTCAGCCCAGCTGGTTCATGTCAGTGTTTACATTCCACACAGTCCACCCCCTACCCTAATTCATGCAATCTGACCTGCATAAATTCCTCCACATTTCACTCTCACACACGGATCAGCTAAGTGCATCTATGTCGTTCACCTCAACTGGTCTTGGTGGGAGTGAATCTAAAATCCTAACCAGTCTCTGGACAAACATATTTCCCCTGAATTCCTGATCGGATTATATTAGTGACCATCTTATGTGTATTATTTGCAGCGTGATTAAAACTTTGGGCCAGTATTCATTGGGTGCGCAGCTGTGTGAATTAGGAATGTGCCGGCTGACTCAGTAATGAGGCTTGAACTACCTCTCTGACCTGAATTATATCCCACTTGCAAACCTTGGTCGGGAGCAGTGGAAAATCACATGGCCCAGAGGACACAAACAAAGAGCAGCTCAGTGGAGTGGTCAGGTGCCTGGTCCATTCCACAGAAACTTCATGATCAGTGGGAGGTGACCTGAGCATTGTGGCTCACGCTGGTTCAACAAGGAAAGTCGTTTGGCTGCAAATCCTTTTGCCATTGGGTTGATCTAGTTGGAAACTCACTGCTGCTTCCTTCTTCAAGCTCCAAGTTAAAACTTCTGTCCCAATGTTGTCACCTGGATCTATCGTTCAATTTAAAAAAAGAACTGCCCTCTGCTCTCACAACTGTGAGAAAGTATGTTTGTGCCTGTGCAGGAGAGCAGGCCCAACCAGTCAGAGCTCCAGAGAGAGTAAGCAATCCAACAGTTTCCATCCATTGAATCGACTTAAAATCTGTCGGGCAGCACGGTAGCATTGTGGATAGCACAATTGCTTCACAGCTCCAGGGTCCCAGGTTCGATTCCGGCTTGGGTCACTGTCTGTGCGGAGTCTGCACATCCTCCCCGTGTGTGCGTGGGTTTCCTCCGGGTGCTCCGGTTTCTTCCCACAGTCCAAAGATGTGCAGGTTTGGTGGATTGGCCATGATAAATTGCCCTTCGTGTCCAAAATTGCCCTTAGTGTTGGGTGGGGTTACTGGGTTATGGGGATAGGGTGGAGGTGTTGACCTCGGGTAGGGTGCTCTTTCCAAGAGCCGGTGCAGACCCAATGGGCTGAATGGCCTCCTTCTGCACTGTAAATTCTATGACAAAATCACTCCTTGGTGATTTTAAATATGAATAAGCCAGTGGAAATAGCTTCTAATTTACACATTTTCTGTTTAAACACTAATGCATTGACCAAAGCCAAAAGAAAAAACAGAACTTCAAAACGGCACCAAACATTACAACAACAATCAGTTATAAAGCCATCTCTAATATAGACTTCCCAAGGGGTTTTATAGGAATTACAAGATGACATAAGACCAAGGGATGGCACGGTGGCACAGTGGTTAGCCCTGCTGCCTCACGGCGCTGAGGACTCGGGTTCGATCCCAGCCCCGGGTAACTTTCCATGTGGAGTTTGCACGTTCTCCCCGTATCTGCGTGGGTCTCACCCCCACAACCCAAAGATGTGCAGGCTGGGTGGATTGTCCATGCTAAATTGCCCCTTAATTGGAAAACAAGATAAAAGACCACGGTCCATTTTGGTCACCTTCTATCATCCTGGTAGTCGCATGATGCAGCAACAATGGATTATTGACTGATCATAGAATCAATCTTTGTTACTTAATCAACAACAGACCCAGAGGTGATGCACAGGAATTCTAGTGATGGAGAGTTTTGGGAAACGTAAGTCCAAAGTCTACCTGAGAGGCAGATACAATGTATCAATGGGGGTGGCACGGTGACACAGTGGTTAGCACTGCTGCCTCACAGCGCCAAGACCCGCGTTCAATTCCGACCTTGGGAAACTTTCTGTGTGGAGTTTGCACGTTCTCCCCATGTCTGTGTGGATTTCCTCCAGGTGCTCCGATTTCCTCTTACGGTCCAAGATGTGCAGGTTAGGTGGATTGGCCATTGTAAAATTTCCTTTCGTATCCAAAGGTGTGTAGGTTAGATGGGGCCACAAGGATGGGGCGGGGAAGTGGGCCTGGGTAGAGTGCCCTTTCGGATGGTCAGTGCAGACTCCATGGGCTGAATGACCACCTTCTGCACTGTAGGGATTCTATGATGCTTCTATGACTGACTCAAATTACTTATGCCGACCCACCCACCCACCCACTCACTCACCCACCCACTCACTCACTCATTCACTCACTCACTCACCACCCACACATGCCAGTATCATTAGCATCTGCCCTGACAAGCGACCTGCTTACACTCTTCCCACCTGTTTTCTTTAAGGGCAAGCTGGCTCACATTAGGTGGGAGAGATCCCAGACAGGCAGAGAAGAAAGAATCCTCCAGCTGGCTGCGGAGGAAGACGACCACTCCTGAGCTGAGCGCAAAGTGGATGTCAGAAAACAAAATGGGGACCCATGACCCTATCGTCCATCACCCCAACCTAACGTGAGTCTTGTGTCTTCTATCCTTATTCCCCTGCCATCCCCTGCCCTTGCAGGTGTATCAGGGGAACAGCCTTGTGCCTCCACCAGCTTGTCACAAGAGTCCACCTCAGACACTGCTGAGATCGAAGAGGCGTCACTGCTTTTGCCCATACCCTCCACCACTGCAGAGACACACACCCCACTGGGATTTAATAGTGGAAAGGTCTCAGGGTCACAAACTGGTGAGCGCCTCACTCTATCTGATCCATAAATGAAATGAAAATGAAAATCACTTATTGTCACGAGTAGGCTTTAATGAAGTTACTGTGAAAAGCCCCGAGTCGCCACATTCCGGCGCCTGTCCGGGGAGGCTGGTACGGGAATTGAACCGTGCTGCTGGCCTGCTTGGTCTGCTTTAAAAGCCAGCGATTTAGTCGAGTGAGCTAAACCAGCCCCTAGCTGGCAAGGCAGGGAAGTCCCAGGGAACATGCACTCGGAATGCCACGGGAGGCCAGGAATCTGCTGAGCCCCAGGCAGATGCCGTTCCTTTGGACTTGGTCATGCCTCAGTGGCTGGATCGCCGAAGGAAAAGTCGGGAACATCAAGAAAGGATGTCAGCTACACTCCTCGCATTGAAAGGCAAAGTGGAGGACCCCCAATGCCTTCTGTCTGAGGAAATTGTGCCAACACACCAAGGCAGCCAGGTCAACACTATGAGGGTGGTCCACAATGGAGACCTTGGTGCGGTCTTCTGCCCTGTACTGGTAGACGGCATGAACTCCACAGTGCATGTCGTGCACTGCATCGCACAGGACATACACGTCACGATGCACAACATGGACTCCATGGTGCAGGGCATGAACCCCATGATGCAGGCACTTGTCAGGATCCATGAGTGCCAGTGCCAGAAGATAGTGAGGCTTCTTGACCTCACTTCAGCTGCTCATCTATCCCAAGGAAGAATCCAGGGGTCCTCGAGCACCCGCAGGGCAGAGGAGAAGCTGGTGCATAGTGCAGGGACTTCCACCGAGGACAATCCGGGAGTGTGCAGCCCCTCTTCCTGTCCCCTAATCAGCTCCAGCCCCACAGGCTGAGGAGGGTGGCGCCACCACACAGCAGCACCCCGAAAGTAGGCCGGGATCCTCCAGGTCATCCAGAGGACACGTGTCAAGTACATCACAGACAACAGGGCATGGCAGGCAGCAGGCTGCCTCCACCTCCGCTGTAGATCCTGGCAAGACACCAAAACGTAGCAGTGGGGATAGAAAGGTCTGGTTGCACAGCGTGGGCACGGGTATTAGACATTTGTAGATAGCGACCACCTGTGTAAATCAGCTACCATCTCTGTCAGTGAAATAAATCTCACTTATTACAACCTCTCTGTGGCTCCCTGCTGTGTCACTGAGACAAGTACGTCCAGCTTCCACTGAAAGGCTGGATGGTCACTACAGAGCCTCCTCCATCTGCTCTCTGCAAGGCAGCCAGCTTATTGGTTCCTGAACCCTCACTGTGACAGGACACAGTCATGCCAGTGCCTCTTTGGTAATGACGACACCGCACAAAGGTTAGGGCTACCCAGTCACTGGAGTCTGATCTCAGCACATGGAACTCAGTGGCTAGCCCCTTGTGGGGCCTGTGCACTGATCCTCAGGGGCACCACTAACTAAAGGCAACCTAGATCTGGAGAGATTAAACTGCCGCGCAACATCAGCCTGATATTTCTCTGGTCACAGGGTTTGTGTGCTGCCTTCAGCCAAACAGGAGTCACACATTCACAGTGGCTGTTTGAGGAACAATGCTCTATCCCCACTGCAAGTCATCATCATCCTCCTGCAATGTTGGGGCGATGGGCAACCGTTCTCTTCCCATGACATGAGCCATATTTGTAAGGGTATGCACTGCTAGCAGTCAGCCGGGAAAGGACATCACCACGATGGGACATTTGTAGTGACCCTAAAATGGATCATCCATAAAGCAGGAGGCTGTTATAGCATCCAAGATCTGCTGCCCCTCTGGCTTTTGCCACTGCCTGATGGGGAGCACGGTAGCGCAAATGGCTAGCACTGTGACTTCACAGTGCCAGGGTCCCAGGTTCAATTTCCCGCTGGGTCCCTGTGTTTGCGTGGGTTTCCTCCAGGTGCTCTAGTTTCCTCCCACAGTCCAAAGACGTGCAGGTTAGGTGGCTTGGCCACGCTAAATTGCCCTTAGGACCAAAAAGGTTCGGAGGGGTTATTGGGTTACGGGGATAGGGTGGAAGTGAGAGCTTAAATGGGTCGGTGCAGACTCGATGGGCCGAATGGCCTCCTTCTGCACTGTATGTTCTATGTTCCTCGGCTTCCTCCTGGTCTTCCTCCTTCTTGCCCATCTCACAGAACTTTTGTTCTATGTGGATGCAGTCAATAGCTCCCTACACTTGTCCAAAGATTGCTATGTGGGTGAATCCCAAGCTGTCACATCCTGGCTAGCCTGGTCCTGGTCAAAATCAATGAAATTGTGAACCCTTGCGAAGAGTGCATCTGTCACATCCTTGATGCATTTATGAGTGGAGGCTTGAAAGATGTCATAAAGATCACTGGTGGAGCGCCCCAAAAGGAGCCAGATGCATTAACATTGAGGACGACTGTGACTTTAAAAGCCACAGGCAATGGATGCCCTCCA
Source organism: Scyliorhinus canicula (assembly GCF_902713615.1). Lineage (NCBI taxonomy): Eukaryota > Metazoa > Chordata > Chondrichthyes > Carcharhiniformes > Scyliorhinidae > Scyliorhinus > Scyliorhinus canicula. The sequence goes on from NC_052146.1 coordinate 176,197,812, forward strand.
AGTCCCTGTGGTACCAACTCCTGGAGCAGGTGGCACAGATGAGCCACTGTGTCCCTGGACACATGATGTCTTCTCTGACACTGGTCCTCGCTCATCTTAAGGATTGTCAGGCACTGTCAGTGTATCCTGGGCTATAGAAGGTGCCTCTGGCTGCTCTCTGGGGTCCCTCCTGGGCAGTGGAGCCAGCCCTGCCATCCTTCTTCCTCAGGGTTCCTGTCTCTGGAGAGCCATATGCCAACACTCACATCTTCGCCCTTGCCGTCGCGCTAGAAAGATCACAATCAGTTCTACCATCACCATTTCTTTCTCGCTCTACTCACTGGGATGCTAGAGAAAGAGTGAACATTGAGGAATTGCCTCCATGGCCTAATCCTTTGCCCATCCATCCCCGGAAGTAGCTCTCACAGTCTCCCACAATCGACAAGACACCACACGACTCTTAGCCCACTCAGCCTGCCCGAGTGGCCACCACCCCCCCCACTCCCCTTCTCTCCCCCCCCCCCCCCCCCCCCCCCCCCCCCCCCCCCCCCACCGCCCGAGTTCTCATATTAAGATCAGACACCTGCCCCGTGGGTTACTGTAAGGTTACTGTGTGTCATCCTGTTGGTGGGGGGGAAGGGGAGGGGCCCTGATGGAGCAGGCTGCTCTGTTGAGCTTTGCCCTTTAACCGTTAATCGGTAGGGTTAACTGTTGATCGGTAATCAGTGGCGCAAATAGCCATCAGGGCTAGTTAGTGGGCACATTTGGCTCATTTGTCAAAGTTAAGGACTGTTAATAGATCAAAGGGTCAATCTTCTAACAGGGAGGACGGGTGCATTATTGTCCCTCCTAATCATGTTCTGGTTTAACATTTTAAGTTTCCTTTGTGATTCGGTTTTTGTCTCAGGCAGTATCCCTTTAAGGTGCTGCCCCTTTAATTCGCCCCTCAGTTTATTTGATTTAGTTGTGGGCAGCACGGTAGCACAAGTGGCTAGCACTGTGGCTTCACAGAGCCAGGGCCCCAGGTTTGATTCCCCGCTGGGTCACTGTCTGTGCGGAGTCTGCACGCTCTCCCCGTATCTGCGTGGGTTTCATCCGGGTGCTCCGGTTTCCTCCCACAGTCCAAAGATGTGCAGGTTAGGTGGATTGGCCATGCTAAGTTGCCCTTCGTGACCAAAAAGGCTAGGAGGGGTTATTGGGTTACGGGGATAAGGTGGAAGTGAGGGCTTAAGTGGGTCGGTGCAGACTCGATGGGCCAAATGGCCTCCTCCTGCACTGTATGCTCCATGTTCTATGTTCTAGTTGAATTGGTTATTTGATTTATTCAAAAATAGGAATCATCTGACAGGCAATGGTAGGCTTGTTGATGTCATGGCTCTCGATGAGAGTTAACATGCTTGTTGGGTGGCGGGAAGCCTGTTACGTCACTGGTGGGAGACAAGGACAATTTCTCTGGGAAATCCAGCCAGCACAATTCGTGTTTTTTGGCTCTCGTGAGATTTTGTGCCCCAGATGCCATTTACACCCATGGCAAACAGGGGCGCAAAATCTCGGCCTTCGTGATTATGCAGCAAATAACTAAGTGGGCTTTCTGTGTGCACTTAGATATGAAACTAATGAAAGTTTGACTAAAATACTCGTACATAACCATAAAGCCACCTAAGGGTATCAAAGATGTTTATTTCAGGTTGTCATAATAATAATGATCCTGGAGTACATTGACATAAATGATTATTATAATGTTGACAGCAACTTAACAGGGGAGATATTTTTCAAGTCGATGATACAAAACAGTCAACTCGCATCTCTGTCAAAAGATCTGGCAATGGCACACGTGTTTATTTCAAAATAGCTGCATTAGTACAGTGCATTAAAAAAAATCAGGTACCATTTATGAAAATTACAGATGTTTATTATGTTACCTATAAGATACAGTGCATGAGACAGATATAAAGCCCCAATTTAAACTCAATGTTTGAACAAGGTGGTGGCACACCCACATTTAACATCATCTCAACAAATTCTTTCTGGTTGCAAAAATGTAAAATTAATGTCTACACTCAGGGAAAATGTGTAACATGTTCAATAAACAACAAGCAAGAATTGAAACTGACAACATTGACTTTAATCACCGGAGGTCTCAGTGAACTATCTGAACTTTAGACAGCCTTGGAAGCTGTAACATTGTAACATTCCAGCTGGTTTACCAGATGAATAACAACTTCCTCCAATATTTTTTTTAGGGGTTTTCTTCATTCGGCTGACCCTCAGGAGATTGGCTTTAGAATTCAATTCGGAGACTGAAATGTGAACATCCTTAAACCTGAACTTGTTCTTTGGAGGGTCAATCAAGTTTAACAATTGTGTCTGATCTTTGATGCCGTGTCAAGCAAGAAAGTGCAATGTCTAAAATTACATTGACACTGGGAAAACCAAAAAATATCCAGTGGAATTATACAGGAACAGACCCGCTCACAGTGGGGTCTTCAGCAGCCGGTCGGGGGGCTGCGATGGGTATTCAAGCCCTGGGGGTTATAGAGAGGATAAACAATGAGAAAGTGTTCCCACTCAAGAGAGCATCAAGAACAAAAGGGCACTGATTCAAAATATCTACCTTTCCCTGAAAAATACTCAATGACCCCGGCCGGGATTCTCCGAGCCTCCGTGCCGAAGTGGCGCTCGGCACGGGGGCGGAGAATGGGGCCTCAGATCCACGATCGGGTCCGACGCCAGGACGCGATTCTCTGCCGACCGGAGAATCAGTGGCAGTTGAGCGCGTGCGGTCGATGCAGCGCTGGTAGGGGTCTGTTGAAAGAGGCCCCTGCAGCCATTCTCCGTGGTCGACCGGCCGAGTTCCTGCCGGTGTGGATCCCTGGCCCCGTTTCCACTGTCTTCAGTGTTTCATGCCGGCGGCAACGGGCCTCTTGGCCCCGCGATTTTGTGGCCCACAGGGGGCTAGCACAGTGCCGGATTGCTCTGCACTGCTCCAGCTGCTGTACGTGGCCCTGCATTGCTGGCTGCGGGTCCGCGGATGCGTGCTAGCCGTTTCCGCGCCGGCGCTGCGCAACATGGCGGAGCCACACAACGGACCAGCGCGGAAGAAGGTGGGTTCCACCCCACACCCCCCCCCCCCCCCCCCAAGATCGGGTGTGCCCGCCAATTGGTGACCCCCGATCGCAGGCCTGGCCATCGTGGAGGCCCCCCCCCCTCCCTCCCGGAGACTGATCCCCACCAGGACAGCCACCGCAGCCATGACGCTGAGCTCCCGCCGGGTGGAACCATGCGTGAACGACGCTGGCGGGAACTCGGCCGGTTGATCGCGGAGAATCGCCGTGGGGGCCTCTATCAACGGCCCCCGACGGGCACCGTGTCGACCGCGCGTGACTAGCGCCGATTCCCCGGTTGCCGGAGAACCTTGTCCCCACGCCGCACCCGATCGCAGGTCTGAAACCCCATTGTCCGCCCCCGCGCTGAGCGCCATTTCAGTGCGGAGGCTCGGAGATTCCAAGCCACAGAATCCCAAGGTCGCCCGTCCTCCCAAAAGGAAAAAATTCTCCTCATCTCTGTCCTAAAAGGGTGGCCACTAATTTTAAAACAGTGACCCCTGGTTCTGGACACATGCACAAGAGGAAACATCTTTTCCACGTCCTCCTTGTCAAGACCATTCAGAATCTTAGACACTTCGATCAAGTCAATCAACCTCCATGTGAGGTCTGACAAAGGTTTCAGTCAACTGAACACATACTTTAATCCTACACTCAAATCCCTCTTGCACTCAAGGTTAACTTGCCCATTTTCTCCTTACTTGCAGCCGCCACCTGCATGTTATTTCAAAATGACTAACCACCAAAGAAGGTCATTAATGATTGGACGTACCCACAACAACTTTGCAGAACTGTTTGGAAGTTTCTGGTTTTCTGGTGCTGAACCTCACTCTTTCAACAATGAAACTGCATCAACAGTGCTCCTTGAGACTCATAACCTGTTTAACTCCCTCTGAGTACTCCTTGCATCTACCCACATCTCACATCAGGGCAACAACAGCAGGAGGTGCAATGACCACGCTGAACATATTTTCACAAGTCAGAACTTGGTGATCTGCAAATAATGACTTGCATGATGTGGGTCCAGGCCGTACACTCACAAAAGATGGCCAGTGCTTATGCATGCACATGTGGGGTTCTTTTTTAAAGAATATTTTTATTAACATTTTCAATATTATATACATTGCCATTCGTTTTTGTTTATTGTACAGTAAAAAGGTTTTTCCTTAAGTCTCTCTATTACAGTTTATCGCCATCTGACTCAGCGTGCAATCCTCCTTTCCCCACCCCGCTCTTCCTAAGCCCCCGTCGCTCGCACCCCCCTCCCTTCCCAACCCCCCTCCCCAGATGCCCTCCCTGCTTGTTCTGGGGATGTGTTCCCCTTCGGCCTCGTTTCTCCCCTTTACCCCCCTTTTTTCCCCACCAATCTGTATCCATCTTGTGGGTGGGTGAGAAGTTTGTCCCCTCCCTCTGTGTTGTTTCTTTTGTCCCCCTCAGGCTCTCTCTTCTCTTCCTCCCCCACTTTCCCCTGGGCTGTGCGTCCCTGACCTTCCTCTTTGTCTTATTTTATTTTCCAGTTTCCCTCTCTACTGGTTGTTGTTGGCCTCGAATAGGTTTTGGAACAGGCCGACAAATTGCCCCCAGGCAGTAAGGAAGCATCCTCTGACACTTGGATGGCGCATTTGATCTTCTCCAAATGGAGAAATTCCGATAGGTCCGCCAGCCAGTCTGCAGCTGTGGGTGGTGCTGCTGATCACCAGACGAGCAGGATTCTTCGGCGTGCGATTAGGGAACCAAAAGTGAGGGCGTCGGCCCTCTTCCCCATGTGTAGCTCTGGCTGTTCTGATACCTCGAAGATTGCCACAATTGAGCATGCCTTCGCCCTCACCCCCACAACTCCTATTGCCTTGGAGAAGGCGGTCCACAACCGAGCAAGTTTTGGGCAAGCCCAGAACACGTGGGTCTGGTTGGCCGGGCCTCTCTAGCACCGTTCACATTTGACCTCCACTTCCGGGAAGAACCTGTTAATTCAGGTTCTGGTCAGGTGTGCTCTGTGCAAGGCTGAGCCTTGTGCAGGAGGAGGTGGAGTTGGCCCTGCTCAGTGCTTCGCTCCAAAGGCCCCAACCCACTCCTGTCCCCAGTTCACCCCCCCATTTCCGTCTGGTCTCGTCCAGTGGTGTTTGGGCCCTGTCAAGTAGCAGTGCATATATTTTCCTGCAGAGTCTCCTTTCCTTACTGTCCATGTTCATTAGGTCCTCTAATAGTGTGGTCTCCGGGGCCCTGGGATATCCTACTGTCTCTTTGCGGAGGAAGTGCTTTATTTACAGGTGTCTCATTTCCTGTCCTGTCGGTAGTTCCCACTCCTCCGTCAGTTCATTCAGTGTTGCTAGTCTGTTTCCTATATAGAAGTATCTAACTGGCAGCGTTCCCCGTCCTGTCTCCATTTTTTAAAGGTTGTGTCTAGCATGGCTGGTGGGAGCCTGTGGTTTCCGCAAATGGGGGCCATCTTGGTCAGCCCGAAGTGCTGTCTTAGTTGGTCCCATGTTTTCAGTGTGGCTGCTACCACTGGGCTAGATGTGTATTTTGCTGAGGGGGATGTGAATGCTGCTGTGGCTAGGGCGCAAAGGGTTGTCCCTTGCAGAAGGCCTCCTTCATCCACACCCACTCCGAGTTGGGTTTGTGGACCCATCCCTTCACTCTCCGCTGTTGCCTCCCAGTGGTAGTATTGCTTAATTTTCCTCCTTTGCAGTGTTGGTTTGGGGACTCTTAGATCCTTGTCCCCCCCCACACACACACACAAACGGCATAATTAAGCTGTTTACATTTTGGAAGAAGGCCTTGGGGATGAAGATCGGTATAAATCTAAACATGATGTGGAGATGCCGGCGTTGGACTGGGGTTAGCACAGTAAGAAGTCTTACAACACCAGGTTAAAGTCCAACAGGTTTGTTTCAAATCACTTTTGAAACTAAATCTAAACAGGAAGATGAACCTCGGCAATGTGTTCATTTGATCGTCTGCACTCTTCCCGCCAGGGAGAGTGGGAGTGAGCCCCACCTCTGTAGGTCCTTTCTGACTTCCTCCACCAAGTTTGTCAGGCTCCACTTGTGGATCTGTAACCAGTCTCTAGCTATTTGGATCCCCAGGTATCAGAATCTGATCTGGGCTGTTTTAAACGAGAGCCCCTGGAGCGCGGAAGCCAAATAGGGGCGGGGGCGCTCGCCATGGTAGGTTGGGCGGGATATGGTGGAGGGACGGTGGTGGTGGTGGTGGAACCAGCGGGCACCAGGTCCCGGAGGGAGACCATATCCTGTCGGCCATCGGGGTGTTCGATATAAGCGTACTGGGGATTGGAGTGTAGGAGCTGGACCCTCTCTACCAGAGGATCAGACTTGTGGCTCCTGACATGCTTTCTGAGTAGGACTGGCCCTGGTGTCTTCAGCCAGGATGGAAGCGAGGCCCCTGATGTGGATCTTCTAGGGAAAACAAATAGGCGGTCATGAGGGGTCTCGTTTGTGGCCATGCAAAGTAGGGACCTAATAGAGTGGAGCGCATCGGGGAGGACCTCCTGCCAGTGGGAAACTGGGAGATTCCTGGACCGCAGGGTCAGTAGGACAGTCTTCCAGACCGTTGTGTTCTCCCTCTCCACCTGCCCGTTTCCCCTGGGGTTATAACTGGTAGTCCTGCTCAAGGCAATGCCTTTACTGAGCAGATACTGACGCAGTTTGTCGCTCATGAACGACGAACCCCGGTCACTGTGGACATAATTGGGGAAACCAATTATGACGGTGGACATGGTCATGTCGGGGCAAGGGATTGCAAAGGGGAAGCCGGAGCACTCATCAATAATATTGAGGAAATATATATTGCGGTTATTGGAGGGGAGGGGCCCTTTGAAATCGATACTGAGGCGCTCAAAGGGCCGGGATGTCTTTACCAGGTGGGCCTTATCTGGTCGATAGAAGCATGGTTTACACTCCGCACAGATCTGCCAGTCCCTGGTCATGGCTCTGACCTCCTCGGTGGAGTAGGGCAGGTTGTGGGTCTTGATATAGTGGATAAGCCGGGTGACCCCCCCCAGGTGGCAGAAGTCATCGTGGCTAGCCCGTAGTCGGTCATCTTGCGCGCTGGCGCATGTGTCACGGGACAGGGCATCTGGGGGCTCGTTGAGCTTCCCAGGACGATATACTATATCGTAATTATAGGTGGAGAGTTCGATCCTCCACCTCAAGATCTTATCGTTCTTGATTTTGCCCCACTGCGTATTGTCGAACATGAAGGCCACCGATCGTTGGTCAGTGACAAGGATTAACCTCCTACCATCGAGGTAGTGCCTCCAGTGTCGTACGGCTTCCACAATAGCTTAGGCCTCCTTCTCGACTGAGGAGTGCCGAATTTCAAAGATGGTGAGGGTGCGTGAAAAAAACGCTACCGGTCTGCCTACTTGATTGAGGGTAGCAGCAAGAATGACCTCTGATTCGTTGCTCTCCACCTGGAAGGAGACGGACTCGTCCACCGCGCGCATCGTGGCTTTGGCGATGTCCGTCTTGATGCAGCTGAAGGCCTGGCGGGCCTCAGTTGCCAGTGTGAAGATGGTGGCCTTGATTAGTGGGCGGGCTTTGTCTGCATAGCTGGGGACCCACTGGACATAATATGAAAAGAACCCGAGGCACCTCTTCGGGGCCTTTGGGCAGTGGGGGAGGGGAAGTTGCAGGAGGGGGCGTATACGGTCAGGGTTGGGTCCTAGAACCACGTTTTCCACGACGTAGCCGAGGATGGCTAGTCTGGTTGTGCGGAAAACGCATTTCTCCTTGTTGTATGTGAGATTTAGGGTTTGGCCGATTTGGAGAAATCTGTGGGGGTTGGCGTTGTGGTCCTGCTGATCATGGCCTCAGATGGTGACATTGTCCAAGTACGGAAATGTGGCCCGCAGCCCGTACTGGTCCACCATTCGGTCCATTGTTCTTTGGATCACCGAAACCCCGTTCGTGACACCAAAGGGGACCCGGAGGAAGTGGAAGAGGCGGCCATCTGCCTCAAAAGCTGTGTAGTGGCGGTCCTCCGGGTGGATTGGGAGCTGGTGGTATACAGACTTCAGATCCACCGTGGAAAACACCCGGTAGTGTGCGATCTGGTTTACCATGTCTGCAATCCAGGGAAGGGGATACGCATCAAGTTGCGTGTACCGGTTAATGGTTTGGCTGTAATCTACAACCATCCAGTTCTTTTCCCCGGTCTTGACGACCACCACCTGAGCTCTCCAGGGGCTATTGCTGGCCTTGATGACTCCCTCCCGCAAGAGTCGCTGGACCTCGGACTTGATAAAAGTCATGTCCTGTATGCCTTACCGCCTGCTTCTGGTAGCAACTGGTTTGCAGTCAGCGGTGAGGTTTTCGAAGAGTGGAGGAGGGTCGACTTTTAGGGTCGCGAGGCTGCATATGGTGAGTGGGGGTAGGGGCCCCCGAACTTCAGGGTTAGGCTCCTGAGGTTGCATTGGATATCTAGTCCCAATAGGAGAGGAGCGCAGAGGTCTGGGAGCACATATAATTTAAAATTGGCGTACTCGCCGCCCTGTATTGCTAGGATTGCGGTAATGCACCCTTGGATTTGCACCGAGTGCGACCCAGAGGCGAGGGAGATGGTTTGGTGCACTGGGAAAATTGGGAGCGAGCAGCGTCTTACCATGTCTGGGTGAATGACGCTCTCTGTGCTCCCGGAGTCAAAAAGGCAAGGCATCTCATGCCCGTTTACCCGGACAGTCACCATAGAGCTCCGGAAGGGCTTGGGTTGCGTGCGCTGAATTGCAGGTAGTAGGCGTGGTCGGAGGTGCTGGGGCGGCTCCACAATGGCTGCTCTTGTTGATCATATGCGTCGAGCGGCATAGCAGATGGTGGCCAAGATGGCAGCCCCCGTTGGTCAAGCGTGGGGGGCGGTGAGGAAGATGGCGTCCAAGATGGCGGCCCCCATTGATCGCACGTGCTATGAGGGCTGGAAGATGGCTGCCCCCACGGATAGCACAAGGCTGATGACGCGTCTGCAGGGGGCAGAGTCGACAGACCCGCTGCCACACTGCGTGGTCTGCGGGCCTGTGAGTCTGAGGATCGGGCCTGTGAGTTAGAGTTCTTGGACCTGACCAGGCAAACTTTGGCGAAATGCCCTTTTCTCCCGCAGCTGCTGCAGTTCGCGTTACGGGCCGGGCAGTGCTGCCGGGGGAGTTGGGACTGGCCGCAGAAATAGCAGGATCGCCACCCATGATTGGCGGGCGGCCGCGCGGCACAGGCTTGGGGTAGTCTTTGGTCGGGGGTCCACGAGGGGGTCGAGTGGTCAGCTGGGAACGCGTTAAGGCTCTGGAACGCTACTTCCAGAGAGGAGGCTAACTTTACCGTCTGATCCAGGTCCAGGGCCCCCATTTCGAGTAGGCGCTGTCTCACGTAGTTGGACCGAACTCCCGCCATGTAGACGTCTCGGACGGCGAGTTCCATATGTTGAGTGGCCATAACAGACCTGTATTTGCAGCTGCGTGCGAGGACTTTGAGGTCACGTAGGTAGTTGCCTAGCAATTCCCCGAGACGCTGGCAGTGAGTGGTGAGGATGTGTCGCGCGTAGACCTAATTCACGGGCCGTACATAGAGGCGTTCGAGCATCGCGAGGGCGTCTGCGTAGGAGGAGGCCCCGTCGAGTTGAACAGAGATTCGATGGCTCACCTGTGGGTGGAGGAGGCTCAGCTTCTGTTCGTCGGTGATGGAAGGCGTGGAGAAGGCTGCGAGATAGGCCTTGAAGCAGCGGAGCCAGTGCGAAAAAATTTATTTCGCCTCCCCGGCCTGCGGATCGAGTTCCAGTCGGTCAGCTTTGAGGTCCGATTCCATAGTTGCGTTTTAGTTGATTAAATTGATGCGACCATCAATTCACTCGAGACATTGGCAGCACAGTAGCATTGTGGATAGCACAATCGCTTCACAGCCCCAGGGTCCCAGGTTCGATTCCCCGCTGGGTCACTGTCTGTGCGGGGTCTGCACATCCTCCCCGTGTGTGCTTGGGTTTCCTCCGGGTGCTACGGTTTCCTCCCACAGTCCAAAGGTGTGCAAGTTAGGTGGATTGGACATGATAAATTGTCCTTAGTGTCCAAAATTGCCCTTAGTGTTGGGTGGGGTTATTGGGTTATGGGGATAGGGTGGAGGTGTTAACCTTGGGTAGGGTGCTCTTTCCAGGAGCCGGTGCAGACTCGATTGGCCGAATGGCCTCCTTCTGCACTGTAAATTCTATGATCATGAGTAGAAGTAAATTGTGGCTTTAATCAACTTAGAACAGTGCCTGCCTGCGACTGAACCAATGCTGAGAACTGCCTACAGGTCGACTGCTCTTTATATCTCCCTTCAAGGGTAGGAGCCATGGGCGGAGCTCATACATGCCCCAACATGTTCCCCTATGGATAATGCCATACAATGGCCCATAGGAGAAGCCCACAAAGGCAACAGCATAGCACAGATACAAATACAAGGGCAACAGCACAGATACAAATACACAGGTGGATTATTAGTATAATACATTCACCACACCCCTCCAGCTCTGTCCCTCCCTGTTTCGGTTCACTGGGAACGCCTCACTCTTGCTCAGGCTGAGCTTGTAACCCGAGAAGGTTCGAACTCTTTCAGGATTGCATTGTTGCTTACAGTCCTTCCTGTGGCTTTGAGACCTATAGGAGCAGGTCATCTGCATAGAGTGAAACTCTATGCTCTCTGTCTCCTCTTCGAATGCCCTTCCAGATTTTTGCGTCCCGCAGAGCTATCACCAGGGGCTTCTATGCAAACAGGAGTGGGGACAATTGGCATCCCTGCCTTGTGCCTCTTTGTAGCTAGAAGTACTCAGAGCTGGTGGTGTCATTTCGAACGCTCGCCTTGGGAGCGTTGTACAGGAGTCTCACCCAGGCAGTGAATCCCGCTCCTGCCCAAACTATTCCAATACCTCGAGGAGATACTTCCATTCGACTCTGTCTTTTCTGCGTACAGGGAGACGATCACCTCTGGTGTTCTCTTCCCAGTGGGTCATTATTACATTCAGCAGCCGCCTGATTTTCGCAGTGAGCTGCCTACCCTTGACAAAGCCCGTCTGGTCCTCTGCGACCACCTCTGGTTTGCAGCCCTCCAGCCTTTTGGCCAAGGCCTTTGCGAGTATTTAGCAGTGAAATGGTCTGTATGATCCACATTCCATCGGGTCTTTGTCTTTTTTGGGTATCAATGAGATTGTGGTCTGCGCTAGTGCAGGAGGCAAAGTGCCCCTTGCCAGTGAGTCTGCGAACATGTCCCTTAGGTGTGGGGCCAAGGCTGGCACAAATTGTTTATAGAAGTCTGCCGGGAACCCGTTGGGTCCCGGCGCCTTCCCCACCTGCATGGCGCTGATGCTCTCCGTGATTTCTCCCAGATCTATTGGTGCTTCCAGCTCCCCGTCTGTCCTCCCCCACAACTGGTATTTCCAGTCCGTCGAGGAACTGTCTCATCCTCGAGTCCCGGTGGTGGGGCTCGGAGGTGTACAGCCCTTGGTAGAAGGTCTCGAATGCTCGATTAACCTTTTTATGTCCCGCTACCAGTTTGCCTCTGCCATCCTTAACCTGTGCTATTTCCCTCGTGGCTGCCTGCTTTCTCAGCTGGTGACATATGGGTTTCTTGAGTAGTCACAATGCAGATAATGTGAGATAAGTGACACGAGAGGACTCTGATGGGGGTCCATATTCCACACCCTTAACTGCTCACGACTATTGAAGCAACCAGGTGCAAGATGAGAATCCAGGACACATACAAACTGTACACAGGAACATACATTTACAAGTACCAAAGCTATATGCAATGGTTGTATACCTATATGCCTTCAAAACGTCTTTACTTTTATTTGTCTATTATTACCTATAGGTGCAACCAGGACTTCCACAGCTGAGATAGAGGCAGCCTACTGACTGAAAAGTCTGTTGACTGTGATGACATGGCGGGCATGGCCCGAGGCCTTCAGGGCACTGGCCTGCTAATGGTCTCCTGCTCTGGTGCAGGTGCATCCTCTTCAACTTGATCTGCAGGAAATGATGGGATTACAGACAGAGGGGAGGCTGGGCAGCAGGGCACCCTTGGAGTGTACTGGGCTGAAGCCCCCAGCGTGCCTGGCTGGTGTTCCGCCTCCCTGTGGGTGGCTGATTGCACCTCCCTGGCTCCTTGAGGAGATTACGTAGGAAAAATATCCCATGTTGTTACACAGAAGAGCACAGCTTCGAGGAGTCCATCCATGTCTGCTTGCATTCGGCCCTTGGCTGCCTCCATGGAAAGGGTAATGGTCACCATGGAAACCCGGGTCCAGTTAAACACACAGTGGTTGTTGGATATATGCTCACATCTACATTCCATTGCTCCAACCCTGGTGCAGAGGAGGTTCACGAGAATGATCCCCGGAATGAAGAGCTTGTCGCATGATGAATGGTTGAGGACTCTGAGTCTGTACTCAGTAGAGATTAGAAGGAGCTGGTTTAGCTCACTTGGCTAAATCGCTGGCTTTTCAAGCAGGCCAGCAGCACAGTTCGATTCCCGTACCAGCCTCCCTGGACAGGCGCCAGAATGTGGCGACTAGAGGCTTTTCACAGTAACTTCATTGAAGTCTACTCGTGCCAATAAGCGATTTTCATTTTTCTTTTTTCAGATGGAGGTTGAGTTGCCCAAACCCATTTGCCTAGCCTCAGCTGCACTGCACCAGGGTTGGAGCAATGGAATGTAGATGTGAGCATATATCCAACAACCACTGTGTGTTTTACTGGACCCGGGTTTCCATGGTGACCATTACCCTTTCCATGGAGGCAGCCAAGGGCCGAATGCAAGCAGACATGGATGGACTCCTCCAAGCTGTGCTCTTCTGTGAAACAACATGGGATATTTTTCCTACGTAAATAAAAGTTCTTTTGTTATGTCAGCATCATGCAAATTAATCTCATTTAGTTGCCAGAAAACCAATATATTGTCTTTTTTCAATTCAAAGAGTTAAAAACAAAAACCTTTCTAGCCTCTCCATATGGTGTCATTGTAAATGCAGCATTGTGAAGAATTCCACTATTAAGTATTTCTTCTATAGGGCGACATGGTGGCCAGTGGTTAGCTCTGCTGTCTCACGGCGGTGAGAGCCCAGGTTCGATCCCAGCCACAGATCACTGTCCATGTGGAGTTAACACATTCTCTCCGTGTCCGCGTGGGTCTCACCCCCACAACCCAAAAAGATGTGCAGGGTAGGTGGATTGGCCATGCTAAATTGCCCCTTAATTGGAAAAAAATTATTGGGTACTCTAAATTCTTTTATAAAGTATTTCTTCTGGAACATATGGCACGGTAGCACAGTGGTTAGCACTGCTGCTTCACAGCACGAGGGACCAGGGTTCAATTCCAGCCTTGGGTCACTGTCGCCGTGGAGTTTGCACGTTCTCCCCATGTCTACGTGGGTTTCCTCTGGATGCTCCAGTTTCCTCCCCCAATCAAAAGATGTGCAGGTTATGTGGATTGGCCATGATAAATTACTCCTTAGTGTTTAGGGATGCGCAGGTTAGGTTATGGCGTTATGCAGACAGGGGGGGCTGGACATGAGTAGAGTGCTCATTCCAAGGGTCAGTGCAGACTTAATGAGCCAAATGGCCTCCTTGTGCACTGTAGGGATTCTATGATGCTATACTTATGATCATGCTAGAAATAAGACCATAAGACAATAAGACATAGGAGCAGAATTAGGCCACTCAGCCCATCGAGTCTGCTCCACCAATCAATCATGGCTGATATTTTTCTCATCCCCATTCTCCTGCCTTCTCCCCATAACCCCTGATCCCCTTATTAATCAAGAACCTATCTATCTCTGTCTTAAAGACACTCAGTGATTTGGCCTCCACAGCCTTCTGCAGCAAAGAGTTCCACAGATTCACCACCCTCTGGCTGAAGAAATTCTACCTCATCACTATTTTAAAGGATCCTCCCTTTAGTCTGTAGTCTGAGATGGTGTCCTCTGGTTTGTGTCCTCTAGTTTTAATTTTTCCTACAAGTGGAAACATCCTCTCCACATCAACTCTACCCAGGCCTCGCAGTATCCTATAAGTTTCAATAAGATCCCCCCTCATCCTTCTAAACTCCAATGAGTATAGACCCAGAGTCCTCAACCGCTCCTCAAACGACAAGCTCTTCATTCCAGGTATCATTCTTGTGAACCTCCTCTGGACCCTTTCCAAGGCCAGCACATCCTTCCTTAGATGTGGGATCCAAAACCCCTCACAATACTCCAAATGTGGTTTGACCAGAGCCTTATATATCTTTCACAAGCACATTTATAATATCCAAGGTAATATGTATACTCCACTATATGTACATCATCAATTAAACAATCACAAACATTCCCACCTTCCAGTATTCACATCAACATTTCCTAATGTGGTCCTCACATTCCATATTTTACTTTCAAATCACCAGACAGGAAATTATGGGGCGTACACCTGCAGATTCCTAACCTGTTCTGCCAGTGGCCACAGCTACAAACTATGGTTGTGATCTAACATGGAAGCTGCTGTGCTGCACTCATCTGTTAGATTACAAATTTCCAATGCCTCTTCCTGATCTTACAGTCAGCTGCTTCAGATCATTATGGAGCTCATTAATCGAAGATGGCAATTTTGTTTCTTCATGTTTAAAGAGCTTGAGGAACCTGCTGGGGATGAAAATCACCCATAACTGCACCATAGCACCCAAAACGAAAAGTGAGAGTATCCTCCTTAGCCTATTGCCAAGAGGCCAAAATGTATTTTTAAAATTCACAATCAATCTCTATGGGTCCAGGTTCTGTAAGGAAAGGATACTTCACTCCAAGAGTAATTTCATGAAGAATAGGGATATATTAAAACAAACCTTATGACTAATACAGTATTAAAATATGTTCAACATCACACAAGAAAATAATCTACATTTACCCGTTAAACAATACTAATCAATACAGTGACGCATTAACCCTTAAGTGCTAACTTTATTTCCACTCAAACAAAACCATCTCCAAACAGGCGCCGGAATGTGGTGACTAGGGGCTTTTCACAGTAACTTCATTGAAGCCAATTTGTGACAATAAGCTAAGGGGCTGGTTTAGCACAGTGGGCTGGTTAGACAGCTGGCTTGTAATGCAGAACAATGCCAGCAGCGTGGGTTCAATTTCCCGTACCGGCCTCCCTGCTAGAATGTGGCGACTCGGGGCTTTTCACAGTAACTTCATTGAAGCCTACTTGTGACAATAAGTGATTATTATCATAAATCCCAATCCACGTTTAACTGCAGTTAGCACTCGGGACTACTTGCTGGAAAGAGATGTCTTGAATACTCTACTTTGATAAAGAGAGATCTGTTGAGACTGCTTTAAAGAGAGACCTGACACCCTGTCAGAATAATGCAGGATCTCTGGCTGTATTCATAAACTGCCTCTCAGCTTACCTTCCACCCACAGACTGACTCTGAACCTCAACACCAGACTACTTGAACCCCTGGCTCCACCCATTGACTGCATCATCTTACTAAACTGAACACGATGTTGTTAATAACTACTCCACAGGGAACACACTTAATATGAACAGCAATCGATTAACCCAAAACTTTTAAGTTGCTTTAGTTGCATCTCTAGCTCTCAAAAGCCAGGATTTTTAGAAACAGTACTGCAGCGGTCATACACACACTAACCCAGGCTTTAATCCTTACTGCACCAATTAGATATAATCCAATATATCTGAAATTCCTACATTCATCACACCTCCCCCCTTTAAAAAAAATCAATATAAAAGGATGGCTTCTATTTCCAAAGCCTTTCAGCTCTAAACATTCCATGGGCAGCATGGCCACGTAGTGTTTAGCACTGCTGCCTCACAGCACTGAGGACTTGGGTTCGATACCGGCTCTGGGTCACTGTCCGTGTGGAGTTTACACATTCTCCCCATGGCTGCATGTATCTGACCCCCACAACCCAAAAAGATGTGCAGGGTAGGTGAATCGACCATGCTAAATGGCCCTTAATTGGAAAAAAAATAATTGGATGCTCTAAATTTTTTGTTTTTTAAATGAAGCTCTAAACATTTTTCATTGCTCGACACAACTAATACTCTACAATATACATATCATATTACATTTAAGCATGCAAATTTAAACATAAGTTTGGTCCATTTCAGTCTTTCTTTTCCATCTTCGGATGGTCCAGTCTTCTCACATTTCAAAGCCGTGAGAAAGCATCTATAATCACTTTTCCTCTTCTTGCTATGTGTAGAATTTTCAATTTAAGTGGTTGTAGCAATAAACAGTCTTGCATTTTGATCCTTAAAATTCCCCTTAACTTTAATGGATTCTGATCCTCATACACAATTGTCTCCGATGAATTGTTAGCAACATAAATGTCAAAATGTTGTAAGATCGATATCAAACTCATTGTCTCCTTCTCAATGGTTGAATATTTCTTTTGATGAATATTTAAGTTCCAAGAAAAATAACCAACAGACTGTTCTATTCTTTTGTCACCTTCCTGCAACAATACAGCACCAACACCCACATCACTCACATCAATTGCCACCTCAAATTGCCTGGTGTGGCATAATTAGGTGTTGCCAACACTGATGCAGTAGTTAACACAGTTTTCAGATGATCAGGTGCTCCTGACAATCTGACGTCCATTGAAATTTTCTGTGCTTTTTCAGAAGTTCAGTCAGTGGAGCAATCACACTGCTAAAATTTGATATGGATTTCTGGTAGAAATCACTTATGCCCAGAAATCTCAGGATTTCTCTCCTTGGTGGTATTGGAAACCAATTGCAAATCCTCTGGATAATCCTGACTATAGGCCCTTAACATGGTTTTTAAAGTTTGATTCCACCTTTCTAATGCTCCTTGTGATACTGGATGATATGCAGTTGAGTTCAATTGCTTTATTCCTAAACTATCCATAAATTCCTTGAATAACTTCGACATAAAATTAGATTCCTGATCCCAGTGGATTTCTTTTGGTTGTCCATATCTGGCAAAGAAATATAGTTAACTCCTCTACGACCCTCTCAGCTGTACTGTTTCTCAATAAAATGACCTCTGGAAATTAGTAGGCACATCCATTATGGTCAATAAATACTGATTCCCACTTTTCGTTTTAGGTTGGTGTTCCATGCAATCAATAAGGACCCGAGTAAAAGATTCCTCAAATGCTGGAATGGGTATGAAAGGTGCTGGTTTGATTATCGCTTGAGGTTTCCCTATTACATGGCATGTACACGGCAAATTTCAATGGCATCCTTATGCAGTCCAGGCCAATTAAAATGTTTTTGTATTTTTGCTTGAGTTTTCCTTACCCCTAACTGGAAACTAACTGGCTACCCATGAGAATATGAAGCAAGGGTTAATAGCTAGAACAAGCCAGAATTAATGGGACACATTAGTGGTTACAAATAAGGGAGTTATTATTGAATTCGTGAGCCAACTCATGACTGTAAGCCGAATAGCCTTGAGAAACAAGGAAGATGGCTGGATGACGGAATATGAAATGTGGGAGCCGTTGATACTGCGGCTAAACACCTGCTGTTTTTGCTAAAATTGCTATATACTCATGTGCCAATAGATAACTTTAAAGTCTGTAAAATCATGTATCGAAACTATGGCAAAAACAAGCTATGCTTTGTAATGGGGCAAGCTCAAGTGAATGTAAGGGACAGCCCCTTAAAAAACATATAAAGACAGGATGTTTTGAGCAAAACTTTGGCACACTCAGAGGCGTTTCTTTGGAATACCTAGAGAGCGGCCCCGATCGCAATAAAGAATATTCTAAAGTACGAACGTGTTCGAGACCGTTTCTTCCGGACTGAGAGACAAGTGAATTAGAGACACATTCACACCCACTTAACCTCCTTTCTATAAACCACCAATAATGCCACTTGATTAATTTCTTCCCACTCCTCATCTGCCTGAACATGTTAAGGTCTGCATTTTCTCATTAACACATTGTTTCTAATGTGATTACACTCTGCTTATACACTCAGATTCTATTTCTATATGTTTTCTGATACACCTGTTTATCTCTGAATCTTTCTGCGGTATTTCTTTCTTGAACTAAAGATAGCCACTTCTTCCACCAGCTGCTCTTGTTCTTTATCGACCATCTGATCAAACAATGTTTCTCATAACTGACTCAACCTCCCTATCAGCCCTCCTTGAGTTCTCGTCGTCCTGCCTTTGTGATCTTGTCACTACTCAATCACGAAACACCCCAAGATATGCTTCTTGCAACCCCTCAGTTGTTTGACTTTCCACTGCCTTTTCAATCGCAATAGGCGTCACTCCCGCCTTCACCTGGGGGGGGGGGGGGGGGGGGGGGGGGGGGGGAGAGGAGTTCCCGACAGCGACGTTCACTTGTGCCTTTAAATATAGGGAAACGGGCGCCATGGCTGATGAGGGAGAGAGAGGAGGAAGGACATGCAGCAGCACGACCATGGGCTGCCGGCCCTGGACACTGGCTAAGGAGTGGGAGGGGCCTTTCCTCGGACGGGGTGGCGCAGCGGCGGGGTGACCAGTGGATGGGCCGTGGTGCAGGGTTGACTCCCCCACGGAACTGGGCCGGTGTGCAGGCACGGACCACCATTTCCACGGCCTGTAACACAGCCATCTTGCTGCACATCCCAATGACCACCCACCGTGGCCACTGGTTCTGCAGAATGACACTGGCCGTATGGGTGCCCCCAGCACACCAGCCCCAAACCCCAGCCCCCACTCTCCACACCACCACCCCCTCATCCCAACCCACAGACACTACCCCCCACCCATGCACTGTACTCTCTGCCATGCACCCCCCCAAATGGGCGGCACCTGCTAGCAAAGCATCATGAGGCCCATCCAAGGGTAATGCCTATTGTAGCCTCTACAGAGGGACAGCGGACGGGAGCCGTGGAGCGTACCGCTGGCAAGGGCAGCGCCAGCTGACTGTACCCCTGGTAGTAGGGACAGGTACCAGGGCCAGAGGCCCCCACGGTGCGAGGCATCGACAGGGCCTGGGGTGAGGAGTTGGGGGGAGGGGCACATGCGGGTGCAGGGCCTGCAGTACCAACCGGGGCAGGCATTTTCCCGTTGGACCTGGTTGGGCACACCATGCCGACATATCGGCCTTTCACCCCCTGCAGACAATGGATATTGGAATTTAACCGGCAATGGTGGCCTTCCTGCTGGTTGCCGCAGCCCTGGGGCGTGCACTGAGGCTGCACGAGCTGGAGCTGCTTGAGGAAGAGGATGCTGCAGCAATTGAATCTGCCCCAGAGGAACAGGAGGCAGCCAGTGAGGATGGAGAGCTAGCCGCCCAACAGGCTAAGGAGGAGGAGATGCAAAGGAGGCGCCGTATGATGCCTCACATGTTCCGGCAGTGCCGGTCATTCGAGGACCTGCAGGGGATGCCGTGAGCAGGGGGACAGTGTGACCTATCTGCCGGATTTCATAGAATTTACAGTACAGAAGGACGTCACTCAGCCCATCGAGTCTGCACCGGCCCTTGGAAAGAGCACCCCACTCAAACCCATGCCTCAACCCCTTAACCCAGTAACCCCAATTAACCTTTTTTGTGGACACTTAGGGAAAATTAACATGGCTGATCCACCTAACCTGCACATCTTTGGACTGTGGGAGGAAACCGGAGCACCCGGAGGAAACCCACACACACGGGGAGGATGTGCAGATTCCACACAGACAGTGACCCAAGCCGGGAATCGAACCTGGGACCCTGGAGCTGTGAAGCAACTGTGCTAACCACCATGCTACCGTGCTTCCCAAATCATAGCGTACCTGGCACCACGGGGAAATGGAGGAGGACACGCGTTCCCGGTGGCCGAGTGGGATCTCAGAGCTAGGAGCACAGGTGCATCCATTCCATCATAGAGGCCCTATATGCCTACACCCCACAATACATCCAATTCACTGTACACCAAGCCCACCAGGATATCTGGGCAGCGGGGTTCACTGCCATCGCCAAGATGCCCAGGGGGTGATTGACGGGATGGATGTTGCCCTATGAGCACCTGGATCTGATAGGCCACTCTTCACAAACTGAAAGGGGTCCCACTCAATGAATGTGCAGCTGGTGTGTGACCATCAGATGCGCATCATGTGCGTTTGCACCCGATACCCGGGCAGTGTGCACGACACCTTCATCCTGGCACACTCGATGATTCCTGACCTCTTCGAGGCTCCCCACATCCTGCTGGCGTTTGGCTCTTGGGCGTCAAGGGTTATTTGCTGCGGTTGTGGCTGTTGATGCCTATCCAGAGGCCACAGACCGATGCGGAGACCCGTAACACCGACCCCCATGCCTCAACCAGGGGCGTGATCAAGTGGTGCTTCAGCATCCTGAAGATAGTGCCTGGATCGTTCTGGAAGGGCCCTCCAGTATAGCACTGGGAGGGTCTCCCACATTGTGGTGACCTGCTGCATCCTCCACAACATTGCACAACAGATGGGCAACGTGCTGGAGGAGGAGGATGAACGCCCGTTCTCGTCCGATGAGCCGGATGCTGTGCAGGGCGAGGATGGACAGGACATTGGGTCCGGGCACATCCAGGAGGCTGCAAAACATATGTGCCTGGACCAACGCTCACGGGATGCTCTAATCGCCTCCAGGTTCACCGACTAGGGGGGACTGGCCAGTGGCATGGACATCGCATCCCACCTCCACAACTCCCCCCCGCCCACCTCGCTTGCAACCCCCTCCGTGATTCTTACCTGCCTCACTATGGGGTGCGGGCCCTGGATTGGTAGCAAAAGCGGATCTAGCACATGGGATGGAGGATGATGACAACCCATTCTGGGATGAGCTGTGGTGCTCCGCACCATTTGACGACGTCTGACTCCTGCCCACGGTAGCACTTTCCACCTGGGTGACCCCTGCATGCTAGCTGACCATTCCTTCACATGGTCCCATCGAAGCCCTGGGTGGTGGAGGGGGGGGGGGTAGCTTGCGGGGCAGGGGGGAGGGATGGGGGTGGGACACTGAAGCAATGAGTGGTGGCTGAACTGTGGTCCCCGGGCCACACCCATCCTCATCCGTCCATTCCATCCCCTCCCCCTCCCCGACCCACTCTGTAGCCAGCCCAGACCAGTCCACCCTCACAACTTTCTGACAGAGCGCCGAGGCACATTGTAACGTTGTGCATGTTTACAGTGTTACCAGACTTTAAACGACCCTCTTATGGACTGATCTGATTAATATTACACTACTGTATGCTTCATCTGATGCTGGTATCCATGTATTTACATTGTGAACCTTGTGCTGCCCTATTATGCATTTTCTTTTCGTTTCATGAACTGTTTGAGCTGCTCGCAGAAAAATACTTTTCACTGTACCTCGGTACAGGTGACAATAAACAAATTCAAATCCAAATATATACAGGTTTGTGCCCTAGCCCTGAATGCTATACTGCACCCATGCCAACTTAACTGGTGTCTTCTTTATGGCCTTGCAGGCTCTAATGCTATGTCTAGGTGGATCCTCATGCGGTACATCAGGAGTGGAGGCAGCCTGCTGCGATTCCCGCCCTGTGACCTGGGTATCCTTTGCCGGCTGGGGCCTGGGTGGGCCTAGCTGCTGCTCGGGCTTCCCAGGTGGGCGTGGTGCTGCCCTGTTCTGCCCGCTGCCCATGTGATGTACCAGGTATGGGGGGGGGTCCGAGGTGCTGCGATGTTCCAGTCTGCATGCTCGCGGCCATGGAGCACAGGGAGTGGATCACCCCAGTCTGGGAATGGGCCACATCACGCTGTGACTGTGCCACCACCTTCTGGGTCTGTGCCACATCAGCCAGTCACTGCGCCATCTCCCTCTGGGAATGGGTCACCTCCCTCTGTGTCTGCGCCATGCCGGCCAGCGCCTGCGCAATGCTGCCGATGCTCTCAACCATGACTCGCTGTAACTGGGTCACGCTCTGGAGCACTATTGCAATGTCCGGGTGGCTCTGGTACATGGCTGCCTGTGATAAGGCAGCCTTGTCCTGGGCCTTGGTCACTGTTTGCATAGATTGCCCCAGGCCTTGGACATGTTGATCATGGCGAGGCCTTCGACCCCAAGACCTCCACCACAGTCGCTACCCGTACGGTGTTAGCCTGGGTGGCACGCATGGTCGGCACCAGCTCCTTCTCCGGCACGTGGTTGGAATGCTCCAACTGCATCTGCAGGTACTGGATGCTCACCGACAAACCCTCATGTAGTCCCTGGCTCTGCGGCTGCATCTCCACAATAGATGGGACTGTCCGTTACAGAAGCCTGAAACCCATCTGGATGGCAGCTAGTCCCTGGGGCCGGCCCACCATCCGACCGTTCACCCCCTCAGGAGTTCCTACCTCCAACTGATGTACCGGAGCAGGTGTGTCGTGCGCACCAGATTGTGTCCCAGGAGTCTCTTTACTAATATGCCCAACTGAGGTGAGTGTCTCTGGGATGGGGGAGGGTGTTGGAGACAGCTGTGACAGGAAGTCAGTGTCTTCCGCGGACTCAAGTTCCAGGGTGTCTTGAGATGCGGGTCGAGGGCCCCGTCAATGTCCGTTTCGTCTTCGGCGCTGGTCGTTACACGGGGCTCTGGTTGAGGTTGGGGTGAAGGACACCAGAAGTGCCCACACCAACACCAGCAGCTCCTGCAAGACACAAGACAAATGATTGCATTTCGGACAGGGTGGGATTCAGCTGCCTTCCAGGTGTTGGGGGGGGGGGGGGCAGTGGTGGTTACGGTTGCGTGGGACGGGTGCTGATGCTAGGGGAATAGTGCTGCCTACCTACACTGGCTGCCGTGAGGAGGTTGTATAATTTTTGTACGGTACTGCTGGCCATTCGGCGGCGTTCCCATGGCGCTAACAACCTCTGTCACGTGCACCCAGGCCTGGCGAACAGCGGCGGCTGGCAGCCTCCATCCCACCCTGTGGTACAGCATCACCCGCTTCTCCTCCACGGGGTCCAGCAGCGTCTCCAGTTCTGCGTCGGTAAATCCGCAGGTCTTGCTGCCATTTTGTTGGCTGGGATGGTGTGTGTGGGGGTGAAGTGTGTATATGTAGCTGCAGCTTGTCAGCCTCCTGAGTGTCAATCCCGGAACTGGCAAATCCCGCACTGTTTCTCATTGGAATCGATTGTGTTCCATGTGGCACCGGTGCTAGCCCCTTAATAGTCGTTGAATCTGTCCAGGTGCAGCACCCATCTTGCTGTCGTAGAAGTCACGAATCCTGCCCCGGCGTCAACACTTAGTCTCGGGAACGGAGAATTCGGCTGCTTATCTCTCTTCCACTATCATCGGCTTCCTTTTTAACCCGAGGCAAACTCTCCTTAACATCTCTTGCTAGACCCTCCTTTGCCTTGACTATCTGTAAATTTCTCATTTCCCCAATTTCTATCCTTCACAGATTGAAATTGATATCAAAAACCATACCTTAGTTTGCAAACTAATTCAATATCATCTGTCATTTCTGCAACCAGTCTTCGAAGTTCAAATTCTCTTTTTCCTTATCTCTTTCTTCCTTTGCCAATCTTTCCATTTCCACCTCAAGCATCCTCCTTTCCATTTCCGTTTGAAAAGCTCTCACTTTTTCCTTTTCTTATGCCATTGCCAATCTCTCTGTTTTAATTGTCTCTCTGCACTTAACTTATGCATTCTCTATGGCAATGCCTCACAATTTCCAACTGGACAGCACTCTCTTCTAACAAAGTATAATTTTTTGTTCCCTTTACAATTGGTATTCTTGTGAATGTCCTGATGAGTGCAAGGTGAAAAACTTTGACATGTGTCTTTTTTCAGCATCGCTCAAGTTCTATACCACCAAACAACTATGTTTAACTTCCTTTAATCCCTTATAAAAATAAACACTGGGATTCATAGTCCCACTTCAAAGAGTTTACAACCCCTTGGACCTGTCGATCAAACTATGAAATGAAAATGAAAAAATGAAATGAAAATCGCTTATTGTCACAAGTAGGCTTCAATGAAGTTACTGTGAAAAGCCCCTAGTCGCCACATTCCGGCGCCTGTCCAGGGAGGCTGGTACGGGAATCGAACCGTGCTGCTGGCCTGCTTGAAAAACCAGCGATTTAGCCCAGTATGCTAAACCAGCCCACCCCACTGCTTTAATGAAAGGTTGTGAAATCTGTCATGCAGCACTAATCCTGTAGTTACAACCCCCAGGGTTTATGCCAACAAGCAGAGTGAAAAAGCAGAACTGATTTTTAAAAACATTGTTGACAGTTTTTTCCAAAACTTTAAAGACAAAAGAGTTTTAAATGCCTTTACTGCTCCTTTTGAGAATTCCTTTTGACAGCTCTGTTGACAGTTCCAATAAGTTTAAACAATTTTCATTCATTTGTACTTTTAACAATTTCAAAGGGCACCTTACCACTCCCAAAGGGTGTTTGACCTCTCCCAAAGGACAGCTAGCTTCTGCCAAAAATGTCCCAGAACTATATCCAAAAGAGTACCTTATGCCTCCAAAAGGAAACCTTACCTCTCCAAAGAACTCTGGCAGCTTTGGATCTTGTCCTACAAGTTCAAAGAGCACAAGTCATGTTTTGGACATCCCAGCAATGAAAAGCAGGTCATCCTGAGATGGCTACACTTTAACATGTATAGCTGCTTCCATGAATCACCAAAGAGCCTAGTCCCATTCCTCAATATGGCCCTCCATCCCACCAACCCAGGAAAATTGCATTTTGCTGCTTCGCAATGAGGTTTAACAATTTGAAATAACACTGGACGAACACAGCAGCTAAATCAGCCCATGAAAGAAGATAGGTTAACTTTTCAGGGTCCAGAAAGAAAATGCTGAAGGGTCATCTGGACTCGAAACGTTAGCTCTTTTCTCTCCCTACAGATGCTGCCAGACCTGCTGAGATTTTCCAGCATTTTCTCTTTGGTTTCAGACTCCAGCATCCACAGTAATTTTCTTTTTTTAAACTTTTCAGGGTGGCCTTTTAATAAGACCTCATGATGCAGGCTAACACTCCCAAAAAATGAGCTTATATTTTTCTCTCTGATGGTGGCTGTATTTCCAGGGGTTGTTTAGCTCAGTTGACTGAATGGCTAGTTTGTGATCCAGACAGCTTAAACCTGGCTTCTACAACAGCGTAATACCAACATCGTAGGTTTAATTCCAGTACTGGCTGAGGTTATCCATGAAGGCCTCGCCTTCTCAACTTTGCCCCTTGCCTGAGGTGTGGTGACCCTCACGTTAAATCAGCACCAGTCAGCTCTTTTAAAAAGGAGCCGCAGGGACTATGGCAACTTTCATTTCACTTTCATTTTCATTTAGATACAATAGTCAGAGTTATAACTACGGTTAGCTGGCATCACCATAATCATAAGAGAAGGTAGTCTTGAGAAATGTGGACTTTTCTGGTTAATCATTAGCAACAGTTGAATTATTACACAAGTTAAGCTGAACAGAATTGAAAATGTCACAAGTTATCTTTTATTGATCTTATAGGCCTTTATTGCATTGTTGTAAAGTTTCACAAGCAGGAAAGTGCCAAGAAGTAACAAATTATTGCCCTCTTTCATCACAGTCTCACATTGTACAACATTCCCACGCTGAAAATACAGGTCTTGTCTTTCTTAAAGTGGATGCTTATTGGGCGGCACAATAGCGCAGTGGTTAGCACTGCTGCCTCACTGTGCTGAGAAGCCAAGTATAATCCCTGCCCCGGGTCACTGTCCATGTGGAGTTTGCACATTCTCCCCGTGTCTGCGTGGGTCTCAACCCCACACCCCAAAGATGTGTAGGGTAGGTGAACTGGCCACGCTAAATTTCCCCTTAATTGGAAAAAGAAAGAACTGGGTACTTTAAAAAAAAAATGTTTTAATGGATGCATATTGCACACAGAAGAATGAACATAGTCATGGTCACAGTCAAAATAAAAACTGGTGCAGTCTCTACGAAAGGGAAGTTGCAGCAATGCTCTGCCAGGCTCCTGGATGGACACATTGGGGCACTGGGGGATGAAGCGGATATCACACCAGGTCAGGGAAAGGGATCCCCACTTTAGTGACGCCACCCTTGATGTACTCATCAGACAGGTGGGAAATTGGGGGAGGGGGGGTGCGGTGGGTGAAGGAGGAGCAGGAATAGGTCTTCAAATTAGCCTCCACAGGGGATTCCACTCTGACACAGGGCATTATGCTGAGTTTGGAGCGCATCCTCTCCATTGTGGTAGTGGTGGGCACCCCCATGGCAGCATTGCCAGACTGACCCATGATGGACCATCTGCTGGTCTCTGTCTCAGCTCCATGGCAGCACAGGCAGAGATCTCCTGATGTATCAGTGCTGCAGTAGAAGCTCAGACACCGATTTCTGCCAATATAGGTGCACATGAAAGTGCACAGTGGACATGGAAGCTATTAAAGCAGTCTCCAATTTATGTTCTAGTAGTTCACTACGATATGACCACTAGATATTATAAGATTATTAAATTTTAAACTGTCTCTTTTAATTCAAGGTAAAATGAAGCATGTGACCTCCAAATCATTCTGCCCAGCGATTAGCCAATGTGACCTGGTTGCTATAGGGACTGAGGGTCCAGGCCACCTCCTACTGAAATCCAAGTGTCGGTTTTAACATTTGAATTCAAAGGCAGAATCAGTTGGCCTGTCTTTGTGTAGACTTTCAGATTTACTGATTCAGAACCCTAGACAGGCGCTGCAGGGTGAAAGGGCAGGATAGCTATTGCTGTGAGGGCAGAATGTTGGTGGGTGCTCACCGAACGTGCAGAGATTTAATGACACTGAAATATTTGTCTTGATGTTGCCTGAGGAAATACTCACCATTGTGGGCCTTTCTGCTGGAGGTTTGTTCAGGGATTATCAGAAGACCTTTGACAGACACTGGGATATTACAACTCAGTTAAATAAGCAGAAGTGAGCCCATTGGAAGTTGGGAATAACTTTGGATTGGTTCCTGTAAAGACTAAATGCTGTGAAGAGTGCGGCGTGATGTATAAATGTGATGTGGGGTTACCGATCGTGTTGAGAAACTAATGAGGAATATCTATTCTCTAGTTTAGAGTACTAGTTGCTTACTAAGTAATATTTAGTCAATGTTGATTTTAGATTGTTTGTTACAGTAAAAGTGTTGAAATTTGAATCCTTGTGCGATTCCTTAGTCAGCCATTGGGAATTCAAATCCAAAGTCGGGCACTCAATGCCCAGATCTGCTCGATGGAACCCTGCATGATCATCTGCAGTCTCCCCGGTAAAAATTCCAACAACCAAATTGCAGCCACTGGGGTAGCATGGCAGAGGAGCACTAGAATAGGCAAAACATCTGCAAGGTAGACACAAAGTGGATGTACAGGGTGAAGAGTTATTTTTTTCCCATATTATTGTTTTAAGATAAAGTTGTTGCAGAATTCTACAGTCCTTCCGTGGCAGGTTTCCTGCAACGGAGGCAGCTCGCCATCGGCTGATAACGGGACCAAAGTCACTGGTGGTTTACATTCCTTGTTCGTGCTGCTGTCAGCGGACCCGCAACACAGATCGACTTCTGCGGGATCAGAAGATCCTGCCGATGAGAAGGGCTAAAGAATGCTGCTCGTTAAATCCTTGTTTATGGAATAATATTGGCCAGGGAGTGTTAATGATATGGGGTCTGAAATGGATAAGTGTTAGCAATTGTGCGTCCATGTTGGGGTTGGCAAGTTCATTCAAATGATGCAAACTTCACAATGTAATCCTTCTCTCTTTGTCCAATTGCCCATCTTGCTACATGTTGTTTCAGGAGCAAATAGGAAGATATTGCCTGCACATGAGTTGGTCAATTTTGCTAAACTGACACTAATGCTGGACAGGAAGTGACCACTAATGTTTTGCATACATGAAAACCTCAGGTAGGCCTGTGTATCAGTACTATAAGTCACACTATGAGCTTCTTGCGTCATAAATCTGTTAGTTTCCAGCTGGAGAAAATTCTAAATGTCTGCTCAAAGTAGCGGCACAATATTTTTGATGTTATTTATTTGGTCCAGCTTTGCCTTTCATTGATTGGCAGCTGGCATTGAACACCCATTCATCGTTCATGCTTTTTTAAAAGCTAAATATGTGATTTTGATTCCTGCTTTCAAACTGCTGATTGGTAACTTGTTCAGTTGTATTTGCTGATGATTTAAGATGAAATTTGAACCAATCCCATGGAAGTATGACGCATAAATTTGTATATACATTTTGATGCCTGAAACATATGCTAGGTGTTTTATATATATATATATATATATAATATATATATTATAGAATTTCTAGTACGGTATATACTACCAGTAAAAGCTAACAAAAAAGGAGACTTGCATTGATATATCATTTTTTTTCATGACCATCAGACATCTCAATGCATTTCCAGCCAGTGAAGTAGATTAAAAGTCTATAACTGTTGTAATGCAGGAAACCTGGCAGTGCATTTGTACACAGCAAGCTCCCACAAACATCAATTCAGAGGAGGACTGCAAAAGATTCAATACTAAGAGGCAAGCAATTTAATAAACTTGCAGAATAGGCAAATAATTTGCAAATTAAGTTCAACACAGATAAACTTGAGATGGTATGTATTGGTAGGAAGAATTATTACTTGGAAGGTGCAGGTCTCGGTCGGCAGAGGAACAAAGTGATCTCAGAGTACAAATACATAAATCAAAAATTGTGCCATAGGCTAGCAAGGCTATAAAAAAGCAAAACAAGCATTAGGTTTTACTGCTAGAGGTACAGAATAGAAAAGTAGGGAAATTATACAAAACATTTCGCAATACTTAGTTTGACCGTACATAGGGCTATATTCACATCCTCCCCTATGGGCAGGATAGCAAGCAGGGGGACATAAAGTTGGCTGCCTTGCCACCCAGTTATATGTACCCCTGCTTGACTTGGGTGCCAAGGCAGCAGAGCCATGCCGGCTGCTTACCCAATCCCACAAGTATGTTGCCCATGGGGAGGGAGGCAAAAGGCAGCCACTTGACCATTTGCAAATTAAGTGGTTGACACCAAGTATTCAAGCACTGTGACAACACCAGGGAGGCGGGGAAGGTTGGGTGGGGGGGCAAGAGGCCTGTGCCCATCAGAGGCTCGCACAACGATATCCCCCCCCCCCCCCACTGATATTTCCCCTCACTAACATGCTGCAGGCCTCAGCACAGTCCAACCCTGCTCCCCCGCCCCACTTGCTGCAGCAAGTACTTGGACTGATCATCATCAGGGCCCCTGTTTCTTTTTCAGGAGATTTTCTGCAGTCCCAGAGGTAGCCATTGCTCCCAGTAGTGCTGCTGTGGCAAGGCAGCAGCCGGCCATTTGATTGGCTGGCAGCTCTTGGAGGTGGGACTTCCTCTCTCTTATGGGATGGAAGGCTCAGCTCAAGCCAATTAAAGACTTAATGCTACGGGGCAAGCCAGCCAATTGCAGGCAGGCATGTCCCTGACTTTTATAATGGGGTGCCACAAGG
Organism: Scyliorhinus canicula; assembly: GCF_902713615.1. NCBI lineage: Eukaryota > Metazoa > Chordata > Chondrichthyes > Carcharhiniformes > Scyliorhinidae > Scyliorhinus > Scyliorhinus canicula. The sequence continues at coordinate 176,227,315 of NC_052146.1, forward strand.
ATCCCACCGAAAAATCATTTCAACTGTTTGGCCACCATGTTATAAAAAGGGATATAGCAATGGAGAGGGGGCAGAGAAAATTTACAAGGATGATTCCAGACAAGTGTGAGTATACGTTTCTCCTAAATAAAGGCTAAGTGGTGAACTGATAGAGATCTTTAAAATTATTCAGATTTTGAAACAGTGGATACAGAGAGAATGGACCATAATTTCCAACTAGTATTTGAAAATGATGAAATTACAAAAGCTTATTTACCTGTTCTAGAAGGTTTATTTGAAACTTCCGATGGCTGGAGTTACTTGGGGGCCTGCAGCTAAAGAGTCCCACAGGCCTCAGCGGAGTCCACCACTGGCAAACTCAATGAAGTCATGCCCCGTTTTTATCCTGCACTAGTTACCGGATAGCAGGTAGATTTAAAGGACCCAATGAAATTGAGAGGCCAGGGAGAAACTAAGTGCCCAAGTTAAGTGGATGGAATTTGGGTGGTCGGGAGGGTTAGAGGGTGGGGTGGGGTTGCCATGTCGAGATAAGGTTGTCAAGATTGGAGGCTGTCCAATCGGAGGGGGTCGGAAAGGGTTGGGGGTTAGGTCAGATTAGGGGTGGTTGGACAGCGGAGAGCATGGGGGGTGCTGATGGGTCGGTAGGGTTGAACATCGGTGGGTGGGGGGTCGGATCAGGTCAGGGGATCAGGTGGGGTTGGTCAGGTCAGGAGAGGGGGGTCAGGTCTGATTAGGGGAGGGAAAGGGGAATTGGGTTGTGTCATGGAACGGTCAGGTCATTTTGACTCGGATGGGTGGTACAAGTCGGGATCGGGGTGGGGGTGGGGGGTTGATGCCGAGGTGGATAGGGGGGTACTTAGAGCTGGGCCCACAGGTTAGGGCAGGGGGGGGAAGAGTCTTGTGTGGCTGGAGACAGCGGTGGGGAGAATCCCATGGGGGCATTTTGGGGGATTGCGAATACCCTGGGGAAGCGTGATTAGTTGGGGTTGGGGAGGTTGGAGTTTGGGGGGTACAGAGCACGGTCTGGGTGTTTAAAATAGTAATAATGAAGTTAAAAATGCGTTAATTTCTTCTAACTCTTTCAGAGTAACGCCTAGCATAACATCAGCAGAACCATCCAAAGTCAGTGATTTAAATCGTTTTGTCAGATGGCTCCCAGTGCAGCACAATTGTCCACGGGAAGTTAACGCTTCTGGCCAATTAACCCAAACCTTCAGAGAGAGATTCCCCAGCGCACCTTTGGGGGACCCCCCCCCCCCCCCCCCCCCCCCCCCTACCCCGCCACCCAAATCTGACGCTGTGAAACAGGAAGTTATGGGCCCTATAGTTTCTTTTGTGAGAAAGAGCATTACCAGATGCCTTCAATATAATAGTTACCAAGAAATCGAATAGAGGATACAGAAAAAAACTGAACCCAATGATTAGTAAGAATGTAGAACTCATTATTACAGTGAGTGGTAGAAATGAATAGTATAGATGCATTAAACGAGAAGCTAGACAAGCATATGAGGTAGAAGAAACTAGGGGCGGGATTCTCTCACCGTGGAGCCGGGCCGGAGAATCGCTGGGACCGGCGCAAATCGGGCCACGCCGCCCCGACGCTGTTCTGCCGATTCTCTGGAGATCAGAGAATCGGCGCCATTGGCGCTGGCGCAGTCGGTGGAGTGTCAGTCAGGGGCCGCTCTACATGACCCCCCTCCCGCCCCGCCGCTGATTCTCGGCCTGGGATGGGCTGGGGGCCACGCTAAAAAAGCCGAGTCCCGCCGGCACCGTCCACACCTGCTCTTACCCGGCGGGACCTCAGCGTGGATGCATCAGGGGTGGCCTGTGGGGGGGGGGGGGGGGGGGGGGGGGGGGGGGGGGGGGGGGGTGCCCGACCTCCGCTGTGGCCTGGCCCGTGATTGACCCGCGATCAGCGGGCCGGCCTCTCGGCTGGGGGCCTCTTTTGTTCCGTGTCGGCCCCTGTGGCCCTACACCATGTTGCGTCAGGGCCGGGGCGGAGAAGGAAGCAACTGTGCATGCACTGTAATCGCGCCGTTCCCACTGCGCATGCGCACATTGGCGCCGGTCCCACTGCGCATGCGCACATTAGCGCCGTTCCCACTGCGCATGCGCACATTGGCGCCAGTCCCACTGCACATCCGCAGACCCACGGCACCCATCTGACGCTGGGGATCGGCAATGGAGCAGCGTGGATCGCTCCAGTGCCATGCTGGCCCCCTGTAGGAGTCAGAATTGCTGCTCCTGAGGCCATGTTGACGCCATCGAGAAACGCGACGGCGTTTACGACAGCGTCAACACTTAGCCTCAGGATCAGAGAATCCCGCCCCCGATGTTTGTGATGGCATTTTTAGATAAGAAAAGATAAGGATTCTTGAGTGGAGCATAAACACTGGCATGAACTGTTTGGGCTGAATGGCATGTTTCTGTGCCGTATATCTTATGTAATCCTATGTAAAGCAATGCGATAATGACCAGATGATCATGTTTTTGTGACATTGAGTAAGAAATAAACATTGGCCTAGGGCCATCTTTTCCATTCCCACCTGAGAGGGCAATTTCATCCAAAAGATGACACTTTCAATTCCCTCAGTCCTGCATTGGAGTGTCAACTGGAATGGGGCTTGAACATGTAACTTTCTGATTCAGACGCAAGAATGTTTCTGCTAGTTTAACAACACTCTGACAATGTTTCTTCGAAAAAAATCTTTAAATTATTCATATTGGAAATGAAATCACTGAGACGAGTCATTCATTCTCTGCAACAAATCCAGCTTAGAACTTTTGATCACATTCTGCATTTTGCAAGGAATTCCAAAGATTTCAAACAGTCCAAAGATGTGCGGGTTAGGTGGATTGGCCATGCTAAATTGCCCGTAGTGTCCTAATAAAAAAAAGTAAGGTTAAGGGGAGGGTTGTTGGGTTACAGGTATAGGGTGGATACGTGGGTTTGAGTGGGGTGATCATGGCTCGGCACAACATTGAGGGCCGAAGGGCCTGTTCTGTGCTGTACTGTTCTATGTTCTATGATACCAATTTGAGAATGTATGTGTCTTTGAAATGACTGTCAAAAGTAACGTGATAGTGCACTGCAACTGGCAATAAGAATTTAACGTCAACATACGAAAGTCCGGCAGGGATCTACTTGTATCAGAATTGTTACTTTTGAACAGGTTGTAAATAATACACAGCGGCAAATGTGGAAATAAAAGCAAATTACTGCGGATGCTGGAATATAAAACAAAAACAGAAAATACTGCACAATCTCCGCAGGTCTGACAGCATCTGTGGAGAGAGAAAGGAGCCAGCGTTTCGAGTCTGGATGACTCTTTGTTAAAGCATATAGTGAATATTGAGGGAATTTTACCTCTTCAGTCAGAAGCCAGCATGCACTTGCTCAGGAGGCCCAGTCCCCTTTAACAGCTGGGTCTCATTAACATCCCAATGTCAGATGCTCACCTGAAACAGGCATCCGGAATTGGTTTGACGGCTGTAGGGCTGTAAAAATTGGACACCGTTGATGCCGTAAGTCATGGTCTGGGTTGGGGGGGGGATTGGGTGCTGGTGGATAAGGGCAGCTGTGAGAATTTTGTAGCTGGGAAGGAGAGGGCTTGGAGCAACAGCATGTCAATCTTTCCTTCTGGGACCTGCAGGAGCTTAAAACAGCCATGAGATGGGAAATGAGCTCCATTGTGATTTTATCCCATTCCCCTCACTGTTCCTGTTTTCACAGGGTTGCTGTTCCAGTGCATGGAGGGGGCTCGATTGGCGGGTGGGCCACCATCAGTGGGGGCCGTCCCTGGTCAGGGGGTGAGGGACTCAGCGCCAGCGGCCCAATATGCCAACCCTTTTCTGGATAGTATATACCCATGCCAGGGGCAACTTCAGCTTCTGCCTGTCCATCCCACTGAACACCCCCAGAACAGAGCCCTGTCTGTGGTAATATGGTGCAGGTCACTTTAACTCCCACTGACCGTGGCGGCCTCTGGCACCACAGCAGAAGGCTGTCGCAAATAGGGAATTGCCATGTTAGTTATGTGAGCACTCCACAGTTCTCAAGTGGATTCCCATGGGTAGATGTGCCATGTCGCAGGCGAGTGTTGCTGCCCAACATCCCCGTCAGACTGTGAGGCCTGGACACTTTGCCTAAACATTGGTGGCATCAACACCACAGAGGCAGAAGCCAACAATCAAACACCCAAGAGCTGGACCTCAGCATTTGGGACATCCCCGCGACCATTGGGATGTCCCCACGAATGTCTGGATTGGAGAACATAGCCGCATAGTGGTTAGCACTATGGCTTCACAGCACCAGGGTCATAGGTTCGATTCCCGCTTGGGTCACTGTCTGTGCGGAGTCTGCACGTTCTCCTCATGTCTGCGTGGGTTTCCTCTGAGTGCTCTGGTTTTCTCCCACAGTCCAAAGATGTGCAGGTTAGGTGGATTGGCCATGATAAATTGCCCTTAGGTTAGATGGGGTTGCTGGGTTACGGGGATAGGGTGGAGGTGTGGGCTTAAGTTCTTTCCAAGAGCCAGTGCAGACTCGATGGGTCGAATGGCCTCCTTCTGCACTGTAAATTCTATGAAATTCTATGGAGCCAGCCCAAAGAGGTTCCTGGCAGGGGTCTGGGTTCCGGGGTCTGGTGTCCAGTGCCCAGGGGCCCCTGCTGTGGCTGGGGGTGTGTGTGCAGGGCGGGCTCCCCCGGCACAACAGGCTTGTTGCATGGCACCCTCAGAAATGCCAGGGAATGTAAGGGTGGGGGAGGCTTGGGGGACCCGAGGGTACCATCCATAACTGATTGTCAGCTTCTCGAATTCCTCACCGACACACATGATGGATGATGTTGTGGACTCGGCAACAGCTGCCCTCGTGGTGACGGTGGCAATCCAGGCGGCCAGATGCTGGCGAACAGGGGCTCGAGACAGGAGCCCATGTGGAGGGCCCACCTCACAGCCTGGGGGCCCGGCCACCCATCAGGCCAAGGAGGGAGGGCAGCGCCAGCCCAAGGTGTCAGGCGTCTCTGGTTGTTGAGGAGATTTAGGCAGCATGTGCTGCAGGAGACTCCGCCTCAACAAGGGGCCGGTGTGGCACATGTGCCATGTCCTTGCAGACTTAGCACCACGTGGAGGAAGAGGATACACACTCCCGCTGACCATCAAGGTCACCGCAGCCCTGACTGTTATGCCTTGATTTCATTCCAGGGCTTGAGCGGGGACTAGCGTGGCACATCCCAACCAACAGCCCACAAGTGCATCCGTGAAGTTACCGTTACCCTGTTTTCCCAGGCAGCTGACTACATAAACTTTGACCTGGACCAGGGCCATCAGGATTCTCCACCATCGCCAGGGTGCCCCAGGTCCAGGGGGTAATCATTGGTATGCATATTACCTTGCATGCACTGGGCAGTCCGGGAGCACATTCATCAACAGAAAGAGTTCCACTCCCTGAACGTTCAACCTCAAGATCATGCACATGTGTGTGCACGCTTCCCAGGGAATGTGCACAACAGCTACATCCTGGGGCAGTCAGAGATCCCCAGGAGATAATAAACTTTATTATTGCCACAAGTAGGCTTACATTAACACTGTTACCACATTCCAGCGCCTGTTCAGGTACACAGAGGGAGAATTCAGAACGTCCAATTCACCTAACAGCACGTCTTTCGGGACTTGTGGGAGGAAACCAGAGCACCTGGAGGAAACCCACACAGACACGGGGAGAACGTGCAAACTCCGCACAGACAGTGACCCAGCCAGGAATCGAACCTGGCGCTGTGAAGCAACAGTGCTAACCACTGTGCTACCATGCCGTCCATCTTCGAGGGACATCCCAGGGTGACCAGTTAGCACTTGGGGGCTAAGGGGTATGGAGGCCGGAGCTGGATGCGCAGAGCCGCAATAACGAGGCTCATGTGGCCATGTGGGCTGTCATTGAGCGGTGCATCGGACTACGACTCCAATGCCTTGACCCCTCTGGTGGTGCACTGCAGTACATCCCTCCCACCCCCAGAGAGTCGCCCACTTTGTGGTGGTCTGCTGTGCCCTCCACAACCTGGCACAGCAGCGGAGCGACGTGCTGGAGGTGGACGAGGAGGAACATGCAACCTCATCTGTGGAGGAGCTGAAGGGGCTGGGGTACAAGCCTGGGTAGGATTATGGGAGCTGCCTGAGGATGGAGACAGGTGGCGGCATTGAGGGTCCGAAAGGCCTGGAGGACTAGGAAGGCCCTCATCCTCGCCCGCTTCTCACAGGACGTGGCTCCGTCCGTATCTCACCCCCTCCCACCTTCCCACGCTTTGTTCCCCTCCACCTCATCCACCCCCCCTCATCCCTTCTCACCTATTCCCCCGCCCACCCATTCACCCCCCCCCCCCCCCCCCCCCCCCGCCCACAATCCCCCCGTTCCACCCTCCCAGGGTCTGTGTAACATCACTCCTGGGTGATGGGCCTACGTTGGCACTGTCAGCGTGTCAATCTTCAAGACAGGAGGGTGATCTGCTGTGAGCCGAGCTCTGGCACTCCTCAATTGCTGCTGTAGTCTGAGTCCCATCTGTCTGCTGACCAGGAGGTCAACCCTGGCCCAAACCCAATATTAGAGAGTCTGCGAACATCTCCTGCAAGTGAGCAAACCATTTGTAGAAATCTGCCGGGAATCCATCTGGCCCCAGTGCCTTCCCCGCCTGCATGGAGTTGATACTCACCATGACTTCCCCAATTTCCAATGGTGCTTCCAGGCCCCATCTCTCATCTTCCCTCTTGACTGGCATGTCCATGCACATCGAGGAACTTCTTCATCTTTGAGTCCCCCTCTGCGGACAAGGAGATGTCCCTCGGTAGAAAGTTGCAAAGGCTTTGTTGAACTTTTCTGGTGCAGCGACTAGCCTGTTGCTTCTGTTTTAACCTGAGCTATTTCCTTCATGGTTGCCTGCTTTCTCAGCTGGTGAGCCAGCAGGCGGCTGACTTTGTCTCCGTGTTTGTAAAAGGTTCCCAGTGTCTGGCGAGCGGGTGCACTGCTTTTCCAGTGGAGAATAAATTTAGACTTAAAAGCTAGTCTCAGTGATATTGACCATGAAACTATTATTGATTAAACCCAGCTGGTTTACTAACGTTCTTGCAGGAGGAAATCTACCATCATTACCTGGTTTGGCCTGCATGTGATTCCAGATCCACAGAAACGCAGGTGACTTTTAACTGCCCTAGAAATGGTCGAACATTTGCTGTCCTTGGCGGCTACACCTACATCCCATGAAAGAATACATTTTTAAAATGTGATGTATTGGTCCTATGATTTATACTGTTGCACTAATCCTTCTGTATGATTGGTATATGTTACATCAAGAAGAAGAGCAACACTGTCCACATGCGAGCCCTGTGGTGATATGCATCACTGTAAATACACAAGGGGTTAATGTAGATACACTACAACGAAGTAAACACTAGAGGGAGCACCAGAGATGTTATGACATGCAGACATACAGCTAATGAACGCACAGAATAGGACACGACCAATGGGCAGTCAAGACACCAAGAGGTGACACTACCACAAGGGGGCACCCATATAAAAGGACAGGGCACACATCCTCTTTCTCTTTCCACAGGCGACACTCAGAGAGACAGGGGCAGATCGGAAGCATCACACCCACCGCATGGCTTAGAGCAGACTGGTTAGTTAGACTGAGTTACTATAGCAAGATTAGCAGGAGAGTCGAACTCAAGTAGGAGAATTGTTAACTGTTCAATAAATGCGTTAAACCTATCTCCAATTCTGAACCTTCCTTTGACAGAGCATACATCAAGGAAGCAGCTAATGCGACATGAAGAAGCGTACACAACATGGTACCAGTAGTAACCTGTTGAATCCATATAGTTCAACTCAAGATCCGTGACGGCCAACAACAGCACCCAGGCAAGATGTTTGAGATTCCGGTTCCAGAGCAGTTCAGGTACCACGGCAATCTCAGTGCCAACTGGCGTGCATTCAAACAGAGATTTGAGATTTACCTGGTAGCATCCGACCTAGATAGCATGGCGGATGTAGAGAAAATAAAGCTCCTACTCACCATTGCAGGTGAAAGTGCAGCAGAAATCTTCAACTCCTTCAAGTACTCCAAAGGGCAAGACAAGAGAAACTTCCAGACAGTCCTGGACAAGTTTGAAAAATACTGCGAGGCAATTATAAAAGAGATCGGTAAAAGAGGTGCCTATACTGACCATGAGGCTAAGGTAGGCTTGCAGCAAAGGAAAACGGCAGTTTTGATTGGTGGCCATCTTGAGAAAGGAGCCGCACATGCACAGTTCCCCAGAAGACGCGAACCGGCAAAACAGTGTTTCCACGCATGCGCAGTTGCGAAAAGGGCGCACAGTACAGGAAAAGCGATCTGCGCATACGCAAACCATTCCTACGCTCTACATCACAAGCGTCATGATGTCAGAGGCCCCGGACCACGCCCACTTAAAGGGGTAATGCCCAAAAATAAGGAAAACATTTTTTAAAGCTGTAAAACACAATTCTTTCACCTGGAACGACAGCACAATGCCTGAACTTCGACCAGTAGCTGAAAGTAACATCCGCAGAACCCTGCAACAAGCAGTTAGCACCGCCCTAAGAGATGATTTAGTCCTTGAAGACTACGACTCAGGCGTTGATTACTTCTTTGGACATCGCGAGCACAATGACAGCTCCGACACAAAAAGTGATGATATGGTCCTTGAAGACTACAAATCAGACGATGATTTCATCATTGGACGTGGCGACCTCAGTACCAAATCCAAACCGCAACGAGATATGTTGTACAGTGAAGAATCCGACACAGACATGGACGAGTTCTTCGGATTTGAGGATCCTCAGCCCAGCGCAGACGACATCCCGACCCTGAAGTACAGGATTCTGCTGCGGCCTGACACCAAGAGTCAGAGAGCGGTACAAGCCCACAGAGAGCGGCCTGATGCCAAGAGACAGAGAGAGGTCCAAGGCCACAGAGAGCGGCCTGACACCAAGAGACAGAGAGCGGTACAGGCCCACAGAGAGCGGTCTGACGCCAAGAGACAGAGAGCGGTACAGGCCCACAGAGAGCGGTCTGACACCAAGAGACAGAGAGCGGTACAGGCCCACAGAGAGCGGTCTGACGCCAAGAGACAGAGAGCGGTCCAAGTCCACAGAGAGCGGCCTGACGCCAAGAGACAGAGAGAGGTCCAGGTCCACAGAAAGCGGCCTGACACCAAGAGACAGAGAGCAGTCCAAGTCCACAGAGAGTGTCCTGACACCACACCAGTGGTGCACGCACCATGAACAGTGCTGCACGCACCACAAAGAGTCCCCGACTCCACACAGAGAGTGGTCCACACACCTCGAAGAGTCCCCGACTCCGCACAGAAAGCGATGACAGACTCCACAGCGAGACCACTGCACATCTCCACACAGAGAACACAGATTGACTCCACAGCGAGACCACTGCATGATTCCATACAGGGAACGATGCCAGACTCCACACAGAGAGCAGTACAAGCCTCCACAGCGAGCTCATTGACAGACTCCACAATGGGAGCAACTCAAGACTCCAGAGCCAGTCCTTGCATGAACAAGACCATGAAGGTCTATCAACCTTATCTGAGCAACCAGCAGCAGACGATGCAAGTCTGCCCCGCTCAAGTGCACAAGAAAAAGACTATGACAGTCTACCACGCTCAAGTGCACAGCAGGAAGACTATGACAGTCTACCACGCTCACGTGAACAACAGAACAACTATGACAGTCTACCCAGATTATTTGAGCCACCAGAAGAAGACTCTGACAGTCTACCCAGCTCATTTTTTTTATTTTATTTTTTATTTTTTATTTTTTTATTGGAATTTTTTGCAGAAAATATAACAAAAAGTATAGCAAAAAGCAGTAATATGCAACTAACAGCCCCATAACACCCACAATTCCCCCCATACCGTAACATCACATGTATCACATTCCCCCCCCCCCCCCCCCCCAAACAAGAGAACTTAACCATAAATTAAAATTAAATAAATCAAATTTAAATAAAATAAGCTAACATAATCAACGTCCCCCCCCCCCGGGTTGCTGCTGTTACTGTCCCAGTACCCTATCGTTGAGCCAGAAAGTCGAGGAAAGGTTGCCACCGTTTAAAGAACCCTTGCACCGATCCTCTCAGGGCGAATTTAACCTTCTCAAGCTTAATAAAGCCCGCCATGTCATTGATCCAGGTCTCCACGCTTGGGGGCCTCGCGTCCTTCAACTGTAGCAAAATCCTTCGCCGGGCTACTAGGGACGCAAAGGCCAGCACACCGGCCTCTTTCGCCTCCTGCACTCCCGGCTCTACCCCAACCCCAAAGATCGCGAGTCCCCATCCTGGCTTGACCCTGGATCCCACCACCCTTGACACCGTCCTCGCCACCCCCTTCCAGAACTCCTCCAATGCCGGGCATGCCCAGAACATATGGGCATGGTTCGCTGGACTCCCCGAGCACCTGGCACACCTATCTTCACCCCCAAAGAACCTATTCATCCTCGTCCCAGTCATGTGGGCCCTATGCAGCACCTTGAATTGGATGAGGCTAAGCCGCGCACACGAGGAGGAAGAATTTACCCTCTCCAGGGCATCAGCCCATGTCCCGTCTTCGATCTGTTCCCCCAGTTCCCCCTCCCACTTCGTTTTCAGCTCCTCTACTGACGCCTCTTCCTTCTCCTGCATAAGCTTGTAGATATTGGATATCTTCCCCTCCCCGACCCAGACCCCCGAGAGCACCCTGTCACTCACCCCCTTCGCGGGGAGCGCAGGGAATCCCTCCACCTGCCGTCTAGCAAATGCCTTTACCTGCAGATATCTAAACATGTTTCCCGGCGGGAGCCCAAATTTCTCTTCCAACTCCCCCAGGCTCGCAAACCTTCCGTCGATAAACAGGTCCTTCAGCTGTCTAATGCCCGCTCTATACCATCCCCGAAATCCCCCATCCATGTTCCCCGGGACGAACCTATGGTTCCCCCTTAACGGAGCCTCCATCGAGCCCCCCTCTTCTCCCCTATGTCGCCTCCACTGCCCCCAAATCTTGAGGGTAGCCACCACCACCGGACTCGTGGTATACCTCGTGGGAGGGAGCGGCCACGGCGCCGTTACCAGGGCCCCAGGCTTGTATCCCCACAGGACGCTCTCTCCATCCGTTTCCATGCTGCCCCCTCCCCCTCCATCACCCACTTACGCACCATCGACACGTTGGCCGCCCAGTAATACCCCGAGAGGTTGGGCAACGCCAGCCCCCCCCCATCCCTACTCCGCTCCAAGAAGACCCTCTTCACCCTCGGGGTGCCATGCGCCCAAACAAATCCCATGATGCTGCTGGTCACCCTTTTAAAAAAGGCCCTAGGGATAAAGATGGGCAAGCACTGGAAGAGGAACAAGAACCTCGGGTGAACCGTCATTTTGACGGATTGCACTCTGCCCGCCAGCGATAGCGGCACCATGTCCCACCTTTTAAATTCCTCCTCCATCTGTTCCACTAGTCTGGTGAAGTTAAGCTTATGAAGAGCCCCCCAACTCCTGGCCACCTGCACCCCCAGGTACCTGAAACTCTTCACTGCCCTCCTGAAGGGGAGCCTCCCAATTCCCTCCTCCTGATCTCCCGGGTGTACCCAGCTCATTTAACCGACAAGAAGACACTGAAGGTTTACACACTGTGGGCGAAATTCTCCGACCCCCAGCAGGGTCGGAGAATCGCCTGGGGCTGCCGAAAATCCCGCCCCGCCATGGCAGAGATTCTCCGCCACCCGGGAAGTGGCGATGGCGGGAATCTCCCCACTCCGATCGGAGAGGCCCCTGCGGTGATTCTCCAGCCCGGATGGGCCGAAGTCCCGCCGCTAGGAGACCTCTCCCGCCGCCGAGGTTTGAACCACCTCTGGGACGGCGGGATCAGCGGCGCGAGCGGCCCCCGGGGTGCAGGGGGGGCGGGGGGTGATCGAACCCCGGGGGGTGCCCCCACGGTGGCCTGGCCCGCGATCGGGGCCCCCCGCTCAGTCTCCGGGCCAGTGCCCTGGGTGCACTATTTTCCTCCGCGGCCGCCACGGCCTCCGCCATGGCGGAAGCGGAAGAGAACCCCACATCGCGCATGCGCCGGCAGTGACGTCAGCAGCCAGCTGCCGCTGACATCACTGCCGGCGCATGCGCCGACCGGCGAAAGCCTTTCGGCCAGCCCCGCTGCCGGGGGCGCCGGTTTTTTGTGCCAGTCTTCTGGTGAAAACCGCTCCGGCGCGGGGCTGGCCCCCAAAGGTGGGGAGAATTCCCCACCTTTGGGGAGGCCCGACCCCTGAGTGGTTGGCGCTACTCCCCTACGCCGGCACCCTCCGTCACGCCGGGTAGGGGAGAATGCCGCCCTGTATGTGCGACAAGTGACGAAGGCATCACAATTTCCATACAAGATGTGCGATATCTCAGCGAGACTGACTTTTCTCCGCTCGTATGTACAGAGGCACTGGACAATCAAAGTGAGGCTACTAATGACTCCAATGACACCGTGTTAATTCAAACCTCATCCACTCGAGCCTCTGCACAAGAAAATGCATTCCTGAACGTTTTGACTCCGGACAGGGAGCATCAAGACACCTCAGATGATTCAAGTGACACCTCAGGTAAGAACATAAGAACTAGGAGCAGGAGTAGGCCATCTGGCCCCTTGAGCCTGCTCCGCCATTCAATGAGATCATGGCTGATCTTTTGTGGACTCAGCTCCACTTTCCGGCCCGAACACCATAACCCTTTATCCCTTTATTCTTCAAAAAACTATCTATCTTTACCTTAAAAACATTTAATGAAGGTGCCTCAACTGCTTCACTGGGCCAGGAATTCCATAGATTCACAACCCTTTGGGTGAAGAAGTTCCTCCTAAACTCAGTCCTAAATCTACTTCCCCTTATTTTGAGGCTATGTCCCCGAGTTCTGCTTCCACCCGCCAGTGGAAACAACCTGCCCGCATCTATCCTATCTATTCCCTTCATAATTTTAAATGTTTCTATAAGATCCCCCCTCATCCTTCTAAATTCCAACGAGTGTGTACACTGGCCACAGGGGCTCCATACAATAGCCAAACCCATGAAATGAACTTCTGCCAAAATCCAAATCTCCCAAACAGCTCAAAACGGTACTCCACCTTGTTGAACGCTTTCTCAGCATCCATAGATATAATCAGCGCTGATTTGGGGGCTGGAGAGGATAACATTCAGCACACGCCCTATATTAACTGAAAACTGCTGCCCCTTAACAAAACCTGTCTGGTCGTCTGCAATTACTTCTGGGACACAAGCCTCCAATCATAGCATCAGCACTTTGGCCAATAGCTTGGTGTCCATGTTCAAAAAAGAGATGGGCCAATATAATCCACATTCCATGGGGTTCTTAACCTTTATGCAAGATGACGGAGAAAGAGACCTGCAAAAGTGAGTCAGGCAATGAGCCCCGGGCCAAAGAATCATTGAACATATCTACTATCAATGGTACCAAGTGGACTGCAAACCTCTTATGAAATTCGATGGGGAACCCATCTGGACAAGGGTTCTTTCCTGTTGCATCAGCCCAATGCCCTTCAGTACTTCCTCAGGGCTTAATAGGGCCTCCAACTCCCTCTTTCTCTCTCTCTCCACGTCCAGGAAGGACAACCCATCTAGGAATTCCAACATGTCCGATCGACTCCCCGGGGGCTCTGATCTTTAGCGATCCTCGTAAATAATGCTCACATGCCGAATTAACCTCCATTGGGGCGGAAACCAAGCTGCAGCCCGAGTCCCTAATCTGTACGGTCTCCCGGGGAGCCGCCTGCCACCTCAACTGGTGAACCAAAAGATGGCCTGCCTTCTCCCAGTACTCATAAACCACCCCCTTGAGTGCCACAGCTGGACATCCGCCTCTCTGTGGACACCAGATCCAGCTGCATTTGCAGCTACTTCCTGGAGTAGAGTCCTCAGACTCAGGACTCTGGAGTAGGGTCCTCCGAATAGCAGCAATCCGTCTCCAAAATTGCACCCACCAGTTGCTGCCATTCTCCCCTCACAGCCCTATTGAAATGCACCTTATAGGAGATTACCTCCCACTTACAATCAGCTTTAAGGGCCTTCCACAGCATGGAGGAAGAAACTGAGCTGTTCCTATTTAACCTAATATAGTCCCCGATGGTCGCAGATACACGCTCACAAAACCCTTTCTCTGATGGTAACGCCACATCTAACCTCCACAGAGAGCGCTGAATGGGATCTATCTCCAGCACGAGGTCCACAAAGTGTGAAGCGTGGTCAGAGATTACAATTGCTGAATATTCTGCCCTTTTAATCCACAGGAACAGGGACCTACCCAGTAGAGGGAAGCCAATCCTGGAATAGACCTGATGCACATAGGAAAAGAACAAAAACCCCTATTGTCTGAGTGCAGAAATCTCTACGGGTCTACTAGTCTGCCCCCCCCCCCCCCCCCCCCCACCCCCCCACCCCACAACCATCTGCTCTATAAAGGCTAGAAGCGCCTTCACCACTCCTGATAGAACTAACGGTTTAGGTATGGACCGACCCACTTTAGGATCCAGTGCACAATTGAAGTCACCTCCCAGAACCAGCTGGTCCATGTTTAGATCAGGAATGGAAGCCAACAAATTCTTAATAAATGCCAAATTGTCCTAGTTGGGGGCATAGACATTTATCAGTACCACCAATATACCCGCCAGAGACCCACTGACCACCACGTATCTACCATGTTTGGATTGTCATGTGAGGAGGCCTCTGATATACCTGGCGGAGCCTCAGCCTCCCTGTGAATGCCAGAGGGCCATGGCCTGACAAGCTCTGATCCATCCCCTCCAATCACATGCTTTTCTTTCATCTTCATTCAAACCAAGCTAGCACACAACAAATACAGGAAAGCCCAGACCAGGGAAGGGATGACTGAGATCATTTTCCTTACCAAGGGCAGCACGGTGGCACAGTGATTAGCATTGCTGCCTACGGCACTGAGGACCTAGGTTCGCATCCTGGCCCTGGGTCACTGTCTGTGTGGAGTTTGCACATTCTCCCCGTGCCTGCGTGGGTTTCACCCCTACAACCTAAAGATGTGCAGGATAGGTAGATTGGCCACTCTAAATTGCCCCTTAATTGGAAAAAATAATTGGGTATTGTAAATTAATTTTTTTTAAATTGTCCTTACGAAATTGAGAGGCTGTAGCCAACCTTTCTGGGGAGAAGAGGGGAGCTGTGAGCTCCACGCTGCCTCCTTGCTAGCCCCCAGCAAAACAGGGAAATCGATGGATGTGTTGCACCAGTTTTCCTGGCGTAAAAGATCACCATTTTCACGGCGGCGTGGGGATTTAGTCTCCCAAATGGAGAATCCAGCCCATGGTCTCAGTGTGGGCGCCCATTTTAAGCAGCTGACAGGAGCCGCCATATTGTGCTAGAAATGTGGCACTTAACATGACCCTAGGCAATGTCCGGCCTTTGAAAAAGTTTGTTTCAAATGCGGCCATGTTGGTCATTTTGCGAAACTGTGCTTTTCGCGTCCTACAGTGGACCAGATCAGATCAGTTGACACAGTGGATGAGATGTCTCTGGACGAACAATTCTTCATCAATCTCATTGCAACCAAGGACCAGAAAAGCCCGACCCATAAAGATTAAGATATAATCTTAAAAAATAACAGCAGTGGTAAGGACAAACCTGAACCCATCAAAACCAGATGGAAAACGATGGTGTTATTAAATGACTCATTGGTACGATGCAACCTCAATATTCGAACGAGAGATAACCTCCTCAGTCGATTTGTTTTGCGAATGTTGTACATGGAGCCGAAAGTCATTGATTGGCCGGGACTGCCGGTACACTACAGTACAACAAAGATGGAGACGTTCGGAGAATGTGAACTTCGGCTTTGCATACAAGACATAGTGTACATGTTACCATTTTATACGGTGGACTTGAAAATCGAGTCCATTCCTTAGTTGAGCTACTGTATGCTCCAGAAGATGGGTGGCTAGCTGAGCTCAACAGATCCCAGCAAATTGTAATAATGCAGTAAGTTGATGATGATTCAGCAGAAATCTAGGCAAAAGATAATGAATCAAATGAAGAAAAGGAAGAGCCAAAGAGCATTCCAGATTTCCGGTTAACAGTTTTCAAGAAGGTGTATGTACTTAGTGGCATGATACAGGAGCATGATGAGCCCATATTAAAGCATCTACAAGATGTGAATGTTAAGTGTTCAGAGCATGAGAAGCGGAGGAGCTTCACTCTGGAGTTTACGTTCGAGCCTAATGAGTACTTTCCAAATGAGGTGATTATGAAAATATACCAGATGGAATCGCAGACTGACAAGCTTGAATCTTCATTCCCTGGTGAGCTAGGAATAATAGAGTGCACCGGCTGCAACATTGACTGGAAGAAAGGGAAAAATGTCACGTTGAAAATAGTTAAAATCAAGCCGAAGCACAAAGGTCAAAGTACTTGTAGAAAGGTTCCAAAAACTGTACCGAATGACTCATTCTTTGATTTCTTCAGTCCTCCTGAGCTTCCACAGAATGGAATGTTAAGCAAAGGTTCATCAGCAAAACACGATGCTGACTTTGAAATCGGCTACATCCTGCACAAACACATAATTCCGTGCGCCATATTGTATTTTACAGGGGAAATTATTGTAAACGATGCTGAATCCGACGATAAATACTACAAAGACGTATAAGGTGACAGCGAAGATGATGTGAAAAGTAATGGCGTGCAAGGTGAGCCAGATGAAGACCAATATGAAATGCTCATGAATCTATTTAGCTGGAGCAATGACGAGATTAATGAAAAGGCCAAGAAGCGCTACTCCAGTGGTTTCGCGGGAATGACGAGGTGATCACAAGGGACACCCAGACCCAACTGAGAAGGCCGAGACTTTTGAGAGGGTGAACTCAAAAATAACAAGTGAGATCGCAGTGGCTGATACCTTGGAGGAACAGTTTCTGGACAAGCTAGTAATAGACAACATTGTACCAATTCTAGAAATGCTTACTCCAGAGACACTTGGTGAATCGTTTCAGGCCTTTGAAGTGGTTCCAGTAGTCGACGCTCTGATCGGCGAGGCTTGGCAATCATGACCTCACCTTCTTCTCTTTTACTTTTGTCAGAGGCGATCCCATGAGGGAGGCACAATGAGCTGTGTGAAAGGGACAGACACTGACCAGGCATATCATGTCCATGGACAGCCGATTTAAATGTGTTTATATTGTTTAAGCATATCACAAATGTATAAAGTTAAAATAGTAATCATGTTTGTAAACAAACATCTATACCTCCTAAGAAAGGGGGATGTGGTGATATGCCTGTAAATAATATTACATGTACTCAGCATTGTGACCTCCCACCAGCAGGTGGCTCAGCAGTGTGACCTCCCACCAGCATGTGGTGCAAGATATCAGTCGGGTGACATCCAGCCAGCCCCAGGCGGTTGTAAGAAGTACAGAAGGACAGTCGCGCATAAGTTAAGTTCCAGGAGAGTCTGGAGAAAACCCTGTAATAACTAAGTCTGTGTAAGGTTCATATTGTTACTTAACCGTGTGTACATAAATAAAACATTGTTCTGATTTAGACATCAGCAGTTCTGTTGTATCATTGCTAGATAAGATAACAGAACACAAGAAGTGGCACGATGAGAGTTTAATACTGAAGGGAGTTAAGGGAGGACTGTTTTGATGCTCAATCTATATTGCAAGAGGATATCATTCACATTGGTTTCAAGCTGGGCTGCAGCAGAGCTTTAGCAGTAGGAAACGTGGTTCTGATGCACCTGAAAATAAATGTTGGTGCTGACAAGGGCAGGCTCTGTGGCGGTAGATGTCGCAGGCTGAGGAATGCAGCATTGTAGTCTGTCAGATCCCATACACATTTCTCTAAAAGATATTTGACTGAGCAAACCACCTGTACTGCCAGACTGTTTGACTGTGGGTATCAGGGGCTGTTCATGGTATGCTCAAAGACCCCCTGTGTGTGCAAAGTTGGGAAATTCCACAGAGACAAATTGGCGAATTTCATCTGTCATGAGTCTCTGCGGAAGCCACATGTGGTCAAGTGTCTCTGAAGCTTGATGGTTACTGTTTTACTCGTAATATTTGTCAAGTAGTCGAGTTCAAACCACCCAGAATATGAATCAATTAAGACTAAATATTGTTTACCGTTCCACTCAAAGATGTCAGCTGTTGTGATGACCTTCAGAGTTCCAGGACCTCATGTAAATGCTGCAGTCCCTTAGCTTGATGCCGCTTGAGTGCATTGCATGATGCGCATCTGGATATTTCCCTTTCCATGTCTGCGTACATGGAGAGATTCCTTAGCCCTCTATCTGGTTGCTTCCAACCCAGATGGCCCTTGGTGCAGTTGTGTGTCGTACCTCTGGAGGGCAGTAGCGATGACAAATCACTGACCATGCAGAATGAGTCCATCCTGTATGGTTAGTTCATCTCCAAGGGCGAAGAATGTGTGGAGCTTATGGGTAAGCTTCCTTGAGGATTCTGGCCAGGCCATCAAGGCAATGTTGTGCAGTTTCCTGCATGTGATGCCTGCCTGTAAAGCCTGCTTGAGTTCCTGAATTCGACAAGAGGACTTCTATTGCCATGATATCTATATCTTCCTCATGATCTGCCTGGTCTGTGGTGGGTAATAAAGGTCTGGAGAGGGCATCAGCCAATACAGGTCCTTTCCACATTTGCAAATGACGCTGAGGATGTAACGTTGCAACTTAATCCTCGTGTGTTGGAGCCTTGCAGACACAGTGTGGAGAGGCTTCTCTAAGATAGTTATGAGTGGCTGGTGATCGGTTTCAACAGTTGCAGGACAACCATTTATGAAGTCATGAAATTTATGACAGGCAAAGACTAAGGCAAGAATTTTGTTTTCAATCTGTACATAATGAGTCTCAGTGTTAGTGAGAGCCCTTGAAGCAAGATGCAGATGCAGACTGCACCAAGTCCATGCTTGGAGGAGTCTGCTGATATGAGTACAAGTGCTCGAATGACAAAGTATTGTCATACTGATGGGGCTGCAAGCACTTGATTAAGTCTGTTGAAGACTGCTGTGTGGTGCTCTTGCCAAACCCATTCAACTTCCTGGTGGAGAAGTTGATGAAGAGGCCCAGTGACCTCACTATAACACGGGATAAACTCTGATTGTTCGTTGAACATACAAATACTGATAGCTACTTGTAAGTTAAGTCTTTCTCTCACAGCAGCTGCTGGCGGACTAAATAGCTACATATTCCACAAGCTACCCGATCCCAGATTAAGTCTTCAGGAAGAGTTCCGAATGCACATTTCTTTGTCAATATTTTTAGGGCGCCATGTCAGATTGTATTGACTCATCAGAACCAATCATTTTCTCGTGAGAGATTCTTTCAGAATTATCGTAGGGTCTTATTTTTCCTCCAGTGTCTGGAAAGTACCTTTTTCAACTTGTCAGAGAATGCAGCACCACAGTAAATATGCCTCTCCTTCTGGAATTTTTCCCATCTATTCGCAATATTGTAATTAAAGGCAAATGTATCGATGCAGCAAAGTCCGTGTGCAATCCTACAGAAGTTAAAGAAATTTGGCGTGACCAGTAAGTTTTTTAATTGAGTGCGGGGCGGATTTCGGGCCTAGGGCCGCTCGGGAACTTACCTCCATAGGAATTCCAGGAGCAGTCAGGAATCAAGGGAGCAGTGTCCAGAGGGCGGAGCCTCGCGACCAGTAAGTGTTTAAACTGAGCGGGGGGCGGATTTTGGGCCTGGTGTAGCTCGGGAACTTACCTCCACAGGAACTCCAGGAGCAGTCAGGAATCGTGGGAGCAATGTCTCGTAAGTGTTTAAACTGAGCGCCGGGTGACATCACACTTGCAAAAGAGAAAGTGGCTCCTGATTGGCTCACAATAAATCAGGTGACTCATGTCCTTAACCCTTTCATTCCTGGGCTCACCAGAGTTGATTCTGAGTTACGTTTTCTAAGGTAAGAGTTTTTATTTTATTCTTCTTCTCACAGTTACTTGAGGTTAGCAAGCTAGATTTAATATTGAATAACTACCTGTAGTAACCAGAGACACATTACATTTTTTGGGGGCCTATTAGCGAAAACAGTAGCAGTAATTTTTTATTAAGGGCTTTAGTATTTAGTTTTTTTGTAAAAAATCTCACAACAAAAAGAGGGAGAGATGTCAATTGGTGGGGTTGTGTGCCACTCCTGCACGATGTGGGACATCATGGACACTTCCAAGTGTCCCTGAGGACTACTTTTGTGGCCGGAGAAATGCCGGGGGGGTGGGAATCGCATCCCGCCGGTCATTGGCCGTTGGCAGCGGCCTCCCCGGCGATTCTCCGCCCCGCAATGGGACAAGTGGCCGCCTGTTTTCAGCCAGTCCCGCCAGTGTGAATTACACCAGGTCCCTACCGGCGGGACCTGGCTCTGCGGGCGGCCTGCAGAGTCCATGAGGGGGCGTGGGGGCCCCCCACGGTGGACTGGTCTGCGATCGGGGCCCACCAATCCGCGGGCAGGCCTGTGCCGTGGGGGCACTCTTTCCCTCCGCGCCGGCCAGTGTAACGGTCCACCATGGCCGGCGGGGAGAAGTCCCCTGTGCATGCGCTGGGATGACACCAGCACGCGCTGCCACTCCCGCCATGTGCCAACTTGGGCCGGCCGGCAGAGGCCCTTTGGCGTCAGTTGGCGCGGCATCCAGCCCTTCGGGCCAGCTGGCGCGGCACCAGCCCCTGAAGGTGTGGATGATTCCGCACCTTCAGGACAGCCCAACGGCGGAGTGGTTCATGCCACTCCTCGGCACCGGTATGGCCCGCGCTGCCGGTTAGGGGAGAATCCCGCCTGTGGTCGCATCCAAGGTACAGGAAGGTAGATGGGTGACCACCAGATGGGGTAGGCAGACAGTACAGGGAACTCCTATGGCTGTCCCCCTATCTAACAAGTATGCCGTTTTGGATACTGAGGAGGGGGAAGGTCCAACAGGGGACAGCAGCAGTAGTGGCCAGAGAGAAGGCACCACGACTAACCCAACTGCACAGACGGGAAGTACAAAGCGTAGAAAAGCAAGAGTGGTAAGGGATTCAATAGTCAGGAGCACAGATAGGCGCTTTTGTGGCCACAAAAAGGACTCCAGGTAGTTTGTCTCCCTGGTGCCAGGGTCCTGGATGTCTCTGAGCGGGTACAAAGTATCCTAAAACGGGACGGAAATCAAACAGAGGTCATTGTCCACATTGGTATGAATGACATAGGTAGAAAGAGTAGCAAGGTCCTGCAATTTAGGGAGCTAGGTAGAAATTAAAAAGCACAAACTCTAGGGGAGTAATCTCAGGATTACTCCCCGTGCCACATGCTCGTGAGGCTAGCAACCGGGATATAGTGCAGTTGAATACGTGACTAAAAAACTGGTGCAGGAGGGAGGGCTTCAGTTTTTTGGATCACTAGGATGTCTTCCAGGGAAGATGGGGCCTGTACAAGAAGGACGGGTTACACCTGAACTGGAGGGGCACCAATATCCAGGCTGGGAGGTGTGTTAGTATGGTTTGGGTGGGTTTAAACTAATTTGGCAGGGGGGTGGGAATCAAGACAGTAAGCCAGCAAGTGTAGAGACCGGGGACGAACATGGTACCAGGGTCAGGCTGGCTAAGAGGAAGGGTAGGCTGGGGAGATCGAACCCAGTGAGACTGGAGGTCTGGAGTGTATCTGCTTCAATGCACGGAATATAACAGATAAGGCAAATGAATTTAAAGCTTTGATTCATGCGTGGAATTTGGATGTGGTTGCTGTAACTGAGGCTTGGTTAAAAAAGAGACAGGACTGGCAGCTAAATATTCCAGGGTTTAGGCGAGACACGGAGGAAGGTAAAAGAGGTGGGGGGGGGAGTTGCAATACTAGTTAGGGAACATATTACAGCTGTACAGGTGAACTAGCTGGATGGATCCAGAACTGGCTTGGCCATAGAGGACAGAGGGTAGCAGTGGAAGGGTGTTTTTCCGAATGGAGGGCTGTAACTAGTGGTGTTCCACAGGGATCAGTTCTGGGACCTCTGCTCTTTGTAATCCATATAAATGACTTGGAAGAAAACATATTGGGACTGATTAGCAAGTTTGCGGATGATACTAAGATTGCAGGAGTTGCAGATAGTGATGAAGATTGTCAGAGAATACAACAGCATATAGATAGGCTGCAAAATTGGGCAGAGAAATGGCAGATGGAATTTAACCCGGGCAAATGCGAGGTGATGCATTTTGAACATAGAACAAAGAACATACAGTGCAGCAGGAGGCCATTCGGCCCATCGAGTCTGCACCGACCCACTTAAGCCCTCACTTCCATCCTAGCCCCATAACCCAATAACCCCTCCTACCTTTTTGGTCACTAAGGGAATTTTATCATGGCCAATCCATCTAACTCGCACGTCTTTGGACTGTGGGAGGAAACCGGAGCACCCGGAGGAAACCCATGCAGACACAGGGAGAGCGTGCAGACTCCGCACAGACAGTGACCCAGCGGGGAATCAAACCTGGGACCCTGGTGCTGTGAAGCCACAGTGCTATCCACTTATGCTACTGTGCTGCCCTTAATTGGTAGATCCAATTCAATTGGGAGCTATAAAATAAATGGCAGAACCATCAGGAGCATAGAGACACAGAGAGATCTTGGCGTGTAGGTCCACAAATCCTTACAAGTGGCAGCACAGGTGGAAATGGTGGTAAAGAAAGCATATGGCATACTTGCCTTCATAGGACGGGGTATCGAGTATAAAAGCACAAAAATTATGTTACAATTATATAGAACATTGGTTAGGCCACATTTGGAATATTGTGTCCAATTCTGGTCACCGTACTACCAGAAGGACGTGGAGGCTTTGGAGAGAGTACAGCAAAGGTTTACCAGGATGTTGCCTGGTATGGAGGGTATTAGCTACGAGGAGAGATTGAATAAACTGGTATTGTTCTCCCCAGAGAGATGGAGGCTGAGGGGCGACCTGATAGATGTTTATAAAATTATTAGGGGTATAGATGGGGTGAACAGTTGAAGGCTTTTTCCCAGGGAGGAAATTACAATTACAAGGGGCACAAGTTCAAGGTGAGGGGGAAAGGTTCAGTGGAGATGTGCGGGGGAGGTTATTTTACGCAGGGTGGTGGTGGCCTGGAATGCACGATCAAGTGAGGTGGTTGAGGCAGATACGTTATCTGGAGAGGCACATGAACAGACGGGGTATAGAAGGATACAGGCTGTTGGTCTAGATAGGACACGTGGTCGGCGCAGGCTTAGAGGGCCGAAGGACCTGTTCCTGTGTTGTATTGCTCTTTGTACTTCGGTACTTGTAACAATAAATCAATCAATCAATTAATACTGGCAACCTCCAATACCATGTAGATGTTATGGGTCCCCTGAATCACTGGCAACAAGGTAGTTTATTCACTCGCGCTGCAGCTGCTTAAACGCTTGTGCTCTGCCCACGTTCCTGGGAATAACCGAGGTCCGCAGTCCTGCCACATGACCTCCTTTGTAGCCATGCCGTCACGTTCTCACGCGACCACTGGGTCTACACGAATGAAAGATGAATATTTTTCACCTTATTTCAAAGCTTTCCTTTGTTCTTTCTGTTGTCATTTGGCAATACACTCCAGCAAAAGAAACAGAAACTTACTTTTCACGTATTAAATTTATAGTCAGTGTGGGTACCAGGCTTCTTAAGAATGTGCAAAATACATTTTGGTGACAAACAACACATTGCCCTCTACTCAGGCCTTGAAGGTTTATTTATGAGATACAGACAACTGGTGCAACATAGATTGAGAAATCCTCTGCAATAAAGTGAAGAAATCTAATACCCATTTTTCTACCACAGAACTTATACTATTACAAAAGTGAGATTCAATCATAACATCAGAGAATGCCTGTGGCAAAAAAAGGGACATTTTGGAAGGGAAATACATGTTCCCATTGCCTGAGTCATTGGTTCAAGTTACAAATCAAAAGCTAGCAATTCCTCAAATTCCAATCCTACCAGGTTTGCCAAATGGAATTTAGAGCACACCTCATTATATTGAAATAATAGAAAGTACTATTCACTGCACACCAAGACCGGTTTGAACTGGGTTTTTTGCATTACTAATAACAGGAGTTTACATCCAGCCACTGGGCTTCATTCCTTCAGCGCACTGTTAAATAAAGGAGTGCAAACTCCTTGAGATATCAGGGCACTGCAATCAAGAAAACAGAATCTTGTTCTGTACACTTACCAGTTTAATTAGCATAATGCATATTTTATTACCTCTCCATTTAGTTCCAATTCCCCTCCCTCATTGCCTCACTTAATTTGAGTTGAGTGTTTACGATGTTCTCCAAAACCTTGTGACCAGTCACTAGGAGATGGCCAAGCAAGGCCCTGAATGGCTCAGTCTCCAATACTCAAACTGTTCATTGTTAAGAAGCTGGCAGCTGCCCAGAAACTCCCCTTGACATGACAGCAGAGATTAGGACTGCATTACACTTCATTGCCTATTGTTAAAGAAAACATTTCAAAATTGGATTAATTAATGTGATTGACTCCTCTCAATTGATCATTTACCTAATGCAAAAATGGTAGATTCAACATTTTTTTTTAAATAGGTCATCATTAACATTCACTTCACAGACTCACAGTGGAGTTATTAAAGGGCCACTGCTTCAGGATTTTAAAAAAATGAAAATGTTATTTTGTGCTGGGGGAAAGAACCAAGTGTTCTGCTCATTTTCTGTCACAACGAGATACTTACAAATTACATAATGATGCAGATCAGCACAGTTGTGCCACTTCATTGTGTATTAAGAAGCAATGTAACAGAAAAAACTTGAAAATCCTTTTATTATGGAAGCAGTCATTGTCTCCTGATAGCTAATTCAAATTGCCTAACGATATGACCAAGCCCTTGGAATATGCTTGTTGGTTTAAATGTAAAAGAATTATTGTTTATGGCATCTTAATGGCTGTGTTTCCCAGTGTCATGACATTCATCACTCTGTCAGATGATCTTTTAATCTAACAAACTGGATCCTTTTCAACAGGCTAATGAATACAAAATCCGCCTGCACTGTTTACACTGTGTGAGAATGTATTCAATGGGCAATGGAGTAGAATGTTAAACAAAGTTGTTCCTGTCAACAATAAAACTGCTGAAGTGTCCAAGTCTTCCACAACTGACGGTTCAACTTGTAACCCCTATGCATTGCGCAAAGTATTAAGTTCTAGCACAAGATCGCTTTTACATGCCAGAAGGAGAATTGAGCAAAAAAAAATTGAATCTTTGTAATTCAAAGAAGGTAAAGTTGTTCTTTCATGAATGGATAAGTAATTCTTCAAACTATGCTAAGATTCTATGATTGACAGCAAAGAAAATCAAAGAGATAGAGGATTAATCTTATCGAACTATATGCAACATTGTGATATTTAATAAAAGCAAATTACTGCGGATGCTGGAATCTGAAACGAAAGTGAAAATGCTGGAAAATCTCAGCAAGTCTGGCAGCATCTGTAGAGAGAGAAAAGAGCTAACGTTTCGAGTCCGATGACTCTTTGTCAAAGCTCAGCTTTGACAGAGTCATCGGACTCGAAACGTTAGCTCTTTTCTCTCACTACAGATGCTGCCAGACTTGCTGAGATTTTCCAGCATTTTCCCTTTCATTGTGATATTTAAATCTGGTCCAAATGATTTATGTCAAGCCACAAGGCATAAAGTTTGATCTGCTGTTCTCAAATTACGAATGAATCCTGAGGTTAGTTGAAAGCAGGTTCAACACCAAATTCTCTATGCTGTAGTTTAATCTAAAAATATTTTCTACTGAGGTGCTGTACCAAAGAAACTGTAAATGTACATCAAACGTTAGCGAACCACTTATAATGTAGCCAGTTTGTCTATTTACTGCATAACAAAAATAGGTGGAGTGTATGATTGCGCATCATGAGTCATGTTATTATGGAGACTATGGAGTACAAAACTGCTGTGTATCACCAGACAGGATGCACTCGTGTAATCATTAGACAGATGATACGAGCAGTGCTGGAGACCAGGCCTGTTAGCTAACCTCCCAGACATTGTTGAATAGTTTCATCATTTCAAAAAGAAGAACCCATCTAATTGCATTACCAATCCTCTTTGTGTGGTTGGGATATTTCTGTAAGGTAGAAAACATAACAGCAAGGGCTGAATTGAATTGTTCATGAGAGGTCTCAGTGGCCACAATGATGTAAAATCTCTTTTGCTGCTTGATTTGCCTATTAGGTAGTGTAGTATTCTCACATTAAAGCCAATGAAAACAATTTCCATTGTGTCCACAAACCACCAATTTCTTCAAAGGGTCTGAAAAGATGCACTTTCACAGACTTCAAAGGTGCACTTTCACAGAACACAAAAGGTATTTATTAATAAGTAAACAACAGCTTCCTGGCTGTAGCTAGCTCCCAAAATGTCTCCTTGCCTCTGAGCCTTTCTCACTATGGGGGGATTCCACAGTCTGACTCCCAATTGGTCACACAGACCATGGGACCCTTACTTTGCTGTGTTTCCCTTAAAACGACAATCACCACATCCTTCCCTCTTTAAGTCCTTTATACAATCTTCAGTAACTAATTCACTCGGTCCTAAATACTAACTAAACATTATGTACATGAATTGGACAATCATAAATCAAGTCTTTGAAAGGTTTTCCGTTCCTTATAGAGCGCCAAAATTGTGTTGTCTGAGATGCATCCACAAGCTTCTGCACTGTAAATTCTATGTCTGTGTCTAAGCTCGATGCTACCAAGAACGACAATAGCGGGAACCTCTTCTGGCACAGGCGAATCATCACTATTTGCTTCCACGACATTGGTTCTGTCGATAACTGATCAATCAGGTACATCAGGTTCAAAAGCATTTCTGGATGGCAACATTGACTGCTGGAGCCCTGGAGCAGATTAACAAGGTGTTTGAGGAGTTTTATAGGGACTTGTATAAGTCAGAGCCACGAGAAGATGAGCGGGAGGTGAGGGAGTTCCTGGGGCATTCGAGTGCCCGAAGTTGGGTGAAATGGAGAAGGCGGGGCTGGAGGAGCCAGTGGAGAAAGAGGAAGTGAAGGTGGCAATCGGGAAAATGCAGATGGGGAAGGCGGGTGAGACGGATGGGTTCCCAGTGGAATTTTCCAAGAAATTTAAGGACAACCTGACACCATTGCTGGTGGATATGTTCGAGGACGCAATGGTCAGGGAATACTTACTGAAAATGATGGGACATGCCTCCATCTCGTTGCTGCTTAAGAAGGATAAGAACCTAGTGGAGTGTGTGTCGTATAGGCCCATATCTCTGCTGAATGTGGAAGCCAAGATATTGGCAGGTGCTGGCATTAAGGCTGGAGGTATGCTTTCCAAGGCTGATTGAGGAGATTCAAACAGGGTTCGTTAAGGGCAGACAGTTATCATCGAATGTGAGGCAGCTGCTGAATGCGGTGCTTTCTCCAGCAGAGGGAAGCGATTGGTGGCGGTGGTGGCACTGGATGCACAGAAGGCATTTGATTAGGTGGAGTGGTGTTAACTGATTGCATGTGTTGGAAAAATTGGCGATTGGGCTGACATTTGTGGCATGGGTGGGGTTGCTGTATAAGGAGCCGATCGCGCGCACGAATGGTATGAATTCAGTGTATTTTTCATCACACTGGGGAAAGAGGCAGGAGTGCCTCATGTCCCCCCTTCTATTTGCGTTGGCGCTCGAGCCCTTGGCCATTGCACTGAGGAGCTCAGAGGTGGAAGCGGTTAGTGAAGGGGGGGCGGGGCGGTGTGGAACATAGGGGCCGGGATTCTCCATCTCTTAAGGGCAGCACGGTAGCATTGTGGATAGCACAATTGCTTCACAGCTCCAGGGTCCCAGGTTCGATTCCGGCTTGGGTCACTGTCTGTGCGGAGTCTGCACATCCTCCCCGTGTGTGCCTGGGTTTCCTCCGGGTGCTCCGGTTTCCTCCCACAGTCCAAAGATGTGCAGGTTAGGTGGATTGGCCATGATAAATTGCCCATAGTGTCCAAAATTGCCCTTAGTGTTGGGTGGGGTTACTGGATTATTGGGATAGGGTGGAGGTGTTGACCTTGGGTAGGGTGCTCTTTCCAAGAGCCGGTGCAGACTCGATGGGCCGAATGGCCTCCTTCTGCACTGTACATTCTATGATAATCTCGCCAGCTGCCCAATGGGGTTTCCCAATGTGGGCCTCTCACACCGTCGGGAAATCCCTGAGCTGCCGGCAAAACCGAGAATCCCGACAGCGGAGAATCCAGCCCACGGTATCTTTGTGTACAATGATTTGTTGTTTACATTTCAGAGCCGGGCTCCTCGGTGGGGAGCATAATGAGTTTGCTACAACGATTTGGGGCGTTTTCAGGATATAAGCTGAATTTGAGGAAAAGTGAATGTTTTGTGGTTTCCTCTCCAGGTGCAGGGGCTGGGATAATCTTCCTCTGTCATTGACGGGCTTGGTACAGTTGGTGTAGATGAACATTCTACTGCAATTTTTGTTTCTGTTTCATTGCCTGACGATCTTTTTGCCTGAGGAGTTTTCAAGGGATGGATAGGCTGATCTCGTTTGCCTGGGTGGGAAGGTGGCCAGGAAAAGGAAGGCGGTGCTTCCAAAGGCACAGCAGTTGGAGTGGATTTGGCCTCTCGAATCGGATGTATTCTTGTGGGCAGCGAATACAGAGAAGGTTATGGGATGAAATAAGGAGGCGTGGGCTTTGTGGGTGAGGATGTAGGCAGGCTCATGCAGGGGGTCGGGTTTGTGGGCGCTGGCAATGGTGCCGCTCCCGTTGGCTCCAGGAAGTAGACGGTGAGTCCGGTGGTGGTGGCCACACTGAAGATTTGGAGGCAGTTTAGGCAGCATTTTAGTTTGGGAGTGGAGTTGGGAAGGATGCCGATCAGGGGAAATCATGGATTTGAGCCAGGGAGGATGGATGTGAGGTTCCGGGGATGGGAGGAGAGGGGAATCAGGGAGATGAAGGATTTGTTTCTGGTGGGGGTGCGGTTTGCGAGCTTGGAGGAGCTGAATGAGACGTTTGGGTTGGGGCAGGGGGAGTGTTTCCGGTACATGCAGGTGCGGGAATTTGCAAGGAAGGTCTTCCCGACCTTCCCGATAGCGCCCATCTCTTTGTTGTTGTAAGGGGCACTGTCAACAGGGGGGCTGGAGAGGGTGTTGTCTCGGCAATTTATGGGAGGATTTTGGAAGAGGATAAGGTGTCTAAGGAGGATGTTACGGTTAAGTGGGAGGAGAAGTTGAAGATAGCATTGGAGGAGGCAATGTGGTGTGAGGTGCTGCGGAGGGTGAATGCCTCGACCTCACGTCCGCACATGACAAAGTCAAGAATGAACCAGTTGTTTGAGGGAGTGGAGGATATCTGTGAGCGGTGTGAAGGTGTCCTGCGAATCATATGCATACGCTTTGGTCCTGCCCGAAGCTTGAAAGGTTTTGGAGCGATGTTTTCAGCGTCATTTCCGGGATTTTGCATGTAGATGTGGAGCCTGGATCTCTGGAAACCATATTTGGGGTGTTGGACAGGCCGGGGCTATAGGCGGGAATGGGGGAAATTTTTTTTGCCTTTGCCTCGCTGATTGCTCGCAGTCGGGTCCTGTTGGGGTGGAAGTCAGCTTCTCCAGCCTGTACCTCCTGCAGGCGTTATTAACCCTGGAGACGGTGAAATTTACCCGGGGGGGGGGGGGGGGGTCGGTGATGGTTTCCACAAAAGATGGGGTTTGTTCATTCTGCATTTTGGAGAGATGGTTACTGACGACTGCTGGGGGAGGGGCGAAATGGAGGGCAAAGGGAGGGAGGGAAGGGGGGAGGGAAGGGGGTTAGGTATGGATGGGTAGGTGGATGGTTCAATGTGTTGGGTGGGGTTATTGTTGTCAAATGTAAAATGTTGAAAATTTGAAATAAAAATACTTTAAAAAAAAACACTGACTGCTGGCGTGTCTCTCCACTCCTCAAGTGGTTCTTGTGTTTGTAAATGTTCCGACCCTCCACGTCCACGTGGTAAGGAAGAGGTCTGACCTTAGAAACAATGAGGTGAATTCTCCGTTTGGGAGACTATGGTGTGACACGCCGTCAGGATTCTCCATTCCGCTAGCTAGTCAATGGGGTTTCCCATTGTGGGGCAGCCCCACGTCGTCGGGAAGCCCCCGGCCTGCCGGTAAAATGGAGAATCCTGACGGCGGACAATTCAGTCCTATGTTCTACCATTGGAGAAAAATTACAACTGATTTACGATCCCCCTGGGAGTACAAATCGGAATGCAATTCTGTATCCCTTGCCTGCAGATTTATCTATGGTGAGGAATATGAGGGAATCCCTGTTCTCTGTCTGGTATAGGAATGCCTACTCTTGCTTCCCAGAGTATGATGACAATTCAATTCATTCTTATGGGTAAAGAATGGTTTAATTGCCTCAGGAACTGGCTCATTCCCACCCTATAAGTATTTGTCTCTTACTTTGGACGGAAATGGATCTCGATTGATGCAGTTCCTGATCTGCTGCATTGAGACTGGTAATGTGTCTAATAATGTAATGCCACAATGATCTCTTGTGAGTACATGTGATACTTTCTTGCAAGGGTAGGCGGCTAAGAGCATCCGCATTTGTGTGTTCCAGGTCGGTGCTTGAAAGTATATTCATAGGCGGACAGAATTAATTCTATCGTTGAATTCTTGCTGAGGCAATCGGCGAGATAGCCTTGGCCTCTTTGAGGAGACCCAAGAGCGGTTTGTGGTCAGAAACAATGGGAAAGTGTCAACCATGTAAGTCCTGGTGGAATTCTTGACGCCAAAGATTATTGACAGTCCTTCCTTCTCAGTTTGTGAGTCGTCTATTTCAGCCTCTGAGAGGGTTCTTGACACATCAAGCCCTATCAGCCTTTCGGAGCTGTCCCATCTCATGGGACAACACAGCACCGACACCACATGGAGAGGCACCGCAGGTCTATATCAGTTTGTTAGATGGGTCAAATTGTACAACAGGTTTGAGGAATGCAGCAATTGTTTACTCTGCACGGTAACATTGTGGATAGCACAATTGCTTCACAGCTCCAGGGTCCCAGATTCGATTCCGGCTTGGGTCACTGTCTGTGCGGAGTCTGCACATCCTCCCCGTGTGTGCCTGGGTTTCCTCCGGGTGCTCCGGTTTCCTCCCACAGTCCAAAGATGTGCAGGTTAGGTGGATTGGCCATGATAAATTGCCCCTAGTGTCCAAAATTGCCCTTTGTGTTGGGTGGGGTTACTGGGTTATGGGGATAGGGTGGAGGTGTTGACCTTGGGTGGGGTGCTCTTACCAAGTGCCGGTGCAGACTCGATGGGCCGAGTGGCCTCCTTCTGCACTGTAAATTCTATGATAATCTATGATAAAATTCTATGTTGAAAGCTTCCTGCCCAGGCACCCTCCAAGACCAACAATGGTGTTTCTCTTTTAAAATTAATTTACAGGATGTGGGCATCGCTGGTTAGGCCAGCACTTATTGCCCATTCTTGTTGCCCTACAGAAGGTGGTGATGAGCTGCCTTCTTGAACCGCTGCAGTCCTTGAGGTGTAGGTACACCCACTGTGCTGTTAGAGAGGGAGTTCCAGGATGTTGCCCCAGCGACAGTGAAAGAACGGCGATATATTTCCAAGTCAGGGTGGTGAGTGACTTAGAGGGAAACCGCCGGGTGGTGGGTATCCCAGGTATATGTTGCTCTTGTCCTTCTAGATGGCAGTGGTCGTGGGTTTGGAAGGTGCTTTCTAAGGAACCTTGGTGAGTTACTGCAGTGCATCTTGTAGATGGTACACACGGCTGCCACTGTTCGTCGGCAGTGGAGGGTTTGACTGTTTGTTGAAGGGGGATCAATCAAGTGGGCTGCTTTGTCCTGGATGGTGTTGAGCTTCTTGAACGTTGTTGGAACTGCACTCATCCAGGCAAGTGGAGTGTATTCCATTACACACCTGACTTGTGCCTTGTAGATGGTGGATAGGTTTTGGGTGATCAGGAGGTGAGTTACGTGCTGTAGGATTCCTAGCCTTTTACCTGCCCTGATAGCCACAGTATTAATATAGCTAGTCCAATTCAGTTTCTGATCAATGGTAATGCCCAGGATGTTGATTGTGGGGGATTCAGCCAAGGTAATGGCATTGAATGTCAAGGGGTGGTTGTTAGATACTCTCTTGAAGGAGATGGTCATTGCCTGGCACTTGTGTGGCGCGAATGTAATTTGCCACTTGTAAGCCCAAACCTGGATATTGTCCAGGTGTTGCTGCATTTGGACATGGACTGCTTCAGTGTCTGAGGAGTCATGAATGGTGCTGAAAACATCCCCGCTTCTGACCTTATGGTGGAAGGAAGGTAATTGACAAAGCAGCTGAAGATGGTTGGGCCTAGGACACAACCCTGAGGAACTCCTGCAGTGATGTCCTGGAGCTGAGATGATTGACCTCAAACCACCACACCCATGTTCCTTTGAGACAGGCATGACGCCAACCAGCGGAGGGCCTTTCTGCTGATTCCCATTGACTCCAGTTTTGCTGGACTCCTTGATACCATACTCGGTCAAATGCTGTCTTTATATCAAGGGCAGTCACTCTCACTTCACCTCTGGCATTCAGCTCTTTCGTCCATGTTTGAACCAAGGCTGTAATGAGGTCAGGAGCTGAGTGACCCTGGTGGAACCCAAACTGAGCATCCGGGAGCAGGTTATTGCTGAGTAAGTGCTGCGTGATGATGCACTGATGATGACTCCTTCAATCACTTTGCTGATGATGGAGAGTAGACTGATAGGGCAGTAATTGGCTGGGTGCATTTATCCTGTTTCTTGTGTACAGGACACACCTGGGCAATGTTCCACATTGCCTGGTAAATGCCAGTGTTGTAGCTCAACAGGTTTGTTTGGAGTCACTAGCTTTCGGTGCACAGCTCCTTCATCAGGTGACTCACCTGATGTAGGAGCTGTGTTCTGAAAGCTAGTGACTCCAAACAAATCTGTTGTAAGACTTCTTACTGTGCCTATGCCAGTCCAATACCAGCATCTCCACATCAGTGTTGTAGCTGTACTAGAACAGCTGGAGCGCAAGTCTTCAGTACTATTGCTGGGATATTGTGAGGGCCCATAGCCTTTGCAGTATCCAGTGCCTTCAGCCATCTCTTCATATCACATGGAGTGAATCGTATTGGCTGAAGACTGACATCTGTGATGCTGAGGGCCTTCGGAGGAGATCAAGATAGATCATCCACTCAGCACTTCTGGGTGAAGATTGTTGCAAATGCTTCAGCCTTGTCTTTTAAACATATGTGCTGGGCTCCTCCATCATTGAGGATGGGGATATTTGTGGAGCCTCCTCCTTCAGTGAGTTGCTTAATTGTCCACCACCATTCACGGCTGGATGTGGCAGGACTACAAAGCTTAGATCTGATGCGTCCGTTGTGGAATCGCTAAGCCATGTCTATTACTTGCTGGTTGTGCTGTTTGGCACACAAGTAGTTCTGTGTTGTAGCTTCACCAAGTTGTCACGTTATTTTTTGATATGTCTCATGTTGTCTCTGACATGCTCTCCTGCACGTTTCATTGAATCAGGCTTCATGCCCTAGTTTGGTGGTGATGGTAGAATGGGGATATGCTGGGCCATGAGGTTGCAGATTGTGGTTGAATGCAATTCCGCTGTTGCTGATGGCCCACAGTGCCTCATGGAGGCCCAGTTTTGAATTGATAGAGCTGTTCAAAGTCTATCCCATTTAGCACGGTGGTAGTGCCACACAACACGATGGAGGGTATCCTCAATGTGAAGACGGGACTTTGCAGCAGGCAAATTAGTGAGGATGTGGTCAAATACCTCTTGTTGGTTCCCACACCACCTGCTGCAGTCCCAGTCCAACATCTTTGGCCCTTAGGACCCGGTCAGCTTGGTCTGTGGTGATACTACCAAGCCATGTTCATTGAAGTCCCTCACCCAGTGCATATTTTGCCCCTTTGCCACTCTCAGTACTTCCTCCAAGTGGTGTTCAACATGGAGGAGTACTGATTCATTGTGGTAATCAGCAGGAGGTTTCCTTGCCCATGTTTAACCTGAAGCCATGACTTCATGGGGTCCAGAGTCAATGTTGAGGACTCCCCCTCCCAACTGTATACCACTGTGCAGGCATCTCTGCTGGGTCTGTCCTGGCAATGAGACAGGACATGCCCAGAAATGGTGATAGTGGTGTCTGGGACATTGTCTGTAAGATATGATTCTGTGAGTATGACTATGTCAGGCTGTTGCTTTAACAACTCTACCAACTTTGGCACAGGCACCCAGATGTTAGTAAGACGGACTTTGCAATGTTAACAGGGCTTTGCCATTGCCATTTCCAGCCTGGTTCGATGCAGGATGGTCCGTCCAGTTTCTTTCCTTTTTTATGTTTTCGTAGCGGTTGAATACAACTGAGTGGCTTGCTAGGCCATTTCAGACAGCATTTAGAGTCAATCACATTGCTTTGGGTTTGGAGTCACATGTAGGCCAGACCAGGTAAGGATGGCAGATTTCTTTCCCTAAAGGACATTGGTAAATTAGATGGGTATTTACAATAAACGACAATGGTTTCATGGTCATTATTAGACTTTTAATTCCAGATTTTTTTATTGAGCTTAAATTCCATCACCTGCCGTAGTGGGATATGAACCCTGGTCCACAGATAATTATCCTGGGTCTTTGGATTACTAGTCCAGTGACAATACCACTTTGCCATCACCTTTCTTCTTTAGCAGAATATGCAAGGGGGCCAATATCATTCATAAGTTTGATAAAAAATCATCCATCATAGTTAACCATCACCAAAAACATTAAAATATATATATATATTTTATTACAAACATGTATCAAAACAGGTTACAGCGAATAAACATCCCGGGAAACAACTTCCCAACATTCAACTGTACCGTCTGTACAGATTTTTCCCCTTTTTCACCCCCCCTCCTGCTCCCACGCGACAAACAACCCCTCAAACATGGTCGCAAACATTTCCCACCTTTCCTCAAACCCCCCTGAAGAGCCCCTTAACTCATACTTTATCTTCTCTAATTGCAGGAAGTCGTGCAGGTCACCGAACCAGGCCGCTACCCCCGGTGGCGATGCCGACCGCCACTCCAGCAAAATTCACCACTGTGCAGTCAGAGAGGCGAAGGCCAAGACATTGGCCTTCCGTCTCTCCATGAGCTCCAGCTTCTCTGAAACCCCAATTATCGCCACACAAGGGTCCTCCACTATCCTGGCTAAGACCACAAACACTCCCACCCAGAATCTTCCCAATTTTTCGCAACCCCAAAACATGTGCGCATGATTTGATGGCCCCGCCCACACCTCTCATACTCATCTGCTCCCCCCTGAAAGAACCCACTCATTCTCTCCCAAGTCATATGCACCCTGTGCACCGCCTTAAACTGTGTCAGGCTCATCCTTGCACAAGAGGAGGTCCTGTTTACCCTTCGCCGTGCCTCACTCCATATTCCCCAATTGATTTTCCCTCCCAACTCCGCTTCCCATTTCTCCTTGATCTTCACCACTCGCTCGCCTCCCTGCTCCCCCAGCCACTTGTATATATCCCCAATTCTTCCCCCTTCCACATCCAGGAGCAGATGTCACTCCAGCAGGGTGTATCCCAGCAACCTAGGGAACTCCCTCCAGACCTTTCGCGCAAAGTCCCTAACCTGCAGATACCTGAACTCATTCCCCCTCAGCAGTTTACCTTCTCCCTTAGCTCCTCCAAACTAGCGAACCCTTCCTCCAAATACAGATCCCTCACCTTAACCAGCTCCACTTCCCTCCACCTCCTGTATACACTATCCATACCCCTGGCTCAAACTCATGATTCTTGTACAGCAGCGTTTGCACCAACATTCCTTCCACCCTAAAATGCCTCCTCAACTGATTCCATATCTTCACTGTGGACTGCACCACCGGGCTCCTTGAATACCTACACAGAGCCATTGGCAACGCTGCCATCACCATAGCCCTCAAACTAGACCCCTTACAAGATTCCTCCTCCATCCTAACCCACTCTACCCCTTCTCCTTCCCACCACCACCGCACCTTGTCTACATTTGCCACCCAATAATAATGAAGCAAGTTCGGCAACGCCACTCCCCCCGCTACCAGACAATTTGAATTCTGTTGTGTTTGTGGGGGCAGGTGCCTCCTTTATCGCCTTGACCTTGTCTTCTCCTTTTGCATCTGGGTGTGTCACCTCGGTGGCTTGAAAGGTGCACTTCCCTTTTTTCAGACATACTCCAGCCTCCTGTAATCTCTATAACACCTCCTCTAAATTTGCTAGATGCCTGGCCTGTGTCGATCCAGTTATAAGGACATTATCAAGGTATAATACAAACCATGGTAGCCCCTATAGCAAACTCTCTATTATCCTTTGGAATATTGCACATGCTAAAGACATGTCAAACAGCATGGTCATGTACTGGAATAGGCCATTGTGTGTGTTTATTGTGGCATAGCCCATTGAAACATCATCTAATTTGAGTTGCTGGTATGCGTGATTCATATTCAGCTTTGTATAAGAGTGACCTGCCAACTTTGAATACAGCTCTTCAATTCTCAGGTTTGGATATTTATCCAGCTTGGCGACCTGATTAATTGTTAGCTTACAATCACCGCAAATACGGAAGTTATGTTTGGTTTCAATGCGAAGGCTATAGGTGCTGTCCATTCCAAGAACTGAGCTGTCTGAATAATGCCTAATTTTGTTTAATTTAGTATCCACTTTCTTTCATGGGACATATTGTACTGGTTTTGCTCTCAAGAATTGGGAAGTTACCTCCATATCTGCATAAATCTTAGCTTATAGCCGTTTGATTTCACTTAATTCATCGCAGAATACACACTGTATTTTCTTACCTCTCATACTCATCTGCTACCCCCTGAAAGAACCCACTCATTCTCTCCCAAGTCATATGCACTCAGTGCACCACCTTATACTGTATCAGGCTCATCCTTGCACAAGAGGAGGTCCTGTTTACCCTTCGCAGTGCCTCACTCCATATTCCCCAATTGATTTTCCCTCCCTACTCCGCTTCCCATTTCCCGCATTTGAAAAATCTCAGTCCAAGTCAACTT
Source organism: Scyliorhinus canicula (assembly GCF_902713615.1). Lineage (NCBI taxonomy): Eukaryota > Metazoa > Chordata > Chondrichthyes > Carcharhiniformes > Scyliorhinidae > Scyliorhinus > Scyliorhinus canicula. The sequence continues at coordinate 176,264,433 of NC_052146.1, forward strand.
GATTTCTTTAAACCAGAGGCAGTGGTGGGATAATTTATCCACATTGCCAGATGTAAAGATATATTCCACAGACTTCATTAATGGACACAAAAGGTAGTTATTAATAAGAATTGTACGGCAGTCACATGGTCTGTAGCTAGCTCCAAAATATCTCTACCTCGGAGTTTTTCACACCATGGGATGATTCCACACTTTCAGTCCCGATTGGTTGCACATGCCATGTGACCCTTACTCTGCTGTATTAAAGGGACAATCATCACAGGGTAATTCCTTTACACAAGATACATACAAATTATGGAGTTCATTTCCACCTAGATATGAAGGACTTTAAATATTTAGCTGCCCTTTGAAGGTTGTGAGGTTATTTTGAACACATTACACACACTGGAACTTCCCAGGCATATGTTCCTTATAAGCATAGTTCTTTCAAAGAACTAGCACGGGCATAATGGGTTAAATTTCCTCCTTTTGTTCTGTAACACTCTATAGTATTTAAATTTAGCAGTGCAGTGCCCATTATTGGTCACTATCTAGCTACCTATCCTAAAGTTTCAAAGTGTTGATCAAAATGGAAAGTGTACAGGTCAGTATCTTGAAAAAGGGGTTTTCGCTCATAACGACAGTGTGTATGGCACAAATCAGTGTACAATGCTGGTTTGAAGCCATTGCTGACACTTTTTAAACCGCATTCCTATCGTAGTCTTGCACTACTGAACATTACATTGAACTGCATGAAAGACCCTCCACCCACCTTATTAAAGTGAAATATTTGTAGATTAGTTGCTTGATTGCTTATTTTGGCTGCATGCAATTGTAGATGATTTTGGACATTTTTTATAATTGGCTAAATGCAGGAACATAGGAATAGGAATATGACATTTGGCCCTTTGAGCCTATTCAATGATGCAATAAGAACATGGCTGACATTAATTATCCTCTTGGGTGCCATATCTCTTGCAATCCATGACTAGCAAAAATCTATCATCTCAGATTTTTTTTTTAGAAAATAGTTTATTGAAGCATTTGTAATTTTCACAGTTTAACATATTAACTATTCTTAAACAACTTGTGGGCCGACAGATTTACAAAAACGTAATAAAAAAATACAATGCCCCAACTGCCCGCGCCCTATTTCCTAACTATACTGATTTCCTTGTCCTTTATTCAATTTTCTTTGAAGAAGTCGATGAACGGTTACCATCCAAGGGCGAACCCCTGAGTTGATCCTCTCAAGGCGAACTTGATGTTTTTTCCAGGCTGAGAAACCCTGCCATAATCGCTGACCCACACACCTGACTTCGGGGGCTCCGAGTCCCTCCATCCCAGCAAAATCCGTCTCCGGGCCACCAGGGGGGAGATGGCCAGGACATCGGCCTCCCTCCCCCCCCTTGGCCCCCGGATCATCCAATACCCCAAATATTGCCAGTTCTGGACTCGGGGGTTACCCTCCAGTCCAGGACTTCTGACATAACATCTGCAAATCCCTGCCAGAATCCCCTCAACTTCGGACATGCCCAGAACATAGGCACATGGTTAGCCGGGCTACCCCCACACTGTCCACATCTATCCTCCACCTCCTCAAAGAACCTGCTGATCCAGGCTACCGTCATGTGGGCACTGTGGACCACTTTGAACTGGATCTAGCTAAGTCTGGCACAGGACGAAGATGAATTAACTCTCTTCAAGATTTTTTCCCACTTTTCCATTTCCAGCTCTCTTCCCATCTCCTCTTCCCACTTCCGCTTCACCTCCCTGATCGGGGCCCCCTCACACTGCATCAACTCCTTGTATATCTCCGAAATCCTCCCCTCTCCAACCCGAGTTTTTGACATCACCTTAACCTGTAGTCCACTCAGGGGGAGGCAAGGGAAGTTTGGAACCTGCCTCCGGACAACGTCCCGGACCTGAAGATATCAAAACCCATTCCCGCCCAGTACTCAAACTCCTGCTCTAATTCTTTCAAGGTCGGAAATCCCTCCTGGATAAATAAATCCCCAAATCTCTGAATCCCTGCCGGCTGCCACCTCCTGAAGCCCCTATCCAGCCTCCCTGGGATAAACCGGTGATTGTTACAAATTGGAGACCACACTGATGCCCCCTCCAATCCCATGTGCTGCCTCCATTGCCCCCACACCCTTAGGGCTGCCACCACCACAGGACTTGTAGAATACCGAGCTAGCGAAAACGGCAGGGGCGCCGATAGTAAGGCCTCCAAACTCGTACCCTTTCAGGATGCCGCTTCCACTCGCTCCCAGACCGACCCCTCCCCCATTACCCACTTCCTGCCCATCGATATGTTAGCCGCCCAGTAATAGTTAATAAAGCTCGGGAGGGCCAGGCCCTCCTCCACGCACCCCCGCTCCAGGAGTACCCTCTTTACTCTCGCGGTTTTATCATCTCAGATCTAATTATTAATTTCACCAGCATCTACCTTTTGTTGTGGGAGAGAATTCCACACTTCTACCATTCTTTGTATGAAGAAATTATAGCTAACTTCCCTCCTAATGGCCTGGCTCTGATGTTTGAAATATGTGCCCTTGTGCTCGACTCCCCTACCAGCAGAAAAAGTTTCTCTCTATCCACTTTTCAACTCCTTTCAAAATCTTAAAAACCCCAATCAAATCACCCATTGCTTTCGATATCCTGGGGAATACAAGCCTAGTTTATGCAATCTCTGTAACCTGTATGTAAACTGTGCATCTCTGGTAACATCCTGGCGAATCTATGCTTGTAATCTTTCTACAGCCCATCTAATCTTTCCAAGGTGTGATAATGCTCTGAACTGTACATAGTACTCCAGAGGTGGTCTATCCAGGGATTTGTACCCTGGACCAAAACACCCTCCCATTTATATTCTAGACCTCTAGATATCAAGGCTAACATTTCTTTATTCATTTTGATTAATTTTAAACCACATTTTAACCCGCCGTTCTGCTCTAATATTTTATTCACATGTTGCCTATTTTCCTCTGCTGGTTTAGTTACTTTTGTTTTCCCTTTACCTGTTCTGCATAAAACACAACATTTTACTATTACTCTATCCCTTTTGCTTGGTTTTAAATTATTATGTATGTTACCTTTTTTACATGAGCCCTCCCCTGACTTAATAGGCTAAAGTCCTTGTGACCACCCTATTTATCATCTCCATCAGGGACCTGGTTGAAGGTCCCAACTGTACAATTCCTTCCTGTCCCATGAACTGGAACCCCTCTTTCCTACACCACTCCTTCAGCCATGAGTTCAACTCTCTAGTCTGCTTATTGTGATATCAATTTGCATATGACTCAGGTAAGAACCCAAATATGATGGGCGCGATTCTCCCAAAACGGGAGAAATCGTAAAGCTGGCGTCAAACCCGGGCGGGTTTGACGCCAGCGCGCCCCTTCCCGACCGGGAACCGATTCTGGTCCCCGGTCGGGGCTAGCAGCCCGACGCCGTAGGCTCCGGCATGACGGGCTTAACGAATATCGTTAAGCCCGCTTGCCGGAGTTAGCGCCGGCTGACGCGTCATATGACGTCAGCCGCGTAGGCGCGGATTGGAAGACTCCAACCCGCGCATGCGCGGATGACGTCATCGAGTTTTTGCGCGAAACCCGCGCATGCGCGGGCCGGGTTGCCCCTCAGCCGCCCTGCGAATGGATACTGCGGGGCGGCGAAAGGAGAAAGAGTGCGCGGGCATCGGGCCCGCTGCCCGCGATCGGTGGGCACCGATCGCGGGCCCATGGCAACCTTGGCACGGCCGTGGTACTGCCGTGCCAATCGGTGCCATGGTTATGAAAAGCGAGTTTGTGACGCCGTTTTTACGAACGGCCAGACCAGGTGTGTTTGCCGTTCGTAAAAATGGCGTAAAGGGCTGGGACTTCAGCCCATCGAACAGCTGTGAATCGCTGCCGGCCGTAAAAAAACGGCGGCAGCGATTCGGGTCGGGAGTTGGGCGGGGGGTGGGGGAGAATAGCGGGAGGGCGGGAAAAATGTCGGGAAAGCCCTCCCGCTATTCTCCGACCCGTCGTGGGGGTCGGAGAATTTCGCCCGATAACTCTTGAGTTCCTGTCCTTTAACTTAGTTCCTACTTCCTGGAACTCTCCAAGTGGCCTTGGGCCTATTCTTTTCTATGTCCTCCTCCTAACATGACCACAATGACTCTATTCTCCCCCTCTATCTCCAATAATCTTTGAACCCAGTTGGAGTAGTCCATCATCCTGGCACCAGGTAGGCAACAAACCATGTGGTGCTCTCCATCCTGTTTACAAAGGATGCTATCTGTGCAACAATTATTCAGTTGCCTACAACTACCACATATTTCTATTCCTCTTCCACCTCACCTCTCTTCTCCTTTGGATGCCCTCATGTTTCTAGATGCCATGGTCCACATACTGACTGTTCTTCCGGCTGTCTTTATCCTTATACAGGTAGCAAGTAAATTGTACCTTTTGGGTCGGATTTGTTTACTTGGTTCTTTGTTCTCTACGTTTCTCTTCATCCTCCTCTTGTAGCTTCAGCTGACTCTCTGCCACAATTGCTGGTCCTTCAAAATCATTCAGGTTGTGCAGCATACAACAAGTCAACAGGAATCTGGAGCCCTCCTCACCCTCATGTCAATCTCTCCTCCAGCAGCTGGTGCTGCTTTGCCTGGCCTTATCTCCTAGTATTGCCACCTCCAGAGTAAGAGGCAGCCCTAGCAAGATACCTATGACCTTTCTCTTGGTGACTCCTATAAGGTCTCTAAGTTATAGTTCTCAAAGTTACAAAGTACAGTTACAAAACATTCTGTTTTTCGGTGAAAACTTCAGAAACGTTCTGGAATAAATGTTGATAGAATGCTGGTTGGCGAAGTGTCCAGAAAGTTTTCCGATGAATATCAAAATTTCTCTCCAAATCGAGTGTGTCAATCAGCAGCGGCAAGCGAACAGTGAAAGCTGAACTTTGCTTTCAGTAGAACTCACAATCCTCACCAACGACTTATTCAGTTGGTTCATTTAAGCATTTTGAGCTTTGACAAAGAGTCATCGGACTCGAAACGTTAGCTTCTCTCTCTCCAGATGCTGCCAGACTTGCTGAAATTTTCCAGCATTTTCCCTTTCAGTTCATTTAAGTAGTTATCTGCAGCACTAGCCAGCAAAATACCATGCAGCTTCTTTAGTGAGCATGAGGAGCCGATTTAAGTAGCCATCATAGCTTTAGCAGATGTTCCTAATAGCATATTTAAACTCCTTTATCAAGAAGGCATCGATGGTTAAACGCAGCTCAAAACCCTATTTGATCACCTCAAAGACCCTTTAACGTGAAATGTATCTGGGGAAAATTGTCCCCCCCCAACCACCCCCGCCATCCGCAAAAGCTTGGATATCCCAAAATAACAACACAGATAAAACAACTTGGGAGCAAGCCAAATACCCAGGAACATTTAGATGAAGACTAATGGCAACTTATAAAGCATTTAACTATATCAAAGGGGTTGGATATGTTCAAGGCAGTGAACGAATAAATGTACATTGTGTTATCACGGCGCCGAGGTCCCAGGTTTGTGGGCAGTACGGTAGCATTGTGGATAGCACAATCGCTTCACAGCTCCAGGATCCCAGGTTCGATTCCGGCTTGGGTCACTGTCTGTGCGGAGTCTGCACATCCTCCCTGTGTGTGCGTGGGTTTCTTCCGGGTGCTCCGGTTTCCTCCCACAGTCCAAATATGTGCAGGTTAGGTGGATCGGCCATGATAAATTGCCCTTAGAGTCCAAAATTGCCCTTAGTGTTGGGTGGGGTTATGGGGATAGGGTGGAGTTGTTGACCTTGGGTAGGGTGCTCTTTCCAAGAGCCGGTGCAGACTCGATGGGCTGAATGGCCTCCTTCTGCACTGTAAATTTTATAATCCCGGCTCTGGGTCACTGTCCATGTGGAGTTTGCGCATTCTCCCCGTGTTAGCATGGGGTTCGCCCCCACAACCCAAAAAGATGTGCAGATAGGTGGATTGGCCATGCTAAATTGCCCCTTAATTGGAAAAGATGAATTGGGTACTCTAAATTTATATATTTTTTAAATGTACATTGTGTTCAAGTGTCCTGGCTTGAGACAATGCACACCTCTTTAATCTGTGATTATCCCTCTCTCCAGTTGCTCCATCTGGACTGTAAAGACTTAATTACCTGCAAAGACTCGCATTGAAAGTATCATCTCGCTTCATTGACTTTGTCTATATATGTGGTTGCGGAACCCATCTCTTCACTCACCTGATGGAGGAGTGGTGCTCTGAAAGCTAGTGATTCAAAACAAACCTGTTGAACTTTAACCTGGTGTTGTAAGACTTCTTACTGTGCCCACCCCAGTCCAACGTTGTCATCTCTACATCATTGTGTTCAAGGGCAGAGTCCCAGGCTGCATTTTGGGAAATTAATTTTTAATTAGGTTCAAGCAATCATTGAACAACGGCATAATGTCCACAGTTGCTGAGTATTTTATTGGGCATTTGAGTGTTGCACTATAATTAATCAAAATAAATGCAATGTCAACACTACACAGAGATCTGGAAAATCACTCTAAACGGCTCAGTAAACCCAGAAGTTCAGCCAAGATGAAGGGTTAATAATACATTTCTCAGCAGTGGAAAGGTGTAAGCGGGCCCCCTAAAAAGCAAAAGGTTCAATTTTAACCTAAAGTGGGTTTTGATTTGGTGAGGGTGAATGCAAAATGGATTGACTGATCCAAGTTTCAGGCCCAGAATTATTTCTAATTCCTGGGACTCAACTAAATACCAGCAGCCCTTATCCCTTTTAGAATAAGCAAGAAGTTAGGGAATGAGCCAGCAGGGAAAGGCTATATTGTCATTGGCAGCCTGTGAATGAGAAGCAGGGGAGTCTGGGGAAGGTGTGGCTGTGAATTCCATTGTGAAGCCTAGTGGGGCACATCGGATCTTCCTAAACTAATAAAAAAAATGTTTACATATTCCTTGGACGGCCTCTCCTGTCTGCAGATCAGCTTCAGCCTGACCCGACCGGAAAGCTGTGGGGGAGTAATAGAACCCAATTCACATAAACACATTCTGTCCCATCTGCTTTACACCTGCAGTAGCCTACAGGCAGGACCAATCAGAGAGGGCCAGGAGGACCATTTGGCCTGGGCCTCAAGCTCAAAGAGGCCCTCAAATTAGGAGGGACTTGTTTGGCATTTGATAAGTTTTGCAACTTGTTTTTATGCACATAAGGAAAAATATAGGAAAATAAACTGGGCGAAATTCTCCGACCCCCACGACGGGTGGGAGAATAGCGGGAGGGCCTTCCCGACATTTTTGCCGCCCTCCCGCTATTCTCCACCCCCCCCCCCCCCCCCCCCCCCCGAAGTCCCGACCCGAATCGCTGCCGCCGTTTTTTTACGGCCGGCAGCGATTCTCAGCTGTTGGATGGGCCGAAGTCCCAGCCCTTTCCGCCGTTTTTACGAACGGCAAACACACCTGGTCTTGCCGTTCGTGAAAACGGCGTCACAAACTCGCTATTAATAACCATGGCACCGATTGGCACGGCAGTACCACGGCCGTGCCAAGGGTGCCATGGACCCGCGATCGGTGGGCACCGATCGCGGGCAGCGGGCCCGCTGCCCGCGCACTACTTGTCCTTCCGCCGCCCCGCAGTATCCATTCGCGGGGCGGCTGAGGGGCAACCCGGCCCGCGCATGCGCGGGTTTCGCGCAAAAACGCGATGACATCACCCGCGCATGCGCGGGTTGGAGTATTCCAAACTGCGCATGCGCGGCTGACGTCATATGACGCGTCAGCTGGCGCTAACTCCAGCAAGCGGGCTTAACGATTTTCGTTAAGCCCGTCTTGCCGGAGCCTACGGCGTCGGGCTGCTAGCCCCGACCGGGGACCAGAATCGGTCCCCGGTCGGGAAGGGGCGCGCTGCCGTAAAACCCGGGCGGGTTTTACGGCAGCTTTACGATTTCTCCCGTTTTGGGAGAATCTCGCCCACTATCTTTTGCTGTTCCCTATTGTACACCAGGCGGCGTCTGCGCAGCCTATCCTACTGGCGCGTGAAGGTGGGTGTAAGTACATACATACGTTAAGGTAGTGGAGTTAGTACGTGGATGAAGTTGTCGTATTATTTGTTCGCAGTAACTCTTTATAATGGGTAGTTTTTCAAAATAAAGTCATAAAGAATGAAAACATTCTTCTCTGGATTGCAAGCCAAAGGAACTGCTTGAACTTGGATTCTCTGGGGTGTCTCCTAATATCACAATTGCATTTTGTATTTTTGTTAGTTTGCCTGCATCAATAGCTTGAGGTGAATGCACTTTCTTTTTTTATAAATTTAGAGTACCAATTCTTTTTTTCCAATTAAGGGGCAATTTAGTGTGGCCAATCCACCTACCCTGCACATCTTTGGGTTGTGGGGCCGAAACCCACGCAAACATGGGGAGAACATGCAAACTCCACTCGGACAGTGCCCCAGAGCCGGGGTAGAACCTGGGACCTCAGCGCCGCGAGACAGCAGTGCTAACCGCTGTGCCACCGTGCTGCCCTTGAATGCACTTTCAATGTGTTGAAGCAGGTAAAGAACTATCACCATTCAACTATAGGACAAGAGCGTTTGAATGGTCTCACCATGTTTAATATCAACTGTGACATTTCCCCTCAATAATAAGGTGCATTTGCACAGAAAAAGACGAGAAAAACACTTGTTAAACTTTTTAAAACATTCAAATGATGTCATTTTTAAAATGTGGTTTTCATGTATCTTCATTTTTTAATGGCTTGGGGCCTCAAAAGCTGAAAGTAGCTCTGGCCTCTCTGGACCTCTGAGAGGACATGCTTACAGGTTAAATTCCGAAATGCAGCGAAGGATCGAGTTCTGAGCAGGTAAATAACCAAATCATTTTAACTTTCTACCTGCCAGGGCAGCATGATGGCGCAGTGGGTAGCACTGCTGCCTCGCGGCGCCGTGGTCTCAGGTTCGAATCTGGCCCTGGGTCACTGTCCGTGTGGAGTTTGCACATTCTCCCCATGTTTGCGTGGGTTTCGCCCCCTCCCCAACAACCCAAAGATGTGCAGGATAGGTGGATTGACCACGCTAAAATGCCCTTTAATAGGAAAAAATGAATGGGTACTCTAAATTTATTTTAAAACTTTCAACCTGCCGAGTTTCTCCAGTGGATAAGGTTAAAAAAGACATAAGTTTATTTCAGATGGAATTCAGGGAGTCAAAATATTGTGCTTCCTGTGCAAGGAAATAGCTGTTTCCAGACAAGTTGTGATAATTTTCACACTACTATATTGTCAGATAAAGAAAATTAATTTCTTAACGTTTCATATCTTGAAGAATTGTTTCACACAATAATTTTGGCTTGGCCCTTGCTGCAAGATTGATTACTAATTTGAGGTGAAATGAAACAATGTGTCAGGGATCAAACCATTTCCCAGGACCACAGCACAAGGGCCAGTTGCAGCCGAGGGAAACACTGAGAATATCAACATGTTTGATGGATTCTCGACATGGCTGCTTTTTGGACAGGCCACTTATTTTGTCTTGTGACTATAATGCATGAAGGAATATATCGACACTGGTGGCTAAATTTGTCCTTTCAATGCCCTTACCCAATAAGTATACATGGACTTGGAACTGTGCCAAGACCTCAGGCTGCAGATAATAATCTTGCTACTGTAACATTTAAAAAAAACAAAGTGACATGAATGCAGTGCATCGTTTGTGAGAGCCATTAAGAACCCAATGAGTGGGTTATTTCTGGGAGTGGCAGAGGAGTGTGAAAAGTGTGGGCGGGGACCAGCAAACTAAGCACATATGTTCTGGGACTGCGAAATGGTGGAGAGATTCTGGGCAAGAGTGTTTGCGGCGCCAGCAAGGATAGTGGTGGAGGAGGTGGAGCCGCACCCTTTGGTGGCTATATTTGGGATATCAGAGAAGCCAGAGCTGATGAAGGGGAGGAAGGCCGAGGTTGTGGCCTTCACCTCTCTGATTGTCCGGCGACGAATCATATTGGCGTGGCGTACAGCAACGCCACCAGGGGTAGTGGCCTGGCTGGGTGACTGCTATGAATTTCTTCAGCTGGAAAAGACCAAATATGAGTTAAGGGATTCAGCGGAGGGTTTAAAGGCAAGGTTGGGGATGTTTGTGACTGTGTTCGAGGAGTTGTTTGTCACGGGGGGTGAAGGGGGAGGGCGAAACAGGGGGAAAAATTGTCCAAGTTATGTAGTCGTGTGTTGAGAAGTTTGTTTCCCAAATGTTCATTTGTTGTACCTTTTCATATACTTTTGGAATAAAATACATTTTTAAAAAGATGAAGAATCCAGCAAGAGTTTGTAGAGTCAAACAGAAAGTAACTTTATTGACAACAATATTTACACAGCACCAGTAGTTCACTACTAGTTCCCTCTCTAGCTAGAACCACACTGGCCAGCTCTATTTATACAGCTGAAAGGTTAACGATTTCCCCGAACCCCACATTAGGGGATCCCATATTCCCCAAGAGGCATGGGGTGACTAATTGTCCCTGTGGCGCTAACAATTATACTCAAAGCCGAGAGACTAGTACAATAGAGGCTTTATTGCTGTACGATGTTGTCCCTCCATCCGCAACTGTAGACTGAGGGTCTGAGCAGCTCTCGTACATTTATACATAAGCTCCCTGTGGGCGGAGCTAGCCGGCAGGGGCTGACCGGAGGAACCTGTATTACAGGTACAGGCATACATCCCCCTACTGCAGTACACATAACTATAGTGGTTATCTCACCACATTCACCCCCTGTAAAAATGAGTCCGGCGGGGGTGACATGTAACTCTAATACAAAGGATGCTATTTACAAGAGGGTCCAACAAGGAAAATCAAGAGTCCATCTGGTTAGCAGGTTACAGGTTGAGCCGAATCGGTGGTCGGACATTCCGCTGTGAGCGGCGTAGCTGTGGTGGTGACGTCGGCACAGGCGGTGATGGCCCCGATGGTGCAGGTGCTGGCGGTGTTGGTGCTGGCTGCTGGCGGGATGACTCCGAGAGCAAGCCGAAATCTTCCATGTCCTCCAGGGTGGGCAGGGGGATGAGGGATGGACCTGATGGGGACGAATAGGGGAGCGCTGGGGTTGGCGCAGGAAGGGGTGTGGGCATGGGATCGGCACCTGAGGGAGCCAGGTCCCGGAGCGAGACTGTGTCCTGGCGGCCGTCGGGGAACTCCACGTAGGCATACTGAGGGTTGGCGTGGAGAAGGCGTACTTTGTCCACCAGGGGTTCCGCCTTGTGGTGCCGTACATGCCTACGGAGAAGGACTGGGACCGGAGTCGTGAGCCAAGTCGGGAGCGACACTCCGGATGTGGACTTCCTAGGGAAGGCAAAAACACGTTCATGGGGTGTACTGTTAGTTGCGGTGCACAGTAGTGACCGAATGGAATGGAGCGCGTCAGGGAGGACCTGATGCCAGCGAGCGGCTGGGAGGTTCCTGGACCGTAGGGCCAGCTGGACGGCCCTCCATACCGTCCCGTTCTCCCTCTCTACCTGCCCGTTTCCCCGGGGGTTGTAGCTGGTCGTCCTGCTGGAGGCGATACCCCTGCTGAGCAGGAACTGACGCAGCTCATCGCTCATGAATGAGGATCCCCTGTCACTGTGGATATAGTCGGGGAAACCGAACAGGACGAAAATGGAATCCAGGGCCTTGATGACGGTGGCAGACGTCATATCTGGGCATGGGATGGCAAAGGGGAACCTAGAAAATTCATCGACCACACTAAAGATGTAGGTGTTGCGGTCGGTAGAGGGAAGGGGCTCTTTGAAGTCCACGCTGAGGCGTTCAAAGGGGCGGGATGCTTTCACCAGGCGCGCGCAATCTGGCCGGTAGAAGTGCGGCTTGCACTCCGCACAGATCTGGCAGTCTCTGGTGACTGTCCGTACTTCCTCGACGGAGTAGGGCAGATTGCGGGCTTTGATCAGATGGTACAAGCGGGTGACCCCCGGATGGCAAAGGCTGTCGTGCAAGGCACGGAGCTGGTTCACTTGTGCACTGGCACATGTACCTCGGGAGAGGGCGTCTGGGGGCTCGTTGAGCTTGCCGGGGCGATACAAGATCTCGTAGTTAAAGGTGGAGAGCTCGATTCTCCACCGCAAGATTTTTTCATTCTTGATCTTGCCCCGCTGCGTGTTGTTGAACATGAAGGCTACCGACCGTTGGTCAGTGAGGAGAGTGAATCTCCTGCCGGCCAGGTAATGCCTCCAGTGCCGCACCGCTTCAACGATTGCCTGGGCTTCCTTTTCGACAGAGGAATGCCGAATTTCGGAGGCGTGGAGGGTGCGTGAAAAGAATGCCACGGGTCTGCCGGCCTGATTCAGCGTGGCGGCAAGGGCGACATCTGAAGCGTCGCTCTCTACTTGGAAAGGCAGAGTCTCGTCTACGGTGTGCATCCCCGCCCTGGCTATGTCAGATCGAATGCGGGCCAAGGCCTGTTGTGCCTCGGCCGAGAGGGGAAAATGTGTGGACTGGATAAGTGGCCGTGCCTTGTCTGCGTATTGCGGGACCCACTGGGCGTAATAAGAGAAAAACCCAAGGCAGCGTTTGAGGGCCTTGGGGCAGTGGGGAATTGGGAGCTCCATGAGGGGGCGCATGCGGTCGGGATCGGGCCCCAGTAGTCCGTTTTGGACTACGTAGCCATGGATGGCTAAGCGGTCTGTGCGGAACACGCATTTCTCCTTGTTGTACGTGAGATTAAGGAGAGATGCGGTGTGGAGGAATTTATAAAGGTTGGCATCATGGTCCTGCTGGTCATGGCCGCAGCTGGTGACATTGTCGAGGTACGGGAAGGTGGCCTGCAATTCGTACCGGTCAACCATTCGGTCCATTTCTCGCTGAAAGACCGAGACCCCATTCGTGACGCCGAAGGGAACCCTCAGAAATTGGTACAGACGACCGTCCGCCTCAAAGGCAGTGTAGGGACGGTCCGATTTACGGATGGGGAGCTGGTGGTAGGCGGATTTCAGGTCAATAGTAGAGAAGACCCGGTACTGTGCAATCTGATTGACCATATCAGAAATGCGGGGGAGGGGGTACGCGTCGAGCTGCGTGTACCGGTTGATGGTTTGGCTGTAGTCCACGACCATCCTGTGCTTCTCCCCGGTCTTAAACACTACCACCTGGGCTCTCCAAGGGCTGTTGCTGGCCTCGATGATACCCTCCCGAAGCAGCCGCTGGACTTCGGACCTGATGAAGGCCTTGTCCTGGGTGCTGTACCGTCTGCTCCTGGTGGCGACGGGCTTGCAATCCACAGTCAGATTGGCAAAGAGGGAGGGGGGCTCGACCTTGAGGGTCGCGAGGCCGCAAACGGTGAGGGGAGGTAGGGGTCCACCGAATTTGAGGGTGAGGCTCTGGAGATTGCACTGGAAATCCAGGCCTAGTAGGAGTGAAGTGCAGAGGTCGGGGAGAATGTACAGACGGAAACGGTCGAATTCCACACCCTGTACAGTGAGTTTAACCAGGCAGAAACCCCGGATCGGGACAGAGTGGGAACCGGAGGCAAGGGAGATCTGCCGGTCGGCGGGGTGGATCGCAAGGGAATAGCGCCTTACCGTGTCCGGGTGGACGAAGCTCTCGGTGCTCCCGGAGTCGATGAGGCAGGAGGTCACATGGCCGTTGACCAGCACCGATGTGGAAGAGGGTGCCAGGTTGCGAGGACGGGACTGGTCGAGCGTAATGGAGGCGAGCAGTGGTTGGTCGGCGGTTGAGTCAGATGAGTCCGACGAGGAGCGGTAGCGACCCGTGTCCCGTGATGGCGGCCCCTGGAGACGAGATGGCGGCATCCGCAGTACCTGTGGGTAAAATGGCGGCGTCCATGGAGCGCACGTTATGGGGTCGGAACAAAATGGCGGCGCCCATGGAACGCACATGGCTGTGGTGGATGAAGATGGCGGCGCCCATGGCGGGGGCGGCAAAAGATGGCGGCGCCCACTGATTGCACGTGGGGTCGGGGGAAGCGGACGGCGGGGCCCATTGAGGGAGCGGCTGAGGCGTGGGGACCGGCGGCGCGATAGCGGCGACCGTCCGGGACTGACACACCGCTGCAAAGTGGCCTTTCTTTCCACAAGCTTTGCAGGTCGCTGTGCGGGCCGGGCAGCGTTGGTGAGGGTGCTTCTGTTAGCCGCAGAAGTAACAGTGGGGACCCCCAGGGGGTGCGGTGCGGCGGGCAGCGCAGGCATAGTGCGCGGGGGCGGCTGCTGGGGGGGCCGTTTGCAGGGTCCACGAGGGGTGAGACGGATGGGCCTGGGGAGCCGTTTGCGGGGTCCACGAGGGGTAGGACGGGTGGGCCGAGTGGCTAGCGGAGTAAGTGTGCGCGCTACGGGAGGCGGCCGTCATGGAGAGCGCCAGGGCCTTTGCGGCCGCGAGGTCGGGGGCGACCCCTTCCAGCAGTCGTTGCCGGATGGGGTCCGATGCAATGCCTGTAACGAAGGCATCGCGCATGAGTAAATCAGAATGTTCCGCGGCTGTGAGGGCCCGACAGTCGCAGTCTCGTACCAGAGGTATAAGGGCCCTCCAGAATTCCTCAATCGACTCACCCGGCTGCTGGACGCGAGTAGAAAGTTGATGCCTCGCAAACAGGGTGTTCGTCGATGGTGCATAATTCTCCTTGAGCAGTTCCATAGCTGCGGTGTAGTCGGTCGCATCTCGAATGAGCGGAAAGACGCTGGAGCTAAGTCTGGAGTACAGGAGTTGCTTTTTCTGAGCCTCCGTCGGGGGAGGGTGTGCTGAAGAGATGTAGGCCTTGAAGACTGCGAGCCAGTGATCAAAGTCTTTTCTGGCGTGAGGCGAATGTGGATCCAGCTGCAGACGGTCAGGCTTGACTCTGATGTCCATGGTGACTGGGAAATCGTACAGCAATAAATTGTGGCGCTAACAATTATACTCAAAGCCGAGAGACTAGTACAATAGAGGCTTTATTGCTGTACGATGTTGTCCCTCCATCCGCAACTGTAGACTGAGGGTCTGAGCAGCTCTCGTACATTTATACATAAGCTCCCTGTGGGCGGAGCTAGCCGGCAGGGGCTGACCGGAGGAACCTGTATTACAGGTACAGGCATACATCCCCCTACTGCAGTACACATAACTACAGTGGTTATCTCACCACAGTCCCCAGCCAATAGGATCCGGGCAGGTTATAACAGCATCACACTGTGCTAACGGCAGCACGGTAACACAGTGGTTAGCACAGTTGCTTCACAGCTCCAGGGTCCCAGGTTCAATTTCCGCTGGGTCACTCTGTGCGGAGTCTGCATTCTCCCTGTGTCTCAGTGGGTTTCCTCCGGGTGCTCCGGTTTCCTCCCACAGTCCAACGTTGTGCAGGTTAAATGGATTTACCGTGATAAATTGCCCTTAGTGTCCAAAAAGGGTGGGTGGAGTTACTGGGTTATGGGGATAAAGTGGATGTGTGGGCTTAAGTGGGGTGCACTTTCCAAGGGCCGGTGCAGACTCGATGGGCCGAGTGGCCTCCTTCTGCACTGTAAATTCTATGATTCTCAACTGACCAACAGCTTCACCAGGATTTCAGTTTCAGCTCTCTGAAATTCAGCTTGACAGGGTAGTTAAGATGTCCTCAAGCAACACTAAATTAACAAGCTAATCATGTAGATAGTTTTAAACATTGACTTCCTCTACCATTCACGCACAGTAGCAGCTGTGTGTGCCATCTACAAGATGCACGCCAGTAACTCTCCAAGGCTCTTTTGAAAGCACTTGCCAAACCCATGACTTTGACCCCATAAAACCATAAGATTTAGGAGCAAAAGTGGGCCATTCAGCCCATCGAGTCTGCTCCGCCATTCAATGAGATTATGGCTGATCTGAAATAGTCCTCAACTCCATTTTCCCGCCTTATCCCCATAACCTCTGATTCCCTTACTAATAAAAATCTGTCTATCTCACCCTTGAGATCAGGGGCTGGTTTAGCTCATAAGGCTAAATCGCTGGCTTATAAAGCAGACCAAGCAGTCCAGCAGCACGGTTCGATTCCCGTACCAGCCTCCCCGGACAGGCGCCGGAATGTGGCGACTAGGGGCTTTTCACAGTAACTTCATTGAAGCCTACTCGTGACAATAAGCGATTTTCATTTCATTTCATTTCATTGAACATAATTAACGACCCAACCATTACAGCTCTCTGCAGTAAAGAATTCCACAGATTCAGTACCCTCTGAGAGAAGAAATTGCTCCTCATCCCTGTCTTAAATAGGCAATTCCTACCTCTGAGATTATGCCCCCTGATCTTAGGCTCTCCCACAAGAGGAAACATCCTCTCAGCATGTCAAGCCCCCTGAGAATCCTCGATGTGTCAATCAGGTCGCCTCTCTTCCTTCCAAACTCCAGTGAGTACAGACTCAACCTACTTAACTGCTCCTCATAAGAAAATCCCTCAATACCTGGGACCAACCTAGTGAACCTTCTCTGGACTGCCTCCAAAGCCAATATATCTTTCCTTAGATAAGGGGACCAAAACTGTTCATAGTATTCTAGGTGTGGTCTAACTAGTGCCTTGTATAGTTTTAGCAGGACTTTCCTTTATTTATACGCCATTCCCTTTGAAATAAAGGCCGACATTCCATTTGCCTTTCCTATTACTTGCTAAACCTGCATGCCAGCTTTTGGTGACTTATACACAAGGACCCCCAAATCCCTCTGTGTTGCAGCTTTCTGCGGTCTTTCTCCATTTAAATAATTCAGCTCCTTTATTCTTCTTACCAAAGTGCATAACTTCATGCTTTCTTACCTTATATGCCTTCTTCCAAGTTTTTGCCCACTCACCTAACCAGTCCATATCCCTCTGTGGACTTTCTGTGTCATCCTCACCACTCGCCTTCCCACCTATTTTTGTGTCATCTGCAAACTTGGCAACAGTACATTCACCTCCCTCATCCAAGTCATTAATATATATAGTAAATAATTGTGGCCTCAACACAAATCCCTGTGGCACTCCACTAGTTACAGGTTGCCATCCTGAAAATGCCCCTCTTATCTCAACTCTCTGTCTTCTATCAGTTAGCCAATCTTCTATACACTAACATACAACTCCCAACATCATGGGCTCTTATCTTATTAAGTAACCTATTGTGTGGTACCTTATTGAACACTTTTTGGAACACTTCCCACCTGGAAACACCACCACCTTTAAGTTCATAGAATCATAGAATCACTGCAGTGCAGGAGGCCATTCAGCCCATCGGGTTTGCACCAACCCTCTAAAAGAGCGCCCTACCTCGGCCCAGAACCGCACCCTATCCCCGTAACCCAGGAACCCCACCGAACCTTTTGGACAATAAGGGCAATTTAGCATGGCAAATCCACCTTACCTGCACATCTTTGGACTGTGGGAGGAAGCCGGAGCACCCGGAGGAAACCTACGCAGACACGGAAAGAACGTACAAACTCCACACAGGCAGTCACCAAGACTGGAATTGACCCAGTTCCCTGGCACTGTGAGGCAGCAATGCTAACTACTGTATGACTGTGCCGTCCCTTCCGTTCCTCTCCAAGCCACACACTAGCCTGTCTTGGAACTATGTTTGTGTTCCTTCAATATAGTTAGGTCAAACTCTGAATTCCTTTTGGAACAGTAGAATGGGTCTACCTACACATGGGTCTGCAGCAGCAATTAAGAATGGGCAATAAATGTTGGCCTAGCCAGTGATGCCCATATTCCAAGAATAAATACATTTTAAAAACTTTCCAGAAAGCTTGTGGAATGGACGAATGGCAGATTAGGTTGAATGCATAGAAGTGCAGTGATTTGTCTTGCAGGAAGAGCAAGGAGAGGCAATTTATTATAAAGGATACAATTGTAAAGGGGGGAGCAGAGGCCAGTGGGGGGGGGGGGGGGGGGGGGGGGGGGGCGACTCAACCAGAGCCAGAAGGGCTGAGAGTGAGAGGACTGGGCAGCAACCGACATCTTTCTTCTTGTTGTTTTTGCAAGTTGAACTTACTGCCTTTTTTAGTATCGATCATGTCTCTCTGATTGATTGTGGTGTCTTTTATGACACCTGACTTGCCTTGACCATCCATCGGTATCACTGTTTCCCAAAAACTATTACCAACAGCCAGTTACTCTGGTAGGATGTTGGCAGTGACCTCCGGCTCATCCTCACACCAATTCTTTTCAAAATTGTTATGCACAAAGAACTAAGCACTGCAGATGGCCGAGACAAATATTCGAAGTGCAGGGACAAAGTAAAAGAGAGGTCATGAAAAAGATTATAAAGTCAAGTTAAAGAAAACCCAAAGATGTTTTACCAATACAGAAATGGTAAAAGGTTAGTTAAGGAAAAAGTGGGACCTATCAGAGATGAAGAAGGGAACTTGTGTGGTGCAGAGGCTGTGGGAGACTTTAAATGAATATTTTGTCTCCGTGTTTACAAAGGAAAGGAATGATGCAGAGGTAGTAGTCCGGGAGGAACACTGTGAAGTATTAACAGGATAATCATAAAGAGAGAGGAAGTACTCAAAGGTTTAAATTCTTGAAAGTTGGTAAGTCACCAGGGCCAGATGGATTGGTTCCGAGGCTACTGAAGGAGGTCAGGGAGGAGATAGCAGATGCTCAGAGGGTGATTTTCCAATCTTCACGAGATACAGGGGAGGTACCAGAGGACTGGAGAAATGCAAATGTACTTCCATTGTTTAAAAACGGATCGGAAGAAACACCAAACAATTAAAGGCCAGTTAGCCTTATGTTGGTGGTGGGACAATAAGTAGAATCAATCCTGAGGTTTAACTATCATGTAGAAAGGCATGACCTAGTCAGGGATGCTCAGGAATGGTCAGCATGGATTTGTTAAAGGAAGGTCTTGTCTCACAAATTTGATTTAATTCTTTGAGGAAGTAACAAAAAGGGCTGGTGAAGGTAGTGCAGTGGATGTTGTCTACATGGATTTTTAGCAAGTCATTTGACAAGGTCCCACGTGGCAGATTGGACAAAAAAATAAAAGCCCATGGGATACAGGGTAATGTGGCAAACTGGATTAAAAAGTTGGCTTGGTAACATGAAACAAAGGGTAATGGTCGATGGATCCCCTTAAGAATGGAAAGTTGTTTCAAGTGGTGTTCCACAAGGCTTGGTGCTGTGACCCTTACTGTTTGTGTTATACATTAATGATTTGGACATGAACGTGGGTGGCCCGATTGGGAAATTTGCACAAGGATTGGCCGAGTGGTGGGGATAATGTAGAGGACAGCTATAATCTCCAAAATGATATAGATGGGTTGGTGGAATAGGCGGTAAAGTGGCAGATGCACTTTAACACAGAGAAGTGTGAGGTCATGTATTTAGGGAGGTCAAACAGTTATAATAAATGGAAGTGCACAATAAATGGAAATATACTCAGAGAGAGTCCCTGAGAGTCAGCCACAAGTCAGCCAGTGCCACCTGGGATGAGATGGCAGCAGCTGTCAACTCAGGGAATATGACCAGGACGACTGGACTTCAGTGCCGTAAGAAGGTCAATGACCTACGCCGGTCAGCACAAGTGAGTACACACTAATGCCCCCCACAATGGAGCATCCACCCACCCCCCAACTCCCATGCAACCCCCAGCCCTCCTCCATCCCCCTCCACCCTGAACTCCCCCAACCCCTCCTTCACATCCCTCTCAAACACTGTGAACCGCACGTCTGGCTAATGATGCCTTCTCTGTGTCGCCTCAGGAAAAGCTCTCCCGTAATTGTCTGGAGATGGCCCAGACTGGCAGAAGGGTGGCAGACATAAGAATCGTCACCTCGCTCTCAGATGATTCATTTCATTTCATTTCATTTCATGGGCATGGCCGAGATGCTGCGGAGCCTGTCCCAGTCGCAGGTGGGCATAGCTGAGGCGCTGCAGAGCACGGCTCAGTCAGTGAGGAGCATCGCTGAGGGTGTCGACATTATGGTGCAGACCATGGGGAACCGCCATGTCACAAATATGGCAGGAAAATATTCAGGTCTGCAAGCAAGACTACAGGCAGGTCTATAATAATGCAAGCCCCTGTGTATCGTTCAGTGTAACGAAAAAAGGCTTTTGTCTAACGTTACTTTATTTACAATTTGCTGCCGTCTAGTTCAGCGGGTGCCCCCCCCAGCCCTCCTTTCCCTAACCCTCCCCGTCTCCCCCCGCCCACCCCCCCTTGCTATCCTCCCTGGTTGACCAGGGTGTGTGCTCCCCTTCTCCTTGCTCCCCCTTTTCCGTTCTCCCTTTGTCGGCTTCAGCCGTGTTGTTACTTTGTTTTGTGGATGAGTGGGGGGGGGGGGGGGGCGTGCTGTCTCTCTTTGTCCATCTCAGACTCTGTGCCTCCTTTCCCCCCCTCTCCCCTGGGTGTGCTGAAAAAGTGTTTGATAGAGTTGAATGGGGGCACCTACTTGAAATTCTTGGAAGTTTGTCTTTGGGCCAAAATGTATATAATATAGGGCCCCCACCACAAGTGTGCGTACGAATGCCCTGAGTTCAGGTTACTTCCAATTGGCTGGGGGTATGAGGCAGGATCGTCCATTGTCTTCATTTTTGCCTTGGCGATTGAGCCTGCCATTGCGTTGAGGTTGTCCACTGGGTGGAGGGGGATAGAACGATGGGGCCGAGCATATGGTGTCTTTATATGCAAATGATCTGCTTTTGTCTATCACGGACCCACCCTCCAACATAGAGGAGATAATGAGGCTACTTAGGCGTTTTGGCTCCTTCTCGGGGTATAAGCTGAATCTAGACAAGAGTGAATACTTTCCGGTGATTCGCCAGGGAGGGGAGCTGATCTGGGGAAGTTGCCATCTCGCATGGCCAGGACTAGCTTCCATTATTTGGGAATTTGGGTGGCCCATGATTGGGCCTCACTTCAGAAACTTAACTTTGCTAGTCTTGTAACAGGGTTAAGGCCAACTTGAAAAAATGGAACAACCTTCCTCGGACCTTGGTGGACAGGGTGCAGAGGGTAAAAATGAACTTCCTCCTGAGGTTTTTGTTTTTGTTTCAGCGTCTCCAAGTCTTTCCCCCAAATCTTTCTTTGATAGGGTCAACAAAACGGTACTCTCCTTCATTTGGGCGGACAAGACCCCATGGATCCATAGTACATTTCAACAGGGAGACAGGCAGCTGGGGGGCTTGATGCTTTTTCCAAAAATAAATTTAGAGTACCCAATTAAGTTTTTCCAAGGGGCAATTTAGCGTGGCCAATCCACCTACCCTGCACATCTTTGGGTTGTGGGGGTGCAAGGGTGCAACCCACACAAAAATGTGGAGAATGTGCAACCTTCATACGGACAGTGACTCAGGGCCCGGATCGAACCCGGGACCTCGGTGCCATGAGGTAGCAGTGCTAACCACTACGCCATGTGCTGCCCAGCATGATACTACCTAATTTGTTATTTTATTACTGGGCTAAAAATGTTTGGGGGCATGTTTATTGAAGGGAGATTTGCCGCTATGGATGAGTTGTTGGAGAAGTTCCAGCTCTCGAGAATTAATGTATTCAGGTATTTACAGGTTTGAGATTTTTTGCACAAGGATATTCCTTTGTTGTCCTTGGCACCATCGCCCTCGCTCTTTGTTAGATTCTGGCCGAGTTGAGTGAGGATTTCAAGTATCAATGGACCAAACCTGTTGACACAGCAGGTTTTGTTGGAGAAAGTGAAGAGAAGTGTGAGGGTGGATGGGGTCCAGTTTTTAATGGGGAGGCGTGGAGTGAGGCGCTTCACAGGGTCAACTCCACGTCATTAGAGGCTGGTTTAGCGCAGTGGGATAAACAGCTGGTTTGTAATGCAGAACAATGCCAGCAGTGCAGGTTAAATTCCGTACCGGCTTCCCCAAACAGGTGCCGGAATGAAAATGAAATGAAAATCGCTTATTGTCACGAGTAGGCTTCAATGAAGTTACTGTGAAAAGCCCCTAGTCGCCACATTCCGGCGCCTGTCCGGGGAGGCTGGTACGGGAATCGAACCGTGCTGCTGGCCTGCTTGGTCTGCTTTAAAAGCCAGCGATTTAGCCTGGTGAGCTAAACCAGCCCCTGAATGTGGCGACTAGGGGCTTTTCGCAGTAACTTAATTGAAGCCTACTTGTGACAATAAGTGATTATTATTACCTTGTGCTAGGCTCAGCTTGATCTAGTTCGAGATGGTGCACAGGGCACACTTGACCAGGATGTCGATGAGTGGTCTCTTCTCGGGTGTGGAGGATAGGCATGATAGCTGTGCTAGGGGATGGCGAACCACACGCAAATGTTTTAAGAACATAAGAACTAGGAGCAGGATTAGGCCATCTGGCCCTTCGAGCCAACTCCGCCATTCAATGAAATCATGGCTGATCTTTTTTGGACTCAGCTCCACTTTCCGGCCCGAACACCATAACCCTTAATCCCTGTATTCAGTGCTGCAAACAGGGGTGATCTTTGATGTCCCCGCCTTCACCACGTTAAAGCCCAGAGGCAAGTTCTGCTCAGGTGGAAGACCCCAGTACCCCCCCAATGCCTCAGCCTGGCTGAGTGATCTTATGGACTTTTTGTATCTTTTGAAATACACCATGAGGGGTCGGTGGAAGGATTCTACTCAAGGTGGCAGCATTTAAGTTCCATTTCAGTCACTGTTAGCTTCTGGGTGGGGGAGGGGGGATTTTGTTCAGTTTTTTTTGTTTAAAGGGGTGGGTTTGGTGGGCGTGGGTTAATTTTGAAATGGTGTTTGCTGTATGTTATTGTTTAGTTTTACCTTGTAATAATGAAAACCTTTTCTGAATAAAAACATTTTTAACAAAAGGATGAAGTGACAACAGGTCGGTTTGGATTTCGAATAGCTGGGGAACACCCAGCTAATCGCGCTACAGGACTCCGTTCCCATTCGGGTAGATCGTGCCTGTTAACTCTGTTTCTCTCTCCACAGATGCTGCCAGATCTGCTGCGTGTATCCAGCATTTTCTGTTTTTATTCCATTTATATTTTATTATTTTATGGCTTTCTCATCATCTCTGTATTGAATTATTTTTCCCCAATGCAAGCAATTCATATTTTAAACAAAGGAAAATGTCTTAATTTCTGTTTTTTTGGCTCTGTTCCCAGCAATTTCCCTTTATATTCTGGCATACATGATGGCCTTTTATCTTTAGAGTCCTGGTTTCCTTTTTTTGATTGAGCTAGTTACCTTCCAATTGATGTACATGGGGCTGGATTCTCCGATTCTGCGGAAATGTCCACAGGATCCGTCTGGTCTTATGACCTGATAGTTGGCCCCGCCCAAGCACTGATCCTCCCCCCGGTGGGGGGGCTAGCAGCCGCGCAGTGTAAAGCCCCGATTTTACCTGTGGATACAGCTGCAGAATGTCGTGGCCATGAATGCGCACAACAGCGGCCACGCTATACAGCATGGCACCGGCCTCGCGCGGACACGGTCTGCCAAAAACTGCCCCCCTATAATCCCCCTCCCCACCCCCCAGCAGTACCCCCCCCAGCGGAGCGGCTCCCCCTACCGACTGTGGCGGCAATGGACACAGTCCACAGCCGCCATACGAGGTCCCCAAAAGTTGTCAGGACATGCGCTACACACCGTCGAAGATTCGGCCCATCAGGGACGGAGCATCGGGGGAAGGGCCTCAGGTGACGTCCTGAGGCCGTCCCGACGGTGTGCGGCGTACTGAATACGCCGTTTTTGAGGGGGCGGAGCATTGCAAAAACAGCGACGCCCCCCATTTCCAACATAAACGTGGAGTCTCCGGCCAATCGCTGGACGTGATTTTGGCATCAACGATCGGAGAATCCAGCCCAGGGTCTTCCAGTTTTCCCTTAATTTTCTCCTATTGATTTGATTTGATTTATTTTCACATTTATTGTTCAAGTCTCCTTTTGGGCTTTTCATGACCATTGTGAAGAGAGTGGGTATTTCGTCCCTACACAAGTCATTGTTATTATGGAATGGGATGCACAATGAGGACCAATAAGGACATCCTTTCTGATTTTGCCCTCCTTTGGGAGATGCCCTCAGCACAGAATAAAAGCAAAATACTGCGGATACTGAAAATCTGCAATTAAAGCAGCACATGCTAAAAACACTAAGCAGGTCTGGCGGTAGCATCTGTGGAGAGGGGAAGCAGAGTTAATTTTTCCAGTTGAATATGACTTCTTCAGAACTGAAGAAATGTGATGTGTTACATTCTGTTGAAAGGGGGGTGGAAGGGGAAGAACAAAAGGGAAGGTCTGGGTTCGTTTAGAGGGCAGGAGAGATTAAATAACAAAGATGCCACGGAACAAAAGGCAAAAGGAGTGGTCATGGCTGTGGTAAAGAAACAATGGACGCGATTCTCCCAGACAGGGAGAAATCGTAAGGCTGGCGTCAAAACCGGGCGGGTTTGACGCCAGCCTCCCCCTCCCCGACCGGGAACCGATTCTGGTCCCTGGTCGGGGCTAGTATGCCGCGGCCGTGAACTCCGGCATCGCGGGCTTAACGAATTTCGTTAAGCCCACTTGCCAGAGTTTGCGCCGGCTGACGCGGCACATGACGTCAGCCGCGCATGCGCAGATTGGAAGACTTCAACCCGCGCATGCGCGGATGACGTCATCGCGCATTTGCGCGAAACCCGCGCATGCGCGGGCCGGGATGCCCCTCAGCCGCCCCGCGAATTGATACAGCGGGGCGGCAGAAGGACAAAGAGTGCGCGGGAATCGGACCCGCTGCCCGCGATCGGTGAGCACCAATCGCGGGCCCATGGCACCATTGGCACGGCCGTGGTACTGCCGTGCCAATCGGTGCCATGGTTGCCAAGATCGGGACTTTACGGCCGTTTTTACGAACGGCCAGACCAGGTGTGTTGGCCGTTCGTAAAAACGGCCGTAAAGGGCTTGGAATTCGGCCCATCGGCCAGCTGAGAATCGCCGCTGGCCGTAAAAAAAGGCGGCAGCATGTAGCATGGGGTAACCAATTGTCCTCAGCCAAGAGGCAGGTTCCTTTTGGCTAAGTTGAGCGTGAGGTCAGGTGTAATGCCTGGATCTGATATGTCTCTCTTGTGGGGACCATGAATTGGATTCAATTTGAATTGGTTTTTGGAGCAGGCAAGCTGGATTAGGGGTTTGCTCCTGTCCACACCCTGAGCTCTGGCTTTGTAACTCTGATAAAGTAATTTTTTTTAAAAATCAGTTCTTAAAAATAAATAACAGTGAGCAGCAAATACAGTTGGCTAAATTGAAAGAAGTACAAGTAAATCAGTGCTTCACCTGGAAGTTGTGCTTTATGCCTTGGACAGGAAGGAGAGAGGAGGTAAAAGGGCAGATGATATACCTCCTGCCGTTACATAGGAAGGTGCAGTGGAAGAGGACGAATTGTTGATTGAGGAGTGCTGAAAGGGGGGGGGGGGCGGGTGGAGAGGAAGAAATAGTGGAGGATGATCCTTTAAATGCAAGCCTTATGGAATGGAAAGTGAGGGTGGTGGATGAGGTGCCCATAAGATGAATAAATAATTAAAAAATGAATGACGAAAAGATGACTAAAGAGGAAAAATTAGAGTATGAGAGAGAGCTAGCTATAATTATAAAGACAGATAGTAAGAGTTTCTATAGATATTTTCAAAAGAAAAGAATTAACAAAATGAGCATTGGTCCAAAACAAAGTGAGCCCGGGAAATTAATAATTGAAAATAAGGGGATATAAATGAATTGAACAGGTATTTGCATCGGTCCTCACTATAGGGGACAAAAATAATACCCTCTGAAATAGCCGTGAATCAGGAAATGGAAGGGACAGAGGAACTCAGGAAAATTACAATCACCAAGTAAGTGGCACCGAGCATTTTGGAGCTGCAGGCTAACAAGTCCTCATAGTACCCCTGATAACCATTCACCCCCTTACGTATCAAATATGGGGTTCAGACAACAATCAGATCAGCCATTACCTTATTGAATGGCGGCGCTGGGCGCCGCCTCCTCCTGCTCCTAATTCGTATGCTCAGAGAAGCTTGCTTTGACCTGATGGTATCAAGCTTCCTGAGTATTGAGGAACTACACCTCTCTAGGGAACTAGAGAGTTTAATTACACACCTGACTTGTGCCTTATAGCTGGTGGGCAGTGTTTGGTGAGTCAGCAGATTTGTTATTCACCGCAGAATTCCCAGATAGTTCCAGGATTTGGCTTGTCTGGTTAAATTTTAACATCAACGGTAATGCTGTTGAATGTCAGGGTGAATGGTTAGACTTTTTTGTTACAGATGGTTGTTGCCTGGCACTTGCCTGGCATGAACGATAATTGTGACTTATCAATCCAAGCTTATCAGGGCAGCAGGGTAGCATGGTGGTTAGCATAAATGCTTCACAGCTCCAGGGTCCCAGGTTCGATTCCCGGCTGGGTCACTGTCTGTGTGGAGTCTGCACGTCCTCCCCCTGTGTGCGTGGGTTTCCTCCGGGTGCTCCGGTTTCCTCCCACAGTCCAAAGATGTGCGGGTTAGGTGGATTGGCCATGCTAAATTGCCCGTAGTGTCCTAATAAAAGTAAAGTTAGGGGGGGGTTGTTGGGTTACGGGTATAGGGTGGATACGTGGGTTTGAGTAGGGTGATCATGGCTCGGCACAACATTGAGGGCCGAAGGGCCTGTTCTGTGCTGTACTGTTCTATGTTCTAACCAGGGAGTCACACCTGGCACTAAGGAAGATGGCTGTGGTGGTTGGAGGTCAATCATCTCAGCTCCAGGACAAACGTTCCTCAGGGTAGCGTCCTAGGCCCAACCATTGTCAGGTGCTTCATCAATGACTTTCCTTCCATCATAAGGTCTGAAGTGAAGATGTTCGCTGATGACTACACAATGTTCAGCGCCATTCGCAACTCCTCAGATACTGAAGAAGTTCATGTCCAAATATAACAAGGTCTGGATGAGGTGACAAGTGGTAAGTAACATCTGTGCCACACAAGTGCCAGGCAATGACCATCTTTAACAAGAGAGGATCTAACCATCAAACCTTGACATTCAATGGCATTATTATCGCTGAATTCCCCCACTACCAACATCCTTGGGGTTGCCATTGACCAGAAATTGCACTGGACTAGCCATATAAATACTGTGGTTACAAGAGCAGATCAAAGGCTAGGAATCCTGCGGTGAGTAAATTACCTCCCGATTCCCCAAAACCTATCCATTATCTATAAGACACAAGTCAGGAGTGTGATGGAATAGTCTCCACTTCCCTGGATGAGTGCAGCTCCAACAACATTCAAGAAGCTTGACAACATCCAGGACAAAGCAGCCTGCATGACCGCCACCCCTTTCAATTCCTCCACCACTGACAAACAGTGGCAGCCGAGTGAACCATCTACGAGTTACACTGCAGGAACTTACCACGGTTCCTTAGGGAACACCTTGCAAACCCATGACCACTACCATCCAGAAAGACAAGGGCAGCAAATACCTGGGAACCCCAATACGTGGATGTTCTCTCCAAATCACTCACATCATGACTTGGAAATATATTGCTGTTCCTTCACTGTCCCTGGGTCAAAATCCAGGTACTCCCTCTCTAACAGCACTGTGGGTGTACCTCCACCTCAGGGACTGCAGGGATTCACAAAGTCATCTCAACACCACCTTCTCAAGGGCAACTAGGGGTGGACAATAAATGCTGGCCTAACCAGCGACACCCACATCTCATAAATGATTAAAAAAGAACCTAAGCTTGTTGCCCAGGTCTTGCTGCATATGGACATTGATTGCTTCAAAATCTGAGTAAGCATTTCATTAAATCCCTGCACTGCAGAAGGAGACCATTCAGCCTATCAAGTCAGCATCAATCCTCCGAAAGAGCACCCTACTCAGCCCCACTCCCCCACCCTATCTCTGCAACCTCATTACCCCACTGAACCGTTGGACAATTTGGAATGGAAAATTCACCTAACCTGCACAGATAGTCACCCAAGGCTGGAATTGAACCCGGGTCCCTGGCATGCTAAGCACTGTTCCGCCATGCCACCCAATGATAGGGTAGGCATGGAGAACACGTTTCCACTTGTGTGGGCTCTGAATTATTCGGAACTAATAATAGGCCTTAAATTATTTGTATTAGTCACTAACAAACCCAATAGGAAGTTCAGGAGAAACATTTTTTATCTAAAATGTGGTTTGAATATGGAGCATGTAACATTAATGCATTATGGAGCATGTAACATTAATGCATTTAAAGGGAAGTGGTATAGGAAAGAGAAAGGAATAGAAGGATGTCCTGATCGGTTGAGATGAAGCAAAATGGGAAGAAATCTGTGTGGAGCATAAATGCCAACATAGGTTGGACAAAATGACCTGTAAATTCTATGTAGCTCTATGTAATACATAATCAGATGCATTAGTGTTACTATCTATTTATTCTTCTCTGGACATTCTTCATCTCTGAGTGACTAGGCCTGTTGATGCTTGCCTTCACTTCCTTATCTTCTTTAGATATTTATTACAGGGAACCTTGTTCCCCATTCATACTCCCCTCCTGACTCCTAGACATGTTGGCGCTGGTCTAGCAATTAAAATTCCACACTTCATCTAACTACTGGTCATTGTATCTCTCAGTGTCCAGAGACTCACTTAATCCCATTTATCCCTTATGTATACTACAACTTAATCCTTTACGTAATTACAGCTATTCCTCCTGGTTCACTAAATTTTACACTACCTACCTAGAGGTGCACTCAGAGAGAGACTGACAAGTGAGAAATCATGTTCACAGTTTTTTGTAGAATTGCCAAGTCAGGTCACACAGTCTACATGTATACAGCAGAATCCAAAAATACAGCCATTTATCCTGTCAATAACACTGCCAATTCTTGAAACACATCGTTCAACATGCCCTACTTTCTACATTCACACCTCTTTATTAAATATTAAGGAAGGCAAGATAAAATATGAGAAAGAGTAGAAAGAAGGAAAAGAAACAACACATTTCTATAAAAGCAAAATACTGTGAATGTTGGAAATCTGAAAAAAGCAGTAAATGTTGGTTAAATTCAGCAGATCTGGCAGCATCTGTGGAAAATGGGGGCAATGTCAGAGCCGTGCGGTGCCCGAATTGGCGCATAACGCAGCTGGTAAATCTTTTACCAGGCTCGCGACGCCTCACAAGATCGAAAGGGATCTCACGAGATGTCGCAATCCAGATCTCGTCCACAATGGGTGGGGTCCTTAGTTGGCAAATTTGCATATTAAATGAGCAACTAGTCTCACTTTAATATGCACTCACTGGATCTACCCAAGGCATTGGGGTCTAATCCTTTTGCCATGGCAGCCCCGGCAAGTGCCGAGTAGCACTGGTCTCCACAAATGAGGACCAAGTGGAACGGCATTTGGGCGGGGCTCTCCTAGACGGTGGGGGCCCCTGTGTGGTAGGGCTCTGGGCAGAGTGGAACCTTGGCACTGCCAGCCTAGCAGGGGCATTACCAGGCTGGCAGTGTCAAAGTGCCTCGGTGGCATTTTGCCCATGCGGGGGATTGGGCCTGGGGATGCCCTGCCCTCATCACGTAGGATGCGGGGCTCGATGATCCCTTTATAGGTAAGTCGTGGGGGTGCTGCAGCCACGTTGGGGGGTCCTGAGATCAGGAAGCCATTTAAAAATGGTGCCTGATCTCTTGCTGAAGAGCTCCTCAGTGCTGGAAATGAGACTAAGTGCGGCCTCGGCATCCCCCGCTGAGGCCCCAAAATAAAACAGGATCCTGTTCGGTAACAGGATCATTCTCGGCACTGCGAACGCCGGGAAACACCTGTGCTCAACCCTGGACTCTGTTTCATTTCTGTTAGATCATGCCCAACTTATTCAGTCCGCATGACCCGTCTACAGAACTCAGAACTCCGTTGAAGGGTCATAGGAACTCGAAACATTAACTGTGTTTCTCTCTCCACAGATGCTGCCAGTTCTGCTACATGTTTCCAGCATTTTCTGTAGTACATTTTTATAGTGCTTTACATGCCGAGGTGTCTCAGAATGCTTTATATGGGGCGATGGGAAAAGTACAGACATGCTAGCATGAATGAATTTTCCAAGTATACTCCTTGCATTACTTCATGCCGCTTATTATAAGCAGCAAGGGACTCAGAACAGACACTGAGGAAACATACTAATGACTGCTGCCCACAGAACCTTTTCCACCATCTGCTTCCTATTTCCACGTGAATATTCAGTCCAGCTAGCCAACTAGCTCTATAAGCCATAATGTCTTCTTACATGTAAACAGCTCCCTAACATTTGAGTTTTTTTTATTTGTGTTCAGCCTGTGGACAGTGCTGACAAGACATTATTCATGAAGAGATAGGTCTCCTTGACCTACTACAGTCCTTTCAATGACAGTGCTTCTCCTGTGTGGCAGTAGCTGCTTTACAACTGAGCAGCTTGTAAAGTCTCTTCAGAAAGGATCTACGCTGTGAAATTGAGCAGCGTAGCTCCGGTCATACAGGTGTTTTGAAGTTCCTGTTGGGTGTGCCATATTTCCGGTGACTTTTGGCACAGCCTGTATGGTGCTTCATGCTGTAAAGGGCGGCAACAGTGTAGGTGGGCCATGCATGCACTCAAACTAAATCAAACATTTGGTTGTGATGTCAAACAGCTTTCCAGCTGATTTTTTTCACTTTTTCAGAACTTGCACTGCGCAAGTTCATTGAACAACTGCATTAATCACTCACAAATTCAGCTACACGAGAACGCCCCCCCCCCCCCCCCCCACCCTGACGCCCTCACCAGCCCCGCCTGTCAGAGGCCAAGCTATCAATCTTGCAGATGAAGGTGTTTTTGACTTCTGCTGTGACAAATTTTGTACAAGCACTGTGATTTATTTTTAGGGACCTTTGAGTTGTTGCCTCCATTCAAGAAGGATAAAGGATTTGATCATGTGTACAAGCGTCAGAAATATGGGGACTATAGGCCCGGATTTTCCTCTCCCTCCTTCAGTGGGTGTCATGGTGGGCAGGAGCAGAAAATACCATGAGATGCAAATAATCAGATTCACATGAAAGAAAACAGAATCCTATCATCTGCTCGGCACTTCAATGCCAGATCACAATCCCCAATGTGCATTTTCAGGAATGCCATGTGAATACATTTAAAGGTAATTAATATTCATTATAAAGCCTACTTGCCGGTATCATTCCCCCATGCCGGATCAAGAATTATATCGGCTTAGACTGACGTTTTTCTCAACTGCATATAAGAGGCGTGCACCTGGCGAGCAGCACCTTTTTCGTGACTGCAAGGTTTAGCAACCTTTTAACGTGCAGCGCTCTCAGCACCTCGACTCAGCAAAAGACTTTGCAGGCAGCACTACAATGTTTCAGTGGGGTATTACAGGCAAGGCTCTACTGGTGTGGATAGGGGCTGTAGGGCAAGGCCTCCACTGAGGAGGGGCATTGGTGGACAGAGGTAGTTAAGGGGCTTCTGAGCAGAGCCTCCACCAGAGAGGAGCATTGATGGAGAGGTTTGACTCAAAAACATGACGGGGGCAGTGGTGGGAGTAGTTTGGGAGGGCGAGTCGTCTTTGGGTTCGTAATGTGGAAGAGTCTAGTACAAAGGGACATGAGCAAGTTTAGGCCAGATTGGGAGGTTCGCTGTGTGAAAAAGCGCTTCATTTTACATGACTGACCTTGCAAAGACTCTCCTTGTTGCAGTCCAGGGAGGGTGAGGACATCTTGGTCCAGAGTTTGTAGTACCCAGAATGTTGTGCACAGGTAGTGTTCACAATGCCATGCGTCTCGGTCCCTGGGGGTTTCTGACATTAAACTATGCCTCAGATGGCACACACAAAGTCAGGGGAGGCATCTGCAACTTATATTTAGGGAAAAGGTTGTGTAGGGGCATTGGAGAGTTCTGGAGAGGGGTAATCTATATGTCTGTAAAGCTATTATTATGTGAAGAGAAAAAGATTGGTGAAGACAAACATAGGTCC
Source organism: Scyliorhinus canicula (assembly GCF_902713615.1). Taxonomy (NCBI): domain Eukaryota; kingdom Metazoa; phylum Chordata; class Chondrichthyes; order Carcharhiniformes; family Scyliorhinidae; genus Scyliorhinus; species Scyliorhinus canicula. The sequence continues at coordinate 176,296,271 of NC_052146.1, forward strand.
CTTACAATCAGCAACAGGGGAATTCATAATGGTGAACAAAAATAATAACTGACCACCTAAATACATAATTTGGTTCTGTCTTCACAAAGGGGACACAAATAATATACCAGGAATGTTGGGGAACAACACAGGATTGAGTGAGAAGGAGGAACTGAAGGAATTAAGTATTAGTTGGGGAAATGTATGGGAGTGAAGCCTGATAAATCCCTAGGGTCCAATGAGAGTACTTAAGGAAGTAGCCTTAGATATAACGGATGCATTGGTGGTTATCTTACAAAATTCTACAGACTCTGAAACAGTTCCTATGGATTTGAGGGCAGCAAATGCAGCCCCACTTTTTGAAAAGGGAGGCAGAGAGAAAACAGGGAATAATAGACCAGTCAGCCTGACGTCAGAAGCGGGGAAGTCAGCTTGATATCGATAGTGGGGAAAATGCTTGAGTCCATTATAAATTATTTAATAGCTCAGCACTTCAAAAACAGTGGCAGGATCGGACAGAGTCAGCATGGAGTTACGGAAGGGAAATCATGCTTGCCAAGTCAACTGGAATTCTCCAAGGATGTAACTAGTAGAGGTTGATGATATGATTTATTTTGACATTCAAAAGGCGTTCAGCAAGATAGGCGATTAGTATGTAAAATTAAAGGACATGGGATTTGGGGTAATTCATTGAGATGGATAGAAAACTGGTTGGCAGACAAAAAACACGGAGTAGGAATAAGCAGGTCGTTTTCCAAGTGGCAGCCAGTGACTAGTGGGGTACTGCAGGGATCAATGCTAGGACACCGGCTATTCACAATGTATATTAATGATTTGGATGAGGGAACTAAATATAATACCTCCACATTTGCAGATGATACAGAGCTGGGTGGGAGGTTAAGCTGTGAGGAGGATGCACAGATGCTTCAGTGTGATTTAGACAAGCTGAGTGAGTGGGCATATGCATGGCAGATGCAGTATAATGTGAGATTATCCATTTTGGTAGCAAAAACAGGAAGACAGAATATTATCTGAATCACTATAGATTGAGAAAGGGGAATGTGCAACGAGACTTCGGTGTCCTTGTACACCAGTCACTGAAAGTAAGCATTCAGGTGCAGCAAACGGTGATGAAGGCAATGGCTTTCATAATGAGAGGATTTGCGTACAGCAGCAGGGGTATCTTACTGCAGTTATATGGGGCCTTGGTGAGACCACACCTGGAATACTGTGTGCAGTTTTGGTCTCCTTATCTGAGGAAGAATATTTTTGCTATGGAGGGAGTGCAGCGAAGGTTTACCAGACTGATTCCTCAGACGGCAGGACAGACATATGGGCCGGGATTCTCCCCAACCGGCGGGGCAGGGGGTCCCGGCATAGCGGAGTGGCACCAACCACTCCGGTGTTGGGCCTCCCCAAAGGTGCGGAGAATTTAGGGGCTATGCCCGCGCCGGAGTGGTTGGCGCACGTCGACTGGTGCCAAAACCAGCGTCAACGGCCTATGACGCCCGGCGCCGGGGCTGGCCGAAAGGCCTTCGCCAGTTCGCGCATGCGCCGGTGCGTTAGTGGCCGCTGACATCATCACCGGCGCATGCGTGGTATGGGCTCTCTTCCGCCTCCGCCATGGTGGAGGCCGTGGTGGTGGCGGAAGAAAAAGAGTGTCCCCACGGCACTGCCCTCCCCCCCCCCCCCCCCCCCCCGGCCGATCGGTAGGCCCCGATCGCGGGCCAGGCCACCGTGGGGGCAGGCACCCCCCAGGGTCCGATCGCCCCGTGCCCCCCCTAGGACCCCGGGAGCCCGCTCGCGCCGCCAATCCCACCGGCACCAGAGGTGCTCCAATTCCCGCCAGCGGGAGAGGCCTGTCAGCGGCGGGACTTCGGCCCATCGCGGGCCGGAGAATCACCGCGGGGGGCCCGCCGATCGGCGCGGCGTGATTCCTGCTCCCGCCGATTCCCGGGTGGCAGAGAATTCCGGCCACGTGGGGGCAGGATTCTGGCCCGGCTGATTCCCCGACCCTGCAGGGGGTCGGAAAATTCCGCCCATGAGGAGAGATTCAGTCATTTAGGATTATATTCGCTGGGGTTCAGAAGAATGAGGGGGTAGACATCATAGAAACCTATGAAAGTCTAACAGGACTAGACTAGACAGGCTTGATGCAGGAAGCATGTTCTTTTTAAAATGTATTTTATTACACACACGTATCAAAGCAGCAAATAAACACCCCAGGAAACATTCTTCCCAACAATCAACTACACAGTCTGTACAGATTTTTTTTCCACCCCCGCTCCTCCAGCTACTTGTATATATCCCCAATTCTTCCCTCCCCTTCCACATCCGGAAGCAGCAGTCGTTCCAGCTGGATGTATCCCGACAGTGAGAGGAGAGCTCAGCATGATTGATTTAGGGGATGCAGAGGAGGTTTACCAGGATGTTGCCTGGTCTGGTGGGTGTTAACAATATGGAGTGGCTGAATAGACTCGGACTGTTTTCATTCGAAGACGGAGGTTGAGGGATGACCTGATAGAGGTTTACAAGAATATAAGGGGCATGGATAGAGTGGATGGGCAGGCATTCTTTCCCAGGGTGGAGGGGTCAGTCACCAGGGGGCATAGGTTAAGGTACGTAGGGGAAAGTTTAGAGGAGATGTGCGAGGTAGGTTTTTTTACGCAGAGGGTGGTGAGTGCCTGGAACGCGTCGCCAGGGGAGGTTGTGGAAGCAGATACACTAACGGCATTCAAAAGGCATCTTGACAAATACATGGATAGGATGGGTATAGAGGGATACGGCACAAGGAAGTGCTGAGGGTTTTGGCAAAGGTTGGGATCATGACTGGCACAGGCTTGGAGGGTCGAAGGGCCTGTTCCTGTGTTGTATTGTTATTTATCATCATCTTCAAACCTGTAGTGAGTTAAGCGGTGACACTGGAATAGCGAGGGCTCTAATTTGCGCCTGGTGCCAATTCCATCATCATGTATCGGCCCCGCTCTGGCAGCATATTGAAGTTTGCACCCCATGCCAGCAGGTCTATGCAAAACCGTTATTTGCATGGATTTAAATATTATTAGCGAATTGGACACTTTTAGGTGGAAGTCACGCAGGTGCGAATTAGTGGATGTATTTATAAGCGGAGCCTGGGCACCGTGGCTGTTGAAGGAGAGCGGGAGGCTAAAAAACTCTCAAAACTTGTCGAGGGGCTCAGTACCCATGGGTCCGACATGCCGCTCCCCGGATCATGCATATCTGTACCAGGGGCAACTTCAACTTCTGCCTGTCCATCTCACCGAACACCCCCAGGACAGAGCCCTGACCGTGGTAATATGGTGAAGTGGTGAATGTGCCGGACTCTAGCCACACAGCTTAAAGTTATCACTAATCAGGAATTGTGAGCACTTCACAGCTGCAGGGTGTGTTTGCTGCTCGGTCCTGCTGGTCACTGCAAATGCCTGAAGGCTGTTGTTGCTGTTTCCCTGCTTTTCTGTAGCCAGAAAGAAAGACAATTTTTTTCTAAGATACCTGGGTCCTGGAACACCGGGCCCAGGGGGACCTATGAGTTCAGAAGGCAATCTAGTTTGACGGAAGAAGGTGCTGTGTGACCTGGTGCACAACATTGTTCCAAATGGACCGCCTGATGACACCATTGAAAAAATACTTCCACAGATTTCTGATGCTTTTGTTTGATGTTGTGGTGAGTGCTGCATGTAACTGGCATGTCACCACGGTTTAAACACACTGGAAGTCAGGGATGTTCAACTGCACTTTGAGCAGTAGTGGAATTTGGTTCCGGTGAGATTGGGCCGTGTGGGAGGGCCTGCACATCTGCGGCTCCTGGACGGAGAATGGCACTGATAGTGGAACAAGTCACAGATTGATGGACAGATCATTTCTACGACAAAGTTCTGGACATGATAACACATTCTCAGGCTTATCCTCCGTTTCTATTGAGGGACCCACAAAGGGTGATATTGTGTGTTTGTATTTTCACAGTAACTTCATTTGAAGCCCACTTGTGACAATAAGCGATTTTCATTTCATTTCACCAATATGGAACAATCCTTGTTGTTTAAGGGTTAGTGTGATCTGTGAAATGTTACATAGTTGATTTTCAAATCTTTGTTACAGTTGACCATTTAATAAACCAAATATTCCCAAGTGGTTTCACGTGGCTTGGGAGATCAGAGGGTACCACGGTGGAATCCATAACTGATTGACGGTCTTGCACCCTCTCCAATTCCTGAGAGATATCACATGGTGGATGATATTGTGGACCCCGCAGCAGCTGCCCTCACGGTGGTGGCAGTCCAGGTGGCCAGACACGGCAGCAGCATCAACAGAGGCGTGAGGCGCCCCACACCCTGAGGATCCCGGCTGGCCATCAGGCCAGGGAGGGACCCAGAGGAGGAGGACGGCAACAGCCCAAGGTGTACACGTGTTGCTGATCATTAAAACAGATTTTGGACAGCATGTGCCGCAGGTGTCTCTGCCTCAGCAAGGGGATGGTGCGGCACCTGTGCCATGACCTTGCATACTTGGCACCACATGGAGGAGGAGGATGACACCCGCTCCCAGTGGCCGTCACGGTCATCACAGCCGTGAACGTTTACGCCTTGGGTTCATTCCAGGGCTCGAGCGGGGACTAGTGTGGCATATCCCAACCAATAGCCTGCACTGCATCCGTGAAGGCACGGATGCCATGTTTACCCCGGCAGCTGAGTTTCTAAACTTTGACCCGGACCAAGCCCATCAAGATACCTGGGTAGCAGGATTCTCCGCCATCGCCGGGATGCCCCAGGTCCAGAGGTTACTAGATGGCCTTGCGTGCACGGGGGAGTAGGGGGGGTCCAGGGCAGGGAGCACCCTTTAACAGGAAGGGGTTCCGCTCCCTGAAGATCCAACTTGTGTGTGACCTCCAACTGAAGATCATGCACATGTGTGTGCACGCTTCCCAGGGAGTGTGCACGACAACTACATCCTGGGGCAGTCAGAGATCCATGGCATCTTTGAGGGACACCCCTGGGTGACCAGTTAGCTGTTGGACCCACTTAGGTCCTGGCTAATGATGCCAGTATGGAGGCCAGAGACCAAGGCACATGGGGCCACACAGGCTGTCATTGAGCGGTGCATTGGACTGCTTAAAATGCTGATCCATTGCCTGGACTGCTCTGATGGTGCACTGGAGTATTGGAGGGTTTCCCGGTATGTGGTGGTCTGCTGTGCCCTCCACAACCTGGAACAACAGCGGGAGACGTGCTGGAGGGCGAGGAACATATGACCACATCAAAGGAGGAGGATGAGGAGGAGCCGGACCAGGAGGGACTGGAGGACGAGCCCGGGGAGGAACTACAGGTGGCAAGGGTCCGGCACGCACAGTGGACGAGGGAGGTCCTCATCCTTGCTGGTCCTCAGAAAGGACATAGCTTCGTCCAACATCTCACCCCTCCGCTCCCTCCCCCCCCCCCCCCCCCCCCCCCCCCCCATCCCACCCATTCCCACCTCCCCTACTTGATCCACGTCTCCCTCCCCGCTCCCGAATTCACCCATCGCCCCCGCAATTGCCCAGTTCCACTCTCCCAAGGTCCATGTCACTTCACTCCAGGGTGATGGGCCTGTGTCAGCATGGTCAACGGGTCAATGTACAAGGCAGGAAGGTGATGATAACCTGCTGTGAGGTAAGCTCTGATGCTCCTCAATCTATGCCAGGGGTGGGCAAACTTTTCCGTGCAAGGGCCACATTCAGAAATTCACAATTTTAAAAGGCCGCATAGTATATTAAAAAAAATAATTAATATTTTAAATAGCCAAAATAAAGGTCTTTAAATAAAAAAAAGCACATTTATTTGAAAAACAAAGTAACTCAGTAAGTAACAGAACAATGTCAATGAGAATGATGCATCTGACTGCAGTCATTTACCAGTTTGTTGAAATCAGGTGTCAAGTTGCTTGTGCTGATCCTTAACACTGACAGAAGCACAGCCTGGCCGAGTCAACGATAAAAACGCGCGTAGTGGGGTGGATGAGTGGGGCTGCCTTATTGGTCGGTTTAGTTGGGTGTGCGACCAATAGGAGTCCAGGTTACAAACAATAATAAGGCTTATTGTTATGTAACCTGGACTCCTATTGGTCGCACACCCATCTAAACCGACCAGAGACAGCCCCACTCATCCACCCCACCACGTGCGTTTTTATGCGGCCCGCCAATGAGGTGCCCGGAATCATAACCGGCATTTTTGAAAAGCCGCCGGGGAAAAGCCGCTGAAGTAAAATGCGCTTATTGAATAAGCGCATTTACTTCAGCGGCTTTTCCCCGGCGGCTTGTCAAAAATGCCGGTTATGATTCCGGGCACCTCATTGGCGGGCCGCATAAAAACCTTTGTCGGGCCGCATGCGGCCCGCGGGCCGTAGTTTGCCCACCCCTGATCTATGCCATAATCTGATTCCTGTCTGTCTGCTGACAGCGCACTCACACACATCACCTACACGTGGTATGCCTTTGGGGGGGTGCGGAGAGACAGATCTCAGACCACTGTGCCCAGGGGGCAGGGGTCGAGGGAGAGCAAACGGGGGGATGAGGGGATGCAGGTCCGATCACATTGTGGAACAACATGTCAGATGCTTCACATGTCTTCGGTGTAACGTTTTTCAATTGCGTTCAATCGTGACCCTAACTGTTCCTAACTACAAATTATTAGAACAGTACAGCACAGAACAGGCCCTTTGGCCCTCGATGTTGTGCCGAGCAATGATCACCCTACTCAAACCCACGTATCCACCCTATACCCGTAACCCAACAACCCCCCCCTTAACCTTACTTTTTAAGGACACTAAGGGCAATTTAGCATGGCCAATCCACCTAACCCGCACATCTTTCGACTGTGGGAGGAAACCGGAGCACCCGGAGGAAACCCACGCACACACGGGGAGGACGTGCAGACTCCGCACAGACAGTGACCCAGCCGGGAATCGAACCTGGGACCCTGGAGCTGTGAAGCATTTATGCTAACCACCATGCTACCGTGCTGCCCATAAATGGTGCCACCCCTTCCCCCCCAGTGCTGTCTCTGTGATCCTCAAATCTTTTTAGTCCTCCGTGCTCTGCCACTACATATAGCTGTGTCCTCAGGATGCACATTAGAAGTGGAGGCAGCCTGCTGCTTACCGCCCCTGTGGCCTTTGATGCCCCCGATGGGCATCCTCTTGAGGGCCCTGGCCGACTTGCCGGTGGCACATGCCTCACTGTGCCACGCTGTTCCGCCCGCTGACCCCAAGATGTGCTGTTGTCAGGAGGGGGGGGGGGGGGGGGGGGACTTGGGAGAACTGGTAACAGCCGTTGTCTCCCTGTTGGGCGGCTCCAAGTTGGTCTTCAGGGCTCCCTCCTCCCGGTCTGAGCCCGTAGGGCCCTGGAGGTCACCTTGGGATGGAGGGGCAGCTGGATTGAACGTTAGAGGCCTCTGCATCATCTGGCTATGCCAGCCCTGACGGGTCCCAATGTCTGCACCATGATGTTGATGCCTTCAACGCTGCCCCTCTGTGCCGGGCCAGGCTCTGCAGTGCCTTGTCAATGTCCACCTGTGACTGGGACATACTCCCCAACACCCCGGCAATGCCCCACTGAGATTGGGGCATGCCACCCAGCAATGTCCACCTGTGACTGAGACATGGCCCCCAGGGAAATGATCTGGTCTGGAGCGCTTCGGCAATGCCCACCTGAGACTGGCACATAAATAAATAATCGCTTATTGTCACAAGTAGGCTTCAATGAAGTTACTGTGAAAAGCATCTAGTCGCCACATTCCGATGCCTGTTCGGGGAGACTGGTACTGCATTACAAGCCAGCTATTAAGCTCACTGTGCTAAACCAGCCCAATGCACCGCAGTGCCTCAGTAAGACCTACGTGCGTCAGATTTATGTCCCTCAGTGACCGGGACATAAAGTCAAGCCCATCAGTCATGGCCGTCACTGACTGAGCAATGCCTTGGACACCACCATTCATGCTGCTGACATCGTGCACCAGACTCGCCACTGCTATCGCCACACTACCAGTGTTGCCGACGCCATTTCCTACAATCATTGCCTTTGGGACTTCTCCAATCGGCTATGGACTTGCTGGAGTGTTGCTGACATTTCATTCTGAATATCAAAGCCGCACCCTAGAGTCTGCATCAGCTCCGGGATAACTTGGTCCAGAAGCTTGACATCTGACTAGGACCCAGCTGGCTCCTGGGGTCCAGCAGACCTCAGACTGCTGTCTCGCCTGGACGTTCCTGCCTCCACCTGATGTGCATCAGCAACAATGTGATGCTCACCAGATTGTGCCCCAGAAGCCTGTCTACTACTTTCGCCCACCGAGGTGTGTGTCTGGTGCAGGGTGAGGATGACAGCTGTGATGCCTCAATGGTGGCATCCTCGGAGCTCTCTTCCGATGTCCTCTCTTGCACAGCGGGTGACAGGGGAGGGGAGCTCCCTAATGGGTCGGCTGGGCCGGCACGTTAAGTGTGGAGAGGCTGCAGGAAAATGAACTTGTGGTCAGTGAGAGGGAAGCATCATTATGTCTGGCATGAACAACTCACTTATTACAGCTCCTCTGGGTGGGGACCGGTGATTGATTGATTTATTGTCACATGTACCGAAGTAGAGTGAAAAGTATTTTTCTGCAACCAAGGAAACGTACACAGTAGACAAAAAAATAATCGACAAAGTACTTCGACAAATAGTGATTGGTTACAGTGCGGAACAAGGGCCAAACAAAGCAAATACATGAGCAAGAGCAGCATAGGGCATCGTGAATAGTATCTTACAGGGAACAGATCAGTTCAAGGGAGAGTTGTTGAGAAGTCTAATAGCTGTGGGGAAGAAGCTGTTCCTATGTTTGGATGTGCGAGTCTTCAGATTTCTGTATCCTCTGCATGATGGAAGGGTCTGGAAGAGGTCAAAGTCTGGGTGTGAGGAGTCACTGACAATGCTGTCTGCCTTCCTGAGGCAGCAGGAGATGTAGACAGAACCAATGTGGGGGTGGCAAGTTTGTGTGATACGGTCGGCTGAGTTCACCACACTCTACAGTTTCTTGCGATCTTGGGCCGAGCAGTTGCCATACCAAGCTGTGATGCAGCCGGATAGGATGCTCTCTACGGCACATCTGTAGATACTCACCTCTGCAGCACAGGCCAATCTCGACTTTGGTAATCAATCTGTCCTCAGCCACTGTCAGAACCTCCAGGGCCCTTTCCTTGGAGGGGATGAGGACTTTGATGCCCGGTACCCATATGGGCCCTTTCCCATCTGTGGTGGGCCAACTTCTCCTGCGGGGACAGAGAGAGGGCATCGTGAGTTGCATGCTGAATGTTCAGCGAAGCATGGCGGGGACAGGTGTCGCACCGCTGCTGAGCGGTGGGGTGCGCAGGTGAGTGCCAAGGTGTGCTGGGGCCCATGCATGGTATTGTGCTGGGTGGAGAGAGGGCCAGGTGCGGGGCCAATCACAGGGCCAAGGGGGGCGGAAAGTGGCAGGTGGGACGAGTGCTATGGGGCTGTTGCCCATTCCAGCTTGCGGCCCGGGAGAGGTTGTTGAGCTTCTTGCGGCACTGAGTGGCGGTCGTCCTAGTGACACTCCCCATGTTACGCCCGCTACCACAGCCTCTCAGATGACATAGGCTGCCCTGTGGCTGACCCTCCATCCCCCTTGGGGGAACAGGGTACGCCTCTGGACTCCATTGCATCCAACAGTCGGGCCAGGTCAGCATCACAGAAATGTGGGGCTGGACTGTGCAGTGGCATGGCAGCGTGCTGCCTGAGGTTTGCTCCGCGGAATCGGTTTAAGATCTGCTCCCCCTTCTAAGCAGGGAGCTGCTGAGCGCGGTCCAGATGAATCAGCTGGCGGAACAGTCTTTCCCGGCGTGAAGCCCGTGGGGCATCAGTAAATGCCCTAATTTACATTTGATACTAGTGATAGCCTCGCTGGGTTGGCTGTCGGAAAACAACCATCTGTTCCCGTTCGCTACTCCATTAGATCGAACCCCAAAGATTGGGGGGGGGGGGGGGGGGGGGGTGGTGAGTAGGACGGAAGACCAAATGCTAAAAAAGCATTTCCTACATATAAAAACAGAAAATGCTGGATAAACTCAGCAACTTTGGCAGCATCTGAGGAAAGCGAAACACAGTTGACGTTTTTAACATCGAGTCCATATGATCGATTTTCACAGTAACTTCATTTCAATGTTAATGTAAGCCTACTTGTGACAATAAAGATTATTATTATCCTTCCATAAAACTGTACTCGCAGTATTTGCTTTTATAATAACATTACCTATATTCATTGTACCAATTATATTGCCCACTGGAAGTCTAGCTGCCGAATCAGATATAAGTTGCTATAGTACAAATCAATCAGGTTAAAGAACTATAAATCAGACACAACACTTAGAAACATTCCTACACTGTCAGAATGGAAATTCAAGCAATGGAAGGCTCCAAAAAGTCTATGAACACCCATACTAAGGGATAGTGAAACACAGTTTAATTGTTGACACAAATCACAAACTCCAAGAGGCCAATTTGGGACTCAGGCCAAACCACAAGCCCTAGCACTAGAAGGGTTGTCTACAACAAATTGGCAACTATTTAAATAAGTTACTCACATTAAAAAGAGATTGGTTGACTGCAACTGCTAAAATAGGCAGCCTTAAAACCGCAAGATGTTTTAAACATAAATGTATGGATTACTGTGCACTTTGGTCCTCACAGTTGCAAATGTTAACTTGCCTTGAATTTGCAAGGCTCCACTTGAAGCTTGGTCACTTATTGCTTTAGCGGGGGTGGATGGGGGTGGTCTTGTTGAGTGCAAATTGGTTGCCATGTTTGCAAATTGTTAAATAACAATAACGACTACACTTCAAAAAGTGCTTCACTAACTTTGAAGGACATAAGGATGTCACATCAGGGGTAAGATGCCACATGGGCACATTCCCTGGAAAACAGGAGAGGTGAAGCTCAACGGAAAGGGCCTGGGGATGCACGAATGGGGTGGGGGAAGGGAAAGATATTCAGCCATTAGGAAGGGGAGACAGGCTGTAATTTAGGAGTGAGGCGCTGGAGGAATAGCACTCCTGCTTCTTCTGGTCATAGATCAGTGGAAATAGTTCCAGGAGTAGGCTATTTGGTCCATCGACCATTCGATAAGATGGTTGCTCATCTGTTTGTGGCCTTAACTCCAATGTCCTACCTGTCTCCTATAACCCTTGGCCCTCTTGTCAATCAAAGGTTTCTCTAACTCTGCCTTCATAGATTCAATGACCCAGCCCACTGCTTTCTGTGGAAGAAAATTTCAAAGGGTAACAATCCTTTAAGAAAAAAATTTCTCCTCATCGCTACTTATATTCGGATTTTTAAACTGTTTCTAGATTCGACCACAAAAGGAAACATACTCCCATCAACTACCCTGTCAAAATCTTTTAAGTTTCAATAAGATCATCTCTTATTCTCCTAAACTTCAATGAATATAGGCCAAACCTGCTCAGCGTTTCCTCAGAAAACAACCACTTCTTCCGAGGGATTGTCTCTGAACGGCTTCCAATGAAAGTAGAAAATGTCCACCAGACTCCAGGTGTGGTCTCACCAATGTTCTGTACAGTTGTAAGACTTCACTATTAGTTTTGTTCCATTGACTGCGAGTACAACAACTCGGCAATGCAGAGGCAGAAGATCAATATTTCAATAAGCATACTAAATCCCTGCCTGAGCCATTGAAAGGATACGTGGAGGATCATGACAACCTGAAACCCAGCAAGACATTGTTGGTGACGGTGAGACGCCAACATCATACTTCACGGAGATCGGAACAGTAAACAAACAAGAAGAAAGAGGCAATACTTGATCTACAGCTGACTGGAGAAGCAGAAAAGATTATCAACAACAACAGTAACATCACTAACCAGTGAGACAACGGGTTAGTTCAACCGGTTTTGGTCGTGTTTACTAGTGTATTTCTCAGCGGTTGCAGTGCCAACAAACACCCCGCCATTCAACAACACTTTGCTATTTTCTTTGGCCTCGGGATGGTTTTCCCCACTGAGGCCACACTTACAGTCATTTGTTCACCAACAGGAAAGGCTCCTCGTAGATCGGAGTGCCATTTTCGAAGGCTACCCCAATCTTTCTCCCCCCCCCCCTTCCCTTGTGCCAGGATGCCACCCTGCCATGTCCCTGACGACCCGGGGGGTCGCTAATGGCCTGGGAGACCCCCATCCCCTGTCCCCTGCCGGGTACCATTATGTCAGGTCCACGTTTGTGGAACAAATACTAAACAATGTTCTGGTGAAGTCTCCCAGGTGTGGCCATTAGGTCCTGGGCACTGCAGATTTGTTCACGCCCAGCGAGTGTGAGGTGTAGATCGCAAAGTCTTGTGAGATTTTGTTAGATCTCGCAAGGATTTCGAGCACCACAAATCTCATGAGAGGCCTCTTGCAAGGTTCAGTAGCCTTGCCCAGAGACCAAGTAGGGCACGACGAGGCTGTTAAATCGTGCCAACATCACCAGAATCACCAACAAGTGGTGCAACCTCAACAATATCAGCAGCAAGTGATAGAACATCAAGCACAACTCCTACATTACCACAAGCAATATGCATAACGTGTCTGTGCAGCATGCAAATTCACCACTGGTATGGACGCCTGGTCATGTCTCAACAGTGGCTAAGAGACTGAACCAGAGCCATAAATTTTTTCAAAGTTATGAGGCATTGCAGAAAGATCGATTCATTCCAGGAGTGATAATTTAAGAAATAGGGCTTGGTTATTTAACAGACAAACTTTATTAAAACAAAAGAATAAAAACAATATTGTAACTTTTAAACTTCAACCCTAACAGTAACAGATTACATGCAGTTTCTTAACCTTAACACATTAGTCCCACTAAACGACCGTGTAACAGAACATGCAGCTCTCATGCCACTTACACAGACAGAAAAGGCAATACTTGTATTTACGAAACAATTTTTCTTCTGGTAGGGAAATCAGTTCTGAACCCTTTTTCCAAAGCCTGCCTCAGTGGCAATTTCCATGACCTCCTTGGTCAATTTCCAAAGACTCTTCCACTGTAACTGTTCAGAATAACACTCTTTTTCTCTTTCGCTAAGCTCCGCCCAGCCCCACAAACAAAGGTTCTCTCCTGGGTTTTCCAAGCTTGAACCCATCAGCCTCATATTGGCTGTTTGACTGTCCACTCAAATTTATACAAAAACAGCTATGCTATTGATATACATCTAACCTCCCGCTGATGTACAAAGAGGCCATCAGACTCTGGAATGGCTAATAGCTGGTCAGACAGGAATGTCCTGAAGAACAATGGATTTGGGGTATCCTGTGTATTACCACTAACAAGGTTAAGTCTGACTGGGACAATGTAACTCGGTCAGCTGTGGGTGTATCCCTTTGACTCTGTGCTAGCAGTTTTTTCCCCTCAGTCTGTTTGACCCCTAAATTATCTGTTGCACTAGGATCAGGCAGGGAGGAAGGGGTAGAGCAAGGGAACCGTGGTTTACCAAAGAAGTGGAATCTCTTGTTAAGAGGAAGAAGGAGGCCTATGTGAAGATGAGGGGTGAAGTTTCAGTTGGGGCGCTTGCTAGTTACAAGGAAGCGAGGAAGGATCTAAAGAGAGAGCTAAGACGAGCAAGGAGGGGACATGAGAAGTCTTTGGCAGGTAGGATCAAGGAAAACCCAAAAGCTTTCTATAGGTATGTCAGGAATAAAAGAATGACTAAGGTAAGAGTAGGGCCAGTCAAGGACAGTGGTGGGAAGTTGTGGGTGGAGGCTGAGGAGATAAGCAAGATACTAAATGAATACTTTTTGTCAGTATTCACTCAGGAAAAAGATAATGTTGTGGAGGAGAATGCTGAGACCCAGGCTATTAGAATAGATGGCATTGAGGTGCGTAGGGAAGAAGTGTTGGCAATTCTGGACAAGGTGAAAATAGATAAGTCCCCGGGGCCTGATGGGATTTATCCTAGGATTCTCTGGGAAGCCAGGGAAGAGATTGCTGAGCCTTTGGCTTTGATTTTTATGTCATCATTGGCTACAGGAATAGTGCCAGAGGACTGGAGGGTAGCAAATGTGGTCCCTTTGTTCAAGAAGGGGAGTAGAGATAACCCCGGTAACTATAGGCCGGTGAGCCTCACGTCTGTTGTGGGTAAAGTCTTGGAGAGGATTATAAGAGATACGATTTATAATCATCTAGATAGGAATAATATGATTAGGGATAGTCAGCATGGTTTTGTGAAGGGTAGGTCATGCCTCACAAACCTTATCGAGTTCTTTGAGAAGGTGACTGAACAGGTAGACGAGGGTAGAGCAGTTGATGTGGTGTATATGGATTTCAGTAAAGCGTTTGATAAGGTTCCCCACGGTCGGCTATTGCAGAAAATACGGAGGCTGGGGATTGAGGGTGATTTAGAGATGTGGATCAGAAATTGGCTAGTTGAAAGAAGACAGAGGGTGGTGGTTGATGGCAAGTGTTCAGAATGGAGTTTAGTTACGAGTGGCGTACCACAAGGATCTGTTCTGGGGCCGTTGCTGTTTGTCATTTTTATAAATGACCTAGAGGAGGGCACAGAAGGTTGGGTGAGTAAATTTGCAGACGACACTAAAGTCGGTGGAGTTGTAGACAGTGTGGAAGGATGTTGCAGGTTACAGAGGGACATAGATAAGCTGCAGAGCTGGGCTGAGAGGTGGCAAATGGAGTTTAATGTAGAGAAGTGTGAGGTGATTCACTTTGGAAAGAATAACAGGAATGCGGAATATTTGGCTAATGGTAAAATTCTTGGCAGTGTGGATGAGCAGAGGGATCTCGGTGTCCATGTACATAGATCCCTGAAAGTTGTCACCCAGGTTGATAGGGTTGTGAAGAAGGCCTATGGTGTGTTGGCCTTTATTGGTAGAGGGATTGAGTTCCGGAGCCATGAGGTCATGTTGCAGCTGTACAAAACTCTGGTACGGCCGCATTTGGAGTATTGCGTACAGTTCTGGTCGCCTCATTATAGGAAGGACGTGGAAGCTTTGGAACGGGTGCAGAGGAGATTTACCACGATGTTGCCTGGTATGGAGGGAAAATCTTATGAGGAAAGGCTGATGGACTTGAGGTTGTTTTCGTTAGAGAGAAGAAGGTTAAGAGGTGACTTAATAGAGGCATTCAAAATGATCAGAGGGTTAGATAGGGTGGACAGTGAGAGCCTTCTCCCGCGGATGGAGGTGGCTAGCACGAGGGGACATAGCCATAAATTGAGGGGTAATAGATATAGGACAGAGGTCAGAGGTAGATTTTTTACGCAAAGAGTGGTGAGGCCGTGGAATGCCCTACCTGCAACAGTAGTGAACTCGCCAACATTGAGGGCATTTAAAAGTTTATTGGATAAGCATATGGATGATAATGGCATAGCGTAAGTTAGATGGCCTTTAGTTTTTGACTTCCCATGTCGGTGCAACATCTTTGTCCTTTGAGGAGCTGCTGGACTGTGTGTGTCGCTGCCGACTCTGGTTCACCAGGGAGACCGTGAATTACCTGTGCCAAATGGTGGCGTACCTGGCATCGTTGGGGTATGGAGGAGGAAACCCCTCTCAGTGGCCTTCAAGGTGACGGTCGCCCTGAATTTTTATGTCTCTGGCTCATTCCAGGGCTCGAGCAGGGGCCTGTATGGGATATCGCAAATGCCCGCACACAGATGCATCCGTGCAGTTATGGATTCTTTATGCACATGGGCATCAAACTACATCACCTTTTTAAAAATAAATTTACAGTACCCAATTCATTTTTTCTAATTAAGGGGCAATTGAGCGTGGCTAATCCACCTAACCAGCACATCTTTGGGTCGTGGGGGCAAAACGCACGCAAACACGGGGAAAATGTGTAAACTCCTCACAGACAGTGACCCAGGGCCGGATCGAACCTGGGACCTTGGCGCCGTGAGGCAGCAATGCTAACCACTGTGCCACCATACTGCCCGAGACTACATCACCTTTGACCTGGACTAGGCCTAACTGAATGCCCGGGCAGCAGGATTAGCCACCATCGCTGGCATGCCCCAGGTCCAGGGAGTGATGGATGGCATGCATCTCACCCTCCAGGGACCAGTTCATCAGGGGGTGCCCTTCATCAATAGGAAGGGCTTCCATTCCATGAACATGCAGTTGGTGTGTGACCACCAGCTGCACATCATGCATGTCTGCGCCTGGTATCCTGGCAGCATGCACTACATCCTGGCGCATGCATCGGTGCACTGAGACTGGAACAAGGTCCTCAGCGACTGTCCCTCTGCACTGGTGATGGCATCATCTTTCCCAGAAGCGCAATATCTGTCTGGGTGACAGCTATTCACTGGGATCGGGCAGCCCACCGAGCGTCCACACCCTAGGGAGTTAGTGCGTCCACCTGATGCACTACAGCATGTGTGTGGTGCTCACCAGAGGGTGACCCAGGAGCCTGATCGCTAACATTACACACTGAGGTGATAGACTTTGCGATGGTGGATGGTGCAGGTGAAAGCAGTGCTGAGACATTGGTGAACCACTGCAGGGTGTTCTGAAGGTCTGGATGGAGGCAGTGAACCCGGCAGCTCGACTTTGTCTGATGGGGATCCTGCAAGACAAAAGACATGGGCTGAGATCTTGGAAAGGACTGGTCTGTGGGAGAAGGGTGTCTCCCTTGGTATAAGGACATCTGCATTGCATTGGACTCTCACTTGTTTGGCGCATGCCAAACTCCATTCCAGCCACTGTCTTCTCCTCGACCTCCCCTGTGAGTTGCAGACCCCTTTCCTCAGACGTGTGGACCTGCATATCTGGGATGCCCTCTCCCGTCCTCTGGCATGTCTGGTGATTATGGCCTGCTTTATCGTTGGTGACACAGAAAGGACGGGAGATGCTGCACCCGAGTTTTAAGGGGGTTTGTAGCTGGTGGCATCTGTGTGCAAGGCTCCTGGGCAAAGTGGACAATAAAGTGTTGGGATTTCGTGGAAGGTGGGTTTTAAGGGAGATGCAGGCAGGTGGGTGTGTTATTGGCCTTCAGGGGATATGGAGAAGATGTGAATAGTGAGGGACAGGGGTGGTGCAAAGGGCTCAGAGTGGTTTTACTCACCTGAACTGCTCGAAGGAGGTTGTTTATCTTCATAGGGCATTGCATGCCGGTCCTCTTGGAGAGGCTGCCAGCACTCACAGCATCTTCCACATTATCCCATGCCTTGTTCATAGAGCAGGCTTTAGTCTCCGCCCCACCATTGGGAACAGGGGGTGGGATTCTCCAATAATGGGGCTATGTCCTCATGCCAGCGACATTTCACTCTGGACTTTCCTTAAAGAAAGCTGCTTCTCGCAGCTTAGGCTGCAGATACGGGGCCCTGCACTTCCGGTCGGGAGTCCGTGCATGCGCACAGCGGTGGCCTGCGGCGGCTGCCCCGTGGGACATGGCAGACTCGCACTGTGGAGCGGCACCAAAAATGTGTAGCCCCCCCCCCCCGAGATCGTGCACACCCGTGGATCGGTTCTGCCCGATTGCCCTCTGGCCATCTATGAGGCTCCCCCCCAGTGAAGGATTCCCCCGACCATCACCAGGGCGGCCGCAGACTGAGTCTGCAGCCGCCACTAGCCTTTCCCGACAGGCAAAACGTAGTTAGGACCACGCCGTCGGGAACCTGGTCAGTTAACCTCAGTGAATCCGGGGTGGGCCTCTGTCAATGTCCTCCTACCCGCGCCGCATAGACCACGTGCAGACAATTCACAGCGATTCTCTGGGGACCGTTGACGCCCATTCTTTGCCCCCAAGCCGATCGCGATTTCGGCGCGGAGGCTCAGAGAATCCAGCCCAGGGTGTCGCTCCTCTCCTCAACTGTGTCCAGCATTCAGTCAACCTCCAAGTCCAGGAACCTTGGAGCAGGTCTTTTCGCAGTAATTTTCTCGGCTGGAATGACACTCTGTGTTGAGTGGGGCACTTAAAAGCTGCTGCTCCAGCTTGTCAGGCTCTGAATGCGAATTCCGACCCCAGCGAAACGGACGCCAGCGGAGCCAGACATCAGGCAGGCTGCACATGGGCTGCGTGCTGACCCATTTGCACGACATGAATTTCTCCTGGCTGGCGCTCCTGCCGGAGCGTGCTGTTAACAAGATTCTCCACTGGCAGCGGCATATAGTCTCCAGAACAGAGAATCCAGCCCGAGAAAGACAGATAAAAAGGGTTAAAAAGAAAGCAAAATGCATTCTGCTTGAATGACAGATGCACCTTACTCTTTACTGGGTTCATTTTTGACATGAATGAGCATGTTGAGACCTGCAGTGAATGCTGGGATAGTCCAATCTCCATACTTGCCTCTTGTATCCTTGCAGAAGAAAAGGAAAAAAATCTCATACCTGAGGCTTGAAATGGGGGAATCAGCCCGAGCAACCTCCACTGATAAATGTAAGTGTTACTTTACCCATGAGACAGACTAGAGACACAGACACACCAATTCCCTGCATAATTATTTATGCTGCAGGAGGCAGACAATGTTGTTGCTTCAGAACTACTAATCACTTTGCGGCCTTTTGGCTAAGATAAAGCGTCAGATCAAGCCCTTTCTTGTCAGCTTGAATCCTGTATTTCTCTCTTGTGGGGACCATGAATTGAGTTAAATTTGAATTTGAAGTGATTTTTGGAGCAAGCAATGAGATGGATTAACGGCTTGCACTACCACTCACTGCATTGGCTTTGTAACTTAAAGAACGGAATAAATGTTTTAATAAACTACTTCATAATCTTATGCAGACTGCAATAGCCAGGTAGTGACCAGCAATCAAGACTGCATGACATTGAGCAGTCTCTTGCCTGGAAGTCAGTCAGTCAGCATCTAATCCCAAATGGCATGTCCAAGATTATGAATAGTACGTAGTTTGGCCTATAGTAGATGAATTCCAGGATATAACTCAGAATGGCACCACCCTGATGAAAAGCAGTCAGCAACAATGACTCACAGCTCTACAAATTGGCCTGGCACAAATTGCTAAAGATGGTAACTTCAGTAATCAGCCTGCTCATTTAGGTTGCTTCAAACGAGCCAGCTCAGTCAATCCTCGCAAGACAGTTTGTAATTTGCAAGGAAAGCAGATTCTTGCATGTTTCTGTAGCAGAGTCTTCACAAGACAATTAGAAAAGTTAAACCCGGGGTGTCAGCTCTCCTCCCTGTACTCCAAATATAACACCAAACATCAAGTAATTCTTTACCAAGAGCAGTGAAGACATGAGAGACTTCATAACCTATACAGCAGAAGAGGCATAAACATTACTGTCAATTTTAAGTTCAGGGAATATAAGGAGTACTGATACAGTAAATATAGAAAGATAATTTCCTCTGCTTAAGGAGTAGGCGATAAGGAGCCATCAATTTAAAATTGGCATTGAGAAAGGCAAAGAGCTAAAAGAATGTTCTGTGCACAGTCGTTAGAGAATGGAATGCTTTGCTACTGGGAGTGGCTGAAACTAAGATAATTGCATTGCTTAAAGGAGGAGTAGATAAATATCTGAAACAAAGCAAGGAAAGAAGCAACACCTTTTTGAATTGCAATCACAAAAAGCGAGTACAGATAATGGACCGAGTGGCCTCTTACTAAACCTCAAAAAATGTACCGTAGTGTTTCACTTTCACATCACAGTCACCGGGCCCGATTCTCCGCCCACCACGACGGGTCGGAGAATAGCGGGAGGGCCTTCCCGACATTTTTCCCGCCCTCCCGCTATTCTCCCCCCCCCCCCCCCCCCCCCGCCCAACTCCCGACACGAATCGCTGCCGCCGTTTTTTTACGGCCGGCAGCGATTCACAGCTGTTCGATGGGCCGAAGTCCCAGCCCTTTACGCTGTTTTTACGAACGGCAAACATACCTGTTCTGGCCGTTCGTAAAAACGGCGGGAACAACTCGCTTTTTATAACCATGGCACCGATTGGCACGGCAGTACCACGGCCGTGCCAAGGGTGCCATGGGCCCGCGATCGGTGGGCACCGATTGCGGGCAGCGGGCCCGATGCCCGCTCACTATTTGTCCTTCCGCCGCCCCGCAGTATCCATTCGCGATGACGTCATCCGCGCATGCGTGGGTTGGAGTCTTCCAATCCGCGCATGCGCGGCTGACGTCATATGACGCGTCAGCCGGCGCTAACTCCGGCAAGCGGGCTTAACGAAATTCGTTAAGCCCGTAATGCCGGAGCTTGCGGCGTTGGGCTGCTAGCCCCGACCGGGGACCAGAATCGGTTCCCGGTCGGGAAGGGGCGCGCTGGCGTCAAACCCGCCCGGGTTTGACGCCAGCCTTACGATTTCTCCCGTTTTGGGAGAATCGCGCCCACCGTGTTTTGTATTACAGCATTTAACTTTTCCACCACTGGAGATTAATTTAACCCCCAAGGATGAGCTGGGGATTTGAAAATTTCAGAATGGGAAATCCACTCACATCCACCTCCAGTTTCGGCAGAGATGGGTTGAGGGGCAGATAACTAACCCCCTATCTGGAGATGTGTCTCTTTTTCAAAAAAATATTTTTATTCTCCTTTTTCACATTTTCTCCCAAATGTACACCCACCAACAATAAACAATAATCAGTAGCAAATATGTCAATCCTCATATCAATAACAACGATCCTCCCACCAAACCCCAAACATTAGACTGCATGTCCACATAAACAAGTGACAAAAGGAATCAGGAATCACCCATAGTCACCACCACACACAGTCCCCCCCCCCCCCCCCCCTGCAACCCGCCCAACCATCCTCCCCCCAACTAATGTTTTCGATGTTATCCAGTTCTTGAAAGAGCACAATGAATAATGTCCACGAATTGTAGAACCCCTACATCCTGCTCCAAACTTTTCCTTCTCAAGAGTCAAGAATTCCAACAGGTCCCCCCACTACGCCAGGTCACAGAGTGGAGAGGTTGCTCTCCAACCTATCGGGATCCGCCTTTGGGCGATCAACGAGGCGAAGGCTACAACATCTGCCTCCGCACCCGTTTCCAATACCCCGAATATGGCCTCCCGAGGGCCCGGGTCCAGTTTCGCGTGCACCACTTTAGAGATTACCCTAAAAACCTTCCTCCAGTAATTCTCCAGCTTTGGACAGGACCCCCCCCCCCCCCCCCCCCCCCGCAACTTAACTCACATCTTCTCCTCCTTCAAAGAATCGGCTCATCCTCGCCTTCGTGAGGTATACCACCTTCAGCTGTATTGGCTCCAACCTCGCGTGCGAGGTGGGGCGTTCACTCTCCGGAGAACCTCACACCAGAACACCTCCTCCATAAACTCTCCCAACTCTTACTCCCACTTTGCTTTGATCCCTTCCAGTGGTGCCTTCTCCTCTTCCAAACTGTGGAGACCCAAATTCCAGTTGGGGAACACTTCAGCAGTCAAGGACATTCAGCCTCTGATCTCCGGGTCAGCATTCTACAAGGAGGCCTTCAGGAGACGCGACAACGCAAAATTGCTGAGCAAAAACTTATAGCTAAGTTCCGCACGCATGAATGCGGACTCAACCGGGATCTGGGATTCATGTCGCATTACATTCGGCCCCCACCAACAAGCCTGGACTTGCAGAGGCCTACCGACTGAACTGGCTTGGGACAATTCACACCTCTTTAACCTGGAGTTACCTCTCTCTCCGCATCTTTGATGATTTGATTGCCTGCAGGTGCTCGCATTCCGGGGCATCTCTGACTGTGTCTATATAAACATTTCTGGAACAAGCCTTTCCATTCACCTGAAGAAGGAGCCGTGCTCCGAAAGCTCGTGTTTGAAACAAACCTGTTGGACTTTAACCTGGTGTTGTAAGACTTCTTACTGTGCTCTTCCAAACTAGCTCCGTAAACTGTAAACACAGTCCTTCTCCAGCCCCCCTGTCGTCAGCAATGTGGAGACCGGCTCCACCGGGAAGCTCTGTATCTCCTTCCTGGCAAAATCCCGAACCTGCATGTATCTAAACATTTCCCACTGCTCCAGCCCATACTTCGCTTCCAGCTCCTTCAATCCTGAAAACCGACCCCGAAGAAACAAATCTTTTAGTGTCTTAATCCCCTTCTCCTCCCATTTCCGAAAATTTCCATCCCACTTCCCTGGCTCAAATCTCTGGTTCCCCCGAATCGGCATTTCCCTTGACCCTGACCCAAACCCGAATTGTTGGCGAAACTGCCTTCAAATTCTCAATGAAGCTATTATTACCGGACTCGCTGAGTATTTCCCGGGGCCATCGGGAGCGGCGCTGTTGTTAGTGCTTTCAATCCCGACCTCCTACACAAACTCTCCTCCATTCTGACCCACTGGGAATCAACCCCTCTGACCCAGCTCTGCACCTTTTCCACATTCACTGCCCAGTAATAATACATCAGGTTCGGAAGACCCAAACCCCCTGCCTGCCTTCCCCTCTGTAGCAGCACCTTTCTAACTCTGGCCACCTTCCCTCCCCATATGAACAAAGTAATCATTCCTTCAATCTCTCTGAAAAATGCCTTTGGCAGGAAAATCGGCAGGCATTGGAAAATAAACAGAAATCGCGGCAACACTTTCATTTTAACCGCCTGTACCCGACCCGCCAGTGACAGAGGGAGACCATCCCACCTTGTCAGATCAGCTTTCACTCTCCCCACCAAACTAGAAATGTTGTACCTGCAGAGCACCCCCCCTCTCCCCCCCACCACTCCCGGGCAACCTGTACCCCCCGGTATCTAAAGTGAGTCGCTGCCCTGCGGAATGGCAGTCACCCCACCCCTGCCCCCACCAACACACCACAAAATACTCACTCTTGTCCAGATTTAGTTTGTACCCTGAGAAAAACCCAAACACTCGAAGCAACTCCAATATTCCCCCTGTTGGCACACTCGGTTCCGACACGTACAACAGCAATTCATCGGTATCCCCCCGCACTATTCCTTTCCATACTCCCGAACATCTTAATGGGGTGGCCAACGGCTCAATCGTAAGTGCAAACAGCAGGGGGGGGGGAACATAGGACATCCCTGCTTAGTCCCGCGGTGGCAAAAAAAGTATCTCGAGCTGATGTTATTTATGCGGACACTCGCCCTCGGATCCTTATATAGTAGCTTTGCCCAGTCCACAAATCTTGGTCCAATCCCAAACCGCTCCAGAACCGCCATCAAGTACCCCCATTCTACCCGGTCAAACGCCTTCTCAGGGTCCAATGCCACATTTCCTCCCCCTCGGCCGGTGCCATAACCACGTTCAATACCCTTCTAATGTTTGAAAAGAACTGCCTCCCTCTCACGAGCCCCGTCTGATCTTCACCTATCACCTTCGGGAGGCACTCCTCCAGCCTACCCGCCAGTACCTTTGTCAATACTTTTGCATCCACATTCAGAAGCGATATGGGCCTATACGACCAACACTCCGTCGGGTCCTTATCTTTTTAAGCAACCTGAAACGAGATCACCTCACACCTCACCACTGCCTTTAGAGCCTCCCAGCCAACTACCTTTGACACCTCACCAGTACAGTTGAGGCCTACATATTCCTCAATTACCTTTTCAATTTTGTCACAGAACCCTTGGTCCCCCAAATGTCCCACATCTAATTTCCACCCCGGCCTCTGCGCTACCCCCTTCTCCAGTACCATATCCACCCAATGCGGAGCATGATCTGATGCAGCAATTGCCGAGTATTCCGACCCATTAACCCCAGCCAGCAAAGCCTTCCCCACCACGAGAAAGTTGATCCGTGAGTATACCTTATGGACTGCTGAGAAAAACAAGTAACTCCGCTCCCTCGGGTGCAGAAACCTCCAAGAGTCCACCTCTACCATTTCCACCATTAGCCCAGCTAATACCTTCACCCCCCCTGATGGGACCAGCGAGCACGGCCGTGACCTGTCCAACCTTGGCTCCTGCACCAAGTTCCAGTCCCCCCCCCCCACAATCAGCTCGTGTGTGTCCAAGTCGGGGATTGCCCCAAACATCTTCTTCGCGAATCCCACATCGTCCCAATTGGGATCGTATACACTTACCAGCGCCACTAACCTCCCCTCCAGCGCCCCTAATCTCCCCTCCAGCACCCCTGTCACAATCACATATCTACCCCCTTGATCTGCAACCACATTCTCCATCTGGAAACATACACTTTTGCTGACCATTACCGCTACCCCTCGAGCCCTTCCGTCAAATCCAGAGCGAAACACCTGACTAGCCCAGCCCTCTTTAAGTCTCACCTGGTCCTTCACCCTCAAGTGAGTCTCCTGCAGCATTGCCACATCGGCTTTCAAACTTTTAAGATGCTCAAGCACCCTTGACCTTTGACTGGACCTCCTAGCCCCCTCACGTTCCACGTGACTATCCTAACTGGGGGTCTCTCACCCCCTCCCACCCTTCTTATCCACCATCATCATACCGCCGGGCCCAGCCCCATGAGCCTGACCCACCCCTGTCCATTATTAACATCGAACCCCTTCCCCCCTCCCAGAACTCCCCCCCGTACATTTCATCTTGAAAAAACGTCTCCCAGCATCGATCCCTTCCCCCCCTTGCTTGCCTCGTAGCATCGAAACCGGCTAACCAAGCTCCAATGTCCACAGCCCTCCTCTCACCTCACAATCCGTTCACTAGTCGACATTAGTTAGCTAGCGCAAGTGGCTCCCGCCTCCCCCCCCCACAAGGTATACCATCCCCTCCCAACCAGTCCCAGAAAAAAAACAATCCAACCCATACAATTCGGAGGTGTGTCTCTTATTGTATTATTATAATGGGAATTGACGAAGATTTTGGGTGTGATTCAACGGGACAAAAACAGAGTCCCGTTTCGGGCACCTGAAGTGCCAAGAAAGATCATATTATGCAACAGCACTTTGCCGATTTGTTTGGCCTCGGCAAGGAATGCGCCGCTGAGACCGTACTTACATAATTTCCTGCACTGATGAGCTCCACTCGCCAGTAAAGGGAGAGTTCTCACGGATCGGGGTGCCATTTTTAACGGTTGGTCTGATCTTTAGACCACCTCTCAGCTACCCACCGCAGCCTCCGGACTGCTCACTGCACCCAACTTACTTTTGAGTCTTCGAGCCCCAGTGTCTTTGAGTGCCCCCCTCCCCTCACTTTTGGGCATGTCACCCCAGGCCCAATCTCTGGCATGGAGAGCCTGGCAATGCCACTGCCAGCCTGGCTGTGCCATTATGCCCAAGTGGCAATGTCAAGGTGCCAAGTTGGCAGTGCCAAGACGCCTGGGTGTCAGTGGGAGTTCAAGGTACTACACTGTCCAGAGGCTGACCACCAGAAGTCTCTAATGGCCTGGGAGACCCCCCCCCCCCAACACCCCCACCAGGTGCCATGACACCTGGTCCGCATTTGTGCATTCCGGTGCTCAATGGCAAACTGGTGAGGTGTCCCAGGCGATGTTATTATGTCCTGGGTGCTGGGAGAATCTGGTGCAGACACAGACACATTTAAATGAGCATAATGGCTCAATTAAATATACTTTTTTTAAAAATATTTTTAATTGAAGCATTTGCAACATTTTTAGACCAATAACAAACAAAACAATAACATAAACATCAACATGGTAAACTAGACAATTCCCACCCAACCCCTTCTGTACATCCCTTGACCATATTGCACCTACCCGCCCGCCCCCTCCTTCAAAATGCTGCTTCTGCCAACGTATTAATTTTCCCCGACAAAGTCGACGAATGGCTGCCACCTCCAAGAGAACCCCAGCATTGAGCCCCTCAAGGCAAACTTTATTTTCTCCAGCTCTAGAAACCCAGCCATGTTACTAACCCAGGTCTCTACACTTGGGGGGCTTCGGGTCCCTCCACATTAACAGGATCCGTCTCCGGGCTACCAGGGAGGCAAAGGCCAAAACGTCGGCCTCTTTCACTCCCTGAACTCCCAGGTCTTCTGATACTCCAAAGATCGCTTTCTCTGGACTCGGCACCACCCGCGTACCTAGAACCTTGGACATTGCCTTGACAAACCCTGCCAGAATCCTCCAGGCTTCGGGCATGCCCAAAACATGTGGACATGGTTAGCTGGGCTTCCCGCACACCTCGCACATCTATCTTCTACTCTGAAAAACTTGCTCATCCTCGCCGCCGTCATGTGTGTCCAGTGTACCACCTTAAACTGTACTAGACTGAGCCTGGCACATGATGAGGAGGAATTAATATTGCTTAGGGCGTCCGCCCACAGACCCGCCTCCAACTCCCCACCTAGCTCCTCCTCCCACTTGCCCTTCAGTTCCTCCACCGGGGTCTCCTCCGCCTCCAAACTCCTGATAGATATCTGACACTTTCCCATCCCCCACTCAGGTACCGGACATTACTCTGTCCTGTACCCCCCTGATGCACCGTTAATTACCACAAGACGAGAATGGTGGAACAATCGAGGCTTTATTGAGCAAGATGTTGTGCCTCCTGTAGCTGGAACCAGAATGGCTGCAGCATCGGAGAGCACACACTTTTATACGCTGCCTGCTGGGCGGAGCCAGCAGGCGGGGATTTACCATTGTATCCTTAATACACGGGCAGTGCCGTAACACATATAATATGCCACTAGTGGTGACTACCACATTCACCCCCTGTTAAAAAAGAGTCTGGCGGGGGTGGTGGAAAAACATTACAAATTAAGTCTGTTGGGGGCCTTGACCCTCCTCTGCGATTGCCTCAGTCCTGGTGGTGACGTGGGCGGCGACTTGGTCACCTGCGACTCCGGGAGCATGTTGTCCTTGTCTTCGTCACCCCCCCCCCCCCCCCCGAGTGGATCCAGTGAGAGGACAAATCCTGCTGGGGTGGGGGCTGCGGTGAGGTTCTCTGGAGGCAGGGTGAGTGGCGCAGGGATGAATGAGGCAACCGGGGGTGGCGGTGTCAGGTCGTGGGTGGAGATCCAGTGGGTGCCAGGTCCTGGAGGGAGACTGTGTCCTGGCATCCGTCGGGGTGTGCCAGGTAGACGTACTGCGGGTTTGCATATAAGAGGTGGACCTTTTCAACCAAGGGGTCCGACTTATGGGTCCGCACATGCTTCCAGAGGAGGACGGGTCCAGGAACTGTCAGCCATGTTGGGAGGGAGACCCTGGAGGTGGACTTCCTGGGGAAGGCAACACACGTTCGTGAGGGGTCTCGTTAGTCGCGGTGCAGAGGAGCGATCGGATGGAGTGGAGCGCGTCGGGGAGGACCTCCTGCCAGTGGGAGACCGGGAGATTTTTAGACCACAGGGCCAGCAGGATGCTCTTCCAGACTGTCCTGTTCTCCCTCTCCACCTGCCCGTTTCCCCCTGCTCGAGGCGATGCCCTTGCTGAGCAGGAACTGACGCAGCTCATCACTCATGAAAGAGGATCCCCGATCGCTGCGGATGTAGGTGGGGAAACCGAACAGAGTGAAGATGCTGTGCAGGGCTTTGATTACCGTGGCAGCAGTCATATCGGGGCATGGGATGGTGAAAGGGAACCGAGAGTACTCATCAATCACGTTCAGAAAGTATGTGTTGCGGTCGGTGGAGGGGAGGGGCCCTTTGAAGTCCATGCTTAGGCGTTCAAAGAGGCGGGAGGCCTTCACCAGGTGTGCTCGATGTGGCCGGTAGAAGTGCGGCTTACACTCTGTGCAGACTTGGCAGTCTCTGGTGATGGTCCTGACCTCCTTAATGGAGTAGGCCAGGTTGCGGGCTTTGAAAAAAAATGGAAGAACTGGGTGACCCCGGGTGGCAGAGGTCATTGTGGAGAGCCCGGAGTCGCTCCAGTTGTGCGCTGGCACATGTACCGGGGATAGGGCATCAGGGGGCTCGTTGAACTTCCCCGGGCGATACAAGATCACATAGTTATAGGTAGAGAGCTCGATGCTCTACATCAAGATCTTGTCATTTTTGATCTTGCGCCGCTGTGTTTTATGAAACATAAAGGCAACCGCCCGTTGGTCAGTGAGGAGAGTGAATCTCCTGCCAGTCAGGTAATGCCTCCAATGTTGCACAGCTTCCACAATGGCTTGGGCCTCCTTTTCGACAGCAGAGTGCCGAATTTCGGAGGCATGGAGGGTACTGGAAAAGAAGGCCACGTGCCTGCCCGCCTGGTTGAGAGTAGCGGCCAGAGCTACGTCCGATGTATCGCTCTCCACTTGAAATGGGCGGGACTCGTCAACCGCGTGCATCGTGGCCTTGCTGATGTCCGCCTTGATGCGGTTGAAGGCCTGGCGGGCCTCAGCCGCCAGGGGGAAAACTGTGGATTGAATGAGTGGGCGGGCCTTGTCCGCATAATTAGGGACCC
Organism: Scyliorhinus canicula; assembly: GCF_902713615.1. Lineage (NCBI taxonomy): Eukaryota > Metazoa > Chordata > Chondrichthyes > Carcharhiniformes > Scyliorhinidae > Scyliorhinus > Scyliorhinus canicula. The sequence continues at coordinate 176,324,477 of NC_052146.1, forward strand.
ACTGGGCGTAATAGGAGAAAAACCCCAGGCATCGTTTCAGGGCCTTGGGGCAGTGGGGGAGAGGGAGTTCCAGGAGGGGGCACATTCGATCAGGGTTGGGCCCGACGACTCAATTTTCCATGACATAACCAAGGATGGCTAAGCGGTTGGTGTGGAACTCGCACTTCTCCTTATTGTAGGTGAGGCTTAGGAGTTTGGCGGTCTCGAGAAATTTTTGGAGGTTTGCGTCGTGGTCCTTCTGAGCGTGGCCGCAGATGGTGATGTTATCTAGGTAGGGGAAGGTGGCCCGCAGTCCGTACCGGTCAATCGTTCAGTCCATCTCTCGCTGGAAGACCGAGACCCGATTCGTGATGTCGAAGGGAACCCTAAGGAAGTGATAGAGGCGCCTGTCTACTTCGAACGCAGTGTATTGGCGGTCCTCCGGGCGGATGGGAGCTGGTGGTAGGCGGACTTCAAGTCCCTGTGGAAAAGACTCAATATTGCGCTTGATTGACCATGTCAGATATGCGTGGGAGGGGGTACGCTTCGAGCTGTAGTCAATGACCATTTGTGCTTCTCCCCAGTCTTCACTACCACCACTTGAGCTCTCCAGGGGCTGTTGGTGGCCTCAATGACCCCTTCCCGCAGAAGCCGTTGGACCTCCGACCTGATGAAGATCCTGTCACTGTACCATCTGCTCCTAGTGGCGACGGGTTTGCAATCCGGGGTGAGGTTCGCAAACAGGGAAGGTGGATCGACCTTAAGGACCGCAAGGCCGCAGACGGTGAGGGGGAGTAGCTTTGGAGATGGCACTGAAAATCCAGGCCGAGTAACAGGGCAGCGCATAGGTGTGGGAGGACGTAGAGCCGGAAGTTGCTGAACTCTACGCCTTGGACGGTGAGAGTCGCAATACAGTACCCCCGGATTTCCACGGAATGGGATCCGGAGGCCAGGGAGATTTTCTAGGTGACGGGGTGTACCGGGAGGGAGCAGTGCCGTACCATAGTGGGATGGATGAAGCTCTCGGTGCTCCCGGAGTCAAAGAAGCAGGTTGTCTCGTGCCCATCGATCTTCACCGTCGTTGTCGCGGTTGCGAGGTTGTGGGGCCAGGACTGATCCAGTGTGATAGAGGCGAGCTGCGGCAGATGCTGGGAGGTCCTGGGCTGGTCCGTGGTGGTGGAGGTAACGGCAGGCGATGAACGGCCAGACGAGCAGGGGTCCTGAGGCACCGACAAAATGACGGCGAAGATGGCGGTGTCCACGGGGCACACGTGGCTTGCGGTGAGGAAGATGGTGGCGCCCACTGTCCGCATGTGGCTTGCGAAGTGGAAAATGGCAGAGCCCCAGGGTCGCACATGGGGAGTGTAGGAACGCCGGGCCTGGAAACAGCGGCGACTGACCTGGCGTGACAAACAGAAGCAAAGTGTCCTTTCTTCCCACACCCGTTGCAGGTCGCGCTCCACGCCGGGCAGCACTGCCTGGGGTGTTTGTTTTACCTGCAAAAATAACACTTGGACCCCTCTAGAGTTGGCTGGCTGTCGTATGGCGCAGGCTTGCGGTGAGCTGGATTCAGCAGCTGGTGGGGCCCACGATGCCCAAGAGGTTGCCACGCAGTCGGGGGCGTAGGACTGAACGTTATGGGAGACCACTTCTGACGAATTAGCGAGCTGCCTAGTTCCCACAAGATCCAGTAGCCGCTGGCAGACGTACGCAGATTTCATGCCCGTGATGTAAGCGCCTCTTATTAAAATTTTGGTATGCTGGACTGTCGAAACTGCCTAGCAGTCGCAGTTCCTGCCTAAGGTCTGCAGGGCATGCAATAAATCGTCCAGAGTTTCCCCAGGGAGTTGCTGTCTCGTGGCGAGGAGGGGCCTGGCGTACACCTGGTTCACAGGTCAAACGTAATGTCCCTTCAGGAGCTCCATCGCTTCGGAGTAGGTGGGCGCATCCCAGATGAGGGGAAAAATGTCAGGGCTCACCCGTGAATAGAGGACTTGGAGCTTCTGCGCTTCCGAGGGTTCTTCAGCGGCTGATCTGAGGTAGCCTTTGAAGCAGGCTAGCCAGTGGTCAAAGGTGGACGTGGCCTTGGCTGCTTGAGGGCTCAGCTGCAGGCGATCAGGATTGATGCGTAGATCCATCGTTTAAAAAATCTTGTTCAATAAATTGATGCACCGCCAATTACCACAAGACGAGAATGGTGGAACAATCAAGGCTTTATTCAGCAAGATGTTGTGCCTCCTGGGCGGAGCCAGCAGGCAGTGATTTACCATTGTACCCTTAATAAACGGGCAGTGCCGTAATACATATAATATGCCACTAGTGGTGACTACCACACCCCTTTACCGGGATCAGCGGGAAAACCAACACCTGTTTCCTCAGAAAGTCCCGTGCTTGTAAATATCTGAAGCCATTTGCCAGCGGCAGCTTGAACTTGTCCTCCAGCGCCTTCAGACTGGGAAAACTCCCATCTATGAATAGATCTCCCATCCTCCTAATACCTGCTCTTTGCCAACGTCGGAACCGGCCATCTATCCTGCTCAACGTGAACCTGTTGTTGCAAATCGGGGTCCAGGCTGACGCACCCTCCACCTTCTTATACCTCCTCCATTGACCCCAGATCCTCAATGCCGCCACCACCACCGGGCTAGAGGAGTACCAGGCCGGTAAGAACAGCAGAGGTGCCATGAGCAGTGCTCCCAAACTGGTGCCTTTGCATGACGTCGCCTCCATCCGCTCCCATGCTGACCCTCCCCCATTACCCATTTCCTAATCATGGCTATATTCGTCACCCAGTAGTAGTTGCAGAAGTTCGGCAGCGCCACCCCACTCTCCCCCCGACTGCGCTCCAACAACATTTTCTTCACCAGTGGGGTTTTATTCACCCATACGAAGCCCAAAATAATCTTGTTTACCCACTTGAAAAAGACGTTAGGGATGAAGATGGGGAGGCACTGGAAGCCAAACAAAACTCTGGGGAGCACCGTCATTTTCACGGTCTGTACCCTCCCCGCCAGCGATAGCAGGAGCAAATCCCATCTTTTAAAGTCCCCCTCCATTTGCTCCACCAGCCAGGTTAGGTTGAGCCTGTGTAATACCTCCCATTTCCGAGCCACCTGTATTCCCAGGTAGCAAAAACTCCTCTCTACCATCCTGAGTGGCAGCTCCTTCAGCCTCCTCTCCTGCCCCCTTGCTTGGATCACGAACAATTCACTTTTTCTCACGTTCAATTTGTACCCCGAGAACCTGCCAAATTCCCCCACGATCTGCATAACCTCCCCCATCCCCTCCACCGGGTCCGAGATGTACAAGAGCAGATTGGCCGCATACAGTGAAACCCGGTGCTCTAACCCCCCTCGAACCAGCCCCTGCCACTTCCTTGATGCTCTGACTGCCATGGCCAACAGCTCTATAGGCAGAGCAAACAGCAACGGGGAGAGGGGGCACCCCTGCCTCGTCCCTCGATGTAGCTTAAAGTACCCCAACCTCAGCCGGTCCGTGCACACACTCGCTACCGGCGCCGGTAGACCAGCCGATGAATGCCCTCCCCAAACCCAAACCTTCCCAGCGTCTCCCAAAGATACTCCCACTCCATCTGATCAAAAGCCTTCTCTGCGTCCATCGCAACCACCACCTCCCCCTCCTCTCCTTCTGAGGGCATCATAATTACATTCAAAAGCCTCCGAACGTTAGCATTGAGCTGTCTACCCATAACAAATCCAGTTTGGTCCTCCCCTATCACCCCCGCGACAGTCTTCTATCCGAGTGGCCAAAATCTTAGCCAGCAGCTTGGCATCTATGTTCAAAAGCGAGATCGGCCTATATGACCCACATTGCTCCGGATCCTTCTCTCATTTAAGGATGAGCAAAATCGAGGCCTGCGACATTGTTGGGGGGAGGATTCCCCTCTCTCTAGCCTCATTAAAGGCCCTCACCAGCAGTGGGCACAACGCCTCTGAGAACGTCTTACAGAATTCTACCGGGTAACCGTCCGGCCCCGGAGCCTTGCCCGACTGCATGCCCTCCAGTCCTTCAACAATTTCCTCAGCCTCAATCGGGGCCCCCAGCCCCTCGACCATGTCCTCCTCCACCCTCGGAAACCTCAACTGATCCAGGAACTGCCTCATCCCTTCTATACCAGGCGGGGGTTCCGACTCACATAATTTACTATAAAATTCTTTAAAAACGTTGTTCACCCCCCCTGGGTCCAATACCATGTCGCCCTCTCGATTCCTTACTCCCTCAATCTCCCTGGCCGTTTCTCTCGTCCTAAACTGGTGCGCCAACGTCCTGCTCACCTTTTCCCCATATTCGTAGACTGCCCCCCCCTGCCCTCCTCAACTGCTCCACAGCCCTCCCCGCGGTCAACAACTCAAACTCTGCGTGTAGTTTCCGACGCACCCTCAGGAGCCCCGTGTCCGGGGCCTCCGCATATCTCCTATCCACTCGAAGTATCTCCTCCACTAATCTCTCCCTCTCTGCTCGTTCCACCTTTTCTCTGTGGGACCGAATCAAAATTAGTTCCCCTCTTACAACTGCTTTCAGAACCTCCCAAACCATTGCTGCTGATACCTCACCCATATCATTTGAATCCAGGTAATTCTGAATGGACTTATTCACCCGCCCGCAGACCTCTTCGTCTGCTAACAACCCCACATCCAGTCTCCAGAGCGGTGCTGCCCTCTCTCCTCACTCAACCGCAAATCCACCCAATGCGGGGCATAATCAGAGACTGCAATCGCCGAATATTCCATCCCCGCCACCTTCGAAATTAGCACCCTGCTTAGAACAAAAAAAATCAATGCGAGATTAAACTTTATGGACATGAGAAAAAAAACGAAAACTCCTTCGCCCTCGGCCGTTCGAATCTCCATGAGTCTACCCCACCCCCCATCTGCTCCATAAATCCCCTCAACTCTTTCGCCGCGGCTGGCCTTCTTCCAGTCCTGGATTTTGACCGGTTCAGATCGGGATCCATGACCATGTTTAAGTCTCCCCCCATGTTCAAGACATGAGACTCTAGGTCCGGGATCTTGCCTAACACCCGACTCATAAATCCCACATCGTCCCAGTTTGGAGCGTCCACGTTTACAAGCACCACCCGTACACCCTCCAGCTTCCCACTCGCCATAATATATCTACCCCCCCACTTGTCTGCCACAATTCTTCCAGCCTCAAACGCCACCCGCTTGCTGATCAATATTGCTACCCCCCTGGTCTTTGAGTCCAGCCCAGAGTGAAACACTTGACCATCCCACCCCTATTTCAATCTCGTCTGATCAATAATCTTTAGATGTGTCTCTTGAAGCATTGCTGCGTCTGCCTTCAGCCTCAGCCCCTTTAAGTGCGCGAAATCGTGAGCCCTTTTGACTGGCCCATTCAAACCCCTCACATTCCATGTAATCAGCCTGGACAGGGGGCTACCACCCCCCCCCCCCCCCCCACCCCCCCAGCCATAACGGGTTTTTTTGGCCAGCCCAGAGTCCGCAAACCCCCCCCCCCCCCGAACTCCCCCACAAGCAGCCACCGCCCTCGACCTCCCTTTTGTTCCCCGATAATAGTTCCTCCCCTGTCAGCGAAGCAGCCTCCCCCTTCTCCCACCCCCCACAACAACCCCGAAACCTAATCCTCCAGGTCAAGCACCATCTTAGTACATGCACCCCCCCACCACGCTTCCGAGAGTCAGCTGACCCATGCTGACCCCGACCGCCCCCGCCCTTGGTGCCAAACAGTCTGGTTCCCTATTGTTCGAACCCCTCTCACGACATACATAAACCATTTAAAAACATTGCAGTCCCCAGTAAGTAAACAATCTCAAGTAAAACAAATTAACATAGACCAATGAATTGCTTGAAACCAGACCCAACCTCCCACAGAATAGCACCAACTTCAGGGCTCCCCTCCCACCTCCGCATCCAATCTCTGCAAAATCAAAGCACCCTCAGACCACCACCCTAGCCAAATACTTAACCCAGAACCCCACGCAGTCTTATTTGAACCGATATAAGAATTACAGAAATTACATACCGCCGCCACCTAATTCCTTCAAGACTTAAGTGTCCTTTAAGACGCTTCCAACTTCTTTTCTTTGATAAATACACCGTCCGGTGCCTCAAAGTAAAAGTGCCAGTCTTCATGCGTAACCCACAACCGCGCTGGATACAGCAACACAACTTTCACCCCCTTCTTGAATTGAATCGCCTTCACCTGGTTAAACTCAGCAAGTCTCTTGGCCAGCCCCGCTCCCAGGTCCTGGTAGATGTGCACCTCGCTGTTCTCCCATCTGCTACTCCGCTTCTTCTTCGCCCACCGCAAGACGAGTTATTTGGTCTGAAAGGCGGTGGAAACGCACCACCATGGCCCTCGGCGGGTCATTCGTCTTAGGCTTCTTTACCATGGCTCGATGCACACTGTCCACTTCCAGGGGCTGATTAAATGCTCAGGGCTCCATCAGCGTCTCCAGCATGCTCGCCACATATGCTCCCGCATTCAACCCCTCAATTCCTTCAGGGAGGCCAATGATCCTTAAGTTCTGCCTCCTGGACCTGTTCTTCAGGTCTTCCAGATTCTCCTGCATTCTCTTGTGGCGCTTATCCAACACCTCCACCTTGTGCTCCAGCACGGTTAGATAGTCCTCCTGGCTGGACAACTTCAGCTCAATTTCTTGTATCGCTTTCCTTTGGGACGCCTGGTTCAAATCCACTTGATCGACCACAGCCTTGATCGGGTCCAGCGTTTCCTTTTTCAGCTCAGTGAAACAGTCCTTAAAGAACTTCATCTGCTGTTCCTTAGACCACTGAGCCACCGCTCCCTGGTCCTGACCCTCCGCCATGCTGCGCCGCGGTACCAGCTCCAACTGCTTCACTCTATCCGGGCTGAGTCTTTTTCAATTAGATATACTAATCTAGATCGCGCCCAGCGAGAGTGAGATCCAGGTGGCGATATCTCACGAGACTCCGTTGAATTTCATGAGGCAATTTGAGCATTGCAAATCTCGTGAGAGGTCTCATCAGCCTCATCGTGTCACCAAGTTGGACGCGACAAGGCCAGTAAATTGCATCCTTTATTTGTGTTTCAGGTTTAAGATTGGCCAGCTGAATTACCCGGATCCGAAGAACCAACAACTGAATGGGGCTGAAAATGGCTGGATTGAATAGGTCAATGTCCTTCTTGCATTACTTAGAGATCAGGAGGGAGTAGGATTGCTTTCCCCAGCCGAGTAGAAATAACCTGTTAATATTAAGGAACCACCCCAGGATGAACAGAAGACAGACAGGCGGGGTATTCAAAATTTTTAAGTGAGGAAAACCCGACCACAACGATAGGCCCACCCCACCTCTCCAACAATGAGTGGTCAGAGGTGCATAGGTGGGTGAGTGGGATGGTCAGGGATAGTTGTGTTGAGTCGGGGGGTTAATTATGGATGGGGGGGCGAAGTAGGATTGTGTCGTGGGTGGTTGGTGGGAAGTCAGGCTGGGAAGGTCGTCGGGACAGATTAGGGAGTCTGTTTTGGAGTTAGCCAGCTGTTAAGGCTTCGTTTTAATATCGAACATTTCCTGGATAATTATCCAGGTATGCACTGCGAAACTGTTCAAAGTCTTAGACTCTGACTCAGAGTCAGAAACCTTGGCAGAGGGCCTCTGGGGAGTACATGAATTGCACATCGGAAGTTTCAATTTCCTGGATAATTCCTACATAGGTCTGCAAGTCCAGATTTCTGCAGGGTCCTGACCTGCATCTTTGCTTGTCCAGTTTGGGCATGATTTAATGGAAACATTTCTCTAAGTTTCATTTTGGGCGTTTTGGCGGGGTGATTCTCGACTTTCAAGTTGGCGAAATCGTGGCTCATATTTAATGGCACTTAGTGCCAAAAATAGGCCCCCATGAGATTCTCGATATTATTGGCTCCCTCGCCATCTGATTCACCTGACACGCGCTGCAGCTTCTCGTTGCGAACAGAAAGGAGCAGTTTTTATTCGCTCCCTCACCACTCACTCCCAGTCAGCACACGGGCATGGCAGCATGCACACCTGCTCCTTGCGTTAGCGATGCCGACATAGCCAAGGTTCTTGATACTGCCAATGAGAGATGGGTCACCCTGCTCCCCGAGGAGGTTGGAGGACTTGCAGCAGAGTCAGCAATGCTGCCTGGGAGGCAGTGGCAGTGTCTGTCAATGCGGGCAGCATGACCAGGAGGACCAGCGTCCAATGTCAGAAGAAGACCAACTACCTCCACTGAGCTGTAAGGGTAACACCTCTCTCCTGGCATCAGTTCCACCTGCCACCCCTCAAATTCCCAAACCCCCACCCCATCAGATCACTGGCTGACATCTCACACCCTCCCAACATCCGATCTTCGTGCTTGTTCCTTAAAACCCACTGACACCCACCAGCACAACCCCTTCACGTCCAGGTGTGGTGCCCACACATGCTACCTGCTATGGACCCTGCTGACCCATCAAGCATGTGTCTCAGAATGTCCTCTCTTTGTCCCTGCAGGAGATGTTAGTCCATAATAAGTGGGGAAAGGCCAAGATAGGGGCTAGGTGCCAGAGATCTGAGTAGTCCTTACCCTCTATGAGGAATGGGCCCAGGAAATCATGAGGTTGTCCGAGGAGAGCATTCGCTCACAGCAAGGTCGGCTTGCACAGCAGAAGTGAGGAACCGCTGCCCCTTCACCCAGATGACCTGACTCAAGAGAGTAGCTCATGTCAGACAAAATTATCCATCCCTCTCATTGACCAGATGTCCATTGCCTCACAGGATCTCCATCTGATGAGGCCAGGCCATCCGGATTCGCTCACCCCCCCACCCCCAGCCACAACCCACCCCCCCGCCACCAAGAGACCACCTCAGAGGAATGCTCCGGGGAAACCACCATTGAGGCATCACAGATATCACCCCCACCTTCCACCAGCGCAGAGACACACACCCCAGTGGGTGGCATTAATGGACAGGCTTCTGGGGCACAATCTGGTGAGCGCCACACAGTTGCTGATGCACATCAGGTGGAGACAGGATCACAAAGGGAGAACACTGTTGGATGTCTGCTGGATCCCAGGACTCAGCTGGGTCCCAGTCAGATGCCGAGCTTCTGGACAAGGTTCTCCCAGAGCTGATGCACATGATAGGATGCAGCCGAGACATTCAGGAAGGGATGTCAGCAATATTCCAGTGACTGCATTGCCGGTTAGAGGAGTCCCAAAGGTTTTGGGCGTAGGAGATAATGCCATCAATGCGTGGCACAGAGGCCAACGGTGCTCAGGTGGCAAACACAGTGGAAAACCTAGAGCATGACGTCCGCGTTTCAAGTGATGGTGCCCAAGGCATGGCTCGGTCTGTGACGACCACGGTTGAGGGCCTCAACATCATGTCCCAGATGCAATTGGACGTTGCTGAAGCACTCCAGAGGGTGACCCAGTCACTGAAGACCACCTCTGAGGACGGCGACACCATGGTGCAGACAATGGGAATCTGCCAAGACTGGCAGTGACAGATGACTCAGAGGCCTCTGGAACTCACTTCAACTGCCCCTCCATCCCATGGACTCCGCCAGGGCGCTAAGGGTACCATCAGCAAGGAGGAGGCACTGGAGCACAACCTGGAGCCTTCTACCAAAGGTACGACGGTGGTCTCCAGTTCTTCTGAACCCCCCCCCTCCCCCGCCCCCCTCCTGACACCAGTGCATCTCAATGGCAGTGAGCAGAACAGGGTGGCACGACGACGCCTGCGATACCAGTAAGTCGGCCGGGGATACCTGGCTCCAGGCCCTCCAGAGGACATCGGAAAAGGCCATCAAATGCCACAGGGCGCAAAAGACAGGACAGGACTTTGGGACTCCTCCAACCGGCTATGCAGTCACTGGAATATTGCTGACATCCCTTCCTGACAGACTCCGCCCCTGAAGTGCATCCTGGAGACACACCTAGTCGCAGCACTAGACCACGATAGATCAAAAAGAGTGAGGAGCACTGAGTGGGCACTGGGGGTTCACTATCTGTAGCTGGAGGGAATGGAAATGTAAAATGTTCACTATTAAAACATGTGACCCCGATAGCTCCGGGGAAATACTCAGGGAGTCCGGTAATAGGTTCATTGAAAATCTGGAGGCAGTTTCACCAACACTTCGGGTTGGGGGCAGGGTCAAGGGAAATGTCAATTTGGGGTTCCACAGATTTGAGCCAGGGAAGTGGGATGGAAGTTTTCGGAAATGGGAAGAGAAGGGGATTAAGACGCTAAAAGATTGGTTTGTTAGGGGCCGGTTTGCAGGATTGAAGGAGCTGGAAGCAAAGTATGGGCTGGAACAGGGAGAAATGTTTAGATACATGCAGGTTTGGGATTTTGCCAGGAAGGAGATACATAGCTTCCCGGAGGAGCCGGCCTCCACATTGCTGGAGGAGGTGCTGACGACAAGGGGACTGGAGAAGGGGGTAGTGTCAGCGATGTACGGAGCTATTTTGGAAGAGGATAAAGCACTACTGGAAGGGATCAAAGCAAAGTGGGAGGAAGAGTTGGGAGAGGTTATAGAGGAGGGGGTCTGGTGTGGGGTTCTCCGGAGAGTAAATGCCTCCATCTCATCAGCGAGGTTGGGGCTGATACAGCTGAAGGTGGTATACAGAGCGCACCTCACGAGGGCGAGGATGAGCCGATTCTTTAAAGAAGTAGAAGATGTGTGCGAGTATTTGCAGGGGGGGGTCACGTTCATATGTTTTGGTCCTGTCCAAAGCTAGAGGAGATTTTTAGGGGAATTTCCAAGGTGGTGCACGTGAAACTGGACCCGGGTCCCCGGGAGACCATATTCGGGGTGTCGGACCAGCCAGGGTTGGAAACGGGTGCAGAGGCAGATATCGTAGCCTTCGCCTCGTTGATCGCCCAAAGGCGGATCCTGCTGGGATAGAGAGTAGCCTCTCCACCCTGTGCCCTGGCGTGGCGGGGGGGGGGGGGGGGGGGGGGGGGGGGGGGGGGGGGACCTGTTGGAATACTTGACCTTGAGAAGGTAAAGTTCAAACTGAGGGGAAGCTCGGAGGGGTTCTACAAGTCATGGGCATTATTCATTATGTACTTTCAAGAACTGGATAACATCGAACATTAGTTGGGGGGGGGGGGGTGGGTGGGAGGGGGGCTGTGCATTTTAATGCATTTTAAGGATGACTGTGGATAATCCCTGAATCCTTTTTGTCATTTGTTAATGTAAGTATGCAGGCTGATGTTTGGGGGTTGGTGGGAGGGTGCGATCGTTGTTATTGTTATGGGGATTGACATATCTGTTGCTGATTATTGTTTATTGTTGGTGGGTGTAAATCTGGGAGAAAATGTGAAAAAGGAGGAGAGTAAAAAGATTTTTTTTAAATATTAAAACATGTGACACTTGATACATGTGAAACCTCTGTCTCATTAATCTCCAGAGTGGGCCTGTCTGCACCCCCTCCCCATGTTGCCCTCCACTCCCCCATCCTATGCCACCCGGGCACAGTGGTCCAAGATCAAAAGCCTGTACAGAGGGTGGGTGTGAGCGGTCAGTAGAAAGACAGGAGTCAGACATTTGCAGAAACTGAAAAGCACCAGAGCTTTCCTCACAGCGAGTTATCATCACGCTCCTGCCTTGTATATTGACTCGTTGACAGTGCTAACACAGGCCCATCACCCTGGAGTGCTCTTACACAGACTCCTGGAGGGTGGAACAGGGTGGTTTGGGACGAAGCGGTGCGATTATGGGGGAGGAGGGAGATGGGGAAGGAAGGAAATGGGGGGAGTGGAGGACAAATGGGGGGGAACAAATGGGGGGGCGGAAATGGGGTCGAGGGGAGATGAGGGTGGGGGGAAATGGGGAGGGATGGGGGGTTGAGCTGACAGGCATAGCCTCATCCCGAGAATCTAGAGAGGATGACAGCCTTCCTGGTCCTCAGGGCACGTCAGACTCTTGCCGCCCCTGTCCTCCATCCTCCAGCTCCTCCTCCAGCTCCTCGTAGTTCGCCTCCTCTTTCTTCTCCGACGAGGCCACATGTTCCTCCTCCAGCATATCGTCCCGCTGCTGTGCCAGGTTGTGGAGAGCACAGCAGACCACCACAAATCAGGCAAACCCCCGGGATGTACTGCAGGACACCACCAGAGCAGCTGAGGTATCAGTACTGCATTCTAAGCAGTCCTATGCAGTGTTCAATGACAGCCCTGTTGGCAACAAGGGCCTTGTTATATTGGGTGTCCGTATCGGTAACCAGCCTCCATACTTGAATCATTGGCTAGGTCCTAAGTGGGTACCCCTTATCCCTCAAGAGCCAACCTGTCATCCTGGGGTGTGCCTCGTAGACGCTGGGGATTCCTGACTGCGTCAGGATGTAGCTGCGTGCACACTCACCGGGACGTGTACATGCACGTGCATGGTTTTCAGGTGGTGGTCACACACCATTTGGATGTTCAGGGCATGGAACCCCTTCCTGTTAATGAGGGCCGCTCCCGAACTGCCCAGTACTCTATCCTCAGACTGCTCCCACAGGTCCACCCTGGGCTCGTCCTCCAGCCCCTCCTGGTCCGGCTCCTCCTTGTCCTCCTCCTTTTGACGCGGCCGCATGTTCCTCCTCCTCCGCCAGCATGTCACCCCGTTGTGTGCCAGGTGTGGAGGGCACAGCAAACCACCACAAAGCGGGGGATGCCCTGGGTGGTGCACTGCAGGGCACACCAGAGCGGTCCAGGCATCAGAACCGCATTTTTAGCAGACCGATGCACCGCTCAAAGACAGCATGGGCCTGATTATTTATTTATTTTTAAAAAATATACTTTATTCCAAACACGAGTAAGAAAATAGGAACATATACAAACCCCCTACACAAACTCACAGTCCACAGTTTCTACAATATTTTCCCCTGTTTTACCAGCTCCCCCTTCCCCCTCCATCCCCCGCGACGAACAGTTCCTCAAACATTGTCATGAACAACCCCCACTATATCACCAAGCCCTCCGTTGACCCCCTCAACTCAAACTTAATTTTTTCGAACCGGAGAAATTCGCACGACCCCAGCCAGGCCGCCAACCCCGGCGGCATATCTGACCACCAATTTAGCAAGATCCTTCGCTGGGCAGATAGAGAGGTGAAGGCCACAACATCGGCACCCTTCCCCTCCTACAGCTCCAGCACTTCCGGTATCCCAAAAATCGCCAATATTGGATCCGGCTTGACCTCCACTCCCACTGTCTTAGATAGAGTCCCAAACACTGCTTCCCAGTACCACCAGCTTCTCTCAACCCCAGAACATGTGCACATGATTCGCCAGACTCCGTCCACACATCTTGCACTCATCAGCCACCCCCTGGAAGAACCCGCTTATCCTTGCCCGGATCTTATGTACCCTATGCGCTACCTTAAGAACATAAGAACAAGGAGCAGGAGTAGGCGATCTGGCCCTACGAGCCTGCTACGCCATTCAATAAGATCATGGCTGATCTTTTGTGGACTCAGCTCCACTTTCCCGCCCGAACATCATAACCCTTTATTCCATTATTCTTCAAAAACCTATCTATCTTTATCTTGAAAACATTTAATGAAGGAGCCTCAACTGCTTCACTGGGCAGGGAATTCCATAGATTCACAACCCTTTGGGTGAAGAAGTTCCTCCTAAACTCAGTCCTAAATCTACTTCCCCTTATTTTGAGGCTATGGCCCCTAGTTCTGCTTTCACCTGCCAGTGGAAATTTTGGTAAATTATCATGAGTGCATTTGCAATTTCCCTCACCATCTCTTTTAGTACCCTGGGGTGCATTCCATCAGGGCCACGAGACTTGTCTAACTTTAGCCCCATTAGCTTGCCCATCACTACCTCCTTAGTGATAACAATCAGCTCAAGGTCCTCCTCACCTGCCATAGCCTCATTTCCATCAGTCACTGTCATGTTATTTGCATCTTCCACTGTGAAGACCGACCCAATAAACCTGTTCAGTTCCTCAGCCATTTCCTCATCTCCCATTATTAAATCTCCCTTCTCATTCTCTAAAGGACCAATATTTACCTTAGCCACTCCTTTTTGTTTGATATATTGATAGAGACTTTTACTATCTGTTTTTATATTCTGAGCACTGGATCGAGCTCACCCTCTCGCAGGAGGAGGTTGAATTCACCCTACGCATCACCTCGCAACACAGTCCCCAGCCTATTCCCCCCTCCCCAACTTCTCTTCCCATTTATTCTTGATCCTCACCTGTGCTTCCTGTCCCCCAACCACCCCTATATATCCGCAATTCTACCTTCCCCCAACTCATCTGGGAGCAGCAGTTACTCCAATAAGATGTATTCCGGCAACCTGGGAAACATCCTCCGCTCCTTTCGCGAAAAGTTCCTCATCTGCATATATCTAAATTCACTCCCCCTCGGCAACTCAAATCTCTCCGCAACTCATCCAGACCTGCAAACTTCCCTTCCTGGGAGAAGTCCGTCACCCTCTTCAGCCCACCTTCCTCCATTTCCCATACATCCAGCTTCAACCTATGATTTCCACACAGTGATGTCAACACTGACATCCCCTCCAATTTAAAGTGCCTCCTCAGCTGATTCCACACCTTGACCGTTGACTGTACCAAAGGGCTCCGCAGAGCCAGCGGAGCTGTCACTAAAGCTCTCAGACTAGAGCCCCTACAGGACTCCTCCTCGATCCTGGACCCCCCCCCCCCCCCCCCCACACGCCTAACCCCCCCCCCCCCCCCAAACTGAGTGCCAACCCCCCATTCTGTCGCTGTAACTGAGCCCTCTTTACCCTCGGCTCCTTCCCCGCCCATATAAACTCGGAAATCACTTTTTCCAACTTCCGGAAGAAAGAAGGTAACCCACTAATGGGTATAAAATAACCTACGCCTTTGTGCTGGAGTTACCCTGTGTGCGACCACTCATTCCATGGCTGCCACGGGAAGTTCAACATGGGCCTCATTATAATGGGTTTCCGCCTCTCTCTCAGGCAGAACCGGCATCACCAGCCAAGACCTCAAGTCCCTCCAGAGCCAACCCGTCATCCTGGCATGGTCCTCGAAGACACCAGGGATCTCCGGGTGCTCCAGGATGTAGCTGTCATGCATGTACACTGAGTAGCGGGCACACACGTGCATAATGTGAAGGCAGTGCTTCACCTGCAACGTCAGGGGACTCAACAGTACACTAAAAATCTTCGCCAACCTTAAAAGTATGAAAGCTGACATAGTCTTCCTCCGACTGCGGGTAAGGAAGGGCTGGGTGGGACAGGCCTACCATTCCTGCTATGGGGCAAGAGCCAGTGGGGTAACCACACTGGCAAATAAGAGGACAATGTTTACTGCGATGAGGACGGTTACTGACCCAGGGGGACAGTACGTCATGGTCAGCGGTGTTCTGGGCTGGGCACCAATGTTCCTGGTAAAGTATATGCTCTCAACTGGGACGACAGGAAGTATATAAAGAAGACCATGGTGGAAATCCCAACATCGACACACACCAACTTATCATGGGGGGCGACTTTAACTGCGTACAGGACCCACGGACAGACAGGTTGAACCCCAAAACAGGAAGGACCTCTAATATGGTGAAAGAACTCAGTGTATTCATGGAGCTGATGGGGACAGTGGACCTGATGCTCTATCAATTACGACGAGACAAGAGTAGAGAGTAATCAAGGCTTTATTAAGCAGAGATGTGTATCCTCCTGCAGCTGCTGCCGAAATAGCTGCAGCTCGGTGAGCACACACATTTATACTCCGCCTACTGGGCGGAGGCAGCAGGCAGGGATCTACCCCAGTACCTGTAGTACAGGAGCCTTACCGAATTACATCTCATATATGTGATATATACAAACAGTGGTGACTACCACATTCACCCCCTGTTAAAAAAGAGTTCAGCGGGGTGGTGGAAAACTAGTTATATGTATGTGAGCATTTTTAAAGTGAACATTTTGGGGAAAGTTCACAAATTTAGCCGGTCGGGTGCCTTGATGCTCCGTTGTGAGCGCCGCAGTCCTGGTGGCGATGCAGGCGCAGGCTCGGTCACCGGTGACTCCGGGAGAGTGTAGGCCTCATCTTCATCCCCGGGTAGGACCAAGGGGAGGACAGATCAAGAGGCAGGACGTTCATGGGGGCTTCGCCGTGCAAAGTAGCAATCGGATGGAGTGGCGGGTGCCGCTCTTGCCAGTGGGAGACCGGGAGATCTTTAACCGTAGGGCCAGCAGGACGGCCTTCCAGACCGTCCCGTTCTCCCTCTCCACCTGCCTGTTTCCCCGGGGGTTGTAGCTGGTCGTCCTGCTCGAGGCAATGCCCTTGCTGAGCAGGAAATGACGCAGCTCATCACTCATAAAGGAGGATCCCCGGTCGCTGTGGATGTAAGCGGGGAAACCGAACAGAGTGAAGATGCTAGTGAGGGCTTTGATAACTGTGGCAGATGTCATATTGGGGCATGGGATAGCGAAGGGGAATCTAGAGTACTCGTTGACCACGTTAAGGAAGTACGTGTTTCGGCCGGTGGAGGGGAGAGGCCCTTTAAAATCCATGTTGAGGCGTTCAAAGGAACGGGAGGTCTTCACTAGGTGCGCTCGGTCTGGCCGGTAGAAGTGCGGCTTGCACTACGCGTAGACCTGGCAGTCTTTGGTGACCGTCCTGACGTCCGCAATGGAGTAGGGTAGGTTGCGGGCCTTTATGAAGTGGAAGAACCCTGGGTGACAGCGACCATCGTGTAGGGCCCGGAGTCGGTCCACTTGTGTGCTGACACATGTACCTCGGGATAGGGCATCGGGGGGCTCGTTGAGCTTACCGGGGCAAAACAAAATCTCATAATTGTAGGTGGAGAGCTCGATCCTCCACCTCAAGATTTTATCATTTTTGATCTTGCCGCGTTGTGTGTCATTGAACATGAAGGCAACCAACCGTTGGTCAGTGAGGAGAGTGAATCTCCTGCTGGCCAGGTAATGCCTCCAATGCTGCACAGCTTCTACGATGGCTTGGGCCTCCTTTTCGATGGAGGAGTGCTGAGTTTCAGAGGCATGGAGGGTGCGGGAAAAGAATGCCACGGGTCTGCCGGCCTGGTTGAAGGTGTCGGCCAGAGCAACGACTGATGCACCGATCTCAACTTGAAAGGGAGCGTCTCATCGACTGCGTGCATCACGGGCTTGGCGATGTCGGCCTTGATATGGTTGAAGGCCTGGTGAGCCTCGGCTGTCAGGGGGAAAGCGGTGGAGTGAATGAGTGGGCAGGCCTTGTCTGCATAGTTAGGGATCCACTGGGCGTAGTATGAGAAGAACCCCAGGTGTCGTTTCATGGACTGGGGCAGTAGGGGAGGGGGAGTTCCATGAGGGGGCACATGCAATCGGGGTCAGGTCCTTGAACTCCATTTTGCACCACATAGCCAAGGATGGCTAAGCGGTTGGTGCTGAACACGCACTTCCCCTTGTTATACGTAAGGTTCAGGAGTTTGGCGGTTTGGAGGAATTTGGAACGGTTAGCGTCGTGGTCCTGCTGATCGTGGCCGCAGATGGTGACGTTATCCAGGTACAGGAAAGTGGCCTGCAGCCCGTACCGGTCAACTATTCGGTCCATCTCCCGTTGGAAGACCGAGACCCCATTAGTGACGCCGAAGGGAACCCTAAGGAAGTGGTAAAGGCGGCTGTCTGCTTCGAATGCAGTGGATGGGCGGTCCGCCTTGCGGATGGGGAGCTGGTGGTAGGCAGATTTCAGGTCCACTGTCGAGAAGACCCGATACTGTTCAATCTGATTGGCCATATCAGATATGCGTGGGAGGGGATACGCGTCGAGCTGCATATACCGATTGATGGTCTGACTGTAGTCAACGACCATCCTGTGTTTCTCCTCAGTCTTCACAACTACCACTTGAGCTCTCCAGGGGCTGTTGCTGGCCTCGATGATGCCTTCCCACATTAGCCACTGGACCTCAGACCCGATGAAGGTCCTGTCCTGGGCATTGTACCCTCTGCTCCTGGTGGCGATGGCTTTGCAATCTGGGGTGAGGTTTGCAAACAGGGAAGGTGAGTCGACCTTAAGGGTCGTGAGGCCACATACAGTAAGGGGTGGTAGGGGCCCGCCGAATTTCAGAGTTAGAATTTGGAGGTTGCACTGGAAGTCCAGGCCGAGTAACAAGGCAGCGCAGAGGTTGCGGAGGACGTAGAGCCGGAAGTTGCTGAACTCTACACCCTGGATGGTAAGGGTGGCGGTGTAGTACCCCCGGATCTCCACGGAGTGGGATCCGGAGGCCAGGGAGATTCGTTGTGTAATGGGGTGTATCGCGAGGGAGCAGCGCCTTACCGTATCGGGGTGGATGAAGCTCTCCGTGCTCCCGGAGTCAAGAAGGCAGGATGTCTTGTGCCCATTGACCTTTACCGTCGTCGACGCGGTTGCGAGGTTCTGCGGCCGGGACTGGTGAGCTGCGACTGGTGTTGGCAGGCTCCGGGCTGGTCTGCGACGGTTGCGGGCGATGACCAGCCCGATGAGGTGCCCGACGAGCAGGGGTCCTGAGGCGTGAAAGATGGCGGCGCCCACGGTGCTTACGTGGCGGGCGTTGTTAAAGATGGCAGCGCCACGGGCCACACGAGGTCTGATGGGGGGGGGGAAGATGGTGGCACCCACGGGCCGCACGTGTTCTGAAGCGAGGAAGATGGCGGCGCCCACGGTCCGCACGTGGATTGCGGGGACAAAAATGGCGGCGCCCACGGGTCGCATGTGGAGGGTACAGGAACAATGTGCCTGGTTACAGCAGCGATCGATCGGGCCTGGCACACCGCAGCGAAATGTCCTTTCCCACAGGCCTTGCAGAGTACGCTCCGCGCTGGCTAGCGCTGCCGGGGATGCTTTGTCTGCCCGCAGAAATAGCACTTGGGTCCCCGGGGTTGGCTGGCTGCCCGCGCAGCGCAGGCTTGGGTTTGGCTGGGGGCGGTCGCTGGTGGGGTCCACGATGTCCAGGAGGGGGGTGCCGTGCGGTCGGGAGCGTACGCTTGTGCATTACGGGAGGCGACCATTAGTGAGGTCGCGTGTTTTTTGGTCGCCGCGAGGTCGAGGGTAAGAGGTGCTGGCAGATGTACGCCGACCCTAAGCCTGTAACGAAAGCGTCCCTGATTAGGAGTTCAGAATGTTCAACGGCCGAAACTGCCTGGCAAATGCAGTCCCTCGCCAGGGCGTGCAGGGCACGCCAGAAATCTTCCAATGACTCACCGGGGAGTTGTTGCCGTGTGGACAGGAGATGCCTGGCATAGGGTTTGTTGTTCTGCCGGGTGTAGTTCTCTTTCAGAAGCGCCATGGCCTCAGCGTAGGTGGGTGCGTCCCGGATAAGGGGAAAGATATCGGAGCTCAGCCGTGTATACAGGATCTGGAGTTTGTGTGCTTCTGAGGGTTGTTCCGTCGCAGATCCGATGTAGGCTTCAAAGCAAGCTAGCCAGTGGGGGAAGGCCGACTATCTGGCTTGATGCGGTGTTCCATCGCTGTAAAATCTCTGCTTAATAAATTGATGCACTATCAATTACGACGAGATTACAGTAAAGAGTAATCGAGGCTTTATCAAGCAGAGATGTGTAGCCTCCTGCAGCTGCTGCTGAAATGGCTGCAGCTCGGTGAGCACACACATTTATACTCCGCCTATTGGGCGGAGCCAGCAGGCAGGAATCTACCCCAGTACCTGTAGTACAGGAGCCTTACTGTATTACATCTCATGTGTGTGATATATACAAACAGCGGTGACTACCACAGGACCCATGGTGGCTTACCCACGCAAGGGAGAAGGAGTTCTCCTTCTTATCCCAGGTGCACAACGTATCCACCAGTGGGAAAATCAATGCATCCAGGGATAGTAAGAACAGAATACTCCGCGATCGTGATCTCCGGCTACACTCCACATTACATGGAATGAAGACCATAGACCATAAGACATAGGAGCAGATTTAGGACACTCAACCATTGAGTCTGCTCCGCCATTCAATCATGGCCGATATTTTTCTCATCCCCATTCTCCTGCCTTCTCCCCATAATCCCTGATCCCCTTATTAATCAAGAACCTATCTATCTCTGTCTTAAAGACACTCAGCGATTTGGCCTCCACAGCCTTCTGCGGCAAAGAGTTCCACAGATCCCACCCTCTGGCTGAAGAAATTCCTCCTCATCTCTGTTTTAAAGGATCGTTCCTTTAGTCTGAGATTGTGTCCTCTGGTTCTAGTTTTTCCTACAAGTGGAAACATCCTCTCCACGTCCACTCTATTCAGGCCTCGTAGTATCCAGAAAGGTTCAATAAGATTCCCCCTCATGAAATGAAAATGAAAAATGAAAATCGCTTATTGTCACAAGTAGGCTTCAATTAAGTTACTGTGAAAAGCCCCAAGTCGCCACATTCCGGCACCTGTCCGGGGAGGCTGGTACGGGAATCAAACCGTGCTGCTGGCCTGCTTGGTCTGCTTTAAAAGCCAGCGATTTAGCCGAGTGAGCTAAATCAGCTCCTTCTAATCTCTACTGAGTTCAGACCCAGAGTCCTCAACCATTCATCATGCGACAAGCTCTTCATTCCAGGGATCATTCTCGTGAACCTCCTCTGGACATTTCCTACGCCAGCACATCCTTCATTAGATACGGAGCCCAAACTTTTAAGCCTACTTGTGACAATAAAGTTTACTATAAAACAATACAGGCCATAGACGAGTATATTTACTGATAACCAGAATGGGGAGGTGTTGCTATATTTATTTGGTTATAAATATGGCAGTCAATGTGGTCGCCTTTCTCAATCCTAATTATGTTTACACTTAAAGTCGCCAGGTATCTCTCGATACTGCCACAAGGTTCAAACCCGAATCCGGATCCGAATAAAGAGCCAATACACCAGTTAGCTAGTTCAAAGTCAATACTATTTATATACACACAGTAAGATCTACTCATGCACAAAGTACTACAAACTAAACTATCTCTAACACTAGCACCTATACTTAACTTTGGGTGCCCACTCAGTCAGAGGAACAATGGCCGTTGTTCAGATCTGAGGTTGTTGGGTTCGAAGAGGTAGAGGAGAACAGCTAAGGTCGTCCGTCTGGTAGCGAGCGTTGACCTTGAATTTACTTGCTTCTGGTGCAACTGGTGGAAGGGTCTCTCCGCTTTGAGAGCCAATTCCAAGAGAGTGATTCTCTCGTGGGGGTTCCTTCTTATACCTGGAGGGGCTTCGCGCACTTTTAGGCGGGCCTTAAACTTGGCCCCAATTAATTGGGCCGCTTCTCAATCACTGTTATCGATCTTGACCAATAAAGGGGTGGGTGCCCTTATGGCTGGGCATGTCTTAGGTGGCCGTTGGCCTGGCTTTGTTTGTGCTTTCGGTTTGGGGAACTGGCGCCGGGATGTCTGAAACAGTATCGGTTGCTTGAGTGTCTTTCCTTTGTTCCCGGAGATGGGCCATCTATATGCCAATCGACCCATAGTCTGGGAGCTGTCTCTCCAATATGCATGCAGGCTCTGTGCCTGCTTGTTTTCCTAACACTGTCCACAGTTCCGTACATTCTTTGCGAGCGTCCATTTTGTATTCTGGAAGTGGCCATCCCAGATGGCTACAGAGGTCTCACACTCCACACTCTGGGAGACACTAAAGGCTTGATCAGGTGGGGCAGAGGCGGTGACTACGCAACAGCTCGCGTAGACCAAGGAGCCGACCGTAGAGCTCCTGGCGGAGAGGAAAAAGCTACAAATGGACTTTGACCTCTTCTCCACGAGGAAAGCAGTGCACCAACTTCACCAGACACGGGGGACCCTGTACGAGCACAGAGACAAAGCCCCTGCTGGCTCACCAGCTGAGAAATAGCGAGGGAAATAGCCTAGATTAGAGACAGCAGAGGCAAGCTGGTAGCGGAGCTGGAAAAAGTCAACTAGCATTCAAGGCCTTCTACCGGAGGCTCTACACCTCTGAATCTTCCCAGGGGATTGTTACAGTTCATTAATATACTGGACATACCAGTAGTCTGGCCAAAAAAGACAAGACCCAACAGGGTGTGGTCCTACATACCCATTTCACTGCTGAATGTAAACGTGAAAATACTGGCCAAAATCCTAACCAAGCGACTGGAGAACTGATGGTGACAAAACATCAGACAGGCTTTGTCAAGGGTGGACAGCTAGTCTCAAACATCAGGCGCCTGCTGAACATAATAATGAACCAACCCAGGGAGAGAAAAACAGAGGTAATCATCTTTGCCAGAGATGAATGGTAGTATCTCATAGAGGTACCGAAGCGGTTCGGCCTTGGAATGGGGTTCACGGCCTGGGTGAAACCCCTGTACGACGCTCCAATGACAAGCGTACGGACGAACACCACCAGGTCTAAGTACTCCGATCTGCACCGAGGCACACGGCAGGCATCCCTGCCGACCCCCATGCTGTTCACCCTAGTGATTGAACCAACTCGCGATCACACTAGAGTGGCAAAGAATTGGAAGGGGATCCGAAGAGGAGACAGAGAGCACTGAGACTCGCTCTATGCGGATGATCTGCTCCTCTATGTCGCAGACCCACAAAGCAGCATGGAGGGAATCATAGTGCTCTTGAAGAAGTTTGGAACTTTCTCGGGCTACAAACTCAACCCGGGCAAAAATTAGATCTTCCCAATGAACCCAGAAGGGGGAGGGGCAGAGCTGGAGGGAATACCATTTAAACGGGCCCAAAACAAATTCCACTATCTGGGGATCCAAATTGCCCGTGACTCGACAAGGATCCAGAAGTGGAACCTGACCAGCCTGGTGGAGGAAGTTAAAAAGGACTGCAGAGGTGGGACACTCTCCCACTTTCCCTGGCAGGAAGGGTGCAGATGATCAAGCTGAATGTACTGCCCAGGTTCCTCTTCGTGTTCAGGTCCATACCGATCTCCATCTCAAAGGCCATTTTCAATTCTGTGGAAAAATTGATCATGCATTTGTGTGTGTGTGTGTGGGGGTGCGGTGGGGGGAAAGATCCCTCGGATGCCCAAAAAAGTCCTGCAAAGAATGAGAAGCATGGGGGGGGGGGGGGGGGGGAGGGGGGGGGGCGGGTCCCCCCGAACCTGCAAATTTATCACTGGGCAGCAACAGTGGAAAGAGTAAAAGGATGAATACGACCGTAGGCCGTATGGTTGAGAATGGCGGACGGGTCCTGCACGGGAACCTCCTCCGGGCCCCGGCCATGACAGCACACCCATCCCCATTGACCAGCACTCAACGAGCCCAGTGGTGATATCCTCACTCATGTCGTGGGATCAACTATGACGCACTTAAATCTAACTGAGATGTCATAGAACATAGATATTCATAGAATATGAATGTCCATTAAGGCTCCCATCTGCAAAAGCCACAGGTTTGCGTCAGCTAAAATGGATGCCACCTTCAAAAGGTGGAGATAGGACGAGGGAACGTTGACAGATAGGAACTTCTACATACACATCAGACTGGCAACACTAGAGGAACTAACAGAGGGGTTCCAACTGACCAGGGGAAACAAATTAAGATGTATGCACGTTAAAAACTTCTTATGTAGGGAGACAAAGACATACTCACGGCCACCACAACAATTGCTATCAGAGGACCTACTGGACACGGACATTCTAGGGAGGGGAAACTGCGGGGACCTGAATGGATGGGCAACTACTGGGAAGGGCATGCTCACCTCTGGACGAGACAAGGGAAAAATGGGAGGAGGACCTAGAGTTTGAGATAGGGTGAGGACTCTGGAGCGAAGCACAGGGTCAAACTCACCTCCACTTGCGCGAGGCTAAGCCTAAGGCAGCTGAATGTGGTACACAGAGCCCACTTAACCAGAACCCCAATGAGTAGGTTCTTCCTGGAGATGGAGGAAAAATGTGAGCAGTGCCAAGGAGGCCCGGTCAACCACTCCCACTTGTCCTGGTCTTGCCCCAGACTTGTCGGGTTTTGGATAGTCTTCTTCGAGGTGACGTCCAAGGTTGTGGAGATGAGGGTGGAGTCATGCCAAAGAGTGGCAGTCTTCGGGGTATCAGATCAGCCAGAACTCTTCATGGGGAGGAGAGCCGTGCACTTGCCTTTGCCTCCCTAATCGTCTACCGGAATATCCTGCTCGACTGGCAGCACCATCCAAAGCTGTCCGACTGGCTGTCCGACCTATCGGAATTTCTCCAAATGGAGAAAATCAAATTTGCCATCCTGGGGTCGGAAGAGGGCTTCCACAAAATGTGGGAGCCATTCACCAAGCTGTTCCAAAACCTGTTTGTAGCCAACAGCCAATAAACCAGAGGGAGGGGGATCCACAGAAGAACCACAGACACAAAAGGAAAGAGAGAGGGGAGGAGGAGGGGAGAAGGGGGCAGGGTAGGAGGAGGAGAAGGAGGCAGGGAGGGAACAAATAAGCACAGAACCCAACCATACCTAACATGAAACAGTATATGTGGCACCATACCACCCCAATAGATCCAGGTTGGAAGACTCAACAAACAAAGAAGGTACACCAAATAACAAGAAAGGAAGGGGGATCAGCGGGGAAGGGGGGACTCGGAAGCAGGGCACCTAGCCAAAACTAGGCACTTGCTGAGAAATATAAATAATGTATATAGTGAATGGTAACCGATGTATATAGTTTCTGTGTATGTTCACGTTCATAGAACATAGAACAGTACAGCACAGAACAGGCCCTTCGGCCCTCAATGTTGTGCCGAGCAATGATCACCCTACTCAAACCCACGTATCCACCCTATACCCGTAACCCAACAACCCCCCCTTAACCTTACTTTTTAGGACACTACGGGCAATTTAGCATGGCCAATCCACCTAACCCGCACATCTTTGGACTGTGGGAGGAAACCGGAGCACCCGGAGGAAACCCACGCACACACGGGGAGGACGTGCAGACTCCGCACAGACAGTGACCCAGCCGGGAACTGAACCTGGGACCGTGGAGCTGTGAAGCATTGACGCTAACCACCATGCTACCGTGCTGCCCCAAAGTTCATCCTTGCTTTGCATCAAAAGAAAAACTCGAATAAAAATTTTGTTTTAAAATTAAGGCGGTGCTCTCACACGATCTGAACATTCAGGGAGTGGATCCCTTTCCTGTTAATATAGGGCACTCCCCCATGCCCTGGTTTGTGCAGGACAAGATACCTGCAGCTCAGGTATCTTGGTGGGCCTGGTGCAGCTCAAAGGTGATAAAGTCTGATCCCAGGCTTACAGAGCATCCTTCACCTCCCGGAGGAGGCACCAGAGGTCTCTAGTTTGTGAAATGCAACACAGGTCCTTGCTCGAACCCTGTAAAGAACTGGTGTCATAAAAGGTGAGGGTTATGGTAACCCTCAAGGCCACCGGGAGCAGGTATCCTTCCTCCAAGGACATGCCTCAATGTTTTCTCCTGAGATACAGTCTTCTGCAGCACATGCTGTCAGTCAGCTCATTGAATGACCAACAATATCTGTACACCATGGGCCATCGCTGGCTTCCCTCTCTGGGTCCCTCCTCAGCTTGAGGGCAGCCGGGTCTTCAGGGTGTGCAGTAGCCATCCGTACATGGAGTGCCACCTCCAGCCTGCGTCATCGCTGCTGCTTCTCTGGTGTCTGCCCGCTCAGCTGCCACCAGCAACGAGAGGGCAACTGCTGTGAGATCAACACCACCAACCTGATCTCACGTGTCCAATTTGTCTCGGGCTTGATTATCCAGGTAAACGGGCCTCACTGCAGGCATAAGCAACCACCACTACCAAAAATTAATTATGTAGATCAGCTCATAAACCGCTCAATTTTGGTCAAAGGGAGCGGTCTATTCGACAGTCGCAAGAAGATGAGGGCAACATGGAGGAAATTACATGCAAGATGAGAGATTGCAACAGAATTCTGCTAAGCACAATTACTTCTGACAACTGTTGCCAGTGATCCAAGGCTATGATTGTTGGCAATTGGAATTTGTTTTTGATATTTTTTTATTCTCCTCCTTTTTCACATTTTCTCCCAAATTTACACCCAACAATAAACAATAATCAGTAACAAATGTAATGTCAATCCCCATATCAATAACAACGATCCCATTCTCCCACCAAATCCCCAAACATTAGCATGCATGTGCACATAAACAAATAACAAAAAGAAATCAGGAATCACCCATAGTCACCATTGACACACACAGCCCCCTCCCCCCAACCCTCCAAGCTCCCAACCCCCCTAATGTTCAATGTGATCCAATTCTCAAAAGTGCATGGCGGGGGGACCTGCTGACAATTGGAATTTTACCCTGAAATCATGAGATTTTTGTTCGGTAAGAGTATCAAAGGATATAGACCAAAAGGTGCATGGGGTTGAGGTACAAATCAGCAATTTTCTAATTCAAAAACAGAAGTGTCGAAGGGTTGAATGTTCCTATCTTCCTATGGGTGTGTGAAGAATCATGATATTTGGAGAACGTTTAATGAGTGGTGGCAGCACTTCTTCAAATTAATCAACTTCAGTAGGAAATCCACGCAGACACGGGGAGAAAGTATTGCTATCCAAAAATGAGGACCAGCTCCTCAAAGTCAGGCAGATGCTTCAGCTCCAACCTGTTTTTTTCACAATGGTTGTGGGACAGCACTGATTTGTAAAAATAACACAATGAAAAGGTTAGTGTAGTTGCGCGGCAGAACTCATGGAGTGGTTGTTGACTTGTGGGGCAGTACTTGATCAATTGACTTGTGGAACTTGAGTCGAAACTTGCAGAATTGTGGATGAGCGCTGGTCAGTTGGTGCCCGAGGAGTCAAGGTGGCATTCGCTGTCCTTCTTTGTATATGGTTAAACACAAATTTCAAAAATTGTTACCTTTCACCTGGCGAGTAGTTGTTGAGTCCCGCAGATATTACGCTTGGTGACGAGGTAAATTGGGACTGCAGTTACCAACTCCTGGAATTGAGGGGGGAAAGGTCTGCCTTCAAAGTTAAAAAAAAATCTCTGCAACAATAGGGAGTGAAAAAATTACCCTTTTTGGGAAATCGATCCTTCAGACCCAGAGACTGAACACTGGGTTCAGTATATTGAGAGACTTGGCTATTTCTTCGCTTGCAAAAACTTACCCAAACGTACAATCTCATGAGAAATTTAGCATCCCCAGAAACTCAGGATACAAGATTTTTGACCAGCTTGTAACATTGATAAAGGGTCGTTTTAACCCCAGACCGTCTCTCATATTGCTGCGGTTGAAGTTTAATTTTGTTGTAAGGGACCCTGGGGAGACGATTACGATATACATAGCAAGAGTAAGAAAATTGGCAGAGGCGTGCAAATTTGAATCATCGCTGAGTGACCTGCTGCAAGACAGATTAGTTTGCGGCGTGAATAACATAAACATACAGAAAAAGCCAGCAGAGAATAAGATTTCCCCAGAGAAAGCCATGGAAATAGCTCAGGTGATTGAGAGTACGGGGGGTGCTCTTGAGTTACAGTGCGTGCAGACAGGTGAGGTGAATCAGCTATTGCACAAAACTTTGGCATGTTGGAATGACAGAGATCAGTGCACAGAAGAGATAAGCAGAAACGTACTGAGCAATACTAAGGACAGAAGAAAAAGAAAACAACCCAGAAATTCTGAATGTATTAGGTGCAGGGATGTTCATCCCCATGAAAGATACAAATTCTGGGATTCTATTTGTTTTGGCTGAAATTGGAGAAGCCACAACTGAATTAAGTGCTGAGCCAAACAGAATTGGATTGGATTGGATTTGTTTATTGTCACGTGTACCGAGGTACAGAGAAAAGTATTTTTCTGCGAGCAGCTCAACAGATCATTAAGTACATGGGAAGAAAAGCGAATAAAAGAAAATACATAATAGGGCAACACAAGGTATACAATGTAACTACATAAGCACCGGCATCGGATGAAGCATACAGGGTGTACTGTTAACGAGGTCAGTCCATAAGTGGGTCATTTAGGAGTCTGGTAACAGCGGGGAGAAGCTGTTTTTGAGTCTGTTTGTGCGTGTTCTCAGACTTCTGTATCTCCTGCCCGATGGAAGAAGTTGGAAGAGTGAGTAAGCCGGGTGGGAGGGGTCTTTGATTATGCTGCCCGCTTTCCCCAGGCAGCGGGATGTGTAGATGGAGTCAATGGATGGGAGGCAGGTTTGTGTGATGGACTGAGCGGTATGCACGACTCTCTGAGATTTCTTGCAGTCCTGGGCCGAGCAGTTGCTATATCAGGCTGTCATGCAGCCAAATAGGATGCTTTCTATGGTGCATCTGTAAAAGTTGATAAGGGTTAATGTGGACATATTGAATTTCCTTAGTTCCCTGAGGAAGTATAGGTGCTGTTGTGCTTTCTTGGTGGTTGCATCGACGTGGGTGGACCAGGATAGATTTTTGGAGATGTGCACCCCTAGGAATTTGAAACAGCTAACCATCTCCACCTCGGCCCCATGATGCTGACAGGGGTGTGTACAGTACTTTGCTTCCTGAAGTCAATGACCAGCTCTTTAGTTTTGCTGACATTGAGGGAGAGATTGTTGTCGCTGCACCACTCCACTAGGTTCTCTATCTCCCTCCTATATTCTGACTCGTCGTCATTCGAGATCCGGCCCACTATGGTCGTATCATCAGCAAACTTGTAGATGGAGCTGGAACCAAATTTTGCCACGCAGTCATGTGTGCACAGGGAGTAGAGTAGGGGGCTACGTACGTAGCCTTGCGGGGCCCCGGTGTTGAGGACTATTGTGGAGGAGGTGTTGTTGTTTATTCTTACTGATTGTGGTCTGGTGGTCAGAAAATCGAGGATCCAGTTGCAGAGTGGGGAGCCAAGTTCTAGGTTTTGGAGCTTTGATATGAGTTTGGCTTGGATTATGGTGTTGAAGGCGGAGCTGTAGACAATAAATAGGAGTCTGATGTAGAAGTCCTTGTTATCGAGATGCTCTCAGGATTGTTATGGGCTAGGGTTTAGAGAACCCCAAAGTGTATCATGGAGTTCATCTGATCTACAACTTTTAATAGATTGTGGTATGGGTGCACACAGCCCACTCTATAGGTGTGGTGCAGCAGAAAAGGACAAATATTTTTGAAAGCAAAACAATGTTTATTCTTTGTATGCAAGTTAACCTTTTTAAAACAAACAGTGAACATCTGAGCAACCATTAATTCAAATACAACCCCAAAGACTACAACACTAGGTAACCCTGTAAGCCAGGGGTGGGCAAACTTTTCCGTGCAAGGGCCACATTCAGAAATTCAAAATTTTAAAGGGCCGCATAGTATATTAAGTAAAATAATTAATATTTAAAATAGCCAAAATAAAAGGTTTTTAAAGAAAAAAAAGTAATTAATTTTTATTAATTAATATTTTAAAGTAGAAACTTCACATGAAACACATGTTGTGCCGAGCAATGATCACCCTACTCAAGTCAACGTATCCACCCTATACCAGTAACCCAACAGCCCCCCCCCCCATTAACCTTAAAATTAAAAAATTTTTTAAAAATTTAAAAAAAAAAAAAAATTTTTTTTTTTTTTTTTGACTTGATCTTGGTGGGCCGCATAAAGACCTTTGGCGGGCCGCATGCGGCCCGCGGGCCGTAGTTTGCCCACCCCTGCTGTAAGCTGTCCTTTTAACATCCAAAAGATTTAACAAACCTTCAAACAGGAGCACATTAGGTTTACATTCAATACTGAGACCGTTTACAATTCTGGGTTCACCAAATGATCCATAGATAGTCTTTGGATGGCAGAGATCAACAGTACAGCTCTATTTCAGATGCAGCTCACTGAAAAAAACAGACACACCCAAGCTTTTCTCAAACTGAAAACTAAAAAGCAGAAGTAGAGCTCAGCTCCACCCACACGCTGACATTACTCCATTTCTTAAAGGTACATTTCTTAAACACCCATTTCTTAAAGGTACTCTCACATGACAGGATGAGGGTAGGGCCAGGGAAATGGCGTCTGCTGTGGACCGGTTGTGACGGTATGCGAATTGCAGTGGATCAAGGCGTTCTGGGAGTATGGAGGTGATGCGCTTCATGATCAACCTCTCGAAGCACTTCATTACGACTGAAGTCAGGGCCACTGGACGGTAGTCATTGAGGCACGATGCCTGGTTCTTCTTTGGCATTGGTATGATGATGGTCTTCTTGAAGCAGGTTGGGACCTCGGAGTGGAATAGGGACAGGTTAAAGATGTCCGCGAACATCTCTGCCAGCTGGTCCGCGCAGTCTCCGAGTGCACGACCAGGGATCCCGTCCGGGCCCATCACCTTCCGAGGGTTCACTTTCAGGAAGGCCGATCTGACTTCGGAAGCTGTGATTGTGGGTATGGGTGAGTTATGGGCTGCTGAGGCACTCGACAGCGGATTGTTGGTTACATGCTTGAACCGAGCATAGAATGCATTGAGTTCATTGGGGAGGGATGCGCTGCTGCCGGAGATACTGCTCGGCTTCGCTTTATAGCCCGCTATGTTGTTTAGTCCTTGCCACAATCGCCGAGATTCTGTCTGTGACTCTAGCTTGATTTTATATTCTCTCTTGGCATCTCGGATGGCTTTGCGGAGGTCATACCTGGATTTCTTGTATAGGTCAGGGTCGTCGGACTTGAACACCTCAGATCTATCCTTCAGTAAGGAGTCAATCTCGCGATTGAGCAATGGTTTCCGGTTGGGGAAAGTACGTACTGTTTTCTTTGGCACGCAGTCGTCAACACATTTGCTGATGAAGTCTGTGACGGTGGTGGCAACTCATTTAAGTTGGTCGCTGGGTTCTTAAATATGGACCAGTCCACTGTCTAAACAGTCGCGTAAGAGCTCTTCTGTTTCCTCGGACCAGCACTGCATGACCTTCTTAGCTGGATTCTCCCGCTTGAGTTTCTGCTTGTATGCCGGGAGAAGGAGCACCGTCTTATGGTCTGATTTCTCAAAGTGCGGTCGGGGGATGGAACGGTAGACGCCCTTAATTTTTGAGTAGCAGTGGTCAAGAGTGTTGTCGCCCCTGGTGGGACAGGAGATGTGCTGGTGGAATTTTGGCAGTACATTCTTGAGGTTGGCCTTGTTGAAGTCTCCGGCCAGGATGAACCAGGCCTCCGGGTGTTCTGTTTCATAGTTGTTTATAACTGTGTACAGTTCGTCCAGGGCCTTCCTCACTTCTGCCTGGGGTGGAAATGCACCTGGCTTGAACAAAAATGAACCTGGACTCCAGTGCATAATCTGAATCATGATTCAGAAGAGGAATCTGAGATATATCAATTGAATAAAGTCAGGATGAGTAACTCGGCTCCTATCATAATAGCACCCCCTGGTAAATGGGAGGCCATTAAGCATGGAAGTGGATACCAGTACTTTTGCTACCGTCGTAGGGGCGCAAATATTTAACTATCTTCAAAGCGTTAAGAAATACAACAACTAAGTAAGTGGTATATACGAAGGAAACCCTAAAGGTTTTGGGAACTACATCCGTGCCAGTGACTTATCAACATCAGGCTGCTCGACTACCGATCGACGTCACAAACATCCAGTGTCTAGGCTCATGGGATGAGATTAGTTGCATCAAATGGGCGACATGGTGGCACAGTGGTTAGCACTGCTGGCTCACAGCTCTGGGGAGCCAGGTTCAATTCCGGCCACAGGTGACTGTCTGTGTGGGGTTTGCATTTTCTCCCCATGTCTGTGTGGGTTTCCTGTGCTTGCCCCGGTTTCCTCCCACACTCCAGAGATGTGCAGGTTAGATGGATTGGTCATGATCAAATGCCCTTTAGTGTCCAAAAGGTTAGAGGTTACATGGGATTACTGGCAATCATGGCTAAGTGAGCAATTTACACAACTCAAGTAGATTCCCATGGATGGACAGGCCATGTAGCCTGTGGGAGTCATTGCCTAGCATCCCAATCACATTTTGATGCATGGACATCGTGCCTGAATACTGCGGGAGGCAACACCACACACGCAGCAGCCAACCTCCGAACACCCAGGGGATAGGACACAGCTTCGGGGACATGCCCACGGCCGGAGGATGGGTGAGTTCCACGAGGAAGGAAAGTGCACTCGGTCCAGGTGACGTTATGAGCGAGTGTTCAGAAAGGAGGATGTCTGGAGAGATGGGCCAAGGGTTTGGGGGTCGACTGTTGGGTGGGAAATTAATCAAAAATATGATATTGAGTGGGCAGCACGGTGGCACAGTGGTTAGCACTGCTGCCTCACGGTGCCGAAGTCCCAGGTTCGATCCCAGCCCTGAGTCACTGTCCGTGTGGAGTTTGCACATTCTCTCCATGTTTGCATGGGTTTGGCCCCCAAAACCCAAAGATATGCAGGCTAGGTGGATTGGCCACGCTAAATTGCCCCTGAATTGAAAAAATGAATTAGGTACTCTAAATTTATTTTTTAAAATATATGATAATGAGGTTCTGCCATTAAGATCAATAGAACTTCCAGATTTCTAACCTTATTGGTTCTTAAGCCATTTTCAGCCTAGAATTATAAAATAGAATCCCTACAGTGCACCGAGTCTGCACTGACTCTCTGAAAAAGCACCATGTCTAGGCTCACTCCTCCGCCCTATCCCCATAACCCTGTAACTTCACCTAACCATTGGACACTAAACGGAAATTAAGCGTAGCCAATCCATTGAACCTACACATCTTTGGACTCTGGGAGGAAACCAGAGCACCCGGAGGAAACCCCTGCAGGCACGGGGAGAACATGCAAACTCCACAGTCACCCAAGGTTGGAATTGAACACAGGTCCCTGGTGCTGTGAGGCATCAGTGCTAACCATTGTGCCACATGCTGCCACATAGCTTGGACCCTTGGAAATACTGGGACCATACAGGCTGTTCCTGTTTTTGATTTTACACGTAAAATTGCCAATCAGCCTTATGTCATTAGGAGAAGAAAAGTAAAAAAGTAGGGAAGAAGAGAAGAGGGGGAGGGGGCTTGAGAAGGGCAGAGAGGAGGAGAGGGCAGGGGAAGACAGAAGTATAGTAAGAGGAAAAGAGGAAAGAGACATCCAGAAGGCTAGCTGGAAAACAAGAAGAGGGGTGAGTGTGAAGGGAGATAGGGAAGGAGTGGGAAAGTGTGGGTGTGAGGTAGAAAGAGGGATGAAACAAGAAAAAAGGGGAGAAAGATCTAAAGGGGAAGATGGAAGGAATGAGTAAAAGAAGATGGGGAGGGAAAGGGGAGATGGGGGTATGAAATAAGAACTGTGAAGGAGGGAAAAGCAAAATGAGGCATAGAGAGGGGGTTGGAAGTCTGGGGAGAAAATATGGATGAGAAGGAAAAGAGGGAAGGGAAGGAGAGATAGGAGCAGAAGAGAGAACTGGAATATACAGGATGAGTGGACACCACGGTGCAGGATTATTAGAATACTACCATGCCACCTCCCTCCTGACCTCATTCCCATCCCTTTTACATTCCTCATTTTCCTATCCTCCCGGACTCCCTCAACTTATCTTCCTCAAACCTCTTCTCTTCTATTCCTTCTCTTCTATTCAATTTGCTTCTCTTGCCCTTTTATCTACCCCTACCCCCTGCCCCTTCCCACATTTCTCTCCCACCTTTCCATCTCCCATTTTCACATTAATTCTCCACTTCTTGCCCTTTTTGCATCACCATAATCCCTTCCTTCCTTTAGCTCTTTAGCCCTTCCATCACTCCCAGACCAATTCCAACCAATTGCAAACATTGCATCACTACCAAAGTCAGCGAAACACCAACTGAGAGACAGAGCACAAGAAAGCAAGGTAGGGAGAGTGGTGTACTCCAAATTTTCATTTCCTGAGGAGCATGGCTGATGTGTGTATAGATAATACAGTGCAAATTGTGACTGGCTCTTGTTGTAGCTGAAGATTTGTCACGAGCAAACGCGTATTAAATATTTGGCTGACAGTCAACATAATGACAATGTGTGACTTGTTTTTCAAATCAAACTCTTGAGTGCCACTTTCGCAATGCAGTAAAAACCCAAATTTCCTATATGGCTGTTGTGTATATGTTTGTTGCCCACAGTATGACTCAGTTCATGTACATTAAAATAAATGCAATATTCCTTACTGAGCACCTCTATGTGTCCGATAATGCATTCACGCTATTCGAAGAGATACGGTCATGTGGTTGCTTGATGAGATTTTTTTATTCAGGTGAATCTGTATCATCTGCAGCCTTACTCTGATGATACGTCTGGGATATTATCCAAGTCATCCAGCTTTAGCTTGCAGGATAAGATGGGCCTGTTCCTTGCCAGAGTGGAAGTCAAAATTTCTGGTTTTATTCCAATAAGGAAGTCAGCAGTGTAAACATTTTCATAATTGTCAGATATCTTGGATGCTGTTCAGATCGAAGCTGACAAAACAAATTATGTAAGGAAAACAGAAAGTGCTGGAAGTACTCAGCAGGTCTGGCAGCATCAGTTGAGAGAGAAAAACAGAGGGTGGAATTTTCCGTCCCTTCCTATGCCATACAGGAGCAGAGAGAGGCCAAAAGTTGGAATCCCACCGATGGCAAATCAATTCAGATTTCCCCTCACCACTTTCATGGCGGATCGGGTTTCCAACGGGCTCATGTCGGCAATGCCATTTACATGCATTGCCATGGTATAGAATGTCATAGAATTTACAGTGCAGAAGGAGGCCATTCGGCCCATCGAGTCTGCACCGGCTCTTGGAAAGAGCACCCTATCCAAGATCAACACCTCCACCCTATCCCCATAACCCAGTAACCCCACCCAACACTAAGGGCAATTTTGGACACTAAGGGGAATTTATCATGGCCAATCCACCTAACCTGCACATCTTTGGACTGTGGGAGGAAACCGGAGCACCCGGAGGTATGAATGCTGATTAAAAATGCTGCCCACCAGAGTCATGTTCTCGCTCCCAATTATGTGCCAAGCCAGCTGGAAATTAGACCGTCTAAAATTAGATTGGATGCAAGTTGCATGCAGCTGTCCACCTTCACTTCACTTGTGACTTTGAGCTGAGTGCAAGACTCAAATCCCACCTGCCACAGCGTTGCTCTTGTTTTGCAGCAATCCTAGTGTGACGCCACAGTGGTGGGAGTGCAGAGTTGGCCTGCTCATTGTGGGTGCCTCTGTACTCCAGGAACACTACGGTCTCAGGCAGTGAATCAGAGGTCAGCGACCGGGTGAGATTGGGGTGAGGTGGGTGCTGACAGAGGCAAGAGGGTCAATGGGATATGGTGAGGCGAGAGGATGACAGATACATGTACATTGAGGGTTGGGGATGGAATGGCAGGCAGAGGGGAAGTCAAGGGAGGAACAGGCTGGAGCCCAACATGGAAGGTTAGAATGCAGATACAGAATGGGTAGATGGAATCAAACTGTTTAGAGTCACAGCAGTGAAATGGAGTCAGAGATGAGAGAAGAGGAAGAGAAGGTGCAATTGGAGCCACTGCCTTTTTTGCACTTTATCGAGAGACTGCAGAAGTCACTGGCTGCACAATACAATTGCTCCAGTTGAGCATTAACAGAGATAATGGAAAAGACAGACAACTATTAAGGAAGTAAGCAAAATACTGCAGATTCTGGAATCTGAAAGAATAGAGAATCATGGAAAAACTCGAGCAGCATCTGCAGGGAGTGAAAACAGAGTTAACTTTTTGAGTCCGTTTGATTCTTCATCAGAACTAAGACCTAAAGAGAGTGAGAAAGGTGTTAGATTTCAAACTGTAGCTGAGAAAGATTGCAATAAGAGGTAGCAACATTAAGACTAGGGGCAGCACGGTGGCACAGTGGTTAGCACTGCTGCCTCATGGCACCGAGGACCTGGGTTCGATCCCGGTCTGGGATCACTGTTCATGTGGAGTTTGCACATTCTCCCCGTGTTTGCGTGGGTTTCACTCCGACAACCCAAATATGTGCAGGTCAGGTGGATTGGCCAGGCTAAATTGCCCCTTAATTGGAAAAAATGAATTGGGTAATCTAAATTTTTTAAAAAAGAAAGAAAAAAAAGATGGAGAAGAAAGGACTTCCGGTGACAGCCATGGAGTGAGTGGTCGCACACAGGGCAGCCCCCAGTCGAAGGCGTTGGTTTGAGATCTTTTTGGTAAAACGGGATAATTCCGACAGGAAAGTGTAGCTGAAGGTGTGGAGGCGAAGCTCCTCCCATGAGTGGCATGCCTGCCAGTTATCAGACCCGGCAGAAGAAGGTTAAAGACCTGGCCAAGGAAGAGTACTAAATTGGGGAAAGGCAGAGAATAACAAAATTGGGCAGGAGCTAGGGAATGTGGATTGGGAGCAGCTGTTTAAGGGTAAATCCACATTTGAAATGTGGGAGTCTTTTAAGGAAAGGTTGATTTGAGTGCAGGACAGACATGTTCCTGTGAAAATGAAAGATAGAAATGGCAAGATTAGGGAACCATGGATGATGGCTGAAATTGTGCGACTAGCTAAGATGAAAAAGGAAGCATACATAGGATCGAGGCAACTCAAAACTGATGAAGCTTTGGAGGAATATCAGGAAAGTAGGACGAATCTCAAACGCGCAATAAAGAGGGCTAAAAGGGGTCATGAAATATCTTTGGCTAACAGGGTTAAGGAAAATCCCAAAGCATTTTATTCGTATGTAAGGAGCAAGAGGGTAACTAGCAAAAGGATTGGCCCACTTAAAGACAAAAGAGGGAATTTATGCGTGGACTCAGAGGAAATGGGTGAAATTCTTAATGAGTACTTTGCATCGGTATTCACCAAGGAGAGGATGTTGAAGCTAGGAATGGATGTTTAAATACTCTTGGTCAAGTTGTCATACGGAAGGGGGAAGTTTTGGGTATTCTAAAAGACATTAAGGTGGACAAGTCCCCAGGACCGGATGGGATCTATCCCAGGTTACTGAGGGAAGCGAGGGTCGAAATAGCTGGGGCCTTAACAGATATCTTTGCAGCATCCTTGAGCACGGGTGAGGTCCCGGAGGACTGGAGAATTGCTAATGTTGTCCCTTTGTTTAAGAAGGGTAGCAGGGATAATCCAGGGAATTATAGACCTGTGAGCTTGACGCAGTGGTAGGCAAACTGTTGGAGAAGATACTGAGGGATAGGATCTATTCACATCTGGAAGAAAATAGACTTACCAGTGATAGGCAGCATGGTTTTGTGCAGGGAAGGTCATGTCTTACAAACGTAATAGAATTCTTTGAGGAAATGACAAAGTTAATTGATGAGGGAAGGGCTGTAGATGTCGTATACATGGACTTTAGTAAGGCGTTTGATAAGGTTTCCCATGGCAGGTTGATGGAAAAAGTGAAGTCGTATGGGGTTCAGGGTGTACTAGCTAGATGGATAAAGAACTGGCTGGGCAACAGGAGACAGAGAGTAGTGATGGAAGGGAGTGTCTCAAAATGGAGAAGGGTGACTAGTGGTGTTCCACAGGGATCCGTGCTCGGACCACTGTTGTTTGTGATCTACATAAATGACCTGGAGGAAGGTATAGGTGGTCTGATTAGCAAGTTTGCAGATGAGACTAAGATTCGTGGAGTTGCAGATAGCGAGGAGGACTGTCAGAGAATGCAACAAAATATAGATAGATTGGAGAGTTGGGCAGAGAAATGGCAGATGGAGTTCAATCCAGGCAAATGCGAGGTGATGCATTTTGGAAGATCAAATTCAAGAGCGGACTATATGGTCAATGGAAGGGTCTTGGGGAAAATTGATGTGCAGAGAGATCTGGGAGTTCAGGTCCATTGTACCCTGAAGGTGGCAACGCAGGTTGATAGAGTGGTCAAGAAGGCATACAGCATGCTAGCCTTCATCAGACGGGGTATTGAGTACAAGAGTTGGCAGGTCATGTTACAGTTGTATAGGGCTTTGGTTCGGCCACATTTGGAATACTGCGTGCAGTTCTGGTCGCCACATTACCAGAAGGATGTGGATGCCTTGGAGAGGGTGCAGAGGAGGTTCACCAGGATGTTGCCTGGTATGGAGGATGCTAGCTATGAAGAAAGGTTGAGTAGATTAGGATTGTTTTCGTTGGAAAGACGGAGGTTGAGGGGGGGACCTGATTGAGGTCTACAAAATTATGAGAGGTATGGACAGGGTGGATAGCAACAAGCTTTTCCCAAGAGTGGGGGTGTCAGTTACAAGGGGTCACGATTTCAAAGTGAGAGGGGGAAAGTTTAAGGGAGATGTGCGTGGAAAGTTTTTTACGCAGAGGGTGGTGGGTGCCTGGAACGCTTTACCAGCGGAGGTGGTAGAAGCGGGTACGATAGCATCATTTAAGATGCACCTGGACAGGTATATGAATGGGTGGGGAACAGAGAGAAGTAGACCTTGGAAAATAGGAGACAGGTTTAGATAAAGGATCTGGATCGGCGCAGGCTAGGAGGGCCGAATGGCCTGTTCCTGTGCTGTAATTTTCTTTGTTCTTTGAACTGGTGGAGACCTGTTGCGCAGTAGCAATTGGGAAGATGGCGGAGGGGGAAGGGTTGTCACAAGTTGGAAAAACCCAGATGGAGCAGTTGATGCCGTTTATTAGAGGGGAGTTCCGCCAGAAGCAAAAGGAGATGCAAAGACCATCGAGGGAGCAGTGGCACCCCTGAAAGGATCAATGGAGATTCGAGAAGTGCCTGGAGGCACAGTGGTCGTAGATCCGGGAGATGGAGAAGGTGATGTCCGATCACAGCGATTGGGTGATGGTGTTGGAGGCGGAGGTGTGGCTCGTAGGGGACCTTTGCAAGGTGCTAAGGGCAAAGGTAGAGGAGCAGGAGAACAGAAGGCAGAGTCTGAGTATCGCTAGTTTGCCAGAGGGTGGGGAAGGCATGCGTGCCATGAGATATGTCTCAGGAATCCTAGTGGGGCTGATGATGAAGGGGGTGCTGGACAAGGCCACGGAGGTGGATAGGGCACACAGGTCCCTAAAGCAGAAGCCGAGGGCGAGGGAGCCGCCGTGGGCGGTGATTATGAGGCTCCATTAGTTCGTGGAGAAGGAGAAGATCCTGCAGTGGGACACGGAGAGATAGAACTGTGAATGGGAGGGGAACAGAGTCCGAATCTATCAGGACATTGGAGCGGAGCTGGCAAAAAGGTCCGCTGGGTTCAACAAGGCCAAAGCGGTTCTATACCGAAGGCAGCTCTGGTTTGGGGTACAGTACCCGGCGAAACTGTGGCTGACTTTTTAAGGCATGGAGTACTATTTTGAAGCCCCAAAGGAGGCCAATGACTTAATTAGAGATCATAAACTGGGGGAGATGGAGGAGTTGGAACAACATAGATCGGAGGATGCGGTTATTGTGGGGGCCAGAGGTTTGGGGGCTTTTTCTCGGGGGATGATATTGCCAGTTCAGGGCAATATCAAAGGAGGTAGAATTGGAAGGGAAGGATGGCGGACAATAGAGGGAAGTAGAGGTTGAAGCCTCCGGTAAGATGGAATGTACGGGATTGAACGGGCCGGTGAAGAGGTCTCAGGTCCTCATGCACTTGAGGAGCTTGAAGGCAGGGGTGGTCTTCCTGCAGGAGACATATGTCCGAGTGAAGGGTCAGGTTAGGTTGAGAAAGGGATGGGTGGGTCAGGTATTTCATTCGGATATTTGATTCAAAATCACGAGGGGTGGCCATCCCACTGAGCGAAAGAACGGGGTTTGTAGGAGCCAAGGAAGTGTGTGACCTGGGTGGGAGGTACGTGATAGTCAGCAGGGTGTTGGAGGGAAAGCCGGTGGTGCTGGTGAGTGTTTATGTGCCGAATTAGATGACGTGGGTTTGTGAAGGGGTTGCTGGACATGCATCTGTTGATTATGGGGGGTGATTTTAATTCACCCTGGAAAGAGATAGGCCGAGCCCTAAGTCAATGGAAATGTCGAGGGTGGCAAAGGAGCTGGGAGGGTTTATGGAAAGGATGGGAATAGTGGATCCGTTGAGGCTTAAGAACCCGGGGAAGAGGGAGTACTCCTCGCAAATGTACAAGATATACTCCAGAGCTGACTTTTTCGTAGTGAGCAGGTGGTGGAAGGGTATGGGGGAATCATGATCCCAGAGCATGCGCTACACTGGCTGAAGGTCAGACTTAGCTTGACACAGGAGCAGAGGCCAAGATGGAGGTTAGATTCGGGGCTTTTGACGGACAAGGGGTTCTGTGAGAAGATGTGGTCGGTGATCAGAGACTATGTGGAATTGAATCAGAATGGGGCTGTATTGGTGGCTCGGTTTTGGGAGGCGTTGCAGGCGCTGGTTCAGGGGCGGTTATCCTGTTCAAGGTGCACAGAAACAGGAGAAGGGAGGAATTTGGATGGTCGTTGGACAAGATAGTTGAGGTGGACAGGAAATATTTGAGTCCCCCACCAAGGAGGGGTTGGCGAAGAGAAAGAGGTTCAGTGGCAGTTTGACAGGCTGAAAACGAGGAAGGTAGTGAGGCAGCTACGAAGGGCGAGAGGGGTACAGTATAAATATGGACAGAAGGCGAGCCGTAGGCTAACCCATCAGCTATTGAGGCAGGCCGCAGCTAGGGAAATTCTGAGGGTAGGGACAGGGAGGGGGGAGGTACGGACGGAGCCGGGGAAGATTAATGAGGCGTTCGGGGAGAGTATTATGAGAAGTTATGTAGGGCTGATCTGGATGATGAGGAAGGGAATATGTGGCAGTTTTTGGATGAGCTGCAATTCCCACGGCTGATGAGGAGAGGAGACAGGCACTGGAGGAGCCGCTAGGACTGAGAGAGAGGTAATGGATAGTATAAAAGGGATGAAGTCGGATGGTTACCCAGAGGATTTCTATACGGAGTTTGCAACAGAGTTGGCACCACATTTACTCGGCGTTGGAGAAGGGGGAAGCTACTGGAGACACTGACCCAGGCGTCGATCAAGCTAATTCTGAAGAATGGGAAGGATCTGTTGGAGTGTGGGTCACACAGGCCCATATCACGGTTGAACACATATGTGAAACTGTTGGCTTAGTGGCAGGGAGGATGGAAAGATGCATTCCGGGGTGGTTGTAGAGGCCCAAACGGGTTTTGTAAAGGGCAGACAGCTGTGGAGAGAATGTGGAGAATTATTTATTTATGTTTTTGTATTTTGAATATGTTTGGAATAAAACATTTTAAAAAAAGATGGAGAAGAAAGGTCACAGTCTAAAGTTGTTGAACTCAATGTTGAGTCCTGAGGCCTAATCAGAAAATGAGATGCTGTTCCTCTAGCTTGCATTGAGCTACACTGGAGCATTGCAGAAGGCCAAGAATGGACACATGGGCATGACAGCAAAGTGCTGAGTTAAAATGGCAAGCAATAGGAAGATTGGGGGTCATGCTTGTGGACTGAGCAAAAGTGTATCGCAAAGTGCTCACCCAGTCTGTGTTTAGTCTCTCCAATGTAGAGGAGACCCTGTTAAGGAAGCACAGCTGCTGCATATCTGCCAGATCATCAATGAAAGCCTCTAATGTGCTTTCTCCAATTGGCATGAATAACAGGCCAAAGGTTACCCAGTCATTGTTGAAGTGCAAGTTGAGCTTAATCAGCATATTAGATCAGAGATTGAAGGATTGCCTGTGATAAAGTGGAATATTTCAGGAATGCATTCAAACATCTCCCAACTTCTATGGGATAGAGATGTCAAGTATCAGAGTTAGCAACTTGGTCACCCAGATATGTGAGTTTGCGCCTCAGCTACAAGACTGTATCAGCAAAAAGTTAGTAGCACAGACACAGCTTTAGGGCAAGACGGTGGCTTTCTATTTGAAAGTGGGACGTCTACTATATTTGCCAATTATTAATTTGTCTGTTGGATCCATCTGGCCAGAGGGAGCAGGAAGATTGAATAATGTCTCATTGCTGCCTTCTTAATATTAGTGATTTGATTGCGGAGAAGGGCCTGTAGCCCTTAGCCTGCTTAGCTTGCAGAGGTGGATGGCCTGAGGTCCATGGTTTAGAGTAGCCCCAGCAAAGCCCAGAGGATGGAGAGGGTAGACCCATCCCAAGGAAGCGGCTCTCACTACCAAGGGTCTACCGAAGATGACTTACCCATCTGGAGATGAGTAAAAGACAATGTCATGCATGCCTGCGCTTCTCAAGAGGTGTGGCTGATCATATCGGCCACATTCAGGGGGAGCATCTAGCGCCCAATGGACTGGGAGGATATCCCCTGCCTGTGCCCTGGAGGTTGTCACCACATTCAATTTTTTTTTTACCTGCGGATCGTTCTAGAGGTTAAAACGGGACCTATGTAGCATCTCACAGTCCTCAAAACATAAATGTCTAAGGAGTTGACAGATGCCCTCTCTAGTAAGGCTCATCATTATGTAAAGTTCACACTCGATAAAGCCAGCAGGCTGCTAGATTTCTGGAGTTTGCAGCTATCTCAGGATTCCCTAGAGTACTGTGGTTTTGAGAACTCCATGGCAGAAGTCCTTGATGTTTATCAGTAGGAAAGAGTTCCACTCCCTTAACGTTCAGCTGGTATGTCAGAAGGAAATTGTGCATATTTGTGCTCGGTAACCTGGGAGTTCTCATGATTCTTACATCCTGAGGCACTCTGAGGTGCCTCGCATATTTGAAGACCCTCAGCAATTAGAGGTTGCTTGGGGATAAGGGGCACTCATCAAACGATGCCTCATGACACCAATGTGTCATCCTCCGAGTGCCTTGGAGGAGAGATACAAAGCTGCACATAGCTCAACACAAGCCATCATTGAGTAGACCATTGGGATCCTGAAGATGTGCTCCCTTTGTTACCACTCGGTTGGAACCCTGCAGTACTCCACAAAAGGATTCCTGCATAATGGTGGCATTTCAAAGGGGGCATCCCTTGCCAGAGGGAGACCTGGAGCTCCTCCGACAATGAAAAACAGGAAGGTTGAGGAACCTAAGGCAGCACGGTGGCACAGTGGTTAGCACTGCTGCCTCACAGCTCAGTGATCTGGATTCAATTCTGACCTCCGGTGACAGTGTGGCGATTGCACATTCTCCTCGTGTCTGCGTGGGTTTCCTCCAGGTGCTCTGGTGTACTCCCACAGTCCAAAGATGTGCAGGTCATGTTAAATTGCCCCTTAGGGTGGGGTTGCAGGAATAGGGCAGTGGATTGGGCCTAGGTAGGGTGGTCTTTCGAAGGGTCAATGCAGACTCAATGGGCTGAACGACCTCCTTCTGCACTGTAGGGATTCTATGATTCTAAGAGGGAGATGAGGGTCAGCTTCAATGCGAGGATGCCATTGAAGAAGCACAATGTGGAAGACATGCCGGTGCCACACAAATTCCATGAGGAGTAAGGTACAGATAATGGGACGGGGCCAAATTCTTTCTGTCCCCATATGCCACGCCAGCGCACTGAAAGACTGGTCTTTACAACCAGTAACAGAAGCAAGTTCAGCATTTAGACTTGCACTTTTAACCTTCATGATTCACCAGATCCTAATCTTTGGAAAAACGAACCCTGTATCCATGCATTTTGGGAAGTGCAGGTCAGCACAACAGCATTAACGCTGCATCAAAGGACTGGGCGGCACAGTGATTATCACTGCTGCCTCACAGCTCCAGGGACCCGGGTTTAATCCTGGCCTTGGGTGACTATCTGTGTGGAGTTTGCACTTTCTTCCAGGGGATTCGAGGCCCCAGGTCCTTGCCCTCTGGGCAGAATGGTACCCTGGCTCTGCTGGTGACACCTGGGCACCTTGGCACTGCCAGCCTGGCAGTGCCACCTGGATGCCAGCCTGACACTACCAAGGTGTCCAGTAGCACTGCTAACTGGCAGGGGCAGTGACAGGCTAAACACCCGGCTAAACACGCTTGTTTTGGTATTCTGTTCCCATTCGGGTAGATCGTGTCCTTAGTTTCTGGAACGGAAAATTCTGCCATGAGTTACTGTTTCAGGTTGGTGACCCTTCCTCAACTGAGCCTTCCCCAGTTGATTAACAGGGCCTTTACTTTGTCTATTCCATCTCCCAGAATTCTGCTTTTACCACTCCCCCCCCCCCCCCCCCCCCCCCCCATTGCAGGATTACCCTTCTCCTCATCCTCTCGAAATCCATTACCTCCAGAATGTTATTACAACCAGACAAATCTTCACTTTTCCTTCTCTTGGCTTAGGCCAAGATCTGTACCTTACTCCTTTGGACTGGTCGGAACCTG
The DNA here is from genome assembly GCF_902713615.1 of Scyliorhinus canicula. Classification (NCBI taxonomy): domain Eukaryota; kingdom Metazoa; phylum Chordata; class Chondrichthyes; order Carcharhiniformes; family Scyliorhinidae; genus Scyliorhinus; species Scyliorhinus canicula. Next base: position 176,368,388 of record NC_052146.1, read on the forward strand.
TATTCGGCCACCTCCTTATTAACGCAACTGGATACTGGTAGAGGTCTGGCTTAACCAGCCGAACTCCAGGATGGCCAGCTGTATATGGTTTTGTCCCAGGAGCACAGAGGTCTGACCTGAGGAGGGGTGGGGGGGGGATGCGAATTGTAGGGCAGACCGATTCCTTCACAGCAGCATCACCATAGGGTTACTAAGCGTAAATAGCATGTGGAGACTGTCCAAGGGGACCTCTGTTGGAGAGTGAAGAAGAGGATGAGTTGTGACCCGAGTCACTGAATACATTGTTCGTCCCACAACCAAACAATGGGGTGTGGGATTACGGTTTTGATTTGAGATCTGCCCAAGTGTTTGGTACTGTAAGTAGCCATTCCAGATAGTGCAGGTTGGAGGGAAGGAGGGGTTAGAGGTGAGAGAGGTGCTTATGATCCGTGGCTAGCGAAAAATGTGTGGGGTCCCCGGGTAGGGCAGAGGAAATGCCGTTACTCCACTACCCAAGTGTGTTGAAGAACAGGACGAGTGTGCATTACTGAGAAGGGACTACGTCCTAGGTCTGAATAGACCGGTGGGTCAGAACCAGCAAGAACAGATCTGGCGATATGTTGGATGTCCAAGGACGAATGACAGGACAAGGGTGTGTGGTTGGTAAGGGACCATCCCCTATTCTGTGGAAGGTGGGGTGATCCACAGTAACGGTGAAGATCGGACTCTGATTGGGGGGAGGGGTGCGAGAAGATGGTCAGGGAGTGAATGTAATAATTGCTCTGAGTAGTGAGGGTCAGTCGTGGAGTTGTTGTTGGAGGCACACAATGTAGTATGGGTTGGTGGTCTGTTATCCGTGGGAGGGGTAAAGATGGCCCAGCGTGAGTGCTGATGATGAAATTGCTCTCAGAGTCTGATCAGCGAGAGGCGAGGGACAGTTTGAATTGCAAATAACATGCAGGGAGGAATAGAAAGGATGGGGAGATGAGAGTGAAATAACGCACAAATAAGACGTGCATGCGTGGAGCACACATGATGGCGCAGGTTCCATCAGAAATCGTGTGCCATGTTTATTGGGAGACATCGGATTGTCATCATCTAGACACCTCAGAATGTTTGTGCTCCACACATCTCAGAATACAGTGCTCCGCAGTTGTTCTTGTGGGAACTGCTTCGTGAAGGTGCCAACGATAACCAGTACATCCTTAAACCCATTTCTGCATGGTGTGGGTGGGTGGATGTAATCCACATGTGGATTCGTCCAGGGACCCTTCACAGGACGGGCGTGTCCTATATGTCCCCTCCTGGCGTCACTGTCGGGAATATTCTGGTCGCAAATGAAGCAGTCCTCAATGTAATGAGTGGCATCTCCTTTAGTTCCGGGCACCAACATAATGGTGGTCGTAGTGGTCTCCATGCCCTGGTGTCCGTGTCCATCATGGGATTGGTATATGAGCTGGTTTCTGTCCTGGGTAGGGACCACATCATTCCCGCCCTTTAAACAAATCCGTCCTGTATGGTTAGCCCATCCTCCCATGTTTCATTGGGGGCTGTGAATCGCTGTTCAGGATTTGTCCTAGTGAATCGTCTGTGCATTGGGACTGAGCTAGGTTGGCTACGTTAGTCTGGGAGACGTCAATCACATTCATCGGCTGACCTCCGGGTGGCTGCCAGAGATGTCCATTACGGACACTGGCCGTGGCTGGGACGTAGCCGTGCAGTTGCCGGGTGGGGGGTGCGGGGATGGCTCTTCACCACAATGATGCCGTAGGTGCGGTCAGTGGCTACTTGTAGTTCGGCGGATGTTTCCTGTGCGCTGTGCTCACATCCTCCCACCAAGTGTGCCCTTCCGCCCCAGGGCCTGTCTCGCTGCCTGATAAAGTCTGACCACATGCGCCAACCTCTCCCTTTGATATATCTCCATACTACCCTCTCTCAATATGGGACACCTCTCTGCTCCTGTCTTCCGCCCCTACATCTCTACCTGTTGTCCGAGCTGCTGTATTGACGTTAGGGAACAAGGGGATAGAGGGCTGATTGGACAGCGGGTACAGATTGTGGCTGTGTTCCGGCCCTAATCCCTCAGAAGTTGTGCTCAAATCTGCCGGGTTGACCCTATCCTTCCTTGTTGGGTACGCATGCAGTTAGTACACAATTCCAAAATCCGGTGATTTGTCCAATACGGAGTTCACACCTGTGGTTTATTTTTGATCTGTGAATAACCCTCAAGGATACGGACCTTTATATTCTGTTTCGATTAATTTGGGATACTGGCCATTACGTGGGTCAATTGACTACCTAAGTTGGGCGCAGGCAAAATCTCCAAGACTGTCCTGTGGGATCTTTTGGAGCAACAATTGTTACTCCCAGCATCAGGGTCACCAGATTTGTTGAACCTTCTGAACCAGTGTGTCTCCAACCCGTATACGATGGACAAATGACCACACAAGCTGCAGGCGATATTAGTTCAATATGCACACAGAGTTAATATTAGTCAGTCACACACACTTGCAGGTTGGACTCTGAACTAACACACATGAAAGGCCAACTTAACTTCCAGGTGACTGGCATGTGCAGAGCAGATATGGCCTCATCTGGAACCCGTCGTCTGGCAGTGCTGGATGTCTGTTACTGGTCGGCGGTGTCCACGGCTCTGGTCCCTCTGTGGATGGTCCCCTCCTTGGCTGGTGTAGGTATCGCCGCTGTTGTCTTTGGTGGTCGAGTGAGCAGGTGGTGGGCTGTGCACTTTTTATCCCTAGCAGGTTTCATCTGCTTTTGGGCGGTCCCAGGTAGATGTCCGATCAGGGCTCGATCAATCCCAACCACCTCGATGGCGGGGTGGGTCCCAGTCAGTCGGTTAGTGTCCGAGGCACGTAGACCTTCCCAAATAAGGAAACCGACACCACCAAGTCTGTCACATATTGTTAGTTTCTACCTGGAGCCCAGTGTCCCAGGATGTCCTTTCAACAGCCTTTTCCCTGTGTCAGTTTCTGCAAGGTCCAGGCTGCAGCCCTGGTATATTTGCAAGCTGCAGCCTGTCTGTGTCTCTGTGTTGACCAATTTACCATAGATCTGTGTGGGTGGCCATTTTGGATGCCCACACCCCTCATCCTCCTCACCCCCGGCCTGTTATCCACCGGTGCCCCCAGTCCTGGCGCTCGTACCTGCTGCAGGGGCACCATTGGTTGGCACTGCCCTCACTGGGGGCTGCCTCGGTTGTGACCTTGGGTGGTTCCCCCAGTGGGTGGCTGCTGGTTGGGCGGGCTGCTCGGTGCAAAAGGGAACATTGCGGCGGGGGGGGGGGGGGGGGGGGCACCCATATGGCCGGTGCCGCTGTGTAGAACCAGGGGCCGGGGTGGGTGGTCAGCGAGTATTCAGCAAGATGGCAGTTGGTGCCTGGGCACTTCCCCAGTACTGTGGGGGGGCACCCCCCTCCCCCGGCCCTTGCAGGGGCCCCTCACCGCAGCCAGCATGGCCGGTGTCTGGAACAACATCCTGCAGTCACTCCACGCCATTTGCTTCCGCCGCTCTCTCGCTGAGCATCCAGGACGCTAGGTTCATGATTTATGAGAGCACCAGTGAACCACGGCATCGGGAAATTGGTCCATCGGAGGCGGTGAATCACGGAGGCCCTGGAGCATCGGTTGTCAGGCCTGCTAATGATATGCCCACTGCACTTTCAGCCCACACGTCGAGTGCTGCATTTATGCAGTTTTGGAGGTGCCAGAGCATCCGATTTGGCGTCAAACCTGTGCTTACCTCTATTTTGTTGTCGGAAACTATTCTCGCCCAATCACATTTTGCGATTTTGGCTTTGGCAAATGGAGAATCCGGCCCATGGTCTCCCAAATGGAGAATTTCGCCAAGGGTCTCATGATTTACTGAGTCAAAGGCCTTGGTCAGCACGATGGACACAATGAAGAGTTCTTGGTGATATTCTCAACAATTTCATGGATTTGTCTAGCAACAGAGACCATGCTGGAGGTTCCATTGGAAAATCAAAAGGCACACTCTACCTCTGGGAGAATTTTATTAGCCAAAGGAAGTAGGTGATTCAGGAAATGCATGTTAGGATTTTCTCTGCTCTGGGCAAGAGGGAAATACTTTGATAATCGCCACATGATATAATCTCCACATGATTTATCTCGTGTTACGAACGCCTGGCCAGTTCCCAAAAGTGGCTAAGATACTGGACCAGAACTGCAACGTTTAATTATTTTCAAGTCTGTGTGGAAAGGTTGATTTGTTCCAGGAGTGATTACATCAGAAATAGGTCTTGGTTAGTTTTACAAACAAAGCTTTATTAAAACAATGAAAAACAGTATTTAAACTTTTAAACTTCAAATCTAACAAGAACAGATTAGATGAATCTCTTAATCCTAACACACAATTTCCCATTAAACAGCACGTAAAATGAACATAAAGCTCTCAACTCCACTTATGCAGGCATGCAAAATTGATACGCATTTACAGAACATGGGCGGGATTCTGCCATAATCTGCAGGGCGGGCAACTCAGTCGGGACGAAGTGGCGTGAACCACTCCTCCGTCGGGCTACCCCAATGGTGCGGAATCCTCAGCACCTTCAGGCGCTCGGCCCGCCCTGCAGTGGTTTGCGCCCCGCCAGCTGGCGGGGAAGGGGCTTGGTGCCAGCTGGCGCCGAAGGGCCTCCGCCAGCCGACACGAGTTGGCGCATGCGCGGGAGCGCCAGCGTGTGCTTGCGTCATCCCGGCGCATGTGCAGGAGGGTTCGTCTCCGCATCGGCCATTGCAGTGGACCACAGGGCCAATGCGGAGGAATAGAGTGCCCCCACGGCACAGGCCCGCCCGTGGATCAGTGGGCGCCGATCGCGGGCCAGGCCACTGTGGGGGCACCTCCCAGGGTCAGATCCCCCCCCCCGCGCCCTCCCGAGAATCCCGGAGGCTTTTAAAATCCTTCTCCCTCACCTATTTGAACAGGATTATTTTCTCTCTCTAAACTCCGCCCAGTCCCTTAAAGATGTCCAGGCACGTCTGGACTTGAACTCACCATGGCTATCTGGGCGTTTGATTGCCCACTCCCATTTACACAAAAGAACATGGCCATGCTATGAATATGCAATGAACCTCCAATATAGGGACAAAAGAGACCAACAAACTGTAATGGGCTAATGGCTGGTCAGATCAGAGGACAATGGATCTTGACTGAAACACCCCAGCTGAATATGGCATCCTGTTTATTCCCTTTAATGAATTTAAGTCCGAAATGGACAATGTAACTCAGGACAAGTATGGGCGTATACCTCTGGCTCAGTGCTAGCAGTTTTATCCTAAATTGCCCACTACATCTTCGATCCCATTTCTAGATCTAAGTTCCTGACATCTCCCTATAACACACGCTTCTCAAAAATACTTACAATTGTCACATTCTTGAAGGAATAAGAGGGTCCTGGGATAGAATTATTTTCCTCCCAAATCCACAGGATTAGTACATGGGGTTGCGATGTCAGCAAAAAACTGCCAGCTTTGAAGACCTCACCTGGAATATCATTGTGACTACAGACTTTTTATTTTTCATCTCTTATTGCTTGTTGCAGCTCTCCGATCGATGGCGATTCACTCATGGGTTCTATCACAGGGCACCTGGGGGATAGCCTGAACAGTATTAGCTGCAACTGTGGATTTACAGTTGAGGAGTTGTTCAAATGTTCTTTCTAGCATTGATGGATGGCATTGTTATCCTTCAGAAGTGAAACACCATCCTGTGAACGAAGGGCATTTTGTCTTTTTGACTTTGGCCCACAGATAGCTCTAGTGTCTTCAAAAGGACTTTGTATGTCATAATGGACAACATGTTGTTGGATCTCTCTGACTTCCTTTTTGCACTTGTCCTTTATCTTCCAGAATTGTCTGTGGGCGTCAGCCTCAGGCAAAGCTCAATTCAATATACCTCCATCACTCAACAATCAGTGGTGATCATAGTGTGAAGGGCTATTGTCAAGAATGTAGACAATGGTGGGGTTCAAATTATTGAAGATGATAGTATCATCATATACAATTCTTTTTGTCACTTTCAATCTGCCCGTTATCTCACAATCTCTTCTGATTTAGAAGGTGTAGATGATTATAATCAAGCAATTCATACCTTTCCTATGAAGACAACTTCATCCTTGTGCGGTTTCCTTTCATATCCCCCAACAACTGCAATCATCATGTAGTGGAGCAAGACCAAGAAGCCAATGACAATGAAGACAGGCCCTAACTTGCAGCAATCGGCTTAGATGGCACTGCGCATATATTACAGAATAGCATAGAATCTGCATGTAGTGAAGCAAACAGGGCATAGGACATGGTCGGTACAGATGCCAGCTAACTGTGAGACAAAGTGGCACCTGACCTCTTGTGTACAGGATTTGGGTAAGGACATTGATAGGTCAGGTCACAGAAAAAGACTGATGGATGAAAACCACAAAATGTTTGGTCTATTGGAAAGCCTGCCAGAAAGCCTGTGTTCAATATCAAGGAACATAAAGGAGTCCAGCACCAATTTGGCTGGGGAAAATACAGGGATTTGCACAGAGTTTGGAGTCCACCCTTTCCAATATGGAACAGGTGGCCAATTCTATAAACACAGGTTGGCTTAACCATGATGCAACATCTGATGGCCATGTCTCAATTTCCATTGCAGCACAAACAGCTTCAAATCTGAGTGGTGAAGCTCAGGCTCCTGTCATGCAATTACAGACTGGTGTCATACTAAGTCAGGTTGCTGGCATGCAGCTCAGAGTGTTACCATTATACCACTGCTCAAAGGGGCTTCCGGGGTGTCACAGCAGTGCAACAACCTGTCCTCCATCAGATCACTTGGGTTTCTCAAGTGTTCTCGGGGAAGGTGAATGGTTCCATGGAGCATGAACCTCTCTCAAGATGACAGTATTAGTGATGCCACTCCTGCCTTGCTGCTGTTTGCCTGCCAGCCCAGAACTGCTGCCACCCATGCCAGGCAGCGTGAAGGCTAGCTATTAGAGCTGTTCAGAGCCATCTGCAGTCTCCTTTGCTGATGGTCGGCAGCCTTTCACTAACCATGGTGAAGCACTACATAGAAATGCTACAATGGGCATGGAAGACTGGTATGAAGGAAGTGGACAAGGCTGATCAGTTTATATTTGTCTGCAATTTGACATGATTTAATTCAGCAATTTGGTTTGCAATGTATATACTGTATTGAATTTTGTTCTTGCATTGGAGCCAATTGGACACTGTGATGGTCAGCAACAGAGAATAAAATCATAATAAATTAAATTCAATAAAATCATTGTTGATATGATTATGGCCTTAACTCCACTTTCCTGCCTGTCCCCCACAATCCTTGCACAACAAATATCTGTCTAACTCAGCCTAGAGTCTCCACTGCTCTCTGTGGGAGACAATTCCAAAGACTAACTACCCTCTGAGAGAAAAAAATCCTCATCTCTGACATAAATGAGAGAACCCTTATTTTTAAACTATGTTGCCTAGTTCTAGATTCCCAAGAAGGGAAACATCCTCTCAGCATTTACTCTGTCAAGCCACCTCAGAATTTATTTTATTACCTACGTGTTAATGCGAGTGACAGAGTAGACAGCGGCGTATTGCCGCTTGACGAGTAATTCAGAGACCCAGAGCCATGGTTTGGGGACCCGGGTTCAAATCCCGCCTAGGCAGATGGCAAAATTCAAATTCAATAAAAATCTGGAATTAAAAGTCTAAAGGTGATCATGAAACCATTATTGATTGTTGTAAAAACCCATCTGGTTCACTAATGTCCTTCAGGGAAGGAAATCTGCAGTTCTTACCTGGTCTGGCCTACATGTGACACCAGATCTATGTCAATATGGTTGACTCTTAAATGCCCTCCGGGATGGGCACCAAATACTGGCCCAGCCAGTGACGTCCACATCCCATGAGGAGGGGGAAAGTTGAGGAGTGGGATGAGGTGAGGAAGAGGATGGGGTGTGAAGAGGGGGCGGGGTGAGGATGTCATTCTGCAAGGACGTACTGACATCATTGAGTGATCCTTGCAAGCTGGATGCAGCAAAATTACATTACGGGCTTCTCTTTCTTGCTTTTGCTGTTCCTCCCCAGCTAATTAAAGCTGGTGAACATTAAATCCAATCTACACAATTAATTGAGTATCTAAAGCCCCTGAAACCCTTTGGGAGTTACATCACATTTCCACCCGTTCCAGGAGCTTCTTGACTGAACAGCCTTTTCCAGTCATGAATGGCAAACCACTTGAGACTTCCAGTGGCGCTCGCGAGTGGAGTGGCTGCGGCGAGAAGAGGCTCCCGCTGGTCCGCGATTTTTGGGACTTTTCGGGGGGTTTCCCCGTAGTTCTCTCTTCCCCGGTTTTGGCCTTTGGTGCCTGAGGGACGGGCGTCGGGTCGGTCCGGTTTGGAGCCGGTGAGGAGCCCCGCAGAAGTGTCTAGTGGCCGGAGCAGGAGGCATCGACCCAGAGGTCGGATGTGTGGGCAGAGCTTGACACGAGGAGAAGCAATCGGGGTGCTAGGTCTGAGTCCAGAATGCGATGTAGAGGGGGACTAGAGCACACTGGGTGGCTCCCACTGAAAATGGATCTTTGTGGAGTTTGAAGTCCGGTCCCCGTGGGAAGAGATTTCTTGACTTTGGAATTTTTGGGGAAAAATTTGTGAAAATAATTATTTAGTTATTTTCGGATTGAAGGAAGAAAACCAGGGTTCGCCGTTGAATGAGAAAGCCGGCAAAAGCGCCGACAAGATGGCGGATGCCGGACCGCATGGTGGGGCCACACTACTTACGGTGGAAAGGATGACCGAGGTGATGGTGGTGGAGCTGGGAAAGCAATTTGCGAGGCATATGGAGGCTTTGAGGAAGGAGACGGCGGTCGTATTGAAATCATTGGTGGAGGAGGCAATCGCCCCGGTGAGGGTAGCTGTGGCAAAGACATCGGCTGAGGTGAGAGAGCAGGGCGAGAAGATGAAGGAAGTGGAGGAAGCCGTGTCGCAGCACAGCGACCAGGTCACCTCGATGGGGGACGAGCTGCGGAGAGTGGTGGAGGTCAACAGAGGATTCCAAACAAAGCTCAAGGACTTGGAGAACCGCTCGAGGCGGCACAATCTGAGAATTGTGGGCTTGCCCGAAGGGACAGAGGCCCAAGGCCAACAGAGTACTTCGCTAAGAAGTTGGCGGAGCTGATGGGGGAAGGTGAGAACTCCTCCCAGTACGAGCTGGACCAAGCTCCTCGGTCGTTAAGGCCAAAGCCCAAGGTGAATGAGCCGCCAAGAGCAGGAATTATCTGTTTCCATTAGTACTGCATGAAAGAGGTGTTAAACTGGGCGAAGCAGAAGCGCGAGGTGCAGTGGGACGGTGCTGGAGTTCGGATCTATCAGGACTTGACGGTTGACTTGTAAAGAGACGAGCGGCGTTCGGGCGGGTGTAGGCGGCACTGTACAAAAAACGGGGTGCGATTTGGTATAGTATACCCAGCGAAGCTGAGGGTAACGTATAACGCCAAGGACTTTTACTTTGAGACAGCGGAGGCGGCTGAAGCGTTCGTGAGGGCAGAAAGCTTGGGACAGACGTGAGGAGTGGAACTGGAAGAGGGACTGTGGACTGTGTTTGGGCAGCTGGAAAATGTATAAATACTACAACTTTCTTTTTACTGATGTGTATTGTAATTCACTTCTCTTTGCGTTGTTACAGAGTTCAAGTTAATGGTTGGGTTGATTGGCGACAGTTAAATCTTATGTTAGTGAATTGTATGGGTTGGATTATTGGTTCTCTTTTTTCTTTCTCAGGGACTGGGTGGAAGGGGACGATATATCTTGGCGGGGGGAGCCACCCGCGCTAGCTAACTAAAGTCAGCTAATGAACGGAGGTGAGGTGAGAGGAGGGCTGCGGACATTGGAGCCTGGATAGCAGGCTTCAATGGGCCGTCGAGGGGTTCGATGTTAACAATGGACGGGAGCGGGTCAGGCTCATGGGGCAGGTCCCGGCGTTATGATGATGGTGGATAAGAAGGGTGGGGGGGGGGCGGGGGGTGAGAGACACCCAGTTAGGATAGTCACATGGAACATGAGAGGGCTAGGAGGTCCGGTCAAGAGGTCAAGGGTGTTTGCGCATCTTAAACGTTTGAAAGCCGATGTGGCAATGCTGCAGGAGTCTCACTTGAGGGTGAAGGACCAGGTGAGACTTAAAAAGGGCTGGGTTAGCCAAGTGTTCCACTTTGGATTTGATGGAAGGGCTCGAGGGGTAGCGGTGCTGGTCAGCAAAAGGTTACGCTTCCAGATGGAGAAGGTAGTGGCAGATCAGGGGGGAAGATATGTGATTGCGGCAGGCGCGCTGGAGGGGAGATTAGTGGCGCTGGTAAGTGTATACGGTCCCAACTGGGACGATGTGGAATTCGCAAAGAAGGTGTTTGGGGCCATCCCCGACTTAGACACACACGAACTGATTGTGGGGGGGGGGGACTGGAACTTGGTGCAGGAGCCAAAGTTGGACAGATCACGGCCGCGCTCGCTGGTCCCATGGGGTGGAGGGAGGGGGGGGGGGGGGGCGAAGGAGCTGGCTGGGCTAATGGTGGAAATGGGAAGGGTGGACCCTTGGAGGTTCCTGCACCCAAGGGAACGGGAGTACTCGTTTTTCTCAGCAGTCCATAAGGTACACTCACGGACCGACTTTTTTGTGGTGGGAAAGGCTTTGCTGGCTGGAGTCAAGGGGTCGGAATACTCGGCAATTGCAGTGTCAGTGTCAGATCACGCTCCACATTGGGTAGATATGGTGCTGGAGAAGGGGGTAGTGCAGAGGCCGGGGTGGAAACTGGATATGGGGCTTTTGGGGAACCTAGTGTTCTGTGACAAAATTGAAAAGGTGATGAAGGAATATATAGGTTTCAACTGTACAGGTGATGTGTTGAAGGCAGTTGTCTGGGAGGCTCTAAAGGCGGTGGTGAGGTAATTTCGTTTAAGGCCAGGGTGGACAAAGAGGAGAGGTTGGAGCGGCAGAGGGTAATAGATGAGATGTTGGAGGTAGATATGAGTTATGCAGAAGATGGGGACCCAGCGAAGCTGGAAAAGAGGAAGGAACTACAGGCGACCTTTGATCGACTGTCCACTAGGAAGGCGGTGCGCCAACTGAGACGAGCAAGGGGTGCAGTTTATGAACATGGAGATAAGGCGGGGCAGGTCAGCAGGACAGCAACGGAGGGAAGCATCGGCAAGGGAAATTGTTCAGATGAGGGATAGGGCAGGGAAGTTGGTGGTGGCTCTGGAGCTGAGTAAGAAGGTTTGTGAGGAGTTTTATGAGAGGTTGTACAGGTCAGAGCCACCCGGGGGAGACCGTGAGATGCAGGAATTTCTAGATGGGTTGGCGTACCCGAGGCTAGGGGAGGGGGACAGGGCTACATTAGAAAGAGCAATAGTGGAGCAGGAGATAAAGGATGCGATTGGGAGGATGCAGTCGGGGAAGGTGGCAGGGCCGGATGGGTTTCTGGTGGAATATTATACAAAATTCAAGGATAAGCTGGCACCTCTGATGGTGGGGGTGTTTGAAAAGGCGATAGGGAGTGGTGTGTTGCCACAAACCTTGGGGCAGGCATCGATTTCACTGTTGCTAAAAAAATGATAAGGATCCGATGGAGTGTGGGTTGTATAGGCCCATATCACTTCTGAATGTGGACGCAAAAGTATTGTCCAGGATCCTCCTGGTATCCTCGTGGAGGAGTGCCTCCTGAAGGTGATAGGTGAGGATCAGACGGGGTTCGTGAGAGGGAGGCAGCTTTTTTCGAACATTAGGAGGGTTTTGAACGTCGTTACGGCACCAGCAGAAGGGAAGGAAACAGGTGGTTGTGACATTGGACACCGAGAAGGCGTTTGACCGGGTAGAATGGGGGTACTTGATGGCAGTTCTGGAGCGGTTTGGGATTGGACCAAGATTTGTGAACTGGGTAACGCTACTATATAAGGAGCTGAGGGTGAGTGTCCGCACGAACAATATCAGCTCGCGATACTTTTCTCTCCACCGTGGGACGAGGCAGGACGTCCTATGTCCCCCCTGCTGTTTGCACTTGCGATTGAGCCGTTGGCCATCGCATTAAAAAGTTCGGGAGCATGGAAAGGAATAGTGTGTGTGGGGGGGGGGGGGGGGGGGGGGGGGATAGAGCATAGGGTGTCCTTATATGCCAACGACTTGCTGTTATATGTGTTGGAACCGAGTGTGTCGATATGGGGAATATTGGAGCTACTGTGGGTATTTGGGTCTTTCTCGGGGTACAAGCTGAACCTGGACAAGAGTGAGTATTTTGTGGTGTCTCGGCCGGGGGTGGGAGTAGTGGTAGGAGTGCTGCCATTCCGTAGGGCAGGGACTCACTTTAGGTATCTGGGGGTGCAGGTTGCCCGGGAGTGGGGGAGGCTTCACAGGTACAACATCTCTAGTTTGGTGGGGAGAGTGAAAGCCGATCTGGCAAGGTGGGATGGTCTCCCTCTGTCACTGGCTGGTCGGGTACAGGCGGTTAAAATGAATGTGTTGCCGCGATTTCTGTTTATTTTTCAATGCCTACCTATTTTCCTGCCAAAGGCTTTTTACAGGGAGAATGAGGAAAGGATTACATAGTTGATATGGGGATGGAAGATGGCCAGAGTGAGAAAGGTGCTGCTACAGAGGGGAAGGCTGGCAGGGGTTGGGTCTCCCGAACCTGATGTACTACTACTGGGCAGCGAATGTGGAGAAGGTGCGGAGCTGGGTCAGAGGGGTTGATTCCCAGTGGGTCAGAATGGAGGAGAGTTTGTGCAGGGGGTCGGGATTGAAAGCACTAGCAACAGCGCCGCTCCCGCTAGCTCCGTGGAAATACTCAGGGAGTCTGGTAATAATAGCTTTTTTGAAAATCTGGAGGCAGTTTTGCCAACACTTCGGGGTGGGGCAGGGTCAAGGGAAATGCCGATTCGGGGGAACCACAGCTTTGAGCCAGGGAGGTGGGATGGAAATTTCCGGAAATGGGAAGAGAAGGGATTTAAGACGGTAAAAGATTTGTTTCTTAGGGGTCGGTTTGCAGGATTGAAGAAGCTGGAAGCGAAGTATGGGCTGGAACAGGGAGAAATGTTTAGATACATGCAGGTTCGAGATTTTGCCAGAAAGGAGATACAGAGCTTCCCGCAGGAACCGGCCTCCACATTGTTGGAGGAGGTACTGACGACAAGGGACTGGAGAAGGGGGCAGTGTCAGCGGTGTACGGAGCTATGTTGGAAAAGGATAAGGCACCACTGGAAGGGATCAAAGCAAAGTGGGAGGAAGAGTTGGGAGAGGTTATAGAGGAGGGGGTCTGGTGTGAGGTGCTCCGGAGAGTAAATGCCTCCACCTCATGTGCGAGGTTGGGGCTGATACAGCTGAAGGTGGTGTACAGAGCGCACCTCACGAGGGTGAGGAGGAGCCGATTCTTTGAAGGTGTAGGAGATGTGTGTGAGCGTTGCGGGAGAGGGGGGGGGGGGGGGGGGTGCGCTAATCACGTTCATATGTTTTGGTCCTGTCCAAAGCTAGAGGATTACTGGAAGAAGGTTTGTGGGTAATTTCCAAGGTGGTGCATGTGAAACTGGACCCGGGTCCCCTGGAGGCCATATTCGGCGTGTCGGACCAGTCATGGTTGGAGGCAGATATCGTAGCCTTCGCCTCATTGATCGCCCAAAGGCGGATCCTGTTGGGATGGAGAGCAGCCTCTCCACCCTGTGCCCTGGCGTGGCAGGGGGACCTGTTGGAATTCTTGACTCTTGAGAAGGTTAAGTTTGAACTGAGGGGACGGACGGAGGGGTTCTGCAAGTCATGGGCATTATTCATTATGCACTTTGAAGAACTGGATAACATCGAACATTAGTTGGGAGGGATGGGTGGGAGGGTTGGGCGGAAGGTGGCTGTGTGTATTAAGGGTGATTATGGGTAATCCCAGATTCCTTTGTCATTTGTTTATGTAAACATGTGGGCTAATGTTTGGGGGTTGGTGGGAGGATGGGATTGTTGTTATTGTTATGGGAATTGACATATTTGTTGCTGATTATTGTTTATTGTTGGTGGGTGTAAATTTGGAAGAAAATGTGAAAAAGGAGAATTAAAATATTTTGAAAAAAATGTATGGCAAACCACTTGAATTGTGAACGTGTGAGTGCGATATGCAATGGCCAGTACTTGTGAGAAACCTGCCAGATGGTAGAAGTGCAGGGCTCCTTGTGAAATATGATAAAACACTTTGTGTGAACGAACAATCCAACAATTCACAGTTTGTTCCAAATGCGGACATACGGTTGTGATAAGTGTCAAAGATCTTCTGCATTCGCCTGACAAGACCAAGGTCAAGGGGCTGTAATGTTACTAGCCACTGACAGAGACTTTGCTGTCCTGAAACCTGTCTCCCACTCTGACTGCAATAAGTTGACTGGCGGTTTCCTAAATCAGTTTGTGCCGGCAAATGTTTTTGAGATCCGTACATGAGCGTCGGCATAAGAAAGTATCCAGAGGGTGCTAATCTGCAACCTCACTTCTCCTTCAAGCTTCCTCTGATTCAAGAATTTTTCCTTCAGAAGCTGGCATTAGTTAAACATGCCTGGAAATTAAAGGCTACCTATGAGTTAGTCACTGACAAAAGGACAAATTTTAGGTAGCTATTGGGAAGTCTACAAATAATAAAGAACTTCCTTTGTCTAATTAGGAGAACATATTTCTTTAGCAGTGAACAATTTAAACATATTCAGCTCATCAGCTCTGCGGTAATCTCTTAATTGCCTCACCAAGGCCTCCTAATTTCCATTAATTTATATGGTAAAATGTAGAGATTCCCAAACGGTGTCTCATGACTCCCCATGAAATCGCAGAGGACACAAGCTACCTGTAGTAATCCAGGAGACACAAAGATAAAAGTTAAACCAAATTTATTTTCACTCAAAAAGCCTCACAACAGGCATGCAACACGAGTGTCCCAACCCGGGACTAACAGGAACTTCCAGCCCTTGTGTGGGATAGTATTTTAAAGGGTCGATAACGGCCCTTGACCATGGGAGTTTGAACTCATACGAACCCCAAAGAGAGATCTAAAACGAGAGATTCCTCAGTGTGAGGGTTATCACACGACCCCTCCTGTGAGCAGAAATAGCATCTGGGGAGCGGATATGGCCAAATCTGGTGACACTGGTGGAACCTCCATGGACCCACAGGACTGATGATGTCAAATTATAAAGGGTCAATGAGCCCAAAGTGCTCTTTAACTTCGGAACAGACTTTGGGTGGACAGTTAGGGTGGGCCAGGGATGTTTGTGAGCTAACTCGGCGCAGGTAGAAGGCGGGAAAGATTGACTGTGTCCAGAGTGTGAAAAAAATCTGGAGGTCATGCAGCTTAGCTGGGAAGGTGAGTGACAGCTTGAAGTTTTCAGAGTTTCCGCTCATCTGCCTTGTACAAGCTTCTTACCTCAGCATAGTGATCGTATTTCACAGGTACCATCAATTAGACCAAAAGGAGGACGGGGAAGAGGGACTGATGAGTAAATGTGTGGGGCAAGGGGTTGGGAAGAGGTGCTTGTGTGTGGGGGGGACGAGGGGCTTATTATAATGTGTGTGGGGGTGGTGTAGAAGAACTTCATAGAGCCTTCTGCTACCATTAAATATGGAAAGCTTGGCTGCAACTTATATGAGCACATAAAATAACATTTATCTATTTATTCAAAGTACATTAAAAACTCATCTTCACATTTATATGATCTATATAATATCTGAACTTTGATAATTATGTACTGAACGTTGCTATGCTGTTTATGACTTCTGTTTTGCTGGCATTTGGGCTCACAGTTTTTGAGTGTTAAAATGGAGTCATACTGGAAAATCGTTTGGGAAGCACTCATCCAAGGAATCTTAAATGCATTAACTGCATGATGGAATACCGCACACAGTTTTGCTCCCCTTATTTGAGGGAGGTCACAAATGTATTAGAGGTGGTTCAGAGAAGGTTTACTAGGTTGATTCCAGGGATGAAGTACTTGTCTTATTATAATGATGCAGAGAAGGCTGACGGTAAGAGAAAGATAGATTTAGTTACAAGTATTTACAACAGTCCGCACAACGCAGCATCTCACTCCCCTGCAATCATCGCTGGGAGGACTTCTCACCAAGCCCTGATCTGGAGCTGTTTTTAACCTTTTTCCTCATAACGAGCCCCAGATGGTAGTACTGCACAAGACCCACGGGGATTTCAATTAAGGTTTCCCTATGGTCCTCGTGGGGGTTATGACACCACTACCCTGCTCCCCCACCAAAATCCGAATGTTGTTCCTCAGCTGCCATTGGAAGTGGCCTTCTGCGCTGATTCACCCGCGGCTGCATGTCTGCCTGTGGCAGCTTCGGGTCGGGTGCGGTATATAGTGTAGCTGAACGCCGCTTCCTGGTTGACAGCCGAAGAGTTACAGTTAGGCCTCACTTGGTGCCGGACTTGCTGATCCCGTCAGTGAGGACATGTCCGTGTCCTAAGTCAGAACTATTGTCCTCCTGCAGTGACCCGGACAGCTGGGCCCTCAACTCGAGGGGTGGCTCCAGAAGTGGCGAAAGCGGAACCCACCGTCGGTTGGGCCTCCTGACTGGCGGGCTCATGCCTGGTTAAGTGGTTCAAATGTTTCTTTAGGGTCTGCCCCCCGAACGTGGACTTAATAGGAAACTGGGCCTGCCCATTCCAAGACCACACCCAGTAGCCACAAAGCTCCATCACCAAAGCATATATGTTGCCCCTCGCACAAAATGACAATTCCGGTGCCCTCAAACCATGGTGTCACTTCTGTTGCTGTTTGACCTTGGTACCGAGGCATCCAAAACGCAGACTGAGTCATGTCATGAGCCGTCAACCCATTCAAAGGTTCCACAGGTGCGAACCTGGTCATCACATGCAGCATTGTACAATAAATGAATGGGAAAGATGTCAGTCGCGTGTCCATGGACCTTGTCAACTATTTCTTCAATCCACGTTTGAAAGTCTGGATCATCCTTTCTGTTAGTCCATTGGAGGAAGGATTATTTCGGGCAGTCCAAACATGTCAAATGCATTCTGCTGCATAAAAATGGTGAAAGACATGCCATTGTCCGTCACCAGGACGTCCGAGATCCCATAGGTGCTGAAAACCCCGAGCTTCTCAATCGTGGCCCTGAATGTCATAGATGGCAGCCTGCACATCTCCAGCCACTTCAAGTGGCCGTCCGTGAGCACCAGAAACATGGACCTATGAACGGCCCCACAAAGTCCGCATGGAGGCGAACCCATGAACGACGCGGTCATTTCCATGGGTGCAGAGAGGCAGCTGGAGTGAGCTTCTGCACGTCCCGGCATACCGGGAAGCTTTTCACAAATCTATTTGACCCCATCGACGCCTGGCCATCACACATAGCTCCAGGTCAACATTTTCTTTTGACGCCACCAGATGACCACTGTGTAAATCCGACCCTGCGGGGGGATAACCTGAGCACCCGACAATATAACTCGGAAAACTTCAGAACGGAAGGCCAAAGAGTCGGCGGAAGGGCCTCCTTTGTACCGCCCGCTCAACAGCATGAGCCGAAGCTTCGCCAACTCTTGTTGTGTCAACGCACGGACCCGAGCAGCCATCATTGGCAAGGTGTCCATAAAACTTAAAGTCACGATTTCCTCATCCGTCTCAGGCAGGGATGGGCCACTCAAGGCCAACAGCAGATGGCTGAGGGCATTAGCATGGGCAATCTTGGTACTCGTGCAGTGCTGAAAAGAATATTCATACGAAAAGATGCTGGATCCTGGCTGATGCAATTGGCAGGATGCCTTTAACCTCCTTAACGGATTGTGGTCTGTTATGATAAAGAAATGTCGCCCATACATGTACTGATGGAACTTTTGAATGACGAACATCACAGCCAAAACTTCCTTCTCAATCCAGTGTAGCAGGCGCACGGCGTCAGCCAGGGTCCTCGAGGTGAAAGCAATGGGGCATTCCGTGCTGGCGTCCCATGCATGGGCTAGCATCGCCTTGATTCATAGAAGTCATAGAATTTACAGTGCAGAAGGAGGCCATTCGGCCCATCGAGTCTGCACTGGCTCTTGGAAAGAGCGCCCTACCCAAGGTCAACACCTCCACCCTATCCCCATAACCCAGTAACCCCACCCAACACTAAGGGCAATTTTGGACACTAAAGGCAATTTATCATGGCCAATCCACCTAACCTGCACATCTTTGGACTGTGGGAGGAAACCGGAGCACCCGGAGGAAACCCACGCACACACGGGGAGGATGTGCAGACTCCGCACAGACAGTGACCCAAGCCTGAATCGAACATGGGACCCTGGAGCTGTGAAGCGATTGTGCTATCCACTATGCTACCGTGCTGCCCCTAATGACGTAAGGGGAAGCATTGCATGAGAGGCCTAGTCGGATCATAGTGTATAAGAAGTTGAAGAGAGACACTGCTTAATAGCAAATGAAGTGCCCCAGCACCACCCTTCATCCTTCCTCAACAGTTCATGGAGCGGAGCTAGCACAGGACCAGGTTTGCAATAAACTTCAGAATAACTGACTAGGCCTAAAAAGGACCAGAGCTCAGTGACGTCCTTGGGGTCAGAGCCCCATTTATGGCACAAACCAGATAGGTTTTTGCTTTAGTACAGAAAGTGCACTTACCACGCTTCAGTCTGGCGGCCACATGGGCAAAACGCCGGAGCATTTCGTGGAGATTCGCCATATGCTGCTGCTTTGTGGACCCGGTGATCAGTGCATTGTCCAACTAGATGGCCACTTTCGACAAGCCTTGCAAAATATTTTCCAACACTCGCAGAAAAATTGTGGGGGCCAATGAAACCCCGAATGGAAGGAGGGCGTACTCAAACAATCCCTAGTTGTGTATTAATGGTGACCTACTTTGTGGACTCCTAGTCGAGCTCCACCTGCAAGTATGCGTGGCTCACGTCCAGCTTCATGAAGGAGCATCCTCCAATCAATCTGGTGTATAAAGCTTTGACCCAGGGCATCATTTACCGGTCTAGATGTGAGGCTCTGTTGACGGTAAACTTGAAATCCCCACAAAGCTGTTTTATCGGAGCGAAGACACCAAAATGTGCAGAGATCTATAATGGATACAGCAACCCCAGTGTCCATTTCCATCAGCACCAGATGTCCATTTACCTGCAAGGTGATCTGGAACGGAGCAGCGCTCGGAGCTGGAACACAGTTCAATTGCATCAAACAGTCGACCTCCTCTGGCGCATCCACATGCAAGGCCCTGGTCCAGAGAAACCTCAGCAGTTGTCGCGGACGGCATGCCCTGCACTGTATTGGGTGGCCCCGGCCCTCACGAGTTCCTCAACCACAATGCAGTCTCGGTGATCGGCTCTTGCCCTCCTCCTTGGGCAAAGTATCCCTTCAGGCAGTGGCAGCCATGGACCTGCTTCGGGGTCGTTCTGTCGGAGAGAGCCTGGCTCGTCCCGCACCGCCCTGTGACCAATAGGGAGTCCGTAAATGAGGATCTCCTAACCTACGGACACCATAGTCCATGGAGTCCTGCAGCTCCTGCACATTTTTCTCCATGTTCCCAACGAGAGTGGGAAAGCTCAATGATCCGCTTCAAATCTAATGTAGTTTCTTCTAACAGCTTCCTCTGCGTGGCCATTTTATTAATACTGCGCAAGAGTCTGTCCCCCAACATCTGAGTGAGAGACGGACTGAACTCGCAGTGTTCAGACAGATGCCGCAGACGGGAAAAGGAGTCCATGACTGATTCATCAGGAGAACATACCACCATGTTAAATCAATACCTTAGCATAATTACAGAAGGTTTGGGGTCATAGTGGCTAGAAGCCATATCTACAATTCATCAAAGGCCTGTAGTCCAGTGGAGCCATGTATGTTCAACTCTTTATGATCCTGAACATCTGGGCCTGCAGGCGGTCAGAAGCAAAACGTTCTGTTGGTCTTCCCCCAATATGCCTGGAATGAGTATCCCATGCGTTCCGCACATTGATTTCAATCCGCCAGACGTCACTGAAGGCCTCCAGTTTCCCGAATTACAGCATTTTATTCAATATGATGTGACGTTCCCCACAGCGAACATCCGGCAGCTAAGAGAACCGATGGGCAAGTCCGGAGTTTCCATTAATCCTCGTCGCCAGTATAATGGCAGAGAAGGCAGTCAGTATATGTAAGATATTTACATGGATTTATAATGGTCTACATAGCGCAGCATCTCACTCCCAGTGCAATCTGAGCTGGAAGGATTTATCTCACTAGGCCCTGATCTAGGCCTGCTTTTAACCTTTGCTCATAATGAGCCCTAGGTGGTAGGTCTCCGCCCCCTGCCTGGCAAACATGTACTCTACGAGTCCCATGGGGAGATCAATGAAGGTTTCCCGTGGTCCTCATGGGGGTTTTGATACTTATGAAGAGAGATTGAGCAGTTTAGGTCTGTACTCACGGGAGTTTAAAAGAACAAGAGGAGATCTAGCTGAGTTGTATGAGATGCTAAAAGGGATTGACAGGGTAGACGCAGAGCGCATGTTTCCCCTTGTTGGATATCCTAGAATGAGAATCCATAGTTTTAGGCTAAAGAGTGGCAGATTTAAAACAGAAATGAGGAGGAATTACTTCATTCAAAGGATCGTGAATCCATGGCATTCTCTACCCTAGAGTGGAGTGCGTCCTGGAACACTAAACTCATTTGAGGATAGAGAAAGGTTTTTAATTAGTAGCAGGATGAAAGGTTATGCGGAGCGGGCAGGAATCATAGAGCAGGCAGGAACCATGGCACGCACACCCGTTGCACTTTCACATGATTTAATGCCCTTCCAGGTCGGGCGCATGCCTGCCTGAACAACGTAAAAAGCTGGCCTTAAAAAAATAGTGTGAAGCACATGTGATGATATGAAGTATTGTGATGGCCTTGTGATAGATAGTATGGGAGGTGGTGGAGGAATGATAATTAGTCTGAATGATGGAGGTGGGAGTAAATGGGTTTGTGAGTAGCTGCAGATGGGGAGGAGGTGTGCTGATCTTTGCTGATATGATGACGTCACTGAAACTAGGTCCCCACAGTGTTGTTCCTGGTGTTAACATCCTCTGTTACCTTCAACCAGGTTGTCCTGACAACGCTGATTGCTTTTCGTTTGCCACTTTGTAAGAACAGTACATTCTTCAGATGCTTACTGTTGCAAGCATTATTTCCAGGGAGATATCAGGATGTATGGCAGCAACCATTCAACCATCTTCTACAAGGAGAAATTGAATTGTCAGAAGCTAGGCTCATGTTGAATGATTGTAACCTCCATTTAAAAGATGCATATACTCTAGTGGTTAGTGATTGCCAATGGAAATGGCACCAATCAAATTTTGCCTTCTTCCAGACCCTTCCATCAGACATAAAATACAGAAGTATGAAGACGCACACATCCAGACAAGGAACAGCTCCTTCCCCACAGCTACCAGACTCCTCAACGACTCTCCTTCGGACTGATCTGTTCCCTGTAAGAACACTATTCACGATGCCAAATGCTGCTCTTGCTCATGTATTTGCTTTGTTTGGCCCTTGTTCTGCACTGTAACCAATCACTGGCGATGTACCATTTGTCAAGGTACTCTGTCGATAATTTTTTTTTGTCTACTATGTACGTACTGTGTATGTTCCCTTGGCCGCAGAAAAATACTTTTCACTATACTTTGGTACATGTGACAATAAATCAAATCAAATTCAGTTAATATCAGGCAGGCCTTGACAGCTTTCACATACATTTTCTCTTTTTTTTTATAAACAATTTTATTGAGGCATTTTGGCATAGTAAACAACAACAATACAAAACAGTGTGCAAAGTACAATCAACATAGTGCACAAAACAGCTCTCCTTCCACAAGGACCTGCCTAACTAACCCCCTAATCTATGTTGCACATACATTTTCAAATGCCCTTGAAGCATCAATCTCCATCTCCCTCTTCAGCCATGAGACCAGAGTTAAAAGCAAGACCTTGGTCTCTTCCTTATCCGAGGCCTCAAATCAGTCAGGTTTCATTTGTATGAAACCTTATCCGAGGCCTCAAATCAGTCAGGTTTCATTTGTATGAAATAGTCAAAGTATCAGACAAGTCCTGATTAGTGAAACTGTATTAAACAGACTTTATTTTGCTGATGTATTATGCTAGTTTCTTTCAAATGAAAATAAACATAATTCTGAATGATTATGAATTTGCATAAAACTAATCAACTACAATTTATTAAAGTCAGTGTCTAATGTTTGAAACTTATCTTCTGAGCAGGCAAAAACCATGAAATTTGATTTTGTTGAAAAAAAAACTCATTAAAAAGTAACAGCTTTATCATTCATTCTTGGCACATATTCAATAGTGTGCAGATGTACTTTTCATAACTAAAATTTTTGAAACAGGCAGGAGCATATGTTAAAAACATCAACCGTGGCTATGGCGTTGAGGGAGTCAGGGAGATGGAGGGGTCTGGTGCGGGGTGGGGAGGAACATCGTGTATCGCTGTATGCGGACGACCTGCTCTTGTATGTGGCGGATCCAGAAGGGGGAATGCCGGGGGTGATGGAGCTGTTAGCGGAATTTGGGGGCTTCTCGGGCTATAAGTTAAATTTAGGCAAGAGTGAGGTATTTGTAGTACACCCGGGTGATCAGGAGGAGGGAATTGGGAGACTCCCATTTAAGAGGGCAGTGAAGAGTTTCAGATACCTGGGGGTGCAGGTGGCCAGGAGTTGGGGGACTGTCCATAAGCTTAATTTTACCAGGCTGGTGGAGCAGATGGAAGAGGAATTTAAAAGGTGGGACATGGTGCCGCTATCGTTGGCGGGTAGAGTGCAGTCCGTCAAAATGACGGTTCTCCCGAGGTTCTTGTTCCTTTTTCAGTGTTTGCCCATCTTTATCCCTAGGGTCTTTTTTAGAAGGGTTACGAGCAGCATCATGAGCTTTGTTTGGGCGCATGGGACCCTGAGGGTGAAGAGGGTCTTCTTGGAGCGGGGTAGAGATGGGGGGGGGGGCTGGCGTTACCCAATCTCTCGGGGTATTATTGGGCGGCCAATGTGTCGATGGTGCGCAAGTGGGTAATGGAGGGGGAGGGGGCAGCATGGAAACGGATGGAGAGGGCGTCCTGTGGAGATACAAGCCTGGGGGCCCTGGTAACGGCGCCGTGGCCGCTCCCTCCTACGAGGTATACCACGAGTCCGGTGGTGGCGGCTACCCTCAAGATTTGGGGGCAGTGGAGGCGACATAGGGGAGAAGTGGGGGGCTCGATGGAGGCTCCGTTAAGGGGGAACCATAGGTTCGTCCCCGGGAACATTGATGGGGGATTTCAGGGTTGGTACAGAGCGGGCATCAGACAGCTGAGGGACCTGTTTATTGATGGGAGGTTTGCGAGCCTGGGGGAGTTGGAGGAGAAATTTGGGCTCCCCCCGGGAACATGTTCAGGTATCTGCAGGTAAAGGCATTTGCTAGGCGGCAGGTGGAGGGATTCCCTTCGCTTCCCGCGAGGGGGGTGAGCGACAGGGTGCTTTCGGGGGTCTGGGTCGGAGAGGGGAAGATATCTGACATCTACAAGGTTATGCAGGAGGCGGAGGAGGCGTCAGTAGAGGAGCTGAAAGCTAAGTGGGAGGGGGAACTGGGGGAACAGATCGAAGACGGGACATGGGCTGATGCCCTGGAGAGGGTTAATTCTTCCTCCTCGTGTGCGCGGCTTAGCCTCATCCAATTCAAGGTGCTGCACCGGGCCCACATGACTGGGACAAGGATGAGTAGGTTCTTTGGGGGTGAAGACAGGTGTGTCAGGTGCTCGGGGAGTCCAGAGAACCATGCCCATATGTTATGGGCATGCCCGGCGCTGGAGGAGTTCTGGAAGGGGGTGGCGAGGACAGTGTCGAGGGTGGTGGGATCCAGAGTCAAGCCAGGATGGGGACTCGCGATTTTTGGGGTTGGGGTGGAGCCGGGAGTGCAGGAGGCGAAAGAGGCCGGTGTGCTGGCCTTTGCATCCCTAGTAGCCCGGCGAAGGATCTTGCTACAATGGAAGGATGCGAGGCCCCCAAGCGTGGAGACCTGGATCAATGACATGGCGGGTTTCATTAAGCTAGAGAAGGTCAAATTCACCCTGAGAGGGTCGGTACAAGGGTTCTTTAGGCGGTGGCAACCTTTTCTCGACTTTCTGGCTCAACGATAGGGTACGGGGACAGTAGCAGCAGCAACCCGGGGGGGGGGGGGGGAGGACGATGACTATGTTTGTTTATTTAATTTAAATTTTATTTTGAAGTTCTTTTGTTGTTCATTGGGGTTGGGGGGGTGGGGGGATGTGATACATGCGTCAGTACGGTCTGGGGGGGTACGGTTATTATGGGTTATTTTGTTGCATTTCATTGTTTGTCGTTATGTTTTATATTTTCTGTAAAAAATTCCAATAAAAATTATATTTAAAAAATAACATCAACCGTATCTTATTAATTTTTTTTCGATGTTTTGGCTATCTCTAGGTCATTCCAATTAACTGACTGCTTTATAATAATAATAACAATAATCTTTATTATCACAAGTAGGCTTACATTGTAATGAAGTTACTGTGAAAATCCCCTCGTCGCCGCATTCCGGCGCCTGTTCGGGTACACAGAGTGAGAATTCAGAATGTCCAAATTACCTAACAACATGTCTTTTGGGACTAGTGGGAAGAAACCGGAGCACCCGGAGGAAACCCATGCAGACACGGGAGAACATGCAGACTCCCGAGCCAGGAATCACACCTGGGACCCTGGAGCTGTGAAGCCACAGTGCTAACCACTGTGCTACCATGCTGCTTTGCAATGTATATGAACTTCCCAATAATATACACCTGTTCATGAATACCTCAGCTAGTTTTACTTCCCACTCGTGTAATGAGCCCACATCCTGCACTCATAACTTAGTTGCTGCATTGAGGAGGTAAGCATCTCCTAACTCTTTCAATTTCTGTGGAGTCGGGCCTGCTCCTTGATAACTCAGGTTTTCATGGTTCCACAGTGGCGTTGTGAACCAAAGTCTGCATTTGGAAACCTTTTGAAAATGAAGTTCAAAATATCTTACCCATTCTCCCCACGATCCTCCTGTGCCTCTTTCATTCCAGCTCATACTAACGTATGCCCACGCCCTCCCCACAAGGCTGTTTATAGCTCCCATGCCCATTCAGCACTTGGCCGAGAGCCCAGGATGACAAGGAGATTTTTTCCAGGCCCTTTCGTTGTGGGCGCAAATCTCACTATCACCGCTAACTCTCACAGGAGGGCCTGAAAGGGATTTACGCTGGAGATAGCTTGGGAGAATGAGAACTTCCCCGCAAAGTAAGGGCATGAACCTGTTTAGCATCAATTTTCGTGCATTTAAATATTTCGAAATGGCAAAACGCCGTATCTTCCCGGAGTATCAGATCCCCCCCCCCCCCCAAACCCCGGGGCTGGCAGGACGCCATGCTGCCAGGAATCACTACTGCTCATCAGCGGTCGAAATGACCACACCAGTGGTGCGGAGCCCAGTGTAGCCACCAGATGGTCAGGGACATGGCAGGCAGGCGACTGTTGGTAACTCCATAGGGGTGGGGGTTCCCATTATTCGGGGTGCCGGTGATGGAGTTGCAGGGTCTGGGGGAGGGCACTGAAGCCTCGCTGCTAGCGATGGTGATTTTAGATGACACCCCAAACTCTGTGTAGCTGGGCTTTCCGGCTCTGTGAGGCCCTATCAGAGTGACAGCGCGAAACACGCCCTCCGCTTTCTTTTTTACAAAGTATCAGAAGATCTGGGGAGAAATCCTGACTGTTTTACAGCGGTTTTCAGTCAGAACCTGACACTGTCATTTTTGGGGGAAAATTCTGCCCCACTAGGCAACTTTTGTTTACCCAGGTCTAGAGAAATGTTGACTTTGCTTGATGAACATCTCTGTGAGGTGGTGTTAATTTTCAGTGATCTCTTTCATCAATGGCTCAATGTATATTTGCACAAGATAAAGAGATGTCAAGTGCTTAAAGGTTTTTTTTAATATATATTTTTATCAGAGATTTATAATTTTTACAAATAATACAACAAAATTTTAAAAGTATAACTGGTGCAGTACAGAACAAATATTTCTGCCAACGTAAGGACAAAGCAAGACAGGATAAACTCAGGACAACAGTTCCATATTTACATCGGATCAATCAAGTAAATAGGGGAGAAAAAGGATAAGGCCATATTTACATGATAGGATAACATATCAAGATGCACACCCAAATGTATAGCGAGATCTCAAATTGCAATGTGGCTCATGGGAAACCCTGTCGGAGCAAGTCAGAAAAAGTGGAGCCAATAAATCTGACGTAGGGGGTCCCACATTTTATGGAATGTATCAGATTTCGAATGGATCACAGATGTCAGGGATTCCATCAGGGTACACTCCATCACTATTTTATGCGAGCTTGAATCGAAGGACATTTTTCACTGATCCAGGAGCAGGGGATATTTTTACAAGCAGCAAAAGTTAGGATGTTATGTCGCCTTTTCTCATTAACGTCAATAATTTGCCTGTCTGAAAGTCCAAATTTCAACGAGCTGCAGATTCTCTGTTCATGTCCTAGCCTTCTATGGACTTTCCAAAGGCCAAGCCACTAGTTGGATCATCAAAACGCTTAACGGAGTCATCAGATATCACTCTCAGAAATGCAGGATAAAACAAGACATAATTAATTCCAGCTGTCGAGAGTTGTTTTCTTTTTTTTTATAAATTTAGAGTACCCAATTCATTTTTTCTCCAATTAAGAGGCAATTTAGCATGTTCAACCCACTTACCTTGCACATCTTTGGGTTGTGGGGGCGAAACACGGGGAGAATGTGCAAACTCCACACGGACAGTGACCCAGAGCCGGGATCGAACCTGGGACCTCGGCGCCGTAAGACTGCAGTGCGACCACTGCGCCACCGTGCTGCCCACGAGAGTTGTTTTTTAACTTTATTGAAGCCTTAATGTTTCAGCTGTGTCGGCACCATGAAGTCCTGGAAAAAGGAGATCCTTATCCCCTCATAGTCCCGCCACGCCTCACCAGCTCCAGAACCTTCTGGCGATCTTTTAAGTTTATGACAGTCCTTTCCAATTTGAAACACCTAGCCTTGACGTCCCGCTCAAGGAAATGTGGCACTTAGCTCTCAAAAAACCGTAACAGGATTCTGACCCTCCACTCCTTCTGGCAGACCCATGACCCAGACATTCTTCCTCCAGCCTCAGATCTACAAATCTTCCAGTATTTTTGACATACCTCGTAGCTGGTCTTCCAAGGATTGAATATGAGCTTCAGCAGAGGAAGCAGCATTTTCTTTGTTCGGGATTCTTTCTTCCGTTTCATCAAGCCTTTCATTAGTACTCTGCAGCTTAGTCTCAGATTCTGTGTCAACGTGCTGAGTCTATCATCTATTACTCTGATAATGTTCGTAATTATCATTTTCAGCGCCTTAGAAAGAGCCGGATCAAGAGAACACCAAGGTTCCGGTCACCAGAATGAGAAGACTGCTCCACCCCCATTGCATCCGACTGCCCCCTTTTATCACGGAATTCCTCAGCATTCTTCCTCCAACACTTATCCAAAATTCTTCTGGGACATACTGCTGCGTACTAATTCCTGGATTAGGCAAGCATATGCCAGGCAAACAGGATAAAAGAAGGATTATAAAAAGAGTGGTGCCAGAGCCCACGGAAAAGCTGCTATTTCTGTGTCCACATCGCCTGGTCTCTCAAACCTTCTGTTTTTGATACTTACACGGTCTATTTGAGTGGCACGTTTATTGTGTTAGGATACCAGACCAGACCCTAACATTTTGTTAGGATACCGGACGAAACCTCAAACAATTTTTCAATTTGTAAAACTGTGAGGAAAGAGTAATTAACCTCAGGAGTGATGGATCTGTCCTATAGATATCTTTATGCTAAAACAAACTTTAAAGAATGAATTATATCACATTAATATAAAAAAATAACTTTACAATTAACAGTTAAACAGTTCTTAAATAAAATAAAACTTGGAACTTACTATCTGCACCTGCCACTAATTCCAATTAAGCAACCCAATACAGTTCAAATGCCATAAAGTTAACAAAAAGGGATACTTGTTTTCCTGACATTTGGAGAGAGAAACCCTTTTCAGGAACAACCTTAAAATCCTTCTGGCTTGTCAGACACTTCTGCTCAAGCTAACAGTATTTGGAAAAACTGAAAACTAAAGACAGACCTGGCTCCTCCCATTAATTACATGAATGTCATCATCTGCTTAGCTAGGACTAAAATATAATCCCTAATAAATCATCCACTCTCCATGGAATCTCCAGGAATCGAAAAAATATCCTATTAGCCATCTCTCTGTAAACTAGTAATTGGTTAAAATCAGTCATTACCTCATCTTTTATTTACTTAATTCTCCTTAATTACAGTTTTGGTTGATACACTGCCTGTATGCATTTCAAACCAAGGTTTTTAATAACATTTCTGCCACAAATAGGAAATATAATGTGTCACAATTTTGATATTTATCACATACGATTGTAAAAAGACCAGTTATTTTTTCCAAAAATTATGAATGGGTAGTTTTCTAAGCAATTGCACGTGGCATTGTTACTATAGGGTTCAATAGGTATACTGGGTGAATGGGCATGGAAGGGCCATAAATTGGCATAGAGGAAATGAGGGGCCATTAGAGGTGGACTGGGGAGGGGGAGGAAATGAACTGGCTTTGAGCTGTCATGAGGGCAAGGCAATAGTATGGGGAATGGGTGAAGTTGCATGAGTCAGAAGCTCTCAAATGTAACCAAACAACTGGATGAAGTCCCAAAGAACGAGTCTGGCCTTTTCACAAGCCAGTCTCAGCACTTGACTGCTGCTGTGGCCATCTCCAATCTGTTGCCAGGGGCAGCAGGCTAAAGTGTATCCCGCACCTGCCTCTCTGGACTGAAAGTAGCACGAAGAAGATCTGCCAAGTTAGGAAATTTCTTGACTCGAGTTATCTGCCTTAGTAGGAAAACTCCACCTCACAAGTTCTATATAGCAGTCAATATCCTTCAGAATAGAGGATTACAAAGATTCACAACAATCAGTGAAGATTTTTCTCCTCATCACAGGCCTAAAAGGTCTACCATTTATCGAGACTGTACCCCCATGTTCTCGATTTCCCAGTGGGCAAAACATCCCTTCAGCCTCTGCCCCAGTGCTTGCTAAAGTATTTTCCAATGTGACCCTATTTTAACACTGTCAGCAAAAACGAAGCAATATGCCGTTAGCCATCTCTCTCAGCAGTACGTTAACATTCAGTATAATTATTTTTAAGTTTGTATACTGTAGATAAACATGATAATACATCATAATAAATCTGAAGTACATTCATGTAGGTTTCAACAAAGCTCTCCAAGTTCCCTGGTGACAAAAGATTCAGTGAGCCCCACCCCATTCCCTCACACACACTGCCATCAGCCCCTCTCCTCCCACTGGACAGATACACATACATACACCCTTCATCACAGACGCAAGGCCCCTCCTCACACATTGGGAACTTCGCCAGCCTCTATGTTTGCAAAGCCAGGTTACAAACATCCCGAGCCTACTCAACCCTACACTACTTGTACTTTCTGAAGTTAAAGGCCACTTTGGGTTTACTGTCTGTCCATTGTTACTTGGTGGCATTGATTCAATGGGACGAGCAATATCCCACCAGGGCTTCCAAATTGGGTTATCTCCTCTCCATTGTTGCCAGTGTTGCTCAGAGGAGGGGCATCTCACGACCCCAAATGTGACCTCTGCGGACCTATTAGGGGTTAAAACCCACGGTTGTGGAACCCCTGATTTGCCTTCCCTGTCAAATCCCTTTAGAATTTTGTATGTTTCAATGAGATCATCTCTCATACGTCCAACACTAAAAAGTAAAGGCCCAATTAATTTAGCTTCATCAGAGGTTAACTATCTCATATCAGGAAGCAATCTATTAAATCTTTACTACAACACCCCCAAGGACACAGTATTCTTCTTTAGGTGTGGAAACCAAGCCTGTGCGCAGTGCTCCAAAGCTCTACATAATTGTTGTAACATTGTAGTCTATCCTCCTTTTTTTTTTAACAAGTATTTTTATTCAAATTTTTAACATTTGAAAAACATTACAGCACAAGAATAAACCCAACCCCTGGTCACACCCCCATCCCCGCAATCCACCTCCCCCTCCCACTCTAACAGTCGACGATAACTAGTTCTCCACAATGCAGAATAAACAAATCCCATCTCTTGTGGAACCCCTCATCCGTCCCCACCCCCAGGGCACATTTCACTTTCTCTAAATGCAGGAACTCCATTAAGTCCCCCAGCCACACCGAGGCACATGGTGGAGAGGCTGATTTCCACCCCAAAAAACAAACGGTCAGCGAGGCGAAGGCTAAGACATCTGCCTGCAACTCCGGCAGATCTGACACCCCGGATATGGCCCCAAGGAACCAGGTTCCAAGTCTTCATGTAAGATCGCCAACATGGCACTGAAAAACAACCTCCAAAATTTCTCCAACTTCAGGCAGAGCCAGGATGCATGTACATGATTAACTGTAACCCCCCCCCCCCCCCCCCCCACAACATCATTCGCAAATATCCTCTAACCTCTCAAACAGGCAGCCTATCCTCTACTTAGTCAGGTGTGCCCTGTGTGCCACCTTTAGCTGTATCAACCTCAGATTCACACACCAGGTTGAGACATTCACCTCCGCAACACCTGACACCACAATCCCTGCTCTAGCGCCACACCCAGCTCCTCCTCCCATTTGACCGTAACCCCCTCCAGAAACACCTTGGGTGGATTCTCCGCACCGCCACATTTTTATTTCACCCCGGCGGAGAATCCACCTTATACTGGCCAGTCAATAGGGTTTCCCATTGTGGGGCAGCCCCACGCTGCCGGGAAACCCCCGGGCTGCTGGCAAAATGGAGCATCCTGCCGGCGGAGAATCCAACCCTTATCTTCCTCCAAAATCCTCCCATAAATCGCCAAGACAATCCCACCCTCCAACCTCATCACCGGCAACACCTCCTCCAGCAATGACAAGGAAGGTGCAACCGGAAACGTTGGAAAGACCTTTTTCGCAAAGTTCCGCACCTGCAATAATCCCTCAGACCCCCAAAAAATATCAATTCACAGCCGATCATTACCAACCTCCAAGCCATAGCTTCCTAACTACAACTTTAAGCATATGAACAAAAAGCAAGAAAGGAAGAAAAAAAATAGAAGAGAGATACACTAAAAATAAAACAACAAAAAGGAAAGAAAATCACCACCAAAGTCCAAACTCATTTCAGTCCCAGTCCTTCAGCTTTCAAGAACGCCTTCGCCTCCTCCACCGTCTCAAAGTACAAGTCCTTAGATTTGGTGTCACCCTCAGCTTCGCCAGGTAGACTACTCCAAACCTCACATTGCTTTTATACTACGCCGCCTTCACCTGGCCAAAGGCCGCCCTTCACGCCAGTTCCTCTGTGAGATCCTGGTATTTCCGAATACCGACGCCTTCCCACCTCACCTCTCGATTAGGCTTTGCTCATCTCAACACTTTCTCCTTCGCCTGATAACTGTGGAAGCAGGCTATCACAGCCCTCCGTGGCTCATTCGTCTTTGGCTTTGGCTGGAGCGATCGGTTGGCCCTGGGGCTTCTCCTCTCCCATCAACTGCGAGAACATCTCCGGAAATTACTCCGTTGGCCTCCGGCCCTCCACCCCCTCAGGCAGTCCCATGATCCTTAGATTCTGCCTTCGTGGCCAGTTCTGCAGTTCCTCCACTTTGACTCTCAGCCCTTTATTGCTCTCCTCCACCTTACGCAGCTCCTCACCCAGCAAGGTGAACAGGTCGTTATGCGGCAACAATGCTTCCTCCACCCCCATCATGCCTGTCCTTACTCCTGTACTGTCGTCGATATCTTAACCAAAATCTCCTTTATCAATGCAAAGGTGTCACCCACCCACTCCTTGAGCAAGGTCATTATCTCTTTCCAATGCATGTCAAAATGCTTAGAGAACTGCCGCTCAAACTCCACCAGCATATCCACTGTAATGGGCACGGCCCCACTCGGCAAGCATGCACCTGCCATCTTTCTTATCTGACTCCCAACCAAACTCACCGACTTTCACTCGCCCCCTATTTCCCCTGATTCTTCTTCTGGAAGTTCGACATCCTACGACTTCTTCACACTTTCCAACACCTAATTATCCAAAATTGTCCCCAGAAAACTATATAAAGCTCCAAAAACCAGAAGCTCTACCTGGGCCATCCAAACATGCAACCTCCATCTACATGTCGCCACCGGAAGTCCCTCAATCCCTTTCTAATGGCCAACATGTCATTTGCCTTCTTAATTGCTCACTGTACCTAATTCTACCTTTCTCGGTTCCGTGCAGGAGTATACCCAAGTCTGACCAAATGTCAACATTTACAAGTTTCACACCTTTTAACCAATATTCTGCTTTTCTATTCTCACGACTAAGGAGGATAACCTCGCATTTCCCCACATTATAATCTATCTACCACTCATTTAACCAGTCTGTATCCCTTTGCACCCTCTTTATGTCACCCTCACACTTTACATTTCCACCCAGTTTTGTATTGTCAGTAAACATGGATACATTACTCTTGATCTCTTTATCCAAGATATTAATATATATTTTAAAAAGCTAGGGCCCCAATTTATCAAACACAATTGGAGCGATTTACTGGCCTCATTGCGCCTGACTTGGTGAAGCGATGAGGCCATTAAATCTTGTGAGATGCCTCTCGCAAGATTCATGATGCTTGAGACGTCCTGCAAGCTTTAGCCAATCTGGATCCCTCCCTCGCTGGAACTAATGGCCTCTGAGCGCCATTTAGAACTTTTGAATTTCCCACTGGAAAACTAGCCCACACAACTCTGCATGACTGAGATCCACTGACGTTACAGTCACCATTAACAATGCTGGGAAAATTAGGTTTCCCTGTTCGAAGGTCAGGCATATTTTGTAAGGTTTCTGAAAGCCCACCTTGATTGATAGTTTGGGCACTTTAGGAGAAGGTGCTGAGGAGTTGGGAACATTTTGACAGGTAAGTGTTAAATGAATGGGACACTTTCAAATGTCATTATTGGATGCTGTATTATAGGTCAGAGGTATTTTTACTGGTGCTTAATTATGAGGATCTCTCCTGCAGAGTTAAGTTGACCATTAGATTGATGAGCATTGTGAAAGTAGTGAGATACTTTGTAGTACTTCTCCTTTTGGAAAAAGTGGTATTAAGAATTTAAAACTGAAGAGAACAGTGTTTGGAAGCTTCAGTGTCATCTGAAGTGATTTAAATATCCAGTAATTTATATTTGCAAAGGAAAATGGGCCTTCAGTTTGTACTTATAGAAACAAAAGACATCTTCCCCTGGACTTCTTTGATTGATGGGACTCCTGATGCAGCTTAGAAAAAAAAAGGGCCATTTGTTTTGCAGTTTCCAATAGGCTCCATGGTTTGTTTTGACAATGGGGCCATTTTGAATGGTTAAGTTTAATTTCAAATTGTACAGAACAACTTCCTTCAACAGGTTTTATGTTCATTTGGATTGACAGATTTAAGAAGTTATAAAAAGGGTTTGGTTTCTGAATAGATGTTTTACAATAAATGACTAGTGAGGGGATTTAACTTTTTTCATTGGGTTAGTTTTTTGGTTTCATATGAATGGTAGTGTCTTTCAGTGACAGCTTTATTAGATTGTTAGAGGTGTACATTTCAATATACATGCCAAAGGATTCCCATTGGAAAAGTAGCCCACCCATAGATGAAGGAGCATGGGGAAGAAATGAGGAATATAAAGGGACATGGGGAATATGAGGAGCATGAGGGTGGGGGATAGGAAACATATGAGGCGGGATTCTCCATTCACCAATGCCGAAATGGGGAAGGCGACTGCGCGGAGAATCGATTCAGACGCCAAAATCACAGCCATCACCGATTGACAGCAAATCACAATCCTCCGACACCTTGACAGCGGCGTCAATGTGTTCCAGAATGCATGTACAGTAGACACCGTTTGCATATCATTAGCAGACGCGATCAGGTATTCTCCGGGGCCTCGAAATACACCACCTCCGATGGACCGAGTTCCCGTCGGCGGGGTTCACTTGTGCTTTTAAAAATCGAGAAACCGGCATGGTGGCTGCTGAGGGAGAGATATTGCGTACGGAAACTGTCCAACATCGCCATAGTGTGCTGACAGGGGCTTTTGCGAGGGCCGGGGGTAGTAGCAGGAGGTGGCCAGGAGGTGGGCTGTGGAGTTGGGGTGGTCAGGCACAGAACACCGTTGCCACAGCTGGCAAGGCAGCCATGCATCTGCACACACCGCTAACAGCCCACTTTGAAACTAGTGCCACGGCTCACCCCCCTGGGTGCCCCCTGGCCCCAGCCAACCCATCAGCTGTATGGGTGCGCTCCAGCACAACCAGTGCCATCTCAGAAAGGGAGAATCCGGCCCATGTTGAAGAGCTGGGCTGATGTCCCAACCTCAGCACCTGCACTCCTCGAACACTGCCTCAGGAGTTAGGAAACCCAAAGTCTGTCTGACCACATCCCCTGGAGATGAAAGCATAGTGGGTGTAATCAGAGGTGACATAAATGTGTTTCCAATGTCGGAAATTGGTGCAACTTGCATTTCCCAAGCCCAACATGGAAATCCAGTCCAAAATATTTGTTTAAAATCATTGACATTTCCTCAACCTCCATATATTTTTTTCCTGTCTCTATTTCGAAAGGACGAACATTAATTTGGCTACTCTCCTCCTCTGCATACTCATGAAAGTTGTAAAAGTTTATTTTTATATTCCTAGCTAGTTTATTTCCATATTCTATTTTGTCCCATTTTGTCAACTTTTTTTAACTTTCTTTGCTGATTTCTAAAAGTTTCCCAATCCTCGGGCTCTCCACTATTCTTTGCAACATTACATGATTCTCCTTTTAATCCAATGCTCCCCTTAATTTTCTTACAAGGCCACAAATGTATTCTTCTCATTACGTTGTTGTTAATTTTAAATGGAACATATTTTTGTTGAGCATCTTGAATTATTTCTTAAAGGAGCTTAAGTATTTTGCTTTTGGCCATATTTAAATGATAGGCTTCAAACAGAAAGTGCTTCAATTACTGTATTTGGTATTTGAAATGGTACACAATTCGCAAGACAAACTATTCAGGTGGCTGGAGTGTCAATATCCATACCAGTCATTAAACTTTTTTTCTGCGGTTCACTTATTTCCTTTTCGAGAATTACTTTATAAATTAAATTACCTCCAAGTTTTTTCATTGGCTGCTAGTGCTGTAATAATGAACACAATTGAAAGTTTGTTTTCCCTGTGCTGTTTTACATGGTTACACACTTTTGTGTAAAGTATAAAAGAAAATAAAACACAATCTCTGATATGAGCATAGATTGCTGGCCAAAAACAACATAACGTGTTTCAAGTAGAGATTGCTGACTAACTCACTCTTTTTTTATTTTTCCAAACAGGGCAGAATTTTAAAAAATTGTTCAGTAGTTCAATAGTTCAGACTAAGCAACTATTCCAAGCAAAAAATATGATCATTCACCTTTCACCACATTGCAATTTCCCAGTGCTGTTCACTGTCTCCTTAACTGTGCGGCAGCTACATTTTCTGTGTGCTGTTATTTCTGCTGATGGCCTGTAAATAATTCCAAGGGCAACGAGTCATTATTCAATGTGGTTAGAGTCTCCCAGTTACCCACATAGATTTAAATGGTGGCAACAGTATTGCTGAACTATTTCATAAACAGCAATTAGACCCATTATTTGATGGGTGGATACAGTTATAAACAAACTGCAGCTGTTGCTACAACTTGCACAAATTCACTGATGAGCTGAAGAAAAAGCTGTTAGAAATGGGTCAAGTAATATGGAAAACATGCTCAGAGGAAAACAGAATGGCAGATTATAAGATCACAACATTCGGATAAGGAAGTTCATATAGCCCATCCAGCTAGAACCACCCTATAATCACCCCACCATTGCATTTAATTGGTTCTTAAACAATTTTGGGTATTGATTTCCAACATTTAGGCCATACATCCATTACAATTGTTAATCTCTCTCTGAAACAAGAACCTACTGATACCAGTACCTTTACTAATTTGAATCAGAGGCCCCTTTTCCTCCTCTGAATATAAAAGAAACGTAGACACAAAGGTGGGATTCTCTGACCTCCCAGCCATGTGTTTCTCTCCGGGGGGGGAAGCGGCGCACCGTTTGCTGGCAGTGGGATTCTCTGGTCTCACCGCCATCAATGGGTATTCCCATTGAAGCCAGCCTACACCGCTGGGAAAACCGTGGCTGGGATGTGCTGCCGGCAGGACCAGAGAATCCCGTTGATGTAAATGGCTGGGACATTCTGGCCACAGTGACTGTGGATGTACACACATGAGTATATTTAACACACAAACTATGCCAGTAAGTTGATTTGATATACTTGGTCTCATTTTGTTTTCGAGAGGTGATGTGGTCTCAGCCATACTAATGAGTGACATTGCTTAATTGTGTTAAACCACAATAATCCCTGAACTGCATTGAATAGCAATCAAATTATTGTTAACCTCCTTGAAAATAGTGGCAACTCCAAAAGGACAAGCTGGTGAAATTTAATGCACACAAGGCAAAATGTTGCACAATGGAAGGGGGGGGGGGGGGGGGGGGGGGAATGAAAATTTATACTGTGTGATTGGCATTGAAATAGCTGAGGGTGAATATGAAAGATACCTTGGAGTCCAAGCATGCACAATGATCAACATGTCCAACTACTCCAGGCAGCAATCAACAATGCTAAGAACATGAAAACAGAACTGAACTGTCAAAATTATTTGGCAGAATGCCTTCTCACCACAAACTTTTAAACAAGAACTAATCCTAGCTGGGTTGTAGTGAGAAAGGCCCTCCCTATCAGATCCTTCCTACACATCCCGAGTCTCACCCCATCCGCACATTGCCCACAACTTTGTGGTGAGGAAGACACCATTATTCATCTCCTTGTGGAACTTGCCTTTGCAAAGAAGGCCTGGAGAGAAATGAGATAGTTTTTGTCGAGGTTCATACGAGTAGCTTCATGACACGGACTCTGTACTCTCCGGGTTATTCCAAGGGACAAACATGGAGACAAAAATCAACTGTTACTGGAGGATTGCTAACTCGGTGAGAGACGCTCTTTAGACTGCCTAAAACCTGCTGCTATTCCAGTGCAAAGAGTTGACCCCAACCAAGTGTTGCAGATTGGCACATTACATGCACAGGACTATGTGGTGAATTATACTGTATTGTAATTCACACTGTATTGCATTGCATTATATTATGTCCTTGTGGGCTCTGTATGTGAGCCATTCCGCGGCTCTGCCCATAGGGGGAGATGAGGAGCTTGTACAGGGCTCCACCCATGGCCCCTCCCACTACCAGAAGTATAACGTGCTGCAGCCGTAAGCCTGCTCTCAGTTCCTCTGGTCGCACGCAGGCTCAGTTGTAAGACTATTAAACCACAGTTTACTTCCAATTGAGTGTCTAGTGAATTGATGGTCACATCAGACTACATACTGAGGGTTGCACTAAAGCTTGAAGCAGCCGCCGTAAAGACGCAATGCGGTAGGTAGCTGTCTAAGACCTTTCAATCATTGTGAAACGAGAGAAGGGGTATTGCATACAGTCTGGCTCACACTGAATATGGTGAATATTACAAATATCACTATCATGACAGATGTTGATGTTAGGGATGGGTGTTTGAATACTCTAAGATGTGTCAGCATCATGAAGGAGGAAGTATTTGATATTTTAAAACGCATCGAGGTAGACACGTCCCCTGGGCCGGATGGGATATATCCCAGGTTACTGTGGGAGGCAGGAGTTGAAATAGTTGAGGCCTTAACATATATCTTTGCATTATCTTTTTATAAAATATTTTATTGAGGCATCTAAACATCAAACACAACCATAAAAAAGCAGGTAAACAGGAATGCAAACACTCAAAACAAATAAAAGCGAATACCCCACCATCCCGCCTCCTGCTCCCCAACCTCCTTTTTAACCCCCTTCCCTCCCCACTGACATCCTGTTTTTGAAAAATCTCCCCCGGCCTCCCCAGCAAGGGGGGGGGGGGGGGGGCAGAGAGAACCAACCTCCCCAAACACGTCCTCCAAAGTTCAATGTCCTCCTTTTCCTGCCAGTCCATTGTCTCTCACAAATTCCATCGCTTCCTCCGGTGTCCCAAAATAGTACTCCCGACCACTGTAGGTCACCCAGAGGCGGGCCGGGTACAGAACCCCGAAATTCATGCCCTCTTGAAAAGGGCAGCCTCGATTAAAGCCCTCTCATCTTGGACAGCTCCGCACCCAGGTCCTGGTACACCTGGAGCTCGTTGTCTTCCCAGGTACATTGCTTCGTCTGCCTGGTCCACCTCAAGATCCGTTCTTTATCACGGAACTGGTGCAGCCACACCACCATCGGCCTCGATGGCTCGTTACCCTGCGGCTTCCTCTTCAGCGCCCTGTGCGCCGATCCACCTCCAGGGGCCGTTCGAAGACCCCCCTCCGCCAGCAACGTCTCCAGCATTTTGGCTACATAACAGCCAGCATCCGCTCCCTCAATGCTCCCTGGAAACCCAAAATCCTCAGATTCTGCCTCCAGGATCGGTTCTCAAGATCTTCCACCTTCTCCTGAAGCCGCATCTGGGTATCTCTCAACGCCCCATTTTGTCCGCCAACAAAGTGAGCTCCTCCTCACGCCCTCCCACCGTCTCCTCCACCTTCTGGATCACCTGGCTTTGTGTCTCCAGCCTCAGCTCCACACAGTCGATCCCCGACTTAAGCGGATCCACCAAGTCGTCCAGAGACTCATTTCATGCTGGGTGAACTCTCATTCAAGAGGTCCACCGGCCGCTCATAGACCACTGAGATGGTAGGGGCGATCCCATGCTCTCCACCATCTTTCCGTGTCGCAAGAAAGGCTTTTCACACACACACACACACACACACACGCATCTCACTCACACACACTCTCCTCCCACACATCCCCCTCCCCACAACCCCCCCCGCACACACACAACTCACATCCACCTCCCCACACACACACTCACCCACCTCCCCCACACACACCCACCTCCCCCACACACACACCCACCTCCCCCCACACACACTCACCCACCTCCCCCACACACATCCACCTCCCCACACACACACTCACCCACCTCCCACACACACACACCACCTCCCCCACACACATCCACCTCCCCACACACACACTCACCCACCTCCCCCACACACATCCACCTCCCAACACACACACTCACCCACCTCCCCCACACACACACCACCTCCCCCACACACACCCACCTCCCCCACACACACCCACCTCCCCCACACACACACCCACCTCCCCCCACACACACACCCACCTCCCCCGACACACAATCTCCCCCCCACACACGAACACACCCACCTCCCCCCCCACACACACCCACCTCCCCCCCACAGACACACACCCACCTCCTCCCCAGACACACACCCACCTCCCCCCCCCACAGACACACACCCACCTCCCCCCCCACACACACCCACCTCCCCCCCACAGACACACACCCACCTCCCCCCCCACACACACCTACCTCCCCCCCACAGACACACACCCACCTCCTCCCCAGACACACACCCACCTCCCCCCCACAGACACACACCCACCTCCCCCCCAGACATACCCACTACCCCCACAGACACACACCCACCTCCCCCACACACACACACCTTCCCCACACACACACACCTCCCACACACACACACCCACCTCCCACACACACACCACCCACCTCCCCCACACACACACCTTCCCCACACACACCCACCTCCCACACACACACCACCCACCTCCCCCACACACACACCCACCTCCCACACACACACACCCACCTCCCACACACACACACACACCCACCTCCCACACACACACCCACCTCCCACACACACACCACCCACCTCACACACACCCACCTCCCACACACACACACACCCACCTCCCACACACACACCTACCCACCTCCCACACACACACCACCCACACACACACACACCTCCCACGCACACACCCACCTCCCACACACACACACCCACCTCCCACACACACACCCACCTCCCACACACAAACACCCACCTCCCTCACACACCCAGTATCCACACCAATTTCCCACATACACACACACACACTCACCTCCCACACACACACCTCCCACAAATACACACCCACCTCCCCCACACACACACCCACCTCCCCCACACACACACACACCTCCCCCACACACACCCACTTCCCACACACCCACCTCCCACACACACATCCACCTTCCACACACACCCACCTCCCCCACACACAAACCCACCTCCCCCCCACACACCCACCTCCCCCCCACACACACACCTCCCCCACACACACCCACCTCCCACACACACACCCACACCCACCTGTCACACACACACAACCACCTCCCACAAACACACACACCCACCTCCCACACACACCCACCTCCCACACACACATCCACCTTCCACACACACCCACCTCCCACACACACCACCCACACACACCCACTCACCTCCCACACACCCACTCACCTCTCACACACCCACTCACCTCTCACACACAACCACCTCCCACACACACAACCACCTCCCACACATACACCCATCTTCCACACACACACCCATCTTCCACACACAACCACCTCCCACACACAACCACCTCCTACACACCCACATCCCGCACACCCACGTGGTGAATGTAATTCACACTGTAATATATATGATACCATTTTATTGTAAGCGCAGTTGCGTTGCCCGACCACTAGGGGGAGTAGCACTGGGAATGCATAG
This sequence comes from Scyliorhinus canicula, assembly GCF_902713615.1. Classification (NCBI taxonomy): domain Eukaryota; kingdom Metazoa; phylum Chordata; class Chondrichthyes; order Carcharhiniformes; family Scyliorhinidae; genus Scyliorhinus; species Scyliorhinus canicula. Next base: position 176,409,287 of record NC_052146.1, read on the forward strand.
GCGTTTGTACAGGGCTCCACCCTTGGCTCCGCCCATGGCTCCTCCCCCTGGACTGCTGTATAAAGAACGATGCCCAGAGCCAGCCAACCAGTTCATCCAGGGTTCATCGTGTTACAGGCTGGCTCTGTTGTAAGTAGATTAAAACCACTGTTCATATCTTAAAGCACGTGTCTCGTGAATTGATGGTCTCATCAATTTAATCTACTTAAGAAACAGTAAGGAACAATCATGGAATCAGCCCTCAAGCCTGAGCGATTGGAACTCGACCCACAGGATGCAGAGGCAAAATAAATCTTTTTGCATTGGCTCCGATGTTTTGAAGCCTACCTGGCTGAAGCAAGCACAGCTGAAACGACAGAGGAGCAGAAACTTAGCCTACTGCACGCGAGGGTAAGCCACAGAATTTCCACTCAACTAAACTGTACCGGCTCATATACTGAAGCCCTAGCGCTACTCGACAAAATGTATGTGAGGCCTGTAAATGAGGTCTACGCGCGACATGTGTTTACTACTCACCGCCAGCGGCCTACGGAATCACCCGAAGAATTCCTCAGAGAACTAAAATCTCGGGACTGTAAATATCAGGCTGTAACTGCAACAGAGCATAGAGAACTTGTTGTCCACGATGTCTTTGTTGCAGGCCTGAGATCAAATTACGTGCGCCAGCGACTGCTGGAAAAGGGGGCACAAAATCTTGAAGATACTGTTGAACTTGCTACGACTATGGAGGTCTCATTTCGCAGCCTCAGCTCGTTCCCTGCGGAACCCGCAACCCCGTCATGGGCCCCCGACCAGCGACTCCCCCGGGCCCGCGCCGCGCAGGCACAATGCTGCCCCAGCCTGCTACTTTTGTGGCCAGCCCCAGCACCCGCGGCAGCACTGCCGACTAGCAACATGACCTGCAGCAGCTGCGGGCGAAAAGGACACTATGCCAGAGTGTGTCTGGCGAAGAAAGCCCCAGCCTCTAACCCTCCCACGGCTCAAAGCACTCGTTCCCCGAATTCACAGGCCCGCAAGCCCCGAAATGCTGCAGCCTGTATGCCGACTCCGCCCCCACCCAACATGTGCGACTCATGGGGGCGGCCATCTTGGCAATCCTCCTCCATGCGGCCGGCCATGTGCGACTCATGGGGGCGGCCATCTTGGGATCCATCCCCTCCAAACTCTGAAACTTACCTCGACGACTACGAACTCTGAGGGCAGTCATCACGGGGCCACTCCAGCACAGCTGATCGAGCCGCCGACTACCCGCAACTCAGCGCAGTCACACTGGACCAATCGCGCCCAAAGCACCTCCACAACTCGATGGCGACGGTCCAAATCAACGGGTACAGCACGCCGTGCCTTTTCGACTCCGGGAGCACTGAGAGCTTCGTACACCCAGATCTGGTAAGATGCTGTTCGCTCCCCGTTTTCCCTGCGCGGCAAACTATCTCCCTCGCTTCGGGCTCTCACTCTGTCCAGATCCAAGGGCGCACCGCCGCGACTCTCACAATCCAAGGCGCTAGCTATTCTAACTTCCAACTCTACGTCCTGCCCGAACTCTGCGCCCCACTCTTATTGGGACTCGATTTTCAATGTAATCTCAAGAGTCTCACCCTCAGTTTCGGCGGACCCCTACCCCCACTCACAATCTGCAGCCTAGCCACGTTGCGAATCTTCCCCCCTCCTCTCTTTGCCAACCTCACCCCGGATTGTAAACCCGTAGCCACTCGCAGCAGGCGATACAGCTTGCAGGATAGGGTGTCCATCCGATCGGAGGTCCAAAGGCTCCTCAGTGAGAGAGTTATAGAGGCCAGCAACAGCCCCTGGAGAGCTCAGGTGGTAGTCGTCAAGACCGGGGAAAGATTCCGCATGGTCGTAGACTATAGTCAGACCATTAATAAGTTTACGCTCCTCGACGCGTACCCCCTCCCCAGGATTGCAGACATGGTTAACCAGATCGCCCAGTATTGGATTTTTTCCACGGTGGATCTGAAGTCTGCATACCACCAGCTCCCAATCCGCCTGGAGGACCGCCACTACACGGCATTCGAGGCCGATGGCCGCCTCTTCCATTTCCTCCGGGTTCCCTTCGGCGTCACAAATGGGGTTTCGGTGTTCCAACGAGAAATGGACCGAATAGTGGACCAGTACGGGCTGCGGGCCACGTTCCCGTACTTGGATAACGTTACCATCTGCGGCTATGACCAGCAGGACCACGACGCCAACCTCTACCGTTTTCTCCAGACGGCTCAGAAACTAAATCTAACATATAACAAGGAGAAATGCGTTTTCCGCAGGATCAGAAAACGGAGTCCTTGGTCCCGACCCGGACCGTATGCACCCCCTCTTAGAACTCCCTCTCCCTCATTGTCCTAAGGCCCTCAACCGGTGCTTGGGATTCTTTTCGTATTACGCCAGTGGGTCCCTCAATATGCGGACAAAGCCCACCCACTCTTTAAGGCCACACTATTTCTCCTGTCAGCTGAGGCGCGCCAGGCCTTCAACTGCATCAAGGAGGACATCGCCAAAGCGACCATGTGGGCGGTGGATGAATCCACCCCCTTTCAGGTTGAGAGCGACTCCTCAGAGGTAGCTCTTGCAGCCACATTAAATCAGGCAGGGAGACCAGTCGCATTTTTCTCCCGTACACTCTCTACTTCGGAACTCCAACACTCAGCAGTCGAAAAAGAAGCACAAGCCATTGTGGAGGCTATTCGTCACTGGAGGCACTACCTCGCAGGTAGGATTAAAAACGATAAAATTCTGCGGTGGAGGATCGAACTCTCCACCTATAGCTACGATATTAAATATCGACCGGGGAAGCTCAATGAGCCCCCAGATGCCCTATCCCGCGGGACGTGCGCCAGCGCACAGAGCGACCGCCTAAAAGTCATACACAACGATCTCTGCCACCCGTGGGTCACCCGGCTCGCCCATTACATTAAAGCCCGAAATCTGCCTTTCTCCACTGAGGAGATAAAAGCTGTAACCAGAGACTGCCCGATCTGTGCGGAGTGCAAACCGCACTTCTATAGACCAGACAGGGCCCACCTGGTCAAGGCTTCTCGGCCCTTTGAACGCCTCGTGATCGATTTCAAAGGACCACTCCCCTCAACTAACAGGAACGTTTACTTCCTAAACATTATAGACGAGTTCTCCCGCTTCCCCTTTGCTATCCCGTGCCCTGATATGACCTCCCACACAGTCATTAGGGCCCTGCATAGTATCTTCACCCTGTTTGGTTTCCCCAGCTACGTACACAGCGACCGGGGTTCGTCATTCATGAGCGACAGGCTGCGTCAGTACCTGCTCGACAAGGGCATCGCCTCGAGCAGGACTACCAGCTACAACCCCAGGGGGAACGGGTAGGTGGGGAGGGAGAATGCGACGGTCTGGAAGACCATCCTACTGACCCTCCGGTCCAGGAATCTCCCAGTCTCCCATTGGCAGGATGTCCTCCCAGACGCACTCCACGCTATTAGGTCCCTCTTATGCACCGCGACCAATCAGACCCCTCACGAGCGGCTCTTTAGTTTTTCCAGGGGCACTACCACGGGGGTCTCTCTCCCGGCATGGCTGAAGACACCAGGCCCTGTACTCCTCAGGAAACACGTCAGGGCGCACAAAACTGACCCCCCCTTGCAGAGAAGGTGCGCCTGCTTCACTCAAACCCCCAGTACGCCTTTGTAGAGTTCCCTGACAGCCGTCAGGACACCGCATCCCTCCGGGACCTAGCACCCGCAGGATCCAGCACCCCCACTATCACTGCAGAGGTACCCCTCACGCTACACCCCACCCAGCCGCCCCCTCGCGCTCCTGAGCCCACTAGCTCGCTACAATTGTTTCGCGCACCCACACTGGCTAGCTCCCAGCGCCCTAGTCCCCAGTCGAACCAGACGGGTATGGAGCTCGGACGCAATCGCCCCCGGAGTCCGCCATCGTACCCCAACCCACAACACCCATCCAGCCACCACAAGAGGCTGCAACCCCGGTGCTCCGCAGATCGCAGCAGACGACTCAACCACCGGACAGACTCAAAACTCAATTTGTGAACCACCACCCCCGCCAGACTTGATTTTTTTTGTAGGGGGTGAATGTGGTGAATATAATTCATACTGTAATATATATGATACCATATTATTGTAAGCGCAGTTGTGTTGTCCGACCACTAGGGGGAGTAACACTGGGAATGCATAGGAGTTTGTACATGGCTCCACCCTTGGCTCCGCCCACAGCTCCTCCCCCTGGACTGCTGTATAAAGATCGATGCCCAGAGCCAGCCGACCAGTTCATCCAGGGTTCATCGTGTTACAGGCTGGCTCTGTTGTAAGTAGATTAAAACCACTGTTCATATCTTAAAGCACGTGTCTCGTGAATTGATGGTCTCATCACCCCACACACCCACCCACGTCCCACATATACACACAACCACCACCTTCACACACCTACCCACCTCCTACACACGCCCATCTCCCACACACGCGCACATACACACACATAGGTCATCTATATGTCTCCCTCTCTCTCACACATCCACCCCTCTCTCTCACTCACACATCTGTCCTCCCTCTCTCACACACACACGACCGTCTCTTACACACACATGGTCATCACACAGGTGCACCTGTCTCTCACGCACTCACACATACAGATAAGCCGACTGACACAGCGCGCCGAGCCCGTCCCACATCCACGCCCTTCACACAGACTCGTGCCCATCTCTCACTCACATACACACACATCAGACACATGCGCATATCATACTCACTCACAAACGTCACACACGCGTGCCCTTCACAAACACACACGTGTCTGCCTCTCACACACACCCCCATCTCACACACATAGATACGAGCCGTCACGCATGCACCTGTCTCTCACACACACACGTCACACACCCGTGCCCTTCACACACTCGCCCGCCGTCACACAGACACTTGCGCCCGTCTCTCTCTCTCGCTCTCTCACACACCTGAACACAACCACACACGTCTCCCTCGCAAGCACAAACACAACCATACACTTCCCACATATACATCCACCTCCCACACAAACAAACCTACCTCCCACACCTCCCCCATGCACAAATCTCCCCTTCCAGACACGCACCTCTCCCACACACATGCACTTACAACACACACACCGCTCCGAATACATACACCCCTCCACACAAACACACATAGCTACACACACACACCCCTCCCAACATACACCCCTTCATACACACATACCCACCTCTCCCGCGCACACCCACCTCTCCCGCACACACTCACACACAATACATGTCTCCCTCTCTCTCACACGTCCATGCCTCTCTCCCTCACACACCTGCACAGCCATCTCTTACATACGCACATGTGACCGTCACACATGCGCGCCCATTTCCCACTCACACACATACATGCTTGCGGCCGTCACACCCACACAAACATCACACATCTGTGCCCTTCACATACACACACTTCACATACACACGCACCCGTCTCTCACTCACAACACACATGCACGTCACACAGACACGTGCGCGTGCATACGCCTGTCACACATGCACCCGTCTCTCTCACACACTCACGCAGTCACACACGCGCCTGTCTCTCTCTCTCTCACATACACTCGCCCCGTCTCTTTCACACATACACACACACTCACGCCCGTCTCTATCTCTCACACACACTCACTCGCGCCTGTCTCTCACACACACACCCGTCACACAAACATATGCCCTTAACTCTCACACACACACTCACGCGCCTCGCGCACACATACTGGCGCACCTGGCTCTCAGACATGCTCAGAGACACACGTCACATACCCACCCACGTCACACATGACGTCACACACACGCCACACATGACGTCACACACACATGCATACATATGGCCAGCTCCTCCACACCCTGGAGGTCCCCTCCACTTCATGTATGCCTGTACTCCAGGAGGGCATTCTTTCAAGCATCAAGTAACAACTGGCACCCTTGACATACACACGTTTAAAGGACTCTGCCCAAAATGTTGAGCCATGTGCAGTTTAATCAGGAAAAAGGCCAAAGACACAGCAGTGATGAATCTCAATGAACTTCAGGAATGCTCCCAATGATGATATTGAGGCATCAAGTTTCACAGTCCAGCATTCAATAAAGTCCAATCTTGGTGATAGTAGGTGCAGAAATCAGGGACAAATTGAAACAATCTGTACTTGAGAAGATAAGTGATTGATACAAGAACTAGCATCTAGCAGGCGTTTGAATGCAGAAGCAGGATAATTGGGGCTTGGTGTCAGGTTACTAACAATCATCTGTCAGGAATTGTCTCTGGACAAGTGACAGAAGACCACCACCACCCCTCCACCCCCGCACACCATCCCCCTCCACCATCCCACAAAACAAGCGAACAGCCTGTAACCTCAACGAGAGTCTCAAACATTTAAAATTAATAATGAAGAATCAGAAACAGTTCCTCAGGCAGCCTCTCAATACCTCGTCGTGCCTCTGCTTTGCAATACACACCCATTGGGAGCACTACACCAAAAATATTACAGTCTTTTATATTGATCTGAAATGCACAGTCCAAAACGGCGGCAGAACAATTTCAGGAGATAAATTCTGTTTCAAAAGGAAATTGGATATATATTTGAAAAGGAAAGATTTGTTGGGCTGTGGAGAAAGTTCATGGGAGCATAACAGAACCAACAGGCTGATTGATCTCCTTCCATGTTTTTATGATTCTAAGATCACCTCAAGATGAATTCTGTTTAATTCCCTTTTCTTCCCATGTACTGAATGATCTGTTGAGCTGCTTGCAGAAAAATACTTTTCACTGTACCTCGGTACACGTGACAATAAACAAATCCAATCCAATCCAATCCAATGTCGTATAAATACAACATGTTAAAGCTATACCACTTTCACTGGTACTGAAATAAAGAACCAAGGAATCCCCTTAAACCTTGTAGCCGTTGCTTTGTTTCAACATTGATTTTTCCAGCTAAACCTTTCTGATGAGATATGGTTCATGTAAAAAAAAAGTACATAATATCCAATCAAATGCAAAGGCAAGTGTTAAAATAAGAACTTATCAGTCAGTCAGCCTGAACACAATCCGGAGGGTATCCTTTTTATTCTTTTAAAAAAATAAATTTAGAGAAGCCAATTATTTTTCTTTTCCCATTAAGGGGCAATTTTAGCGTGGCCAATCCACCTGACCAGCACATCTTTGGGTTGGGGGGGTGAAAGTCACGCAGACATGGGGAGAATGTGTAAACCTCACACGGACTCCTAGTGACCCAGGGCCGGGATTCGAACCTGGGTCCTCAGTGCCGCAGTCCCAGTGCTAACCACTGCGCCATATGCCGCCCCCTTACGGAGGGTATCCTGACATGATTGGGTGGGGTGCCGAGAAATCAGTTTCATGCTGGCGTGAACTGTGGGATTTTCCGCTGGTGTCTACCGTGGAGGGAGGCCAGCGTGAACCTCATTTGCATCCTGTTAATGGGATGTGGATGAAGACCCGATCCCCATGTCAGATTCTCTGCAATACCAGCGGGAATACAGGCTGACATGAAACATGTTTGGAACGTGGTGTGCAGATCACAGAATCATCATAGAATTTACAATGCAGAAGGAGGTCATTTGGTCCCTCGAGTCTACACCAACCCCTGAAATAGCACCCTACCTAAGCCCACACTATCCTCGTAACCCAGCAACCCCACCTAACATTTGGACACTATGCGGCAATTTAGCGTGACCAATCCACCTAACCCGCACATCTTTTGACTGTGGGAGGAAACCGGAACACCCGGATGAAACCCACGCAGACACGGGGAGAACGTACAGACTCCGCACAGACAGTGACCCAGGCCGAGAATCGAAACTGGGACCCTGGCGCTGTGAAGCAACAATGCTAACCACTGTGCTACCGTTCCGCCAATGTCCAGATTCACCTGAAGGATGCCCGAGGCTGTCTCCGGAGTTCAGGGTAGACATCGTCCACAACCTTTGACCACCACAGCAGTGGGCCAGGTTGATCTTCCAGATCAGGTGTCCTGGAGGGGCTCCATCTTCCAGCCTCAGAATGTTCACTGAGGTCCATTTTTTGTTCTTATTAGGTCCATCGTCCGGTCTCCGAGTGCTTCCAGAGATCGATCTTCATTTTCAGGAGGTCCACCTATTTTACAAGTGGGTTAGTGATGTTGGCCGTTTTTTCAATATGGCACCTGGGCATGGCGGCAGATGAAGTGCCACCAAAGCCTGTCCCGCCGCTGAATGTGATATAAAACACCTGGGAGCATAATTAATGAAGTTTGGGTCGGAGGATTTGGTTTGTTTCAGCTGCCGCAGTGGGAAACACTCCGCTTTTCCACCCCAGTCATGATACTTAGTTTCAAAGTGGAAGAATTCCGTCTATTATCTGTAATGACTTCAACCAATATCTGAGCCTCTGCTCTGCACCAGTGAGCTGCTGGATACTTCTTTAAGATCTACCTCTAATGTCTGTCATTGAGAGAGCTTCTGAACTCGACCCAGTGTCCATTGCCTTTGCACAGAAATGACAACTGGAAGTTGGTTCCTCTGGGACAGCAACTTGACAGAAACAAGTTTTTCCCAGTCCTTAAAGGTTCCAGAGAAAATTTCTGAGAGCCAAATATCTCTCATCCTTGTGTCACTCACGGAAAACCACATGGCAGATTAGGAGACTAATGCAAATCAGGTAACTGACCTGAAGGGTCAACAAAATCAAAGCAGTTACAGTGCAGGAAACTGTTGGAAATTCTTGTTAAATTCTATTCTGGAAAGTCAAAATCGTATGACCACAAAAGCTTTAGGGACAATTCTAACTTAGTTCACTTAGATGGTAATGTGAACGTGTGGCTTCTCTAACACAGAGGCAAGGTTCAAAAGTCTTTGGGAATGCAGGACTTCATGAATTGGTTGTTAGCCAAGATGTTCCAATACATTTACCACACTGGCATCCATCTGGCAATGTGGAAAATTTCTCGGGTATATCTAGGTCAGGGGTGGGCAAACTACGGCCCGCGGGCCGCATGAGGCCCGCCAAAGGTATTTCTGCGGCCCACCAAGTCATTAAAATTTTTTTTTTAAAAAATAAAAAATTTTTTTTAAGGTTAATGCGGGGGGGGGGGGGGGGGGGGGAAAGAGACTGTTGGGTTACTTACTGGTATAGGGTGGATACGTTGACTTGAGTAGGGTGATCATTGCTCGGCACAACGTCGAGGGCCGAAGGGCCTGTTCTGTGCTGTACTGTTCTATGTTCTATATGAGGCGCCCAGAATCATAACCGGGTGAAGTAATTATTTTACTTAATATACTATGCGGCCCTTTGTGAATTGTGAATTTCTGAATGTGGCCCTTGCACGGAAAAGTTTGCCCACCCCTGATCTAGGTGAATCTAAACAGCAGTTTATTTTCAGCTTAAAGAAAAAGGCCGCAAGTTGGCATACAGCATATTGGTCCCAACCATTACTACCGATCATGCCAGTCACAATCTGAGCTGGCTTTTAAGAGGTGATTCTATGAGCCCCAGCTAATGTGCCTCCACCCATTAGCAGGGGAGCTCGTATTCCACAAGCCCCACAGGATCATCTCTGTGGGTCTTGTGAGGGTTATTACAACCAACCAATTCGACTCTCAGTCATCAAAGTGATGGAACTGTTGACAGCACCTTCAAAAAGTGTGACCTCTACCAAGGGCAGAAGATGCACTGCGAACACCATAATCTGCAAGTCCCCTCCAAGCTCACAGCATCTTAATTTGTAACTATAAGGCTGTTCCTTCACGGTCATTGGGTCTAAATCCTGGTGGCATGTTGGCACAGTGATTAGCACTGCTGCCTCACAGTTCCAGGGACCCGGGTTCAATTCTGGTCTTGGGTGACAGTGTGTGTTGAGTTTGCACTTTCTTCCCGTATCTGCGTGGGTTTCCTCCGGGTTCCTCCCACAGTCCAAAGATGTGCAGGTTAGGTGGATTGGCCATGTAAAACTGCCCCTTAGTGTCTAAAGATGTGCAAGCTAGGTGGGGTTACAGGAATAGGGCAGCAGAGTGGGTCTAGGTAGGGTGCTCTTTCAGACTCAATGGGCCGAATGGCCTCTTCCTGCACTGTAGGAATTCTCTGGTTCTAACTCCCTTCTTAACAGCACTGTGGGTGTACTGTTACAAACACACAAGTGGTAAAGATGACTCCTCTGTCCTACCACCCCATCTTTGACCATAACAGGTTTGTTGTTGAAAGGATTTTGAAGGATGAATGCCTGTGCTAAACCATTTAAATACCAATTGCAAGGAAATGAGTCTGACAGGATTTCTTACGGCTTCAGGAAAAGGAATTTGTTTTTATTGAGTTAAAAAAATACCCAGATAAAAATGGCAAAATAGTTAAAAAGGTAAACTTGGGGTTCTCAAACTTTAATAACCCTCATTCACGCACACAAAATTTTCAAGCTATACTATAATTAGTTACTAAACTCAATACATAAAGTTAAAATTCAATACAGAAAGATAAACAAAATTGAGAGTTCACGGTTTATGAATCTTTGACTGGTCATTGTGACTGTGGCAGAAATGTTTCCATGTTCCTTTAGATTCCAGTAAACCTAACTGCAATTGCCGAAAACAATTTATTTTTAATCAGCCTCTTCCAGAAAGTTGAGGATTTTTGCACCCCAGGGCCCTTTCAATTAAAAATTCACCATTTTGTGCAGGATTTTTATAAATTGTAAGATATAGGTTCTTAACTTAGGAGAGAAGGGAGTGCCTTCCTCTTTCATTGGCATCTTTTCCAGACTGCCCATTGCTTCTACCTTTAACCACTTGTGTGCTGTGTCAAGGAGATTTCAAAATGGTTACTTCAGACACATGACCTATGTCTCCTGTTATGGACCAGGGTTTAAAGAACACCAAAGTATATCATGGAGTTCACCTAACTTCTAACTTTTAATAGATTTTGGTTATGAGGAGCACAAGGACCCACTTTCCAGGTGTTATGCAACAGAGATCTTAAGTAGTTTCAAACAAAACAATGTTTATTTATAAATCCAGTTAACATTTTATAAACACCCAGTAAACACCTTATCAACTACCAACACAAATACCCCCCCCCCCAAATGAATGAATGAATGAAAAAAGAGACAGTACTCTACTTTTAATAACTTTCCTAACAACATCCATAAGCCAAACACCCTTTTTTCTACAAATCAGTAGGTTTGAATTCCTTACACAAAACAGGTATTACTTTGAAGTTATCAAGTGGTCTGGAGACATTCTTTAGCATGCAGAGAGAGAGAGAGAGACCAAAGTACACCTTCTTGGTTTGAATGCAGCTCCCAACTGAAAACAAAACCAAAAACCTCAACCACAAAGCAGCTTCCAGCTTGAAATGAAGGTAAAAGACAGAATCACAGCCCAGTTCCACCCACACAATGACATCACTGCAGCCATTTGATAAAACACACTTTTCTTAAAGGGACCCTCACATGACGTACCCCAAAATGATTTCATTAAAAAAAAAATTTAGGTTAGCCAATTATTTTTTTTCCAATTAAGGACAATTTAGTGTGGCCAATCCACCTAATCTGCACATCTTTGGGTTGTGGGGGTGAGACCCACGCAGATACGGAGAGAATGTGCAAACTCCACATGGACAGTGATCCAGGGCCAGGATGGAACCCAGGTCCTTAGCACCATAGGCGGCAGTACTAACTACTGCGCCATCCGAATAATTATTTCAGAAGGGGTGTGTTTATCTGATGTCTGAACCAACAGTTGGTTTTGTTTTATGTGCAAAGGGTGAATAGATTTTGTTATGTCCCAGCCATTAGCCCCCTGAATGAGTCATTACCCATCTTGATGAGATAGGAAAACATCTTTGACGTAACTATTGTTCCAGCAGATCTTCTGTCTCCACTGGAGAAGTAGTCTTACAGAAATGTAAATATTAGATCCAGTAAATTTTTCAATAAATCCCTTTGAAGTAGTTCTTGACATCCTCAGGTGTGAAATTCAATAAGTTGCCTGGGCATGTCTGAATTATTATTTGCACTGGTCCTTGAGGAACTGGTCACTGGCAACACCACACACTAGGTGACTTGTGGCAGCCAGTGACTTGTGGCTTGTCTTGAAAAGTAATCTAAAAAAAAAGTTAAGTGCATTTTTGGTCAGCCAGTGCATAAGTCACGTCACTGTGACAGTGCCTACACCACATGACCTGTAGTACTTCATGAATGTGGCTTACCATCACCTTAGCATGGTAGCATTGTGGATAGCACAATTGCTTCACAGCTCCAGGGTCCCAGGTTCGATTCCCGGCTTGGGTCACTGTCTTTGCGGTGTCTGCACATTCTCCCCGTGTGCGCTTGGGTTTCCTCCGGGTGCTCCGGTTTCCTCCCACAGTCCAAAGATGTGCGGGTTAGGTGGATTGGCCATGCTAAATTGCCCATAGCGTCCAAAATTGCCCTTAGTGTTGGGTGGGGTTACTGGGTTATGGGGATAGAGTGGAGGTGTGGACCTTGGGTAAGGTGCTCTTTCCAAGAGCCGGTGCAGACCCGATGGGCCGAATGGCCTCCTTCTGCACTGTGAATTCTATTTCCAATAGATGGGCAGTAAATGTGGGCAAAGCAACTACACCCACAATTGTGAAAGAATATATTCAAAAAAGTGGCAGAGACAGCAGAATGGATGGTCTCAACCCAAGTGATAAAGACGTCCTTGAGCGCCTTATGCTTGTTGGAGGTGAGGGTGCAAGAGGTAGGTGTAAAGCATTTTAAGAGGATGGCTTGCAGTATATAAGAGTAGCTGGTGGGCTACCTTTCTATTTCAGGATAATCCGAGAGTAATGTGGAGTTTTGCAGATGAGAGCAGGACCAGATAGCACTTTAAGTAGTTCTAATAAAAACAGTTCACATTTTTCAATGTTTTCTGTGTACCAGACAACATACCAGTTATATTCGATGAATGTTTGACCATGAAATATGTGTGTACACACAAAGCTTCATGAATCTTACACAAGTTATGGCAGAGCTTGACAGTAGCTTCCAAAAATCATACTAGATAGAATTTAATTGAATGTACATTAACGCAACATATCTGAAATTTTTACCTTACTCCAGATCATTTGAAGTGGTAGTGCAGCATATTTATTAATTCTCAACTGTACCTAATCTAAGCAAATGAAATTGACTTGACAGGAAATGGAATGAGTATTTGCTGAATCACGTTACATTTAATATCAGACAAATTGAAAGTGTCAGCCGTGGCTGCTCTCACATTCTCTTTTCACAGTCAGAAGGTTGTCAATTCAAGTTCCACTCCAGAGCCTTCAGCACAAAAATCTAGGCTGACACTGAAAGAATGTTGTATTATCGGAGGTGCTGTGTTTGAGATCAGACTTAAAGATGCTCTCTAATGTGGATGTAAAAGATCTCGTGATACTATTTCAAAGTTACCCCTGATAAACTGGTCAATAGTTGTCCATCCCTCAATCAACATTGCTAAAACAGATCACCTAATAATTATCATATTGCTTTGTGGGAGCTTTCTGTGAGCAAACAGCTTGTCACATTTCCTACATTGCAGTAAGTGATGATTCAAAAAGTACTTAATTGCTGCAAAGCACTTTGGGATGTCTGAATGCTATGATGCTATATGAATGAAAGTCTTTCTTGTTTCTTTATATGACATAGCACATGAAATATAGAGGTCTAAGAGATGTAACTGAGGGGTAGTGCCTCTTACAACAGGTTCACCACACTCTTTGGAATGGCTCATCATGTATTGATCCTCACCTTAACCCAGCTCTAACGTGTGGCTCCAAGTCAATGTCAGCATGCGACAGTGGTCAGACCCACGTAGACTGCTTCAATGGATCGACCAAATCAAGCGAAAGTAGCTGTTGGGTCTCCTACCCTCAGAGATTAAGAAATTTGTTTACCCTAGTATACGAAGACTGATTTGAACCAACGGGACAATATGACCAAGTAAAGATCCAAGGTTCTTAAAGGTAGGTCAGCACCACATTGTGGAACACAGAGCATGACAGGAGATAGATTTCCTGGGCACCTGCCACACCCGCATCTGTCTCTAGCTGTCGAGACAAGTCGTACCACTGGACTAAGGTAGGGCAGGCCAAGAGAGTGAGGCTGACTATGCACAAATGTCACTCACTGCAGTCAAATTCATCTGAAAGTCATGTTTCTAACATCAGTCATCTATCATCTGACACAGGTTCTGTGGCAATGGACGATCAACATAGCAGGAGGTGTGGATTGACTGGGAGCTGTAGCCACGAACCTGCACACAGGTGGCTCAGGTTATAGGATGTTTTTCATTAGAAGGGAACAGATGTGGAACTTGGAAGCCCCTTGATCAGCTGAGTGGCCCATTTCAAGATTGGACTGTTTATATCCCTAGTGTGAGGAAAGAGCTATAACATTGTCTACTTCACCCCCCTGGCCAGCAGGGTGCAGCTGGCAGGGATTTCATCAACATGGACGCGAGTCAATTTAGAAACAAAGTAAAGGTGACACAATTTACTGTTGGTGCATGGAACATTTCGCATGGTCAATGCCACGGATGACAGATCTAAATGCTCTTTTCAGTAGTGAGATGGTTAGGTGCAATGTCCAGATTGCTGCCCTCAGCCAGACTCATCTACCTAGGTAAGGTCAGCTCAAGGAAATTGATGCAGGTTGCACATTCTTTTGGTATAGTCAAGAATGGCACAAAGCTGGCATAGCCTTTGCCAGAAACGTCCTTGTCAGTAAGTTGACATGCCTTTCCAAGGGTGTTAATGATTGTCTGATGGTGCTTAATTTCTCCTGCCCATCCAGACAAGCAACTCGATGTGTAAGCCCCGCTATGACTGACCCTAGTCATGGATAAATTCCATGATGAACTCCACTCCTTGACTGCTACCTTGCAAAGCTAAGACAAGCTAATTATCTATGGTGACGTCAATGCAAGAGACGGTACAGATCAGGAGGTGTGGTCATAGGAAAAAACAGGGTTGGCATTGTAACAGTAAAAGTCTCCTCTACTGACGATGTACATTGAGAATGAGCTGTTAATCAGCAACATAGTTTTCCACCTCCGTAATCACATGGTGGCATTTTGGATGCACCCCATTCTATGCTTAGGCATCTAAGTAATTATGTCAGCACCAGGGTGTAATAAAAATCATGTGTGCAAACCCCCCCCCCCCACGATAAAGCCCAAACTCTAGAAGTAACGTATGAGCTTGCGCAGGAAAGGGTTTCAGTCCATGCCGGAACCTGTCAGTAGACATCAAGTTTATTTTTCTGAGCAGCATACTCTTGAGTTTTCCATACGGAGGACGAGATACATGCATGAGTTGCCAAAACAAATGCAGCATTTGGAAGACTTCAAACATCAGCCTGGGAATGAAGAGTTATTCTGCTGACCAAACTGAAAGACTGTAGAGCAATAGTCCTGCCCACTCTGCTCTGCACATGTGAGCCACTGACTGTTGTAGCCACCTGGGGTGGTCACGTCCAGATTACAAAATTGCCACTTGCAGAGAATGAAGGGAAAAATGGGCAATTCTGAGAAAGCAAGCAGGTGCAAGGTTTGTCTGTGGATTGGAGTTTGCAGCTCCCAGACAAGACCGATACTACAAAACCATTAGCATACTAATGAGCTATCTCCTGGGACAGAAGAGAAACATTTAAGAAAACGATACCAAAGCAGACACCCTGGCGCCAGTGGAGACTAAAACAAAGCAGGCCAACGGCCACCTAGGGCCCACCCAGCAATCAGGGCAGCCACCCCTTTATTGGAGGAAATCGATACCAATGATCAGGATATGGTCCAATTAATTGGGACCAAGTTCAAGGACTGCTCAAAAGCGCGCGGAGCCCCCTTTGGGTATAAGAAGAAGCCCCCAAGAGAGAATCGTTCTTCTTGGCCTTGGTTCTCAGCGACGAGAGGCCTGTCCAGCAGCTGCACCAGAACAGCTAAGTCCAAAGTCAAAGCACGCTACGAAATAGACGTTCCCAGCGACTATTCCATACAAGTTCGATCCCAACAACCTCAGAACCGGACAACGGCCATTGTTCCTCTGACTGAGTGGGCATCCGAAGCTAAGTATAGGCTTTAGTAGTCGTGATAGTTTAATTAGTAGAGTTTGTGCATGAGTATAATTGACGAGGGGCGCGATTCTCCGCTCCCCACGCTGCATGAGAGAATTGCGGGAGGGCCCCCCGACTAATTTCATGACCCCCTGGCGCCCCCGTAACTCTCCCACCCCCTGCTCGGAAGAATCGCCGCTCGCCGTATTTCACGGCGACTGGCGATTCTACGACACGGATGGGCCAAGGGACCTGCCGTTCGCGACCGATTCACGACGGCGGCAACCACACCTGGTCGCTGCCGTTGTGAAAACTCCGTGAGATGCCCGTTTGGGGCTTGTAGGAGTCCTGGTGGGGAATGAGCACCACGACTGTGCTCGGGAGGGGACAGGCTCGCGATCGGTGCCCACCGATCGTCAGGCCGGCATCACAATCGGACGCACTATTTCCCCTCTGCCGCCCCGCAAGATCAAGCCGCCACGTCTTGCGGGGCGGCTGAGGGGAAAGACGGCCATCGCGCATGCGCGGGTTCGAGCTGTCAGTCGTCGTGATGTCAGCCGCACATGCGCGGGTTGGAGCTGGCCAACCTGCGCATGCGCGGCTGACTTCACATAGGCGCCGCCGTCGCGTCATTCTCGGCGTACCGCCCGGCAGCCGAGAGTTACGGAGCGCCGCTCCTAGCCCTGCCGGGAGGGGAGAATAGGGGGCGAGGAGCGGCCTCCGAGGCCGTAGTGAAACTCGGCCGAGTTCACGACGGCCCTCCCGATTTTTCCCAGGAGCAGAGAATCGCATCCTGTTTGTGTAAATAAATGAGTATTGATTTCAAACTTACTAACTGGTGTATCAAGTCTTTGATCAGTATTCGGTTTTGAACCTTGTGGTGGTGTCAAAAAGATACCTGGCGACTCTTGTGCAAACATAATTAGAATTAAGGAAGGCGATCATATTAACCGCCATAAACAGAGCCAATTAAAGAGAGAACACAACGAGCAACACTGTGTACCAGTGTCATTGTCAAGAAGTCCAAACACTGTCACTTGAGCTGCCTTTGGAAGCTTCTTAAGATCAGATGGCAGGACAAAATGTAAGATACCGAGGTGCTCACTAGAGCTGGCATCCCAAGTTATGCAACATATTGAGGCAGTGACAACTGAGTTTGGCTGGTTGCATGATAGTCATGATAGTCACCTACCAAAACAAGATTTCATGGAGAGCTCAAGACTGGGGTATGCTCTCATACCATGCCAAAAAAGTGTGACCCAAGAGATTCAATTAGGAGTTCTGAAATCGACTTCAGGTCCTGGGAGAAGCTTGTGAAGATCACTGCACTGGTGTAGCCAAATACAAAAATCATCCAGCCTCCTTTGAAAGCAAGTGCATATCAGAGGCAGAGAGAAAATGCAAGCAAAGGAAATTTTAAGTCAACAACTCATGTAAAGTTTAAGCATCTGCGCTATCCTGTTCTATTTACCACAGATGCAGATCTGCCTTAGCAGTCATCTACGCATTACCAGAACCCTACCAAATATCCCAGGTAACGAACATGGGTCATCTTTGTCTTGAAGAATGAGCAAGAAAGGCATAAAATATTACTTAATTACTGCTTTAATATTGAATGAATTGGCACATCTTGTTATTGCTTTAGGACAACACAGCCAGGATTAATTCCCATGGTCCATACTGCCTCGATCTCAGTATACAAAGAATTATTTTAAAATATCGCTTGGCTTGTTTGGTAGAATATAGCAAGTACAGTACCTGGAAATGAATTAAAGTTTGCTGGCAAGTCAACAAAATAAAGATTTTGCTGCAACAAAAATCCTCTACCAATAAAAATAACAAACACAAAATCATGGAAAATCATTGGGAGTTCCCTCCTTGTTCCAATTTTAATATGCTTAATGATTGAATTACCGCTGCATAATTATTTCCTGTCATTCTTTGTTGCATTTTATTCTATTAATCTAAATATTGCACTTATAGATATATTTATCATTTAATAACCTGTTTATATATTCATCATTTTAATAACCTATTTTATTTTATTTAAGATCCTTAAAAATATAGCAAACTCACTATATAGAAGGTACATAAATGCTGCTGGGTTTTTCTGATATTGATTTCCATTAATAGAATGAATTTTCTTTCTGCCCCTGGGGATTTAGATCTAGTATAGAACTGGTCTGCAAACCAAGTTAATATTTAGTGTAACTATTGGGATGCCTAAGCACAAACATGTAACATACACTTCACTTTAAAAACTTCCAGTTGTCGACTACCATTAGTTAAAAATCAGCAGGATTTTTGACAGGAAACTATACAGAGGAACAAATGCATGTAACATAGGAACCGAAGTAGGCTATTTAGCCCCTTGAGCCGGGCTTGCTCGACAATGCAATCCTGGCTGATCTGCATTCCACTTTCATAGAATCACCTTTGCCCCACATCCCTTAACACCAATGGTGAACAAAAATCTATTAATTAATCTCAGATTTAAAATTAACAATTGACCTAGCATCGATAGCCGCTTGCATAAGAGAGCTTCAAACTTTTACGTTTCCAAATTTCATTCCAATTTTTAGACCAGTCTTGTCTAACCTTTTTGCTCTGCGGCCATATTTGCATATTTTTTCACGCTCAGGGGGCCGATGAGCAAATTGCAGAAAGATAAGGCTTGGCACAAAAATGAAATACGTTTTTAAAAAAGTTTTGGTGTCAAGGAACGCAGCATGAGACCGGTCTATGGACACCGGGGTTTCCATTTGTCCAGGGAGAACACAAATTGGTCTCTGCCGGGGTGTTAAAATAATATTCCTTGTTTTGGAAAGTAACCCAGAGCCTGGCTGAGAATAGCATTCCGAATTGTACTTCACCTTTGTACAGGGCCGCTTTCGCGTGGTTGAACTCGGCCCTCTGCTGTGCCTGGTCCTGACAATTCCTCTTTATACACTCTTACAATTTGTTTTTATATTGCGGGTTAATTTAATTTTATATTTGGGCAAATTTTTTTCAAAATATTTTGTATTCTCCTTTTTCACATTTTCTCCCAAATTTACACCCACCAACAATAAACAATAATCAGCAACAAATATGTCAATCCCCAAAACAACGATCCCATGCTCCCACCAACCCCCAAACATTAGCCCACATGTTTACATAAACAAATGACAAAACGGAATCCGGGATTACCCATAGTCACCCTTAATACACACAGCCCCCTCCCCCCCCCCCCCCACCCTCCGACCCATCCCCCCCAACTAATGTTCGATGTTATCCAGTTCTTGAAAGTGCACAATGAATAATGCCCATGACTTGTAGAACCCCTCCGTCCTTCCCCTCAGTTCACACTTAACCTTCTCAAGGGTCAAGTATTCCAACAGGTCCCCCCCCTGCCACGCCAGGGCACAGGGTGGAGAGGCTGCTCTCCATCCCAGCAGGATCCGCCTTCGGGCGATCAACGAGGCGAAGGCTACGATATCTGCCTCCACACCCGTTTCCAACCCTGGCTGGTCCGACACCCCGAATATGGCTTCCAGGGGACCGGGGTCCAGTTCCACGTGCACCACCTTGGAAATTACTCTAAAAACCTCCTTCCAGTAATCCTCTAGGTTTGGACAGGACCAAAACATATGAACGTGATTAGCGGGACCCCACACCCCCGCAACGCTCACACACATCCTCTACTCCTTCAAAGAATCGGTTCATCCTCGCCCTTGTGAGGTGCGCTCTATATACCACCTTCAGTTGTATCAGCCCCAACCTCGCAGATGAGGTGGAGGCATTTACTCTCCGGAGCACTTCACACCAGACCCCGTCCTCTATAACCTCTTCCTTCTCTTCCCCCCACTTTGCTTTGATCCCTTCCAGTGGTGCCTTATCCTTGTCCAAAATAGCTCTGTACACCGCTGACACTACCCCCTTCTCCAGCCCCCTTGTCGTCAGCACCTTCTCCAGCAATGTGGAGGCCGGTTCCTCCGGGAAGCTATGTATCTCCTTCCTGGCAAAATCTCGAACCTGCATGTATCTAAACATTTCTCCCTGCTCCAGCCCATACTTCGCATCCAGCTCCCTCAATCCTGCAAACCGACTCCTAAGAAACAAATCTTTTACCGTCTTAATCCCTTTTTCTTCCCATTTCCGAAAACTTCCATCCCACCTCCCTAGCTCAAAGCTGTGGTTCCCCCGAATCGGCATTTCCTTTGACCCTGCCCCCAACCCGAAGTGTTGGCGAAACTGCCTCCAGATTTTCAAAAAAGCTATTATTACCAGACTCCCTGAGTATTTCCCCGGAGCTATCGGGAGCGGCGCTGTTGCTAGTGCTTTCAGTCCTGACCCCCTGCACAAACTCTCCTCCATTCTGACCCACTGGGAATCAACCCCTCTGACCAAGCTCTGCACCTTCTTCACATTCGCTGCCCAGTAGTAGTACATCAGGTTCGGGAGACCCAAACCCCCTGCCTGCCTTCCCCTCTGTAACAGCACTTCCTCACTCTGGCCACCTTCCCTCCCCATATGAACGAGATAATCCTTCCCTCAATCTCTCTGAAAAAAGCCTTTGGCAGGGAATTTGTATGCATTGAAAAATAAACAGAAATCGCGGCAACACATTCATTTTAACCGCCTGCACCCGACCCGCCAGTGACAGAGGGAGACCATCCCACCTTGCCAGATCGGCTTTCACTCTCCCCACCAAATTAGTGATGTTGTACCTGCGAAGCCTCCCCCACTCCCAGGTAACCTGCAACCCCAGATACCTAAAGTGAGTCCCTTCCCTACGGAATGGCAGCCCCCCCCGCTCACCCCTGCCCCCACCCTCGGCCGAGACACCACAAAATACTCACTCTTGTCCAGATTCAGCTTGTACCCCGAGAACGATCCAAATACTCGCAGTAGCTCCAATATTATCCCTATCGACCCAATCGGCTCCGACACATACAGCAGCAAGTCGTCAGCAGATAAGGACACCCTATGCTCTATCCCCCCCACACTATTACTTTCCATGCTCCTGAATTTCTCAATGCGATGGCCAAAGGCTCAATCGCAAGTGCAAAGAGCAGAGGGGGGGACATAGGGCATCCCTGCCTCGTCCCACGGTGGAGAGAAAAGTATCTCGAGCTGATGTTGTTTGTGCGGACACTCGCCTTCGGCTCCTGATATAATAGCTTTACCCAGTTCACAAATCTTGGTCCAATCCCAAACTGCCCCAGAACTCCCACCAAGTACCCCCACTCTACCCGGTCAAACGCCTTCTCGGCGTCCAATGCCACAACCACCTCTGTTTCCTTCCCTTCAGCCGGTGCCATAACGACGCTCAAAACCCTCCTAATATTTGAAAAAAGCTGCCTCCCTCTCACGAACCCCGTCTGATCCTCGCCTATCACCTTCCGAAGGCACTCCTTCAGCCTACCCGCCTACCTTCGGCAATACTTTTGCGTCCACATTCAGAAGTGATATGGGCCTATACGACCCACACTCTGTCGGATTCTTATCTTTTTTTAGCAACAGTGGAATCGATGCCTGCCTCAAGGTTTGTGGCAGCACCCCCTTCCATATCGCCTCTTCAAACATCCCCACCATCGGGGTGTCAGCTTATCCTTGAATTTTTTATAATATTCCACCGCAAACCCATCCAGCCCTGCCACCTTCCCAGACTGCATCCTCCCAATCGCATCCTTTATCTCCTACTCCACTATTGCTCCTTCTAATGTAGCCCTGTCCCCCTCACCTAGCCTCGGGTACTCCAACCCATCTAGAAATCCGTGCATCTCACGGTCTCCCCCGGGTGGCTCTGACCTGTACAACCTCTCATATTCGGGCTAATTTAATGTCATTTTATTTATTTTTTAAAAATCAACTTTCAGATCACGTTTTGTTTTTATTTCAAAAACATTCCCAATCTTCAGGCTTACTATTCCACTTTGCAACACTATGAGCTTCTTCTTACTAATACTGTCCTGAACTCCTCCCGTCTCAGATGAATCTCTCTTATAGAATGTTTGTTTTTCACAGTGTGGATTTTTGTTGAACACCAAGTTCTTTCTTTGAATGTTTCCCCCTGTTCGTTTACACCATGCCAATTAGTCTATTTACCCAATCACCTGAGCCAGCTCTCCTCTCATACCCACGGCTCTGCTGAAGATATTTGTTTGGGACTGGAGGAGATCCGATGGATCTTGATGTCTATTTGGAACCCTAGATATCCGTTATCCCTTCTCAGTTCCCAAATAACAGAGGTCAAGTCTGTGCTTTTTGGCAAAGTCCACTTGTACTTTATTTGTCAGCTGTGCCACTGGTAAACTTATTTTCAATACAAAATTTAGAAAGTTTCCAACTAGCCCTGCAGCAACTAGTCAGATTGATTGTCTTTAGCGATTACAGTAGTTGAGTTTTCATTCAATTACAGATCGTAGTAATTCTTCAAATCATAATACACAGGATAAAATAACCAAGTAATTTAAACAAAAGAAAGATGGCGATTAGCAAAAGCAAGCAGCAAAAGAAATAGGTTTCAGAAATATAAATGGGGTGTTCCCGGGATGGATTTTTCCATCCCGGTAAGTGATTCTTAAGGAGATTATTATCTTAAGGTCTAGCCTTCTTTTTACTTCTGATTGGCTTTAACTAATTTATAATTTACTAAATTCGGCCAAAATGTCTGTTCATCAATTTAAGAGATATATGTATTTAAATGTATTGGTGCAAATTTCCCATTCCATCGCTTGTCAATTTTCCAAATTATCCACACCTGCATCTAACATTAATTAGAAAAACACAGTTTTCATTAAGACATTATCACCCGAGACTAGCTGTTACCATAGAAATGGGACTACCCGTACTGGGACAGCAGCATCAGTTTTTAACAATACAATGGGGCCTTTTAGCTAGTTGACGTCACTGACCTTGCAGATGTGAAACCTAAGTTTAAGAAATAAATTAATGCATATGATCTGGATTACCCTTAGTGGATTCCCAGCGATTGTTGCACTCAAGTAATGCTTAATATGAGTATAGTTAATTATTTTTAATGAGTTCTCATTTAACCCTTTTACCTCTATCATCTTCCCTGACTCTCATGTTTATAGGTGACTAGAAAAGACAATTTCTATCAGTCCCCCCTTTTGATTCTTCTAAAGATTAATATGATGAATCAAAATAAAGAATAGGACGAAATACAACAGTATGGAAGTAAGCGCGGATAGTAACTCATTCACATTGTCTTTAATGGTTTACTTGTTTGAGAACAGCCTTTAACACTGGAGCGGGCAAAGCTTTGCAACCAGTACACGCATTCTGGAAGTATTTTATTCAAAAGATGATTGTATAGTACAACAATAATTCAGTAATAATGGAAGTTGATTATATGATTCAGTAATAATTGGGTAATAATGCAATAATAACAGTTCAATAGTATGAGCCTTGTTCAATGTCATGGGCTGGTGGTGCAATTGGACCACTATGATTCACTTTGATTGGTGGGGCATTAGGGGTAGCCATGCATTGGCCAATGCATCTGATCAGCAAGCCAATTACGTAAATGACAAGCACAAATATGAAAAATAAGAGAAGTTCCTGAATGATGGAAATTCCTGTGCCACCCGTCCATCCAGAGAGCCATCCCCAAAGAGTGGTGTCAGAGGGTTGGTAAAGTTTCCTAACTTCTTCTTGAATATGTGCTGACAAGCTTTTGATTTCTTCTGAATTATCTGGGATGTAGGCGCAACACTCTGCACCAATCAGGGCACAGGTGCCACTTTTATCGGCGAGCAAATAGTCAAGTGCCATTCGAGTCTGTAAAGACACAGTTCAAATGGCTATCATCTCGGCTGAAATGCTACTTAGGGCTCGGGCAGTGTCATTGACTATTTTCTCAGACTGTGGCCAATTTAATGTATATTCTGATCAATACGATGATGCCATAGATAGGGATGAGAGCAGCAAAGAATTTCTCAGCCTTTGTGATCTCACGTTTTGACCTTTGATGATAGTGGTAGGTTGATGTCTCTCAAACTGTGGGGTGAGATGTCCATGTTTTGAGTCTGCGTTTATAGTATTGGCTCGGGAAAGGGAATGGTGGATGAAAGGGACAATGAATCTTAAAAAGCACGCTCCTCTCCAGCTCCTTGGGAGCTTAGGATATGCAGTATTACCGCAGATGTAATAGCCATTATAGGTAGAATATTGGGCAACCACTTGTGGGTACCAACGTTCTGTAAAAGTTGTCCCATCGGTGTAATCAGTGGCCCTTTAAAGTCGATGGGATTCCCTTCATGTCCATAGACCACTACCTTTCTTGTGTCATGAATGCATATTTTACTGGTACTCCCATCCAAATAATATTTACATTTACTGTATCTCGCATTCCATGTTAAGCAATGGGTTAAGAGACATTGCAATTAGTTGTCTCATTTATGTTAAGTGTTCAATGATTGTCTCATTTATGTTAAGTGTTCAATGATTGACAGGCTTCAACTCTGAAGCTTGTGATGATCTGTAGAGTTCTGTGCAGAGTGAGTTTGAACCATTAAAGGTGTGTTGGTGAAAAAGGAGCTGAACTCTTGCCTCTTCATACCACAGCATCTAGTACATGTTAACATTCCATGCTCTATGATTATAGTTGATTAAACATATGGTCCCAGTATGATTATGACCAGTTGGGAGGGTTACTCGGGGTGGTGTCCGTCTTCGATTATAGATATGTTGGTACCATCCCTTGAAAGTGTTTAATGGGTGGCCTGCAGATTGCCACCTCTTAACCTCATCATTTATCATTTTGTTTGGTTCTGGTGTCCCCACATTCGGGAAGGGTATAGACATGATTTTGGAAAATGTACCATTCTGCTATTTGGGAAAAAATAAAAGGAATAGGCTGCAGTGGGATACCTGCTTGGGAATTGGTAGGGATGGAAGAACACAACCAGCACATAGAGACGTTAAAGTCTCTGGTATAGGCATAAGACATGTAAAGCAAAGTGTTAATATTGAACTCTTGGGTAAGGCCTGCTAGGCCAAACATGTAACTGGAAATCAATTTTGTGGCAAACATTTTTATAGATTCTGATTTTGGTATGCGCATTTCACATATCATGCGTGAATCCAGGATTTCTTTCCTTGGAGTTTCATGGCTGACTGAGTTGTGAGTAACAGTTGATAGGGGCTCTCCTACTTGGTTCGCGCTGGATTTTCTTGATGTAGACAGATTTGCCAGGCACCAAGTCGTGGCCCCCCTCAGGAGGATCACCCCAGGCCACTGACACCTGTTGGGAAGCAGAACTGACAGCATTTTTAAAGTTTTGACAATAAGTGAGTAAAGCATCACTCATCAGATGACAGTCTGCCTTTATTACGTCAATAGTTCCTGGCAGGGACATGGGTCCACCAGTGATGACCTCAAATGGGCTTAGGCCTGTGGTTCTGTTTGGGGTTGCTCTAATACTGCACAAAACTAGTGGCAAGGCTTGAATCCAATTCATGCCTTCTTCGTTGTATTTGGACAATCGTTCGTTTAAAGTCCGGTTCATGCGTTCCACTTGTCCTGACGATTGTGGACGATGAGGGCAGTGTATATTCCAATCGATGTTCAGTAACCTGCACATCTCCTGGCAAACAGCACCTGTAAAGTGGGTTCCTTGTCTGAATCAATGCTAGCTGGTACTCCTCATCTGGGAATATAGTCTTTGCATAGGACTTTAGCTGTATGGGTGGCTGCAGCCCTCCTGGCTGGAGCAGCCTCTACCCATCTTGAGAACTCATCCACTATTACAAGGATGCCAGTGTATCTGTATGTTCTGGAATGGTCCTGTAGGGGAGGGGCTTTTAGCTGAGGCATTGATTTTCTTGGTCCTAAGTTGTTATTTTCACAGGTTACACAGCGGTTTGATACGAATTGTGCATGTTTTTTTAATCCTTTGCCACTTTTCTGGAATCGGCCACCATCTGTTGAGGGGCTAAATGTCCCCATGAATGGATCTGTTGGGCCAGAAATGGAATCAGTGCCTGTGGTGCAACTGGTTTATCAGTCTGAACTTGTCTCCAAATATCATCATCATACAACTGGAAACCGGAATCCAATCATGACCATTTCTCTTCTTGTGCAGAGTTATGTTGCATTTCAAGTGGATCTTGTAATAAATTGGTCACTCCAAATTTGTAGATGTGTCTTGGTTCTGCTGAAGAATCCCAGTGGGAAGCAGCTTCCTTTGCTGCTTGGTCTGCAAGGGTGTTTCCTTGTGCTTCTACAGTGTTTTGAGTATGGGCCTTACACTTTAGAATGGATACTTCTTTTGGCAAAGCTATGGCTTCTAGGTCTTGTACTTCCTTCCCATTTCGGATAGGTGTCCCTGCTGTGGTGAGGAATCCTCTTTTTCTCCTCAAGTGGCCAAAATCATCAGCTACTCCAAAACCGTATCCAAAGTCTGTAAAGATGTTAGCTGTTTGATCTTTTGCCACATGACATGCTTTTGCTAGTGCCCTCAATTTGGCCTGTTGAGGTGATGTTCCTGGGGGCAAACTTCCTTTTGCCATAACTTCGTACAGGCTTGTGACTGCCCATCCAGCCTTTCGGATACCCTTGTCAATAAAGGATGAACCATCTGTAAATAGAACCAAATCTGGATTTTGTAGTGGTTCTTCTTCTATCAGGCGTGCCTCCTCTATTTCCTCTGTTACTTCCACACAGTCATGTTCTTCTTCTACTCCCCCCTTTTGCTCCTCGGGAAGCGGGAGCATAGATGATGGAGTTAGGGGGTTTGCACAATGGAAGTAAAGATTAGGTGCTTCCAAAACTGCTGTCCACCTGGCTGATGTAACTTGTGATACTCTGTTCATGGAGAGTAGAGAATGGACTGTATAGGGACATTTGATGGTCAATTGCTGGTCTAGGACAAGGCCTGCTGTAGCCACCATGGCTCGACGTGTGGCTTCCATGGCTCTGAGGCAGCTGCCCTATGCCAGGGCCACATTGTCCAGTTTGACGGAGTACTATCCTACTGGTCTTAGCTGGTCACCATGTTCTTGGGCTAGTACTGCTGTCATGTACCCTTCTTTCTCATGAACAAACATGGTGAAAGGCTTTCCATTGTTTGGAATTCCTAGAGCAGCTGCTGAGCACAAGGCCTGTTTCAGGTTCAAGAATTACTCTTTCTGTTCCGTTGTGAGGTCAACCGTGTCTTTTGATTTTCGGTTGCCTTTTAAGAGGTCATTTAATAGTTGAGCCATCTGAGTAAATGAATCAATCCAATTTTTGTTAAAGATGCATAGTCCCAAAAAAGATCTCACCTCCTGGACAGTTATAGGCTCTTTGGCGGCTTTGATTGCAGCCGTTCTGTCCTGGGTATGTTCTCTTTTGCCTTTAGATATTTTCTGACCTAAGTAGACAATTTCATCTTGGGAAGTTTGTGCTTTGGCGAGGCTGGCTTTGTGTTCATTGTAGCTAAGGTGGTCTAAAAGAACACAGAAGTCTCTTTCATGGTCTTCTTCATCAATGGAGGCCACCAGAATGTCATCTACGTACTGGATAATGGTGGAGGGCATATCAGGCAGTTCCCACAGGTGGTCCTGTGGAGCCATGTGGAAAACAGTAGGGCTGTTGTGAAACCCTTGTGGTAGTCTGGTCCAGGTATACTGTTGTTGTCAGATGGTGAAAGCAAACCATGGTTGCACCTCCTATGCCAGTGGTACTCACCAAAAGCCATTGGCCATGTCTATAACTGAAAACCATTGAAAGTCCGGTGTTAAGGCATTAAAGATGGTGGATGGATCAGCTACCAAAGGAGCTTTTCTGACAATGCATTGGTTGGCCCTTCTATCGTCAATAGCAAGGCGCCATGTGCCATTAGCCTTCTTGACAGGCCACACTGGACTGTTTGACGAACTATGAACTCACACCACTACTCCTCTGTCTTCCAATTGCTTCACTACAGGTAGTAGTCCCTCAATTGAGGAGGGGTTAATGAGGTACTGTTTGGTACATGGTGGTGCAACTCCAGTGAAGGATGCTGTTTCCATGTTTAATAAGGCCACAGTCAATTTTGTCCTTGGCCCAAATTGGGTGGTGCTCCAGTTGGCTCTTTTTGAGGTGTCTGATGGACCATGCAACTTTTCCATTCTCAAAATTAAGAGAATTTAATTGGGCTAGTATAGCCATGCCCAGAAAGGCCTGGGTTACTGGGCCTATCCAGATGGAGGCCATCAGTTCATGTGGGCCAAATTCAAGCAACATGGGCTCTGCTTTTTTTGAAGGGTTACTGGATCACCTCCTGCTGCATAAGCTTCAATCACCTGTCTTTATAAAGGGAAACAAGTAAGCATTTTGGGAGAAGACAGGTTAATTCAGCTCCAGTATCTAGAAGACATTCTATTTGTTGGCCTCCCACTCTCAATTATATATACAGTCCATCCTTTCTGGTCTCAATTAAAGTGTGTAACGCAACGTGAGTGGATTCACTGAGAGTGGGATCTGTTAGTTTTTTGCTGCGTAGAGCAGTGCCCTCTTGTCGTGGGGCTAATCTGGTGAACCTGTCGACAAAGGCATCACCGGCATTGAGTTCGGCTCAACGTGGTGAAAGTGGGCAGGGGAGCTTATGTTGGTCTCTGTACGAGTCCTGGTGATACGTGGCTTGGGGTGGACCCATGTAGCATGAGTTATGGGCCGGGTCTCGGTAGTATGAGTCCCAATTGTAGTCATTTCTTGACCCCCCCCCCCCCCCGGTATTCCGAAACAACATGATTTTGCCCAATGGCGTCTTTACCCCAAAAGTTACATTTTCCTGTTTTTTGCGTCACTGTCATTGTCCAAGCTAACTGGCCCCCTTTGTTCAGCGCCTCGTGTAGTGATAACAATCTCGGAGCCTGCTGAAGCTGTCCCGGGAGGCTCTTGAATCGGGGTTAGATGGGTGTTTTGGCCAACCACACTCGGATTGTAGGCGGGTGTGGAGACTAGCTGAGGTTGAGCGTTCGTGTGGACCAGAGCCATTGAATCCGGCACGGACATGGGGTTTTGTTGGCTGGGCCACACCTGTGGAATCTGTGTCAGAGGATTCATAGTTGCCATGGCAGCAGTGGCTGGCGGCAATGCCGGAGCTGATGACGGTGGCATTGCCATCGAATTTAATTTGGTCGGCATGGGCAGACTAGGTGTAGGTATAGTCGGGGTCAGAATTAATTCTGACTCCGCCTGTGGCGGAATAGTTTGGGCTGGAGAATTGAGAAATAGCTGAGGGTTTACAAACAGATTTGCCGGCTTCAGAGCTGCCAAATTCTCTTTCAGCAATCTGTTATGACTCATTATGTCGTCTATTTCAGTCTCCAGAGTATAATTTTCTTTAAGTAACTGGGTATTTTCCTTTTGTAGCCCAGCATTTTAGGAATGCAATTCATCAATTTGTGATAGTAAATGTTGAACTCTGGAGTCCGAGTCGGTTAATGAAGTTTTACTTTTCTCGTGTTTGCCCAATAGGGTTTCTAATTGTTCAAGCTTAGGTTTTGATTTTTGCAATCGCTTACAGTTGGAGTTGATCTTTGGCAGTTTTAAGTTTGCGATTGTGGTTTGTGTTGGCGACTGTTTCTACAGAGCTGTCCCATTACCACAAGGAGACCATCTAACACGCTCCCTATCCTTCATTCAGGTAGTTTTCCCCCAAACTCTCTTTATATCTTCAAGGGACCATTGGCCCTTGGGGATTTGTATTTTAATTCAATTTCTGTATTCGCATTGGACAATTCAAACTGCCGATTAATACAAAATTTAAGATCTCTGAACGTATCATCAGTAGACACGTCTGGTGGAGCTTGGCCGCCCTTAGAGGTTGTGGGAAGCTCTAGTCCACCCTTGGAAGCAGTGGGGACATCTGACTTAGCACGTTCACCTGTAGAGGTACTACGGTCGAACATTGGAGAAGTATTGAAAAACTCCTCGACCCCCATTACTTTGGTTACTGACCAGGGCCGCAAATCGAGGACTCTATGAGTCGTAAGTCGTAATACATATATCTGTAGCGCTG
The DNA here is from genome assembly GCF_902713615.1 of Scyliorhinus canicula. Taxonomy (NCBI): domain Eukaryota; kingdom Metazoa; phylum Chordata; class Chondrichthyes; order Carcharhiniformes; family Scyliorhinidae; genus Scyliorhinus; species Scyliorhinus canicula. The sequence goes on from NC_052146.1 coordinate 176,439,361, forward strand.
TACCATATACCATATGACACTGATATAAGACGTCTGACAATAGATTTGCACGCTCACCCAATTGCACAGTCTATTCTTTGAAGGTTCGTTTGTTGAGTTTCGTGAGCTGTTGCGGCTTAGGACTTTAATGAGGTAAAGGTAATTTCTTACCTCAGTCCTGCCGATCTTCAGATCGAAGTCAAAGTTCGGACTTCCGGTCAGCAATTGTGTCCTTGGGCCTCTTTGTTAACGATTCGGTATCTTGCGCTCTTGTCAATGGCACGGTCTTTGGTCCACTCCTCCCTCCTTTTGTCTCGCAGCACCAGTTGATGGATCTCTGAGTCTATTCGGAACCCTGGATATCCGTTATCCCTTCTCAGTTCCCAAATAACAGAGGTCAAGTCTGTGCTTTTTGGCAAAGTCACTTGTACTTTATTTGTCAGCTGTGCCACTGGTAAACATATTTTCAAATCAAAATTTAGAAAGTTTCCAACTAGCCTTGCAGCAACTAGTCAGATCGATTGTCTTTAGCGAATACAGTAGATGAGTTTTCATTCAATTACAGATCGTAGTAATTCTTCAAATCATAATATACAGGATAAAATAACTAAGTAATTTAAACAAAAGAAAGATGGCGATTAGCAGAAGCAAGCAGCAAAGGAAATAGGTTTCAGAAATGTAGATGGGGTGATCCCGGGATGGGTTTTCCCATCCCGGTAAGTGATTCTTAAGGAGGTTATTATCTTAAGGTCTAGCCTTCTTTTTACTTCTGATTGGTTTTAAATAATTTATAATTTACTCAATTCGGCCAAAATGTCTGTCCATCAATTTAAGAGATATATGTATTTAAACGTATTGGTGCAAATTTCCCATTCCATCGCTTGCCAATTTTCCAAATTATCCACACCTGCATCTAACATTAATTAGAAAAACACAGTTTTAGTTAAGACATTATCACCCGAGACTGGCTGTTACCATAAAAATGGGACTACCCGTACTGGGACAGCAGCATCAGTTTTTAACAATACAAAATGAAAAAAAATGAAAATCGCTTATTGTCACGAGTAGGCTTCAAATGAAGTTAGTGAAAAGCCCCTAGTCGCCACATTCCGGCGCCTGTTCGGGCAGGCTGTTACGGGAATCGAACCGTGCTGCTGGCCTGATTGGTCTGCTTTCAAAGCCAGCGATTTAGCCCTGTGCTAAGCAGCCCCAATATTGGGTATTTTAGCTAGTTGACGTCACTGACCTTGCAGATGTGAAACCTAAGTTTAAGAAATAAATTAAAGTGTATGATCTGGATTAACCCTTAGTGGATTCCCAGCTATTGTTGCACCCAAGTAATGCTTAATATGATTATAGTTAATTATTCTTAATGAGTTCTCATTTAACCCTTTTACCTCTATCATCTTCCCATACTCTCATGGTTATAGCTGACTAGAAAAGGCAATTTCTATCAATGTCATTTTTGAGAGACTTTAAAATTGGCCATTCTTAAGTTTCTGTTGAATATGATTTATGCAGTTTTGCTATATGTGAAATAAAAATCGCTTATTGTCACAAGTAGACTTCAAATGAAGTGTGTGTATCTCTATACCTGGTCACATATTATTTCTCCCACAAGTCCCGAAAGACGTGCTGTTAAGTGAATTGGACATTCTGAATTCGCCCTCAGTGTACCCAAACAGGCGTGAGTTTGGCAACTAGGGGATTTTCACAGTAACTTCATTGCAGTGTTAATGTAAGCCTACTTGTGACACTAATAAAGATTAGTATTATTTTAAAATTAAAATTAATTCCATTGCATTATAGCCACTTTTCCCAGAGCATCTTTTACGATGAGTTTACTAATTAAGCTTGCCTTGTTACACAATATAGATCTAAGATAGTTTCATCCTGATTGATTTTATCAGATATTGTTCTAGGTAACTGTTAAAAAACATTCAGAAAACAAGATTCATATTTTGTGCAGACTGGATAAGGATGGAAGATTTCTACTAGTTTGATGGTCACTATTATTCTTAACTTATTTTCCCAGATTTATTTAATAAACTGAATTTAAATTTCAAAGTTGCTATAGTGGAATTTGAATTAATGTCTCCTGATCATTATTCCAGGTCCTGGAACCAATCATCCAATCACATAACCATTATGTTACTATTCCCCATCATTGTGATGCATTGACCGCAGCACAACTTCTGAATTATCAAATAGATTTGCTTGTGCGATACATGCAGGGCCATTGCTTTATAGTAACAGAATAAATCAAACTCATTTTTTGTGAAAAGAGATTCAACATTTTCCATGAATAAAATAATCAGTGGCTGTGGAAAATAAACCAGGAATGTCCGTTGGTTGTTAACATGCATGATAGAGGTCTGCATGTACTATGCACAGTTAATATCAAACCATTATTGTTTCTCATGCATATAAATGATTCTGTGAAATATAAATCCATTGCATAAACTGTAAATATTTTTACAGTGCAGTCCACATTCACAGCAATTATTTTGAAAAATAAAATCACATCACTATCTCTGAATGTAATGCCTAGCCATATTCTTTTTTAGAGAAAGATCACTATTTTAATTATCTGCCTGTCATTTTTCATCCTTGGTAAATAATAGTGATTCCAAAGCTGGGGAAGTATCATAAGTCGCTTCACAATCAGCAACACTGGCACACATTCCAAACGTACATAAATATATGCATATCCAGAGTGACTGGTGGAAACGCAAAATTAAGTTGCTGAAGGAATTCGGGGGCAGAGCAGCAAAAGTGATTGTGAGAATCAAGGAAATAGTTTGAAGTGATGGTCAGAGGAAGTCCTTCATCCAAGTTGTATTTGTATGCATAACATATAGAAAAGCAAAATTCCAAACCAAGAGGATAGAAGTTCTATGATTTGAAGCAACATTTGGTAGGTTTGAACCCATCATTGGTGTAAGCCATTAAAGAGGAAAATACCTCAAACAGCGGAAACCAAAAATAAAAACAGAAAATGTGAGAAATACTCAGTGGGTCAGGCAGCATGTGAAGAGAGAAACAAAGTTAGCAATGCAGGTTGAAGACCTTGCATCAACAAGTTGTTTCAAAGCTTTTAATGGTGAGAGCAGTAACATTGAGTAAGATGATTTTAGTTACAAGATGTAAACTTTGCTCTGAAAAAAAGCAGTTGGTACCTTAAATGAGTTCCTTCAAAGAGCTCAATATGACCTCACTTCAGCACTTCAGTTACCTCTGAAGCTTGGAAATCCTGAGCTGGAGTTCAAGCACCTGAAGAAACTTCCTACATTTTTATTTGCTCTTGGGATGTGGGCGTCGCTGGCTGGGTCAGCATTTGTTACCCATTCCTAATTGACCTTGAACTGAATGGCTTGCTAGGCCATTTCAGAGGGGGCAGTTAAGAGTCAACTGCATCGCTGTGTAGGTCTGGAGCCTCAAGTAGACCAGACCAGTAAGGATGGCAGATTTCCTTTCCCGAAGGAAGGACGGCACAGTAGCACAGTGGTTAGAACTGTTGCTTCACAGTTCCAGGGACCCGGGTTCAATTCCTGATCTTAGGTCGCTGTTCGTCTGCAAGTTCTCTGCGTGGGTTTTTTCTGGTTTTCTCCCATAGTCCAAAGATGTGCAGGTTGGGTGAATTGGTCACGCTAAATTGCCCCGAAGTGTCCAAAGGTTTGGTGGGGTTACTGTGTTACAGGGATAGGGTGAAGGTGTGGGCTTAGGTAGGGTGCTTTTTCAGGGGCCGGTGCAGACTTGATGGGCTCAATGGCCTCCTTCAGCATTATAAATTCTATTAAGGACATTAGTGAACCAGATGGGTTTTTACAACAATGGTTTCATGGTCATTGTTATACTTTTACTTCTAGACATTTATTGAATTCAAATTTCACCATCTGTCATGGTGGGATTCGAACCTGGGACCCCAAAGCATTACTCTGGGTCTCTGGATTACGAGTCCAATGGCAATACCACTACGCCAACACCTCTCCATATGTGGTCCGGAAGTGTCATGAACATCCGACATGTTGCAGGAAATGCAAGCAACCATGGTCTAAAAATCTCTATTCCTTCTTTTAGAATCCAGTTCGCACCTTGTCTAAGCTATTGGTTTTCGTTAATGCCCTTGTGCTGGTCTGTACTAATACTCTTAGTCTTCGGGGGGGGTTTAAACTAATTCAGCAGGGGGATGGGAATCTAAATTGTAGTCCCAGTGTACAGGATGTTGAGAGTAGTGAGGTCAGGGATAGGGTTAAAAGTTCGAAAGAGGGCACCGGCAAGCAGGGCGCTGGTTTGAAGTGTGTCTACTTCAACGCCAGGAGCATCCGGAATAAGGTGGGTGAGCTTGCAGCATGGGTTGGTACCTGGGATCTCGATGTTGTGGCGATTTCGGAGACATGGGTAGAGCAGGGACAGGAATGGTTGTTGCAGGTTCCAGGATTTAGATGTTTCTGTAAGAACAGAGAAGATGGTAAAAGAGGGGGGGGTGTGTGGCATTGTTAATCAAGGAAAGTATTACAGCGGTAGAAAGGACGCTTGAGGACTCGTCTACTGAGGTAGTATGGGCCGAGGTTAGGAACAGTAGAGGAGAGGTCACCCTGTTGGGAGTTGTCTATAGACCTCCGAATAGTTCCAGAGATGTAGAGGAAAGGATTGCAAAGATGATTCTCGACAGGAGCGAGAGTAACAGGGTAGTTGTTATGGGGGACTTTAACTTTCCAAATATTGACTGGAAATACTATAGTTCGAGTACTATAGATGGGTCAGTTTTTGTGCAGTGTGTGCAGGAGGGTTTTCTGACACAGTATGTAGACAGGCCAACAAGGGGCGAGGCCACATTGGATTTGGTACTGGGTAATGAACCCGGCCAGGTGTTAGATTTAGATGTAGGTGAGCACTTTGGTGATAGTGATCACAACTTGGTTATGTTTACTTTAGCAATGGGCAGGGATAGGTATATACCGCAAGGCAAGAATTATAGCTGGGGGAAAGGCAATTATGATGCTATTCGGCAAGATTTAGGATGTATAGGATGGGGAAGGAAACTGCAGGGGATGGGTACAATCGAAATGTGGAGCTTTTTCAAGGAACAGCTACTGCGTGTCCTTGATAAGTATGTACCTGTCAGGCAGGGAGGAAGTTGTCGAGCAAGGGAACCGTGGTTTACTAAGGAAGTTGAAGCACTTGTCAAGAGGAAGAAGAAGGCTTATGTTAGGATGAGACATGAAGGCTCAGTTAGGGCACTTGAGAGTTACAAGTTAGCCAGGAAGGACCTAAAGGGAGAGTTAAGAAGAGCGAGGAGAGGACACGAAAAGTCGTTGGCGGATAGGATCAAGGAAATCCCTAAGGCTTTCTATAGGTATATCAGGAACAAAAGAATGACTAGAGTAAGATTAGGGCCAATCAAGGATAGTAGTGGAAAGTTGTGTGTGGAATCAGAGGAGATAGGGGAAGCGTTAAATGGATATTTTTCGTCAGTGTTTACACTGGAGAAAGACAATGTTGTCGAGGAGAACACTCAGGTTCAGTCGACCAGGCTAGATGGAATTGAGGTTCAAAAGGAGGAGGTGTTAGCAATTTTGGAAAATGTCAAAATAGATAAGTCCCCTGGGCCAGATGGGATTTATCCTAGGATTCTCTGGGAAGCCAGGGAGGAGATTGCAGAGCCTTTGTCCTTGATCTTTATGTCGTCTTTGTCGACAAGAATAGTGCCGGAAGACTGGAGGATAGCAAATGTTGTCCCCTTGTTCAAGAAGGGGAGTAGAGACAACCCTGGTAATTATAGACCTGTGAGCCTTACTTCGGTTGTGGGTAAAATGTTGGAAAAGGTTATAAGAGATAGGGTTTATAATCATCTTGAAAAGAACAAGTTGATTATCGATAGTCAACACGGTTTTGTGAAGGGTAGGTCATGCCTCACAAACCTTATTGAGTTTTTTGAGAAGGTGACCAAACAGGTGGATCAGGGTAAAGCTGTTGATGTGGTGTATATGGATTTCAGTAAGGCGTTTGATAAGGTTTCCCACGGTAGGCTATTGCAGAAAATAAGGAAGTATGGGATTGAAGGTGATTTAGCGGTTTGGATCAGTAATTGGCTAGCTGAAAGAAGACAGAGGGTGGTGGTTGATGGCAAATGTTCATCCTGGAGTTCAGTTACTAGTGGTGTACCGCAAGGATCTGTTTTGGGGCCACTGCTGTTTGTCATTTTTATAAATGACCTGGAAGAGGGTGTAGAAGGATGGGTTAGTAAATTTGCAGATGACACGAAGGTCGGTGGAGTTGTGGATAGTGCTGAAGGATGTTATAGGATACAGAGGGACATAGATAAGCTGCAGAGCTGGGCTGAGAGGTGGCAGATGGAGTTTAATGCGGAAAAGTGTGAGGTGGTTCACTTTGGAAGGAGTAACAGGAATGCAGAGTACTGGGCTAATGGCAAGATTCTTGGTAGTGTAGATGAACAGAGAGATCTCGGCATCCAGGTACATAAATCCCTGAAAGTTGCCACCCAGGTTAATAGGGCTGTTAAGAAGGCATATGGTGTGCTAGCCTTTATAAGCAGGGGGATTGAGTTTCGGAACCACAAGGTCATGCTGCAGCTGTACATAACTCTGGTGCGGCCGCACCTGGAGTACTGCGTGCAGTTCTGGTCACCACATTATAGGAAAGATGTGGAAGCTTTGGAAAGGGTTCAGAGGAGATTTACTGGAATGTTGCCTGGTATGGAGGGAAGGTCTTACGAGGAAAGGCTCAGGGAATTGAGGTTGTTTTCGTTAGAGCGGAGAAGGCTGAGAGGTGACTTAATAGAGACATATAAGATAGTCAGAGGGTTAGATAGGGTGGACAGTGAGTCTTTTTCCTCGGATGGTGATGACCAACACGAGGGGACATAGCTTTAAATTGAGGGGTGATAGATATAGGACAGATATCAGAGGCAGTTTCTTTACTCAGAGAGTAGTAGGGGTGTGGAACGCCCTGCCTGCAACAGTAGTAGACTCGCCAACTTTAAGGGCATTTAAGTGGTCACTGGATAGACATATGGATGAAAATGGAATAGTGTAGGTCAGATAGGCTTCAGATGGTTTCACAGGTCGGCGCAACATCGAGGGCCGAAGGGCCCGTACTGCGCTGTAGTGTTCTATGTTCTCGTGTCATCCTCACCCAGCTGGAGTTGATTTTTTTCCCCACAGAAACAAAACACTGGATGCTTGAAATCTGAAGTAAAAGAGAAGATGCTGGAAATATTCTGGCAGCACCTGTAGAAGGGGAAACAAAGTTAACATTTCCGTGAACTGTTTCTCTCTCCACTGCTGGCCCATATCTGAGTATTTCCAGCGTTTTCTGTTTTTATGATTAGTTTTGTTTACCTTCTTCCTGGACTCTCACCCTCACTCTTGCTGCTCTGTCCCCGAATTCCTCCAGCGACTTGAAGCATGCCTCAGACTTAAAGGTATATAAATGGACGAAAAACAAGACTCGGCACATTTGCTGTGAGGCACGTGGGTGTCAATAAAATCGCGTGAACCATTCCTAACTCTCATTTACTTACGCCTCCACAATAACGTCCCCCATCTGCTCCCTCAGGTGGCATACGCCCTGGTTCTTAGTGCGCACGCGGTTGGAGGTCACACCTCTGGAGCCGGACAAGCATTCGCGCGCGAGGAGGAGGGAGGGAGAGAGAGAGAGAGACGTGCGGGTGGGAACGTCATCGCGGAGGTTGCGCGCGCGGGTGGGAACGTCATCGCGGGGTTGCGCGCGCGGGAGGGAGGCAGGCGCGCGGGTGGGAACGTCTTCGCGGAGGTTGCGCGCGCGGGAGGGAACGTCATCGCGGGGTTGCGCGCGCGGGAGGGAGGCAGGCGCGCGGGTGGGAACGTCATCGCGGGGTTGCGCGCGCGGGAGGGAGGCAGGCGCGCGGGTGGGAACGTCATCGAGGCCCCCTCGAGACACAGGCGGAGGAAGGAGCGCGCGACCGCGCGACCGCGATACGCAGCCGGAATCCGGCGGCGGTTTTCCCTGTCGCGGTTCCTCATTCCTCTCTCCTTATTCACCTCTCCTTCACGGAAATCCACCTGACCGTCTCGAAACAGCCACGCATTATCTGTGGTCGATTGGGTTGTGGCGTTTGGTTCGCACCGGGCTCCCCGCGAAGGATGTCGAGTCGCGAAGAGGAGCGCAGGAAACTGGCGGAAATCATTAACCACTGGAACGCCAACCGGCTGGACCTGTTCGAAATCAGCCAACCGACCGAGGTGAGCGCCGGGGCTTCGAAGCGCCGGCACAGGCCGCGGCAGCCCCCCCCCCCCCCTCCCGGGCGAACCCCACCGCCCCATTGGGCTCGGGAACTGAGCATCGGGGAGACTTGGATTGTCTTCACTCTCCGTCCTTTCCACAACAAAGGGCAGCCCAGTCGCAGCTCCAGCTTGTCGGCTCGGCAGCAGGTTGGGGGTTGGGTTTTAGAGGAGTGTATGGTGGCGGTGGAAAGAAGGCATTATAAAATGCTTGAACGAATATTCCCTCCCTCCGTGCCCATTCGGTAATTTTTAATTTGGAAAGACATCCTGACTGATGTTCGTCTAGCGAATGAAAGGGCGTGTCTGTAACCCCCCGACCATTATGTTGGAAACTGCAGGTTACTGCTCACCAGTTTTATTTTGGGTTAAGGCAACACAAGAGGTTGTCCCTTCCCAGGGCGGAACGGGGAGGCGTCTTCCTGTAACTTGGAACCAGTGTCTTTATCGAACTATTCTTTTGATTTTCTGCTTTTACGTAAATGAGTTTGACCTATTTCTCTGTAGTTTGAAGGCTCACCTCTGGGCGGGCTAGACTGTTTTTTTTTTACAATCCCCACCCTCACATGAGTTAACATCACTGTCAAGTCATGATTTTTTTTAGTGAGTTACTTGAGTCGAATTCCAAATGACCCCGGTGCAAGTCAAAAGCGCGTGTTTTTGACAACCCCACCCCTAAATATTTCAATTTCACGACCGCTGCTTCAGTACAATAAATAAAATGAGAGCGACAAACGTTTGACCGGAAATATATTTCCAGTAAGATCTCGATTAAGCGTGAGTTTTAATTACAATTGGTCATTGCCTGTCAGTAACTTGAACAGGATGAAGAGGCATTTATGATATTGGAACGCAAATAGACTTTTGTTTCAAATGGATTTGGCCATAAAAGTAAGTTGTATGATTGTTGGACTGCATTTTCTCTAGGAACCCGTATAATCCTGGAACACATTTATTTGATGTCACTGCAATCGTTATTAATATGGGGATTTCTTGCAATTGGACTCATGAGCTCTCCTGTTCAGGCATCTGATAAAATGTAACCGTTACCAACAGGAAAACTGCTTTAAGAACTTTTTCACTAATACACAGCAACAAAAACAACATACTGACAAATACAGAAAAGTGACTTGATTATCTCAGGAATTCTAGTTTTAAAAATTTGTGCTGGTAATCAGTTATAATATTTAATCTTCCAGAGTAGTATGTCATATATGTTGCTAGTCTTAACGGTCATGTATCTATTTCCATTGCTGAGTATTCTTTTATTTTTGTGGTTTCTCGTTTAATGTTTTTGTTACTACATTGGGTTTGCCATTTCAAGTCATTGGTTCTGGTATGATATGCTGGAGCATGCCTATTTTCCCATCAATTGCATGAAATTCCGACAATCTGGAATTTGTGCAGCTGCAGTTTTGTTGGGGGGGGGGGGTTCTTGACGGATGGAAAATGTACTTTTAATTTGTGTATAAAAGCATCTTTAATTTGATAGGTTATTGGAAAATTAAAACATTAGGAACTCTATTGATTTTCATAATTAGAGCAAGCTAGCATTGCATTGATTAGCTCAAAAATCTGTACTCCAAATACATAGAACTCCCAATGAGAATTAGTAATATAAAAGTGCTGTGTTAGTAACATTTTTAACTCTAAGTTGCTGTTATAGTTCAGTTTCTTTTTGTTGTGCAATAGATGTGATAGCACTTCGTTCTTGATCCAGATGATCATTGAGCTTGAATTTTCACAATGACCATAATTGTCTATAACGCATGGCTCACTTTTATTTTGCAAGTGCATTGTTGCACAAGAATGCAATACAGTGTCTTATCTCGAGCAAATCTTTTTACAATGTTTTGAATACAGGGAGAGAGACATCAAGGGGAAGTGGTTTGGAAGGGGCATTTGACTCATAGGAACAGAATGTATGTATTGGAATGTCAAGCTGGAGAAGACGTCTGAATGTTTATAACCTCAGTTTCCTGATGCCTTGAGATGTTTCTTTGCTAAATATACTATATGAATATGTTCTAAAGTGTTGAAGCATTTTATTCTGCTTAAGCACACCATAGACTCCCGTACCAGCCTCCCCGAACAGGCGCCGGAATGTGGCGACTCGGGGCTTTTCACAGTAACTTCATTTGAAGCCTACTTGTGACAATAAGCGATTTTTACTTGTAATGTATGAAAAGTATGGGATGAGTAAGCTCCTTTGGCTTCATGAGCTTGCTCCTTGCAAGGAACCATGCGATAAATAATGTTTCGTTCCCAGTCACTTCTGTTGTTAGGTTCTAGGAAATTAAACACAAACATATGTAATAGTGATGTCATTGTAATATGTACTTTATGTAGCTGACATTTCCTTTTCAATTGTGAGTAGCACTGCTGGTCGAACTACTTCAATGAAAATGAAATGAAAATCGCTTATTGTCACGAGTAGACTTCAATGAAGTTACTGTGAAAAGCCCCTAGTCGCCACATTCCGGCGCCTGTCCGGGGAGGCTGGTACGGGAATTGAACCGTGCTGCTGGCCTGCTTGGTCTGCTTTAAAAGCCAGCGATTTAGCCTTGTGAGCTAAACCAGCCCCTCAGGACTTTCAGGACTGAAAACAATATAACGTTTTTAAATTACTTTTACAAAAGAGAATTAAAAAAATGATGTTTTGGTTGCATGAAGTTCTTAATTTAAGGCGTGATTTTTACTAAAGCTGTGGGGTTCTGTGACATTGAAACTGGTCTAGCTGTTGACTTATTTGATTTGTATTGTAGCACCAACGTCCTTACAGTGGAATGTTTGATGTTGGTGAGATTTGTTCTAAATTTCCATGCTGTGTATTGCTAAGTGTCCAATATAATCTGCACATAGTGAAACTTGAAATGAAGGCAGATGAGTCTAACTAGACAGCTCAAAGAACCAGCATTTGTACAATGGGCTTCTGTGCTGTGAAATTCTGCATCTACGTTTTTTCCAATTGAAGAATGTTTTTGAGCAAAATTGTGTACTCGTTCCTAGTTCGGGATAGGGCATGGAATATAACAAAAGACTTAATTCCTTCAATAACAGGGCAAACAATGGCTAACGTAAATTTATAGAGAAATTAGGACTATGTCAATTGAACAGGCATGTGTTTGTGTTTATACATAAACGTCAATGATGTGGACAGCTACAAAAATGTGTGGCAGCTTAAGAGAATTTAAATGTAGTACGCTGATTTATGCATCAAATTAACCACAATTGCTGTGTTTGAGAATTCATTTCAGTCAAGTAACAACTAGAAAATCATCTCATCCCAAGATTTATTTTGTCTAAAGAACTATAGAGAAATATAATGGTGGAATGATGTGCTTGAGCAGCAAATTGTAATTAACTTTTTTTGAAAAAGTATATGGAGAGCAGCAGAAAGAGGGTTTAACCTAAGCATTGTTGTATGACTGACGAGCTACTGTGGATGTATGAGATGGTGTTCATATCACATGTTAGTATATGATGGAGGAACGACACAGCAGCTTGTCTTTTACCTACAAGCTTATTCTTCTCCCAGCTTGACAGAGACGCAAACACCTTATGGTTTCCCCACCGCAACTGTTCCAGTTGTGTCCATTTATACTCTGAGCCAATAACCATTGCCTATTTTTAATAAGGCTATTAGCTTAATATAATTGCCAAAGTATGCACTTGCTGATGCATTGACAGATTCCCCTCTAAATTTAAACTTTAGAGGAGCAAAGAAATTCAAGAACACATTTTTCAATCCGAACGAATGAAAACAAAGTTATGTTCTTCAACATATAGATCTCGCATTCCATTTGACATATTTATTTACACACAATTACAAAACGATAATTCAGTTTCCATTTTGTTGTTGTAATAGAAGATGCAACACTTTTTTGGACCAGGCATTTCTTTTCGTAAAACAGTCTGACAATTGGTGACTTGTGTCAACCAGGCATATCTTGGGAAATCTCCCTTCTTTCCAATGTTTCTTTTATGCTAGCTAGGTCTATTCTTAGCCTTTTTTTAGTGACACTTTTTGTTGAATGGACATTTTCCTACAGGAATCGATTATCAACATAGTACTCTAGGGCAGAATTTTCTCATCTTGCCCCTTGTACAGTATTTCTGTCAATATATTGGATAAGTAAACTCACCTATGGCTTCAACCAAGGCCAGGGTTTCTCCAGCTAAGGCACCTTTCATTACCGTTCTAACTTTCTAAGCCAAAGAGCAACATTTGTCATTCTTTCCTACCAAAAATATGATGAACCCTACTCAAACCCATCCGGAAGATTGGCATGTGAAGCATCACTAAAGCTCAGTAATCTCTTTTCATCTGGAATTCTTTTTTTAAATATAAATTTAGAGTACCCAATTATTTTTTCCAATTAAGGGGCAATTTAGCGTGGCCAATCCACCTACTCTGCACATTTTTGAGTTGTGGGGGCGAAACCCACGCAGACACGGGGTGAATGTGCAAACTCCACACGGACAGTGACCCAGAGCCGGGATCGAACCTGGGACCTCAGCGCCGTGAGGCAGCTGTGCTAACCACTAGGCCACCGTGCTGCCCTTTCATCTGGAATTCTAGTGTGCCTTCTCAGCTTAGTTTCTTTAATATTTTGTTCACTCTCAAACCTTCCTCTGCCATGGCCTGCTGCATCATCGTACTTCACTCCAACACATCATAACCGGCATCAGATTTAGGCTGAGCACATAACCAGTTCAATTGACCGATTAAACTTTTTAATTGATCGGTTTCTTCCTTGGATGATGGCTCCTCTCTTTTGTGAAGATCTGACCCGGTTGGGATGCGACTAACATTTTATATATTTTTCTTTATTTGCCATTGTCAGTTATGACAATTATGTGGCTATGTGAAGTGCATGGCGCCTCTTCACTTTACGTCTTGTTCAGAATCTGTAAAGGTATAGTCAATCCATATTTCATCATATGGATGAAAATGGAATAGTGTAGGTCAGATAGGCTTCAGATGGTTTCACAGGTCGGTGCAACATCGAGGGCCGAAGGGCCCGTACTGCGCTGTAATGTTCTATGTTCAGTGCCAGTGAACCCTAACAGTTTGATTCCTGTGTTGTGCAATTACTACTTTTTTCACTGCCTATCACTTTTCCAGTGTCTTTCCATTCTTTCCGCGCTTTTGTAATATACCAGGTCTCCCTGTCTAAACTGTATTCATGATGGCCTTATGCTTGTCATAAGGCTCGCCAAATTTTCTCAGAAACCTCAGCTTTAATGAAGGTTTGCATGCAACAGATTCTGATGAGCAGAAAAAGCAGAGCTAATACACCTAGAGCAGGGGCAGTATCTGACAGGACCGAAGGCAACTTCGGATCCCTGCCATACTAATTGGTATGGACTATACCTTCCCAACTATTTGCTAAGGGTTCCTTGCATTCACAGCCCATACCAGCACTTTTTTGCAATCTGGTTGATCAGCTGATATTTTATGTAACATGTCATCTTATCACTGCATGGATTCTCTAATACAGAACATTATTGAACAGGCTCTCGGCTGCAGCAACTATGATGTTCAAATTTTCAGTGCTCGAAATTCCTCATTGGCAAATTCCCCACCATTATCTGTTCGAAATTGCACTGATATATCTAATCCTGTTCCCACCCATTTCCCTATTACAGTATCTCTAATGGTTCGCTTGTCCTTACCATATATTACAGCGATATGCTAAATCTGGTCACCATATCTTTGTTCCATACTTTTAAGTCCATTGCCACTCCATTGTTAAATTCCTGGTCACAACAGGACATGGTGGTGTCTTCTAATATCTTATACAAATTTCACACAACTGTAATTTGTTCAATAAGGTTGTCATATTCTTTATCAAGTGCTCCAGCATCTCGCAGTAAAGCCTCCAGTTTTTGCAGCCCCGGATGTACAAACAGCCGATGCAACTTCCAAATGATTTTTTTTTGTCTATCAGATTCTACTTCCCAGAATTTACGACTTCGCAGATTCTTTGAGAAATTCCTGTCTTAATGGCAGGTAATAATGGCTTGATGTAGTAAAATGTAGATCTCAAACCCAATCACTGGCATTTTTCATGCTTGCTATCATCTGTGTTTTCTTCATCGACCTGCTTAACAGGATAGGTACGTCATTGGACACATCTGTACTGATGAAAAGGCTGATCCTCTGCTATCATGCATAGGAGGCCACCCATTTGGAAGATGTTGGCATGTTGTCACCTCCAAATGTGAAGCATGTAGAACTTTCCTACTTGACCTTGAGTGATCTGTCTCATCAAGGGACACTCCAGACAGCAGTTAAGCCAGTCAATCCCATGCACTGTGGAAGAGCAACCCTGGATTGGATCACTGGCTGAAATTTTCAGTGACCAACACAATTCCTTCATGGCAGTCCCATCATTTTCAGCCTCAGAATTCTCTGCTTCATTTCAAAGCTTGATTATTTCTCTGTGGCGAATACATTGTAAAATGATACTTGGAATCACACCGATAACATTGATTCACAATTCCCCATGCGTTTCTTGGGTTTAAGCATCAGTAGTTGCCATCTCAGACCAACTTTTTGTCTCATTATCAAATTGGTTAAATGCATGGCCATTTTCAGACGGCCTATCAATAACCATATCTTTGTACTCAAATCTGTGTCTCAGGTTTTGTCTATCTCTAAACGTGGACGCCATTGATTCTTCCACCTTTTACTTTTATCACAGTTTCCTGTATTCAATAGAAAAGTAGCTGAAAATAACTGTCTTCCTAGAATTTCTTTTTAGGACAGCAGCCATTTGGGCTAAAAGATAGCCGCCTTTAGGGCAGCACAGTAGCATGGTGGTTAGCATAAATACTTCACAGCTCCAGGGTTCCAGGTTCGTTCCCGGCTGGGTCACTGTCTGTGCGGAGTCTGCACGTCCTCCCCGTGTGTGCGTGGGTTTCCTCCGGGTGCTCCGGTTTCCTCCCACAGTCCAAAGATGTGCGGGTTAGGTGGATTGGCCATGCTAAATTGCCCGTAGTGTCCTAAAAAGTAAGGTTAAGGGGGGGGGTTGTTGGGTTACGGGTATAGGGTGGATACGTGGGTTTGAGTAGGGTGATCATGGCTCGGCACAACATCGAGGGCCGAAGGGCCTGTTCTGTACTGTTCTATGTTCTATGTTCTATTTACTTCTGAATTGAATCCCCGTCCATACTAAAAGCCTGTCGACATGGCAAATGTGTGAATAATCAACTAACTTAATGCCAACGCAGACACGGCTGCCAAGCTCAAATTTCCTCACACTTTTATACCATCTATCAAAATCCATAATCTATTTCTCCATGGACTCATCATCTGTTTTCTTAAATCTATCCAAGGCTGACCAAGCTTCGTATGTTTCCAGTAAGTCATACTTTTTGTAGAATTATCCAAAAGCTTTATCAGAAGATCCAGTCTCTCTTCCATTCCACTCTGAAAACTCCTTGCCAACAGAGAACAAAATTAAAAGTAATGATAAAGCTATACTTACTTTTTGGTTAATAGAATCCCCTTGTCCACATTTCAATTTTCCATTGCTCTGCTTTTGAGAAAGCTGGTGGATGATCAAAGCCTGACAATTTGCAGCTTTCTAACTTTGTCAGCAACTTTCCTTCAGGAGGTGGAATCAAAAATCTTCTTTTGCAGCAACCAAACACCAAGGCTTAATATTTGTCCTCTGCTCCCATGTTAATATCGAATGTTAATATATGATGGAGAAACAACACAGCACCTTGCCTTTTTTTTAACCGTAAGCAAATTTATTCGGTTCCCAACTCGGCAGCGACATAAACTCCTTACGGTTTCCATCTGTGTCCATTTAAACTCTTTCGGAGGTTGAGCCAATAACTATTACCTGTCTTTAATATAAGGCAATTAGCTTAATGTAATTGCCAAAGCATGCACTTTCTGATACATCAACAGATGGCACAAGGCACCAAGCGTGATTATAGCAGATCTCTGGGTAGGAGTATCTCTAGACAGGACAGGAGAATGTTATTTCCTACTGGTTTTCTCACCTCGAGATAATCTGGAGAGGCTGTTAAGGAGACCAAAACAGTTGTTAGTCCAGGTAGATGTGTCAACCTCATTGCTTCAAATCAGGAAATAAGATCTTAACTAAAGAGATTTTATATAATAATCACAATTTTTTATTTTTTCTAACAATAAGGTAATACAGTTTGACAGTTGGTTTATGAGCCTCATAATTTAATTTAATAATGCTTTTAAGAAAACATTTACTTGAAGATACAGATGTGGCCAAATTCCAATTTCCTCAATATTGTTCAGTCATTCCTAAAATGATAACAGTATTGGGACATGAATTGTTGGTGGCAGAAGTGTGGTGAGGGACAGGGGTGGCTGTTGGTTGAAAGTATGGGCTGAGCAAGCCCGTAGTCAATTATTGACTACGTGGTACCTTAGGCAATTGCCTACCTGCACCCCTGAACCACAGACTCCAATGGGCCTGCAGACTCTGTTTGAGAACTGTTGTGTGAATAAATCAGTTCACTCACCAACCCATGGATATGTTGCATGGCCTTGTCGGTTTTATTTGCCTCTGCACTGTGTAAAAGCAGGATTTGCTCTCCCACCACCATTAGCTGAAACAGTTGCCTCCCATCTGCCCCAGCTACAACCAATGATGAGGCATGACCAACATAACATGAGCAAGAGTAGACCAGGCACTTTAGTCAAATCGGGAATACAGCCAGATCAAACCTGTGTCTAGGTATTATATGCAGACGGTGCAGTACCTTGAACTGGGTCTTTGTTTTATTGCAAGCCAAAATTTTATTGGCACAGTCCCATATACTACCTCTTTCTCGTCAATATTGATTGCCAAGTCTTTTTCTCAAGGCTGCAAAATACCCAATGTGCTAACACAAGATCTAGTTTGGAGATGAGTTTCGTAGGAATGATGGTGTTGAAGGCTGAGATGTAGTCGATAAATAGGAGTCTGACATAGGTGTCTTTGTTATCTAGGTGTTCCAGGGTAGAGTGCAGGGCCATGGAGGTGGTATCTGCTGTGGACCTGTTGCAGCGGTAGGCGAACTGTAGTGGGTCAAGGCAATCCGGGAGGCTGGAGTTGATTCGTGCCATGACTAACCTTTTGAAGCACTTCACGATGATGGATGTCAGAGCCACTGGACGATGGCATGCTGCTTGGCTTTATTTTTGATACAGGGATGATGGTCGTCTTCTTGAAGCAGATAGGAACCTCAGATTGTTGCAAAGAGAGGTTGAAGGTGTCTGCGAATACCCCTGCCAGCTGATCCGTGCAAGCCCTGTGTCCGGGTAACCCATCTGGGCCAGTGGCTTTCCGAGGATTGACCTTCGAGAAGGCTGCTCTGGCGTCTGGTGATCTCCGATCATCAAGTTCATCCGAGGCTTCTGGGGTGGAGGGCACGCTCTCGCTGACCTCTTGTTCAAAACGTGCATAGAATGCGTTGAGCTCATCAGGGAGGGGTGCATTAGAACATAGAACAGTACAGCACAGAACAGGCCCTTCGGCCCTCAATGTTGTGCCGAGCCATGATCACCCTACTCAAACCCACGTATCCACCCTATACCTGTAACCCAACAACCCCCCCCTTAACCTAACAACCCCCCCTTAACCTTACTTTAATTAGGACACTACGGGCAATTTAGCATGGCCAATCCACCTAACCCGCACATCTTTGGACTGTGGGAGGAAACCGGAGCACCCGGAGGAAACCCACGCACACAGGGGGAGGATGTGCAGACTCCACACAGACAGTGACCCAGCCGGGAATCGAACCTGGGACCCTGGAGCTGTGAAGCATTTATGCTAACCACCATGCTACCCTGCTGCCCCGAAATACCAAAGACCGCAGCGAGCAGGGTTCGAACCTGCGTGGGGAGACCCCATTGGATTTCAAGTCCAACGCCTTAACCACTCGGCCATCGCTGCTATAAATTGGAGCCGGAGATTTGACATGCCTTCATCTTGTCACCCATTATGTCTTGCAGACCTTGCCATACTAATGAAGTCAGTTACTGTAGTGGCGTATTCGCTCAGGCTGGTCGCAGAGTTTTTAAATACTGACCAATCCACTGATTCTAAACAGTCCCACAGGAGATCATCCGATTCCTCAGACCAGCAATGCACAACTTTCTTTGATGGATTCTCCCACTTGGTGATGTTTAGTTTGTTGGAGCTGCACTATTCGAGGCAAGTGGAGAATATTCCATCACATTCCTGGCTTGAGTGTTGTAGATGGTGGGCAGGTTTTGAGGAGTCAGAAGGTGAGTTATTCACTGCAGAATTCCCAGCTGCTGGCCTACACTTGTAGCCACAGTATTCATTTGGCTGGTCCAGTTCAGTTTCTGGTCAGTGGTAACTCCCAGGATCCCAGGGGATTCAATTATGGCAATGCCATTCAATGTCGAGGAGAAATGGTTACAGTCATTATTGTTGGAGATGTTATTTTCCCATCACTTGTGTGGGACGAGCGTTACTTGCCACTTATCAACCTTGGCCTGAATGTTGACCAGGTCTTATTGCATATGTACATGGACTGCTTCAGTATCTGAGGAGTTGTAAATGGTGCTGAACATTGTGCAATCATCAGCGGATATTTCGATCGCTGACCTGATGGTCATTGAAGCAGCTGAAGATGGTTGGGCCGAGGACACTTGCCTGAGGAACTCCTGCAGTGATGCCCTGGGACTAAGTTGACTGACCTCCAGCAACCACAATCATCTTCCTTTATGCTAGCTATGACTCCAACCAGTGGAAAGATTTCCCTGGTTCCTATTGACCCCAGTTTTGCCAGGGCTCCTTGATGCAACACTAAATCAAATGAGCCTTGATGTCAGGGATTTAGCTCCATTGGTTAGACAGCTGTTTTGTGATAGAGTGAAACCAGCAGTGCGGAGCGGGTTCAATTCCCGTACCTGCTGAGGTTATTCATGAAGACCTGTTTTCTCAAACTCGCCCCTCGCCTGAGGTGTGGTCATCCTCAGGTTAAATCAGCATCAGTCACCTCTTCCCCCTCAAAGTGGAAAGTAGCCTGTGGTCATCTGGGACTATGGCGATTTTACCTTTTACCTTCCAATAAATCCTAATGCTCTACCTAGGGCCCCCCTCATATTATCTCTGTAACCCCGTACATTGATCATGGCCAACCCGCCTACCCTGCAAATCAAGTTTCTTATTTTTATTATCAAGCTTGTGATGTTGTTTCAGCCATGGTTCTGTCTCTTTTTCTCTCTCATCACTGATTCAGATATTTGTGGATTCATGTCCCACTCCAGGAAATGAGTAGCAAAATCAAGGCTGACACTCCACACCAGTACAAAGTGTGCTGCACTATATGTTGGGATGAGATGTTAAACTATGTGCAATGTCCTGCAAAATGGACTAATGGAATAAGTTTAATTATGTATAATTGTACAACTTAACGTTTCAGTTTCCCCCCGATCTATTAATCTTTCATCTCCTTTTGGGTGCTAGGTAGATATAAAAGGGTTAATATCCCTTAGCCGGTGAGGTTTTATTTTCACACCTCGCCCCTACATTTTGGTGATCTGTATCCATGGACCTGTAAACATCTTAGGCTTCCAGCTTGCTCAACTTTTCTTCATTTGGGGCAGCACAGTGGTTAGCACTGCTACCTCACAGTGCCATTTTCAGGCATCAATTCCGGCCTTGGGTGACGGTGTGGAGTTTGCATATTCTCCCCATATGTTCATGGGTTTCCTCTGGGTGCTCTGCTTTCATCCCACAGTCCAAAGATATGCAGGTTAGGTGGAATGGCCATGATAAATTGCCCCTTAGTGTTCAGGAATGTTTCGGTTAGGTTAAGGGGTTAAAGGAATAGGGTGGGGAAGTGCAGGGCTCTTTCAGAGGGTCGGTGCAGACTCGATGGGCCAAATGGCCTCCTGCAGTGTTGGGATTTTATGAAATAAAACTCAAGTCTATCCTATTTTGGTCCAAAATGGTTGAGCTGACATTTGCCTGTATTCTCTTGAAGATAGAAGTGTGATAATCAGAAAGTTGAATATGACGTGGATTCCTTTGTATATAATTTGTTTCTATAATTACTGTCCAAAAGATTGAAGATTTTTCAGTAAAACAGATTTTGTTGGCAGATTCAGAGGATACTTCATCAGGCTACAGACATAAAATTCTGCTCCCTTGTAGCTTCCCTCCCTGCTGAAAAGTTTACAGCTTAACTGATTTATTTTTATCAGACCAATATGATGGTCTGTGGTTTCCTGCCCACTTCCGTCACTGAGGAATCTCTTTGAATTTCTGTACTGTGCGGACTAAGCACTATTGGAAAGTGGGTTTTACGTAGCACTGGATTGAGGCATCTATTGAATGAGTATTTTCATAAAAACAAAAGCCTCATATTGCATTGTATAATACTGAGTAGGGATTAATAAGTAGGTATCGTGAATTTGTGGGGATAAACGGCTAATCATTATACTGTACTTTGTTTCTAATGATTTTAACAAAAGCATCACCATGCTCTAAACAACCGAGTGGTATAGCTACGCCATAGTTATAAATAATGCCTTTGGTTTGTGGAAAAAGGTTTATGGCTGTGATCGTTACTGTTTCAAATTTAGTCAAGATGATAGCTTATTCTGTACTATTAGAAGCTTTTATGTTTACTTTGACGTGGAATCTGCTTATGTATGCAAAGAAAAACTTCCTGGGGGTTATTTAAGAGCAGTGTGTTAGCCATGTTCTATCCTTTAGTTGTGTTTGGAACAGATAATTAGTATTTGTGATTTTACGTGAGTGCACTGTTGGTGGCCGATGTATGCATTTCACAACAAAGTTCACTGGAACTCAACAAATGGAATAAATATTTTTAAGGGTTGTTAACTGATCAAGCAGAAAATTTGTTATCACATGTTGGCCCCTTTAGCAGCCACAGGGGCATGAAGGTGCAGAGAAAAAGGAGAATTGTGTTTGAAATTGATAGGTCTGTGCTCTCTCGAAGCTCCATTATAAATACAGAAGTGGTATTCATTAGGCTACTGTATTTAAAACTGCTCCCTTCAGAAAATAAACATTTGTGTACCGTAGTTGCATTTGTCCTGTATAGTACCTCATTAAAATATTTTAATTTGGTAACTATATGTGTCAAGAATGAGAGAGAATTATATAGTACAAGCAGGCTATCAACCCAACAGGTCTATGTCTTCTCTCCTCCATCTCCTGCAGTCTAGGATCCATCCTGAACTTCTCTTCTCAGCACAGACTCTTAACATACTTGACTGGGTCCTCTGGACAAAACATGAGCCAGGATAAGGTTATCAGGGAATGTGCCTAAGCTTGGATTGAGAGAGGGAGAAAAGAAAATCATATAGGGAGACACACCTATGCCTGCTTCCAATATCGTAATAAACTACACAGAGTCGTGAAAACTGCTCAGTCCATCACACAAACCCGCTTCCGATCCATTGCCTCTGTCTACACCTCCCGATGCCTTGGGAAAGCAGACAACATTATCGAAGACCCCTCCCACCTGGCTTATTCATTCTTCCAACTTCCATTGGGCAGGAGATACAAAAGTCTGAGAACACGCACTAACAGATTCAAGAACAGCTTCCTCGCTGTTTCTAGACTCCTAAAAGATCCTCTTATGGACTGATCTGATCTCTTCATACATCTTCTCTACTGAGTAGTACTCTCCTATATGCTTCACCCGATGCCTGTGTTCCTGTTTGCCCTATGTATTTTCTTTTCAGGTACGGAATGATCTGTCTGAACTGAAAGCAGAACAATACTTTCATTGTACCTCGGTACACATGGCAATAAACAAATCCAATCCAATGTTCTGTTCTACTTTCTCCCATGTGTACAATTTGTTTCAATCACTTCATTGGTAGGAGATTTCACATTCTTACGCTCTGATCATCTTGAATTTATTTTCAATATTAGGGCTTCCTTGTACTTATGGCACCGTTGTTTTGGTATGCACAGTAACGGGCATGCAACTTCATCTGTGTGTATGACCCTGACGTGGTCAAAGCGAAGAGCAGTCTATGGTCCTCTGGGACTGGACAGCACGGTAGCACAGTGGTTAGCACAGTTGCTTCACAACTCCAGGGTCCCAGGTTCGATTCCCGGCTTGTGCCACTGTTGTGCGGAGTCTGCATGTTCCCCCCGTGTCTGCGTGGGTTTCTTCCGGGTGCTCCGGTTTCCTCCCACAGTCCAAAGATGTGCAGGTTAGGTGGATTGGCCATGCTAAATTGCCCTTAGTGTCCAAAAAGTTTGGGTGGTGTTACGGGGGTAGAGTGGGCTTGGGTAGGTTGCTCTTTCCAAGGGCCGGTGCAGACCCGATGGGCCGAATGGCCTCCTGCACTGTAAATTCTATGATTTATATTACCATAAGCCAACCCTGAAATAGTGGATGATGCCGTGATCACTTCCACTCCTTAATTGCCACTGTGCCAAGGTCAGACAGGTGAATATTTTTTGTGGACTTCAACATTAGTTTGTGCAGATCACAAGCAAGGAAAGGAGTCATCGGAAAAAGCGGAGTTTGAGTTGTAACAGCCATGGTCTACTGTTTCTTAAGTTGTGTGCCGAGCATAAACTCTTAATCTCCAACACAGTTTTCCACCTCCATGATTGCAACAAGACGTTTCGCTGTGATATCTAATCAACTGTCATCACCAGGTAGAGGGACGGGCAGGACTTGCATGTAACTAAATCAATCTGTGACACTAATTGCTGCATTGTCCACCATCTTATCACTTCAAAGTTAAACATATCCACCCCCCTAGCTGTCCCCAAGGCAGAAAGCTCCAGAAGTCCCTTGATGTCTCAAGGCTCAAACAGGCAGTCATGAAGAAATCTTGAGAAACTTGGGACTCACCAGTGTTCAGTAAAAATGGACACTCACTTCATTGAGGATAACTAGGCAACTTCCAGGGATAAGGATAAAGTGTACTTCACGACTCCAGAGGCTCTTGGCATTACCTCTCTCGTAAGCGCCAAGATTGGTTCGATGAAAACAATTAGGTAATCCAGGAACTACTGGAGGAGAAACAGCACTTCTTACTGTGTTTACTTCAATGATAAGTTATCACTCTCTTAGGTCAATGCTTCCCAAAATATTTGCAGACCTGGTCAATCTAAGCTCAGATGTGAGACGTTTGGCTGAATCAGAAAGCGCACACACTTCAGTCATATGCAGACCACTAAGACTAGAAGGGATTCTATGAGGGAAGGGCCAATGTATGCAGCAATTTTGGCCACGATGAGGGTGAAGAAAACTGAAATAATGAACCAGCTTGCTCCAGGAAAGCCCTCCAGAGCCCATGGTTTCAGTCCATGACCAGTACCTGTCAGCAGTGGATAAGTTCACTCTTCTGGGGCAGAACACTCTTGTGCTCTCTCAAGCGGTTTATATGGACAACAAGACACAAGGTAGAATTGCCAAAGCAAGTGTAGCCTTTGGTGCACATCAGTCTAGGAGGAAAAGTAAGTCTGTCTACCAAACTGAAAGACCATAGAGCAATAGTCCAATCACTCAATCACTTTCACTTGAGCTGCCTTGGAAGCTTCTGAAGATCAGGTGGCAATGCAAATAAAAACAGGCACTGAGGTGCTTACCTGAACTGGCATGCTAAACGTCCGTGCTATATTAAGACAGTCGTAACTAAGTTAGAGAAAAGCAAATTACTGCGGATGCTGGAATCTGAAACGAAAGGGAAAATGCTGGAAAATCTCAGCAAGTCTGGCAGCATCTGTAGGGAGAGAAAAGAGCTTTTAGCAACGTTTCGAGTCCGATGACTCTTTGTCAAAGCTAACAGACAGAGAAAGTGGGAAATATTTATACTGTGGAGTGAGAATGAAAGATGAATCATAGCCACAGAAACCCAGGGAAACCGAATGGCCACAGATACCAAGGGGAAAGAGTGTTAATGGCAGTCCCCAGAGAGGACAAAAGATGTGAAAGGTCAAACAGCAGGGAAATTAACATCAGAGGATAGTCTCTAGGTGTGGGTGGAGAGGAAGGGGGAAGCAAAGAGGAAAAAGGTGCAGGAAAGGTGGATACAGATGCTGCCAGACTTGATGAGATTTTCCGGCATTTTTCCTTTCATAACTAAGTTAGGTTGGGCATGTAGCTAGAATGTCGGACACATTTGAGAAAGCAGACTTATGGAGAGCTGAAGTCTAGGGTAGATGGCAGTCAAAGGAATTGGGACCATTACACTTTTAGGAGTTTTGATATTGACTTCAAGTCCTAGGGGAAGCTTACTTAGTAAAAGCAAATTACTGTGGATGCTGGAATTGGAAACGAAAGAGAAAATGCTGGGAAATCTCAGCAGGTCTGGTAGCATCTGTAGGGAGAGAAAAGAGCAACGTTTCGAGTCCAATTACTCTTTGGCAAAGCTAACAGAGAAAGTGGGATATATATATATATCCTGTGGAGTGAGATTGAAAGGTGAGTCATAGCCACAGAAACCCAGGGAAACGGGATGCTAATAGCCACAGAAACCAAGGGAAAAGAGTGCCAATGGCAGTCCTAGAGAGGACAAAAGATGTGAAAGGTCAGACAGCAGAGAAACTAACATCAGAGGGTAAACTGACAGATGTAGATGTAGGGGGGAAGGGAAGGTGGAAGCAAAGGGGAGAAAGGGTAAGGAAAGGTGGATACGATGGGGGGGGGGGGTTAAATATATATTAAGAAAGACAAAGAAAGAAATGGTAAAAAACAGTTAAAATGAAATGGGACGAAAACAAATGGGTCGAGGCGAGATTGAAGCTTGTTTAGGATTGCCGCACTTAGCGTAACCAAATAAAAATGGTGCGGCCTCATTCCCGAGCCAGCAACCCGTTCAAAGCTTGGTTATCTGCTCTACCTTGTCTTATGCAGCAGAACTTTCCAGGCACAGGTTGGCCTTGGCTGTTAGTTGCATTGCCGCCAGAGCCCTGTCAAACACTGCAGTTGACGAACCTATTGACCTAAACAAGATTTATTTTTACATTCTTGACAACTTCATTTTGTAATTTCTCTGCCTTCCTAATTTTTAAACTTGATATTAAAACTGCTTTTTGTCCTGCTCTTCTCCATTCTGTACTTAATTGTATGCTTTTTCTCTCTCTTATTCAGTTTTACCCACAACTTTTCTTTCACGTCTCATTATTGGCAAATTTGTAAATTTTTGTTGCAATAAATTTTTCTGAACTCTGAATCGCCTATTTAAATATTCCTCACTGCTTTTAAATCGTTATCAATATCTTGCTTCCAGTCTCCTTTTTTATTTCTGCCCTCGTCCTTATATATACATTTAAAAATGTTTTTATTAAAGTTTTACATTTTATGCACTGTACACTCAACCAGGGTATGCGCATCGGGTACAATATATAAAACATTTCCCTTGATATTGACCCCCCACCCTCCTCATTTTTTAAGATCCTTTCTCAGGTCACTTACTATACAGTGGGCAGTTGTCTTCTATTTATAGCCGGCATGGTTGCACAGTGGTTAACACTGTTGCTTCTCAGTACCAGAGAGCTGGGATCGATTCCCGGCTTGGGTCACTGTCTGTACGGAATCTGCACGTTCTCCCCGTGACTGCGTGGGTTTCCTCTGGGTGATCCAGTTTCCTCCCACAAGTCCCGAAAGACGTGCTTGTTAGAGGAATTGGATGTTCTGAATTCTCCCTCAATGTATTCAAACAGGCACCATTGTGTGGTGACTAGGGGATTTTCACAGTAACTTTGTTGCAGTGTTACTGTAAGCCTACTGTGACACCATTAAAGATTATTTAAAAAAAAATATATATTTTTATTCTCCCGAATTTACACCCACCAACAACAAACAATAACCAACAACAAATATATCAATCCCCAGAACAATGATAAGGATCCCATCCTCCCACCAACCCCCAAACATCAGCCCGCATGGCTACATAAACAAATGACAAAAAAGGAATCGGGGATTATCCATAGCCATCTTTAACATACATAGGCCCCCCCCCCCCCCCCCCCCCCCCCCCCAACTAATGTTCGATGTTATCCAATTCTTGAAAGTGCATAATAAATAGTGGCAATGACTTGTAGAACCCCTCCAAGCTTCCCCTCAGTTCGAACTTAACCGTCTCAAGGGTCAAGTATTCCAACAGGTCCCTTCGCCACGCCAGGGCACGGTGGAGAGGCTGCTCTCCATCCCAACAGGATCCGCCTTCGGGCGATCAACGAGACGAAGGCTACAATATCTGCCTCTGCACCCGTTTCAAACCCTGGCTGGTCCGACACCCCGAATATGGCCTCCCGGGGACCCGGGTCTTGTTTCACCCGCACCACCTTGGAAATTACCCTAAACACCTCCTTCCAGTACTCCCCTAGCTTTGGACAGGACCAAAACATACGAACATGATTAGCGGGCCCACCCGCAACATTCACACACATCTTCTACCCCTTCAAAGAATCGGCTCATCCTCGCTCTCGTGAGGTGTGCTCTGTACACCACCTTCAGCTGTATCAGCCCCAACCTCGCACACGAGGTGGAGGCATTCACTCTCCGGAGCACCTCACACCAGACTCCCTCCTCTATAACCTCTCCCAACTCTTCCTCCCATTTTGCTTTGATCCCCTCCAGTGGTGCCTTATCCTTTTCCAACATAGCTCCGTATACCGCTCACACTGCCCACTTCTCCAGTCCCCTTGCCGCCAGCACCTCCTCCAACAACATGGAAACCAGTTCCTCCGGGAAACTCTATCTCCTTCCTGGCAAAGTCCCGAACCTGCATATATCTAAACACTTCTCCCTGCTCCAGCCCATACTTCGCTTCCAGCTCCCTCAATCCTGCAAATCGACCCCGAAGAAACAAATCTTTTAGAGTCTTAATCCCCTTCTCTTCCCATTTCCGAAAGCTTCCGTCCCACCTCCCTGGCTCAAATCTGTGGTTCTCCCGAATCGGCATCTCCCTTGACCCTGCCCCCAACCCGAAGTGTTGGTGAAACTGCCTCCAGATTTTCAATGAAGCTATTGTTACTGGACTCCCTGAGTATTTCCCCGGAGCTATCTGGAGCGGCGCTGTTGCTAGTGCTATCAGCCCCGACCTGCTACACAAACTCTCCTCCATTCTGACCCACTGGGAATCAACCCCTCTGACCCAGCTCTGCAACTTCTCCACATTCACCGCCCAGTAGTAGTACATCAGGTTCGGGAGACCCAAACCCCCTGGCTGCCTTCCCCTCTGTAGCAGCGCCTTCCTCACTCTGGCCACCTTCCCTCCCCATATGAACGAGGTAATCCTTCCCTCAATCTCTCTATTAAAAAGAAAGACTTGGCAGAAAAATGGGTAGGCATTGAAAAATAAACAGAAATCGCGCAACACATTCATTATAACCTCCTGCACCTGACCTGCCAGTGACACAGGGAGACCATCCCACCTTGCCAGATCGGCTTTAAAGATTATTATTACGTGCGTGCGCTGTTCCCTCCTACCCTCAGCCCCTCCATCTCAATTTCTGTGTTTCTTTGGTGCGTCCGTTTCTTGTGGCGTTGTTCTGGGCACCCTGATATCTGTTATGGCTGTTCTCCAGCCTCCCCATCCCCTCTCTGGCCTCCCTCCTTTCCCTGTCTGTTCCTTAGTTTCATAGGCTCCCATGTGTCCACCCCATCCCCTCGCTCTATTAGCTGTTGGCCTCAAACACCACCTGCAACAAGTTGGTGAATGGCCTCTATGCTTTGTGGAAGCCATCCTCTGACCCTTGGTTAGCGAATTTGATTACCTCCAGGTGGAGAAATTCCAACAGGCCTGCCAGCCAGTCTGCATCTGTGGGTGGTACTGCTGATCGGCAGCCGAGCAGGATTCTCCGGCGGTCGATTAGGGAAGCAAGGGTTTCAGCCCTCTGCCCCATGAATAGTTCTGGCTCGTCCGATACCCCGAAGACTACTACTCTTGGATATGGCTCCACCATCACACCCGCAATTTAGGACATTGCCTCGAAGGCTGTCCAAAACCCACCAAGTCTGGGGCATGTCGAGAACATGTGGGTGTGGTTGGCCGGGCCTCTTTGGCACTATACACATTTGTCTTCCACCTTTGGAAGAACCTGCTCATTCAGGTACTTGTCAGGTGTGCTCTGTGCACCACTTTCAGCTTATGAGGAGCTGTTCAGTGCTTCACTCCAGAAACCCCACCCTATTTCTGTCCCTAGTTCGTCCTCCGATTTTCCCCATGTTTCCCATGGTTTTATCCAGTGGGGAGCGTGTCCATTGTATTAGCTGTCCATACAGCCCCAAGAATACCTGCGTGCGGTAGCTCCCCTAATAATGTGTGTCTGGTGTCTGTGGATGTCGTCTCCTTCTGGAGAAAGTTCTTAACCTGTAGGTGTTGGAGTTAGTTTTCGTTAGGTGGCTGCAGTCTCTCCGTCAGTTTCTCTAAGCTCACTTGTCTGTCATCTACGTAAAAGCCCCTAACAGACAAGTATCCCCCCCCCCCACCCGAACTGTCTCCACCTCTTAATGGTGGCGTCAACTGTGGCAGGTGGGAGCCATGATGGATAATTTGGTCAAGTCGAAGTGCCTGGTTCTTTCATCCATCCCGTCTTTTCACCATAACTGCCCAGTGGTAATACCCCCGCGCACACACAATAAACACCATAATCATCTTATCTATTGTAGTTAAAAATGTCTTGGGGATATAGATCAGTATGGACTTGAACAGGAAGAGAAATCTGGGCAGAACGTTCATCTTGATCATTTGCACCCTCCCTACCAGGGAGAGGGGCAGTATATCCCATCTCTGTAGGTTCTTTGTTACTTCCTCCGCCAGACTAGCCACGGTTCCACTTGTGGATCTGTGTCCAGTCGTGGACAATCTGGATCCCCAGGTAGCGGAATTTGTTTTGGGCTAGTTGAAATGGTAATTACTCCGGCTCTGCCCCTCCCTCTCTGGTTCACTGGAATACTTTACTCTTGCTCAGGTTGAGTTTGTAACCTGAGAAGGCTCCAAACTCTTACCAGGAGCTTCATGGTCCCTTCCATGCTGCTTTGCGGGTCCGAGATGTGGAGGAGCAGGTCATCCGCATGTGCGCTCGGTCTCCTCTTCATATTCCCTTTCAGCTTCTCGCAGGTCTGAGGGCAATTGTCAGGGCGAATATTAGCATGGACAGTGGGCATCCCTGCCTTGTGTCTCTGTGCAGCTGGACGTGTTCAGAGCTGGTGGCGTTGGTCCGTAACCTCGCCTTGGGGCATTGTACAGGGGTTTCACCCAGGAGGTGAACCCTGTCCCTAGCCCAAACCACTTTAGTACCTCAATGAGGTGCGTCCACTCAAATCTGTTGAAGGCCCCCTCGGTGTCCAGGGAGACGATCATCTCTGGTGTTCTCTCCCCGGATGGGGTCATTATCACATTCAGCAGTCGCCTAAAGTTCGCCATTAGCGGTCTACCCTTAAAGCCCGTCTGGTCCTCTGCGACCCTTCTGGAATGCAATTACTCCAGCCATTTAGCCAGGAGTTTTGTAAGTATTTTCACAAATTAAGCAGCGAAATGGGTCTGTATGATCTGCATTCCGTTTTGTCTTAGCGATATGATGGCACGTGTTAGTATTGGAGGCAGAGTGCCCCTCGTTAGTGAGTCTGCAAACTTATCCCGCAGTTGCAGGGCCAGTGCTGTCGCAAATTTTTGTCCCTTTCCCGCCTGCATGGAGCCGAAGCTCTCATGACCTCTCCTGTCTGAGTGGTGCTTCCAGCTCCCTCCGTCTATCGCCCCAATGATTGGCATGTCCAGTCTGCCAAGGAGCTGCTTTGTCCCCATTGGGGGTTTGGAGGCGTACAGCCCTTGGTCGAAGGCCTCGAACACTTTCTTGACATATTTTGGTTCGGCTACCAGTCCGCCTCTGCTGTGCTATTTCCCTTATGGCTGCCTGCTTTCTCAGCTGGTGAACCAGGAGGCGGTTAGTCTTGTCTCTGTGTTTGTAGCAGGTCTCCCGCGTCTGGCAGAGTTGGTGCACTGCCTTCCTGGTGGATAACGGGTTAAAGTCCATTTGGAGCTTTTTCCTCTCCACCAGAAGCTCTACGGTCGGGGCCTCTGCATACCTTCTGTCGACCTCCAGAATGGAGTTGATCAGCTGTTGCCAGCTGCCCCCTCTTCCCTGTCTCTGCATGCTTTATAGGCGATAATGTCAGAGACAGAGTTCCGGTTGTTAGTAACGTATTCACCTATGGCCTGTGATGTTTCCTGGCAGAAGACCTTGTTGGCCAAGAGGGTAGTGTCCAACCTGGTTTCCGTGTAATGTGGAGCGTGATCGGAGACTACAATCGCCAAGTATTACTATCTCTGGAAGCGCCGATTTCCCCAATACAAAGAAGCCGATTTGGGGATAGACCTTGTGTACTTTCGAGAAAAAAGAAAATTCCTTCTCATCTGGGTGCACAAACTGCCATGGGTCCACTGCCTCCATCTGTTCCATAAATGTTCCCAGTTCCCCAGCGATGCCTGCCGTTTTCCCGATTCTGTGGTTTAACCTGTACATTGGTGCGTATCTATGTCGGGGATTTCTGCCATGGTCTACTTTACCAACTCCGTGTCGTCCAGTTGGGAGCATACATGCTGATGAGGACAACCGATGTCCCATCTAGGACACTGCTGACCATGATGCCATGCAGTTAAGCATTTCTTTCCAACAGATTTAAAGCCCAACAATTTTGGGCGCTTAGCAAAATGATACATTTTCACTGTTTTGAAGATATGTAAAACCTTCATCGCGTTCTGCTTGCATGATTTGTTGCCAAGGTATTTTTGTTACCTAGACCATATGAGCAGTCTGTTTTAATTGATAGTTGGCTTAAGTTCTATTTACCTACTTCAATGTTTTACTTGAGGACCAGGTGCATCTAGGCTGATATCTATGGGTTTAGACACTCTTACAACTGAATAGCAGTTTCATGACCCTGGAGGCAACAAAAATATATTTTACGATGTCTGTTTGTATGTCTCGATCTTTTACTACTGAATGGTTATTTCTTTTACTGACGGGCTATTTTTATGTAGGAGTGTAATTGTGCAGATGTTCTGATTACTTTGCCACTGCATAATCTTATGATTTTAGCACAATATTGGAAACAGCCAAGCCAGTATGTAAGAACATAGAAAAGTACAGCACAGTACAAGCGCTTCAGCCCACGATGTTGTGCTCACCATTTATCCTAATCTAAGATCAACCTAACCTACACCCCTTCAATTTACTGCTGTCCATGTGCCTGTCTAAGAGTCGCTTAAATGTCCCTAATGACTGACTCCACCACCTCTGCTGGCAGTGCATTCCACACACCCACCACTCTGTGTAAAGAACCTACCTCTGACATCTCCCCTATCACCTCCAGTCACCTTAAAATTATGTCCCCACGTGACAGCCATTTCGACCCTGGGGAAAAGTTTCTGTCTATCCACTCTATACATGCCTCTCATCACCTTGTACACCTCTTATCAAGTCAACTCTCTTCCTTCGGTCCAGTGAGAAAAGCCCTAGCTCCCTCAACCTTTCTTCATAAGACATGCCCTCCAGTCCAGGCAGCATCCTGGTAAATCTCCTCTGTACCCTCCCCAAAGCATCCAGATCCTTTCTATAATGAGGCGACCAGAACTGGGCACACTATTCCAAGTGTGGTCTAACTAGAGTTTTATAAAGATGCAGCAAAACCTCGCAGCTCTTAAACTCAATCCCCCAGTTAATGAAAGCTAACACACCATACACCTTCTTAACAACCCTATCTACCTGGGTGGCAACTTTGAGGGATCTGTGTATGTGGACCCCAAGATCCCTCTGTTCCTCCACACTTCCAAGAATCCTGCCTTTAACCCTCTATTCAGCATTCAAACCCTGTATTCAGCATTCAAATTCGATCTTCCAAAATGAATCACTTCACATTTATCAAGGTTGAACTCTGCCACTTCTCAGCCCAGCTCTGCATCCTGTCAATGTTCTGTTGTAACCTGCAACAGCCCTCAACACTGTCTAGAACTCCCCCAACCTTTGTGTCATCGGCAAACTTACTAACCTACCCTTCCACTTCCTCATCCAAGTCATTTATAAAAACCACAAAGAGCAGAGGTCCCAGAACAGATCCTTGTGGGACATCACTGGTCACCGACCTCCAGACGGAATACTTTCCATCCACTACCACTCGCTGTCTTCTTTCGGCCAGCTAATTCTGTCAATACAGCCAAATTTCCCTGTATCCCATGCCCCCTAACTTTCTGAATGAGCCTAGAACATAGAACATAGAACGATACAGCGCAGTACAGGCCCTTCGGCCCTCGATGTTGCACCGACATGGAAAAAATCTAAACGCCATCTAACCTACACTATGCCCTTATCATCCATATGCTTATCCAATAAATTTTTAAATGCCCTCAATGTTGGCATGTTCACTACTGTTGCAGGTAGGGCATTCCACGGCCTCACCACTCTTTGCGTAAAAAACCCACCTCTGACCTCTGTCCTATATCTATTACCCCTCAATTTAAGGCTATGTCCCCTCGTGCTAGCCACCTCCATCCGCGGGAGAAGGCTCTCGCTGTCCACCCTATCTAACCCTCTGATCATTTTGTATGCCTCTATTAAGTCACCTCTTAACCTTCTTCTCTCTAACGAAAACAACCTCAAGTCCATCAGCCTTTCCTCATAAGATTTTCCCTCCATACCAGGCAACATCCTGGTAAATCTCCTCTGCACCCGTTCCAAAGCTTCCACGTCCTTCCTATAATGAGGCGACCAGAACTGTACGCAATACTCCAAATGCGGCCGTACTAGAGTTTTGTACAACTGCAACATGACCTCATGGCTCCGGAACTCAATCCCTCTACCAATAAAGGCCAACACACCATAGGCCTTCTTCACAACCCTATCAACCTGGGTGGCAACTTTCAGGGATCTATGTACATGGACACCGAGATCCCTCTGCTCATCCACACTACCAAGAATTTTACCATTAGCCAAATATTCCGCATTTCTGTTATTCTTTCCAAAGTGAATCACCTCACACTTCTCCACATTAAACTCCATTTGCCACCTCTCAGCCCAGCTCTGCAGCTTATCTATGTCCCTCTGTAACCTGCAACATCCTTCCGCACTGTCTACAACTCCACCGACTTTAGTGTCGTCTGCAAATTTACTCACCCATCCTTCTGCGCCCTCCTCTAGGTCATTTATAAAAATGACAAACAGCAACGGCCCCAGAACAGATCCTTGTGGTACGCCACTCGTAACTGAACTCCATTCTGAACATTTCCCATCAACTACCACTCTCTGTCTTCTTTCAACTAGCCAATTTCTGATCCACATCTCTAAATCACCCTCAATCCCCAGCCTCCGTATTTTCTGCAATAGACGACCGTGGGGAACCTTATCAAACGCTTTACTGAAATCCATATACACCACATCAACTGCTCTACCCTCGTCTACCTGTTCAGTCACCTTCTCAAAGAACTCGATAAGGTTTGTGAGGCATGACCTACCCTTCACAAAACCATGCTGACTGTCCCTAATCATATTATTCCTATCTAGATGATTATAAATCGTATCTTTTATAATCCTCTCCAAGACTTTACCCACCACAGACGTTAGGCTCACCGGCCTATAGTTACCGGGGTTATCTCTACTCCCCTTCTTGAACAAAGGGACCACATTTGCTATCCTCCAGTCCTCTGGCACTATTCCTGTAGCCAATGATGACCTAAAAATCAAAGCCAAAGGCTCAGCAATCTCTTCCCTGGCTTCCCAGAGAATCCTAGGATAAATCCCATCCGGCCCTGGGGACTTATCTATTTTCACCTTGTCCAGAATTGCCAACACTTCTTCCCTACGCACCTCAATGCCATCTATTCTAATAGCCTGGGTCTCAGCATTCTCCTCCACAATATTATCTTTTTCTTGAGTGAATACTGACGAAAAGTATTCATTTAGTATCTCGCTTATCTCCTCAGCCTCCACACACAACTTCCCACCACTGTCCTTGACTGGCCCTACTCTTACCCTAGTCATTCTTTTATTCCTGACATACCTATAGAAAGCTTTTGGGTTTTCCTTGATCCTACCTGCCAAAGACTTCTCATGTCCCCTCCTTGCTCGTCTCAGCTCTCTCTTTAGATCCTTCCTCGCTTCCTTGTAAATATCAAGCGCCCCAACTGAAACTTCACGCCTCATCTTCACATAGGCCTCCTTCTTCCTCTTAACAAGAGATTCCACTTCTTTGGTAAACCACGGTTCCCTCGCTCGACCCCTTCCTCCCTGCCTGACTGGTACGTACTTATCAAGAACATGCAATAGCTGTTCCTTGAACAAGCTCCACATATCCAGTGTGCCCAACCCTTGCAGCCTACTTCTCCAACCAACACATCCTAAGTCATGTCTAATGGCATCATAATTGCCCTTCCCCCAGCTATAACTCTTGCCCTGCGGGGTATACTTATCCCTTTCCATCACTAACGTAAAGGTCACCGAATTGTGGTCACTGTTTCCAAAGTGCTCACCTACCTCCAGATCTAACACCTGGCCTGGTTCATTACCCAAAACCAAATCCAATGTGGCCTCGCCTCTTGTTGGCCTGTTAACATATTGTGTCAGGAAACCCTCCTGCACACATTGTACAAAGAATGACCCATCTAATGTACTCGAACTATATCTTTTCCAGTCAATATTTGGAAAGTTAAAGTCTCCCATAACAACTACCCTGTTACTTTCGCTCTTTTCCAGAATCATCTTCGCCATCCTTTCCTCTACATCCCTAGAACTATTAGGTGGCCTATAGAAAACTCCCAACAGGGTGACCTCTCCTTTCCTGTTTCTAACCTCAGCCCATACTACCTCAGAAGAAGAGTCCCCATCTAGCATCCTTTCCGCCACCGTAATACTGTCCTTGACTAGCAGCGCCACACCTCCCCCTCTTTTGCCCCCTTCTCTGAACTTACTAAAACAACTAAACCCCGGAACCTGCAACAACCATTCCTGTCCCTGCTCTATCCATGTCTCTGAAATGGCCACAACATCGAAGTCCCAGGTACCAACCCATGCTGCCAGTTCCCCTACCTTATTTCGTATACTCCTGGCATTGAAGTAGACACACTTCAAACCACCTACCTGAACACTGGCACCCTCCTGCGAAGTCAAATCTGTGCTCCTGACCTCTATACTCTCAATCTCCCGTACCCTAAAACTACAATCCAGGTTCCCATGCCCCTGCTGAATTAGTTTAAACCCCCCCAAAGAGCACTAACAAATCTCCCCCCCAGGATATTGGTGCCCCTCAGGTTCAGATGTAGACCATCCTGTCTATAGAGGTCCCACCTTCCCCAGAAAGAGCCCCAGTTATCCAGAAATCTGAATCCCTCCCGCCTGCACCATCCCTGTAGCCACGTGTTTAATTGCTCTCTCTCCCTATTCCTCATCTCACTACCATGAGGAACTTTATCAAATGCCTTACTGAAATCCATATACACCACATCCACTGCCCGACCTTCATCAATGTGTCTCGTCACATCCTCAAAGAATTTAATGAGGCTTGTGAGGCATGACCTGCCCCTCACAAAGCCATGCTGACTATCTTTAATCAAACTATGTTTTTCTAAATAATCATAAATCCTATCTCTCAGAATCCTTTCTAATATATTTTGCTCACCACAGACGTAGGACTGCTGGGTCTGTAATTCCCATGGATTTTCCTATTCCCTTTCTTGAACAGGGGAACAACATTCGCCTCCCTCTGATCATCCGGTACTACTACAGTGGAGAATGAGGACGCAGAGATCATCGCCAACGGCGCAGCAATCTCCTCCCTCGCTTCCCGTGGTAACCTTGAGTATATCTCGTCTGGCCCAGGGATCATATATATCCTGATGCTTTTTAAAATTTCCAGCACATTCTCCTTAATATCAACCTGTTTGAGCCTATTAACCTGATTCATGCTGTTCTCACGAGCAGCAAGGTCCCTCTCTCTAGTGAATACTGAAGCAAAATATTCATTTAGGGCCTCCCCTACCTCCTCAGACTCTATGCACATGTTCCCTCCACTATCCCTAATCGGCCCTACTCTCACTCTGATCATCCTCTTGTTTCTTACATAAGTGTAGAACGCCTTGGGGTTTTCCCTAATCCTTTCCGCCAGAGCCTTTTCATGCCCCCTCTAGCTCTCCTCAGTCCATTTTTGAGTTCCTTCCTGGCTACCTTGTAACCCTCTAGAGCCTTGTCAGATCCTTGCTTCCTCAACCTTATGTAAGCTTCCTTCTTCCTCTTGACTAGAAGCTCCACTTCTCTTGTCATCCAAGGCTCCTTCACCTTGCCATTCCTTCCTCGTCTCAGTGGGACAAAACTATTCAGCACTCGCAGCAAGTGCTCCTTAAACAAGCCCCACATTACTGTTGTGCATTTCCCCAAGAGCAATTGTTCCCACTTTATGCTCCTCAGGTCCTGTCTAATTGCAGTATAATTTCCCCTCCCTCAATTAAATACCTTCCCATACTGTGTGTTCCTATCCCACTCCATGACTATGGTAAAGGCAATGGAGTTGTGGTCACTGTCGCCGAAATGCTCTCCCACCGAGACATCTGACACCTGGCTTGGTTCGTTGCCAAGCACCAAGTCCAATATGGCCTCCCCCTTAGTCGGCCTATCTACATATTGAGTCAGGTTAACCTTCCTATACACACACAATCTGCTCCATCCAAACATTTGCACTAAGGAGGTTCCAGTCAATATTAGGGAAGTTGAAGTCACCCACACTGTTACTTCTGCACTTTTCCAAGATCTGCCGCCCAATCTGTTCCTCTATCTCTCTGCTGTTATTGGAGGGTCTATAGAAAACTCCCAATAAAGTGACTGCTCCTTTCTTGTTTCTGACTTCCACCTATGCTGACTCAGTAGACAAACCCTCCTCAACTACCTCCTTTTCTGCAGCTGTGGTGCACTCCCTAATTAACCATGCCACTCCCCCTCCTCTTTTACCTCCCTCCCTATTTTTCTGAAAACATCTGAACCCCGGAACATCTAACAACCATTCCTGCCCCTGTGAAATCCATGTTTCTGTAATGGCCACAGCATCGTAGTTCCAAGTACTGATTCATGCTCTAAGTTCATCTTCCTTATTCCTGACACTCCTTGCATTGAAACAGACACACTAACCCATTCCACTGAGTGAAACTTTGCCCTATCAACTGTCTATCCTTCCTCACAGACTTGCTGCATACCATTTCTGCCTGTTCAACAGCTACCCTATCCTGTGATCCATAGCTCTGGTTCCGATCCAGAACATCACTCTGGAATTTTAAAAATCTATTGTCAGTTGAACAATCATTCAAAACTTTGTAGCTTTGGTTTTGAGTCTATGATTCAGGCTGAGTTTTGTTGATCCAAGTACCTGATCTGAAATTTGTAATGAAATGGGAATTTTCATTTCTGATTTTGTAAATTTTTTTGCTGTTGTGAAGACTTTGGTACCTAATTCTTTTACATTCTTTTGATCGGGGCATTCCTTGGTCAAGATGATTTGGTTAACGGGGACAAAGGTGTATGAGTACTTGATGTACAAAAATATCCAGATAGCTTCTTATCTTCCACCGAAGCCTCCCTCAGTCCATGTTAGAAACTACATATTGGTGCCATTGCATGCTGTGGTGTTGTACTACTTTATCGCACCGTCCACTAACACTTGATAGAAAGCATTTCTCTAGCCCTTAACTTCCTGGTTCCACATTTATGGGGTACCGCAATGATGCGCTGGGGAATCCTTCCAGAAGGACCTATGATAGTTTACCTGTCAATTGTCCAGAATCCCTAAATTGACAATTGTGCTGGGAATCATCTGAGAGATGCGATTTAAAATATTAACTTCAGATGGTTCTGCCAGTGTTAGCCTGAACGCCCAAATAACTGTTTCAACCATTGGACCCAGCTCCCCCCAAACCCCACTCTCTTCTCCACACACACACACACACCACCACCTATTGTTGGAAACACTTACATTTGAAACTTAGTCTCCCTTTAAGCTGACCTTTAAACATCTTCTGTATGACATCTAACATCGTAAAAAGGCAGTGTTACCTGCGCCCAGTTACTCCTCACCCAGCCTGAGTGAGAAAGGTTAGGTGAGAAAGGGGTTTTGGAATTACAGCAAAGGCAAGTCCATTCAGAGTGGCAATCTGCTGGAGATTACCACTGAGGAAGTTGGGGTCCATTGTAAAATTATTTATGCACTATATTTTGGAAACATTTTGATAACTAAGTTTAGCACCTGTGGTTGCATTGTTACAGGTCACTTGCAAACTTTTCCAGGTTTCCATATTTCTGAAATCCATGTGTGTCAGAGGCCATCTTTCTGTTTTTGACTCTGATTTGTTAAACATTGCATGCCAGATTGGGATTTGGATTTTTAGCTGCTAAAAGTAGCAGTGCCATCATGATTTTCGTTGAAGACTTTGGTTACACGCAGAAGGTCATGTCTAATCACCAGCTCGTGTTCATCATTCATTGATATCTAGGTACAGCTCACACTAATTTCTTGATGCTGCTCCCAAAAGAGTTAATGTTTATCCTGTTGCATTCTATCTGTGATCCTAACTTATTTTTCTCTGACACTGGAAACATTTATCATAAACTTAAATGCTTGTTCAATCAACATTTTAATTGCAAAGTATTACTTTCAGACTAACTTTAATTTTCTGTACACTTGGGATGTTGTAACATGGAAAAAAAGTCAATTTCTCTTGTGTTATTGCTTGGACCTAGCAGGTATGGTTGATCTAAAGACTAACATCGAGTGGTTGTGTGTTAGCTCCCATGCAAGACCTTAACTCTTCCACTTTTGATTTTTGTTACTTTATCAGCATTCCGTAGAGAGTATAATGATTGAATATCCATCAATTGTTGTAGTAACTTGGCTCCACCAGCTACGTATACCTGGTGTTGTAAGACTTCTTACAGTTGGGTATAAACAATGAATGTTTATTTACATAACGTACTATATACAGAGTAGTGCAGCTTTGATGCTGCCAGCCTATGTCCTGGATTGAACTGAGCAGAAGCCTGTGCTCTGTTTGGCAATTCCACATGCTAATGCCCATTTGAACGAGTGGGTCAGGTTACACCTCAAAGATCACCCCTTATAGGGGCCAGCTACTATTGCGATACAAGATTATTTCCATTCTTTAAATAAAGTCATACTTTACACACCAAACCTCCACCTTCCAATTTCATCAGTCATTGCTAGACTGGGTATCATTCAATATACCATTGATACTTTTCTCATAAAAGCAAACTAGCTGTTGAGTGAGGGACCATATGACATAGAAGCAGAATTAGGCCACTTGACCCATCTATCTATGTCTTAAAGACACTCGGTGATTTGGCCTCCACAGCCTTCTGCGGCGAAGAGTTCCACAGATTCGCAACCCCCTGGATGAAGAAATTCTTCCTCATCTCTGTTTTAAAGGATCATCCCTTTCGTCTGAGATTGTGTCCTCTGGTTCTAGTTTTCCCTACAAGTTGAAACATTCTCTCCACGTCCACTCTATCCAGGCCTCGCAGTATCCTGTAAGTTTCAATAAGATTCCCCCTCATCCTTCTAAACTCCAATGAGTACAGACCCTTGTCCTCAACCGTTCCTCATACGACAAGCTCTTCATTCCAAGGCAGCACAGTGGTTAGCACTGTTGCTTCATAGCTCCAGGGTACCAGATTTGATTTCCAGCTTGGGTCACTGTCTGTGCGGAGTCTGCACGTTCTCCCCATGTCTGCGTGGGTTTCCTCCAGGTGCTCCGGTTTCCAGCCACAGTCCAAAGATGTGCAGGTTAGGTGGATTGGCCATGATAAATTGCCCTTAGTGTCCAAAAAGGTGAGTTGGGGTTACTGGGCTATGGGGATAGAGTGGAGGCATGAACTTAAGTAGGGTGCCCTTTCCAAGAGCTGGTACAGACTCGATGGGCCGAATGGCCTCCTTCTGCACTGTAAATTCCATGATCATTCTTGTGAACCTCCTCTGGACCCTTTCCAATGCCAGCACATCTTTCCTTAATATGGGGCTCAAAACTGCTCACAATACTCTGGTCTGGCCAGAGCCTTATACAGCCTCAGAAGTAATCCCTGGTCTTGTCTTCTAGCCCTCTTGACATGAATGCTAACATTGCGTTTGCCTTCTTAACTGCCGACTGAACCTGCACGTTAACCTTAGGAGAATCGTGAACAAGGACTCCCAAGTCCCTTTGTGCTTCTGGATTTCTAAGCATTTCCCCATTTAGAAAATAGTCTATGTCTAAATTCCTCCTTCCAAAGTGCATAACCTCACACTTTTCCACATTGTATTTCATCTGCCACTTCGTTGCCCACTCTCCTCGCCTGTCCAAATCCTCTTGCTTCCTCAGTACTACCTGTCCCTCTACAGATCTTTGTATCATCTGCAAACTTAGCAACAGTGCCTCAGTTCCTTCTTCCAGATCATTAATGTATATTGTGAAAAATTGTGGTCCCAGCACAGACCCCTGAGATACAACACTAGTCACTGGCTGCCATCCTGAAAAAGACCCCTTTATCCCCAATCTCTGCCTTCTGTCAGTCAGCCAATCCTCTATCCATACCAAGATCTTCCTCTTAACACCATGGGCTCTTAACTTATTTAGCAATCTCCTATGTGGCACCATGTCAAAGGCCTTATGGAAATCTAAATAAATCAGGTCCATTGGTTCCCCTTTGTCTAACTTCCTTATTACCTCCTCAAAAGAACTGATATCAGATTTGTCAGACTTGACCTCCCTTTGACAAAGCCGTGCTGACTCAGTCCTATTTTATCAAGTACTCCGCGATCTCCTCTTTAATAACGGACTCTAAAATCTTTCCAATGACCGAAGTCAGCCTAACCGGCCTATAATTTCCCGCCTTCTGCTTCCCTCCCTTCTTAAACATTGGTGTTTCATTTGCCACTTTCCAGTCCTCTGGGTCCTTCCTGCCTCCAAGTGATTCCTGAAAGATCACCACCAATGCCTCCACAATCTCCTCAGCTATCTTTTTTAGAATCCTGGGGTACAGTCCATCCAGTCCAGGTAACTTTTCCATCTTCAAACCTTTCAGTTTCCCCAGAACCTTCTCCTTGGTGATGGCTACTGCACTCCCCTCTGCCTCCTGATTCTCCTGGAGCTCTGGCATCCCACTGGTGTCTTCCACCGTAAAGACTGATGCAAAGTAACTATTCAGTTCGTCTGCCATTTCTGTTTCCTACTATTACTTCTCCAGCCACATATTCCAGTGGTCCAATGTTTATTTTTGCCTCTCTTACCTTGTATATTGAAAAAAACTCTTACTATCTTCTTTTATATTACTACCTAGCTTCCACTCATATTTCATCTTCTCTCCCCTTATTGCTGCTCGCTTTTAAAGGCTTCCCAATATACAACAGAAGGATGATGACAAATTTGTCAAAATTTCTTACAAGATTGCCCAGGGTTACCTCACTCAAGTACAGAAGTAGGGTTTGAAGAACTCCTTTGTTTTGTAAATTTACCATCATTGGAAGATAGCTTTTTAGAAGGTAAATTCTTTGTTAATTTTAGGCTGTAATAACAGTTAATACTTAAATTAAAGAAGTGAAATAGCTATTATGTATTATGCACTAAATAGGCATTAGAAAGTAGAAATCATTCTACAGCCCTTTTTTTCAGGATAAGCTCCCAGCTCAGAAGAATTGATGTTGGAACTGTGAAGAACAGCAGGCAGAAACTGGCAACATAAAATAACAGTAGTCCCAAAAATTTGATTCAACTTCTTTGATCCAGTGACCAAAGAACGTGAACACATTCTAGAGTTCAAGAATATGTTCAGGTTCTAGAATATGTTGATGTTTTGTGGTCACTGGACATTCAAGTTATTTTATGTTGCCTGTTTCTGCCTGCTGTTCTTCACAGTTCCAACATCAATTCTTCTGTGCTGGGAGCTCATCCTGAAAGAAAGGCCTGTGATCAACCCAATTTTTTAGAATTAAAGTGCCACATGAATGGTTAAGATTAGTGTTCATGTATTCACATAACCTTCTGGAGTTGGAATCACTTGCCTAACTTCTGTTCCAAAATAAATTCTGAGAGTCTATTTATTTATTGAACTCTGAGCTGTGTGTGGTACATACTTTAGTACCCCTCAAGTTGAATCTTCCATACATTCTCAGGTCTTCAATGAAAGATGTATTTCTGATGGTAAACTAAATCACAAATTATTTTGGAACTTAGTTGGGACCAGTTTAGTAATTTTGCATCATATTACTGCATCAGGTTGTGTGTGACCGGAGATGCACTGTATATGGGTGTATATGTGCATCCTGATACCTGCTCAAGTTGAAATACAAAGCAACCCTATGCATATACGTTAAGTCATGAAGAAGGTAACGTCCACATCAAAAACCATGGTAAAATAACAATGAAGAAACAGAAACTCTATCATGTGGTAAATTCACTAATAAAATTGTCTTTTCAAGGTAGGGAGAGCGAATGATTTGTGTACCATGATGAAAATTATGGGCTTACCTGAAGGGCATTCTGCAGTTGGGACAAGTGACAAAACTGCATGCAAGCCAGTTGAATTTCTTCAGATGTGCTGCAGAGACCATGATCGGTGATGGTATATGGCACGATTAAGTATTTTTGTGAAGATCTTTTTTTTTTGATGAACATAGGTTTTCCTGTAACCTCTGACAATTTAAAAACCTACCTGAAAATTCCAATACATAATGTGTTTTAAACCTGTGATCTGGTCGGAACCAGTACCTTTTGTTTAAAATAAAGAATGAAATCCCAGGTGCTTGCTAAGAGAATAAAGCCAAAGATTAAATAGTTTTAAACAACAAATGTCAGAAAAGTAAAACCATTTACCATCTATCCTTTTATAATTATGAATTCAAGAGTATTAACATAAACTATCAGGCAGGCTGTGGTCAAACACACCAAATTGCACAGTAAATGACAGACATGACTGAGACAGATCCCCACACAAATGTCAGTGTCCATGATAAGTTTCAGTCTCGTGAAAACTATCACCCTCAAGAAAGTTTGTAAGTCTCCATTGTAAGTCTCCACTTTTGAAGATCTAGTGTGCTATCTTCCCAAAAGGGAAAAAAGTCCCCGAGCCAGTCCGTTTAGCCGAGTTCTTTAGCAGACCGCTGGCTGCAGTGAGGCGCTACTGGCTGCAGTGAGGCGCTACTGACTGCAGGCATAGAATATTTGTAAATAATCATGATAAATGGCCTCCATCAAAATGAATGGGATTCCTGAAAAGAGCACAGAGACTTTGGGGTAAGTGGGGTGACAGGTTAATAAGCTATTATGGAATCCTAGGTTTTATAAACAGTCACAGCATACAAGCAGTAGGTATTCTAAATCTGGATAAGTCATTAGTCATGGCACCTTTCTAATATTGTAGCCACTTGTTCATCTTCCTTTAGAAATGATGTTAAAGCCTTGAAGAACCTAGAAGGGATTATTTGTAACTATATTAGGAATAAGAAAATAGAATCTGGAATATCATTAGATTTTCCCTCGGTGCTCAAAATTGAGACATGTTGCATAGATAAAATTGGGTAATATTCCATGATCCTAAACCAGCGTGCATAAATTGAAGCTTGCTGCATAATATTCAAGGAGATTTTGGAGATTCAAGGAGAATTGTTTTGCAAGGTGTAGCGCAGATTTTGATTTGATTTGATTTATTGTCACATGTACCGAACTATAGTGAAAAGTATTTTTCTGCACGCAGTATGTACATAGTAGACACAAGAATAATCAACAGAGAACATTGACAAATGGTACATCGACAAAACAATGATTCGTTACAGTGTGGAACAAGGGGCCAAACAAAGCAAATACATGAGCAAGAGCAGCATAGGGCGTCGTGAATAGTGTTCTTACAGGGAACAGATCAGTCCGAG
Source organism: Scyliorhinus canicula (assembly GCF_902713615.1). Lineage (NCBI taxonomy): Eukaryota > Metazoa > Chordata > Chondrichthyes > Carcharhiniformes > Scyliorhinidae > Scyliorhinus > Scyliorhinus canicula. The sequence continues at coordinate 176,483,532 of NC_052146.1, forward strand.
GGGCAGTCGTTGAGGAGTCTTGTAGCTGTGGGGAAGAAGCTGTTCCCATGTCTGGACCTCTGTACCTTCTGCCTGATGGAAGTGCCTGGAAGAAGGCAATGCCTGGGTGGGAGGGGTCTCTGATAATGCTGTCTGCCTTCCTGAGGCAGTGAGGTGTCAGAATGCTGCAAATTACTTAATTGCCCTGGTTCAGGGAGCTGAAAATCTATCCGGGTTCTTGCTTTCCTGACCATTGTTCAGTAAGTTTTTTTTTCTGGAATTGCCCATGTGGATATGATAGGCTATTATATGAATTAGTGCTGGATACTAGTGCCTGTGGATGTAGTAAGTCTGATACCTTCAAGAGAGGAGCTGGAAGAAAAATGTTGACTTTGGGTTCATGGTAAATATGCTGTCGCTAGTATCAGAAAACACTTGTAGTTTACAGTGACTGCACTTGTGAAAAATTCGAAATATAATGTCTCTTGTCTGTCTGGATAGCAGTTTGAACATGTTTCTGCCACACAACTGTCCTTGACTATAGTTGCCATTGTTCAGCCATGACTAACGCTTGTGCTTTCCCTGCTCAGCTTCTCTCGAGGATGATCCTGAAGGATAAGAACAATTCACAATTATTTCCCTTAATTTCCCAAGCCTCTTCCCACCTTCCCTCTGTTGTGTAATGCGGAGAATTTGAAGTGCTCATGAATTTCTTTCATCAAGATTGATTCTCTCGTTCCTTTTCCTGAGTTGACCAATACCCTCTCTTCCATCCATCTTGTACTGATCTCCATAATTCTGCAGTTACTCTGCCTCCTTTATCCAAGGTCACCTGTTTGATACTCGGCCTCTGCTTTCTTGATTCTTTTCCCCATTAAACGTCTGACAAATCAGCTGTTATTCCTGATCCCCATTGTTTCCAACTTTGTAAACAACTTTTCCATCACTGCCACACATTTTCCAAAAAGCCTACCTATCCTTCCTATACCACCTTCATTTACCTTAGGCTCACTCTTTGGAATTACAATTCAGTAATTTTTCTCTATTTCTCAACTCACCTTTTAAAACTGTCTTAAGATCTATCCTTTTGATCAAGCTATCAATCATCTCTAACCCTTCCAACACACCTTTCTTAAAAAAAATCTATCTTTTCTACCATCCCCTGTTCTAAACTGCCTTAATGTTTGTTTTATACTGTATTTTAGTGTCTCAAACCACTTCTGAAGAATTGTGTTGTTACTTTGGCCAACCTGCTAGTTCTGTTATGTTTACTTTTCAGATGTTTGAGGGAATGTATTGCTGTGCAATTTTTATACTCATATTTTTCACGCATTCTTTTTTTTCTGGCTCAGTGTTACCTTCTTGTAGCTTAACCTGTTCTACTAATTTGGATGCCACGTTACACAGTGAAGACTGCCCATGTATTTTGTCTGTTATGTTGGACCAGAAACTTGAATCCAGTATGCCTAGTGAGTAGTTGTTAACAACCAGTGAACAAATGGGTGGCACAGTTCTTTCCAATTTTTGGCTTTCTGAATCTGTTCGGGTTAGAATCAGATTGGCTAAACTTTATTCTTCCGGACAAAATCTAGACAACTTCAATTTATTTAGAACTTTTTAATGTAGAAGAATGAACTGTTTCAAGAGGTATAACATAAAGTAAATGCAGTGCCAAACGATACTGTTCAGAGAAGATGGGGAATAATGATATGGCATAGTCTTAGTGTAAATTCTACTGATAATTGAAGTGACTTGCAATCCAATATCATCAAAGAGCTTAGTCTCGTAAGTTCGCAAAATCTTTTACAGTGCATAAGGAGGCCATTCAATCTATCGGGTCTATACTGGTTCTCTGAAAGAGCACTCTACCTAGTTTCATTTCCGTGCTGTATCCCTGTAACCTTGCACATTGCTGTTGGGCGCATTGGGCATTCTGAATTTTCCCTCTGTGTATCTGAACAGGCGCCGGATGTGGTGACAAGGGGATTTTCACAGTAACTTCATCGTGGTGTTAATGTAAGCCTACTTGTGACAATATTAAAGATTATTATCAATATTATTATTACATTCTTATTTTTTAGCTAGAAATCCAATTCCATTTTGAATTGTCAAGTCCATCATTTGCAAACCCCTCTCACAAATTATTTTACTGCACAAATCTGTTTGTGTTTTCAATAGTGACCCCGAAAGTTCACTCATCTGCAATTTAGCATTTGCCGATGCAGGAAGCATTACAATAAATTGCTTAACTTCAACTACACAACACCAACAACTTTCACTTTACTAGATGTGTTTGAGAATTGACAGAAAATTAACCACATTTCTAAGAGGCTGGAGTCACATGTAGGTCAGGCCAGTTAAGGGTGGCAGATTTCCTCGCTAAAGGGCATCATTTTACGATAATTGACAACAGTTTCATGGTCATAACTAGACTGGTTTTGTTTATTCCGGATATATTACTATATTTCAGATTTATTAGTGGAATTTAAATTGGGATTTGAACTAATTTCCCCAGAGCATTAGCCTGGGCTTCTGCATTACTAGTCCAGGAACATTATCACTACACCACTGTCTACTCTGTTTTTTCATCATCCTCCCCCCATAATAGTGTTACTGCACCTGATGAATTACCCAGTAAACTATGCCTTAGTGGATCTTTCAGCACTCTGCCATATTGCTGTCCACCCAATTCTTGAGTGTACAGTGAAACCTGTATAAATGGACACACTGGGGGAAAAAAAGGACTATTAGGATATACAGCCTTCAATACATCTTCATGCATGGGTATGTAGATCAGAAGCAGTTGATTTTCTGAATGGGAATGTGCAGTGCTTTATCCCGGAATCCAAATGACCGAAAAACTGCTCTATCTCTGAGATTGCATGCTTGCATGGTTCTTAGATTATTATATGTTCTGTGATATTTTTGTCGCATGAAATACTATGACAGATCAAGTTGTGGTGTTTCTTGGAAAAAAAGACTTCCTTTGTTTGCCTGACATTGAAACGTTTTGTATTTTAAATTCTCAGTTCACTGCAAATTTTCTAGGGTTGGAACTGAATTGCCAAGTTACTCCCATATGTTTATGAATAATTTCTGTGTGGGACTGGTTTTGGCAACTACTGCAACTAGTTTCTATTGAAACAGCTGTATAGTTGGAGCAATGATGAGTGTTGATACAATCTTAAACAATAGTCCATTTAAAGTTAATAGTTGTGGGCTGAAAGTTTATTTGATATTTTAAAATTTACATTTTTCTAAATTTCTGTCTCAGCAAGGCAATGTAGCAAGTTCCTTATGGAAGGAAATCTGCTTTCTGTACCAGTCGAGCCTGTATGTGACACCAGACCCACAGCAATGTGGGCGACTCTTAACCTCCTAAAATAACCTGGTAAGCCACTAGATTGTATCAAAAAGCTTTGAAAAAGTCGAGCAAATCGGATGAAGCACCCAATATCAACTGAGGCACCAGATACAGTCATCCTTGTGAAGTCTTCCTCACAAACACCATCTGGAAACTTTGCCAAAAAAGGAAAAGCTGTTTTACAGACAAGTGAAGAGCGAGCCCAACGTTGTATTCTCAAAGGCATATCTTTCAGCCAAAGTCCCAGACTCTTTTATCACTACCTCTAGATATGTGTTATCCAACCACAGGACCTATCCATCAGAAGTAGCAGCGCAGGGTGTACTGTCAGAGGGACTGGCCTTGAGAGTGCTTCAACATTTGCTTCTGACACCTGAAGCCTCCTGGCATGAGAAGGAAACCTCCTGCTGATTATTACCTATTGTGTCGGCGCTCAATTGAAGAATCAGTACTTGACCTTGAATACCACTTAAAAGAAGCACTTGAAGATAGCAAAGGAACAGAATGTACATTGAGTGGCGTCTTCAATTTCTAAACTTTGTAACCCCACTACTGAGGTAGTGGGTGAGTCTTGTTTGATTTATCTACCAAATTTTCCCTGTGGCATGAGATGGGAGAAGCGAGCAAGGGACAAAACTGCTTGAGCTTGCAATTACTAATCCATGTGTTGCAGATGGACCCGTCCATGACTAAATTGGTAAAGGTGACCACTGCACAGTCCTTGTGAAGGCAAAGCCCTGTCTTCACACAGGTTTATTGCTATTAGATTAAACTTATCCACACCCTGAAGGGTTCTCCCGCTCCGATAGTCACCCAGGTCGAGGTTTTTATACTGCACAGATTCCCCTCGTTAAAGGGAATGACCCGCCCTGTTACCTGGGCTCAGTAAGGGCCACGGGGAACTGGATGGTTCACACCACGTGACCTCTGTGGGGGTTATAACATCTTGTTTGCCAGCAGCTCGAAAATGGAAAAAAGTTCTCCTCTGATTTGGTGCCAAAAGCAAGAACATGGTGCATGACGTCAAGTGTAAGTGCAGGGTGTGTGACCTCACTGCTGTCTGTTCTGGACAGAAGATTGTGCACAGCCTCATTTCCTCCTTATTTAAAAGGCGGGAGCTGCCACCATTCTCAATAAAAATGCCGGTAGAGGTTGTTGGGTGCTTCTCGCACGATCGGCACCACTGTGGGAATGCTGCAACCAATTGCTCACTGGCCTCCTGACACCTGCTCCACAACCTGCACTTTAAAAAAAAATCTCTGGATTGGAGAATACTTTTCCTAGTGAATGGAATACTGTTTTCTTATCCTTAAAAATAGGAATTATGTTTTGAAAAACAAATTTAAGAAAACAAGCTGGTTACCATTATCTTTGTAATAATGAGACTGCTTTCTATGAATTGGTATGAGGGGTTGAGGTGCATAAGCAAAAGTGGTGGGGGTATGGAGGCAGTATTTGTCCAGGAACCAATCACAGAAAAGATGAATCTAACCACCAGAAAAATCAAATAGAAATCTGGTTTGTGCAGAAACTTAACACTTTGTCAGACTTTCCTGAGCCCCTTGGAGCCATCACCTTCATCAGGAATTTACATGTGCATCAAACCTATAATGTCACCAAGATTCAAATTCTCTCCATAGTGGTGATAAATAACAGTATTTCCTCCCTTGCTGTCAGTTTCAGTTCGCAAAATCCTTGGATCATCCAGCAGTGCTACCAGAAAGCGGTACTGCCTTGTGCACCTAACTCTAGAAGAACCGCCGAAGGATTTAAGCAAATAGTATTGTATACTCCGCTTTAAAAGTTGAAGGATAACATTTAATTATGTAAAGGAATATATACATGAAAAATACGACCCATTTATAATTTCACATAAAGAATATAGTTGGGGGAATTTCATCTCCAAAAGACGAGCAAAAAATCTCGGTGAACTTGGGGCTTGTTAATTAGTTAATTGGATTAGGCCAGTTTTCAGAGGCTAGAGTCACAGTATAAATCTGAGCTAGTTACAGTGCAGAGTTTGTTTGCACTGAGTGCTGAATTTGGGTGCATTTGAGTGCTATAGTGAGAGTTTGGTGACTGAGGGAGTTTGGTGAGGAGGGATAAGGTGCTCCTTTTCATTTCATTTCCTACATTTCCTCAGAGTGTGAAGGGAGCCAGAAGTTTACAGAGTACAGCTGACTGGGAGCAGAGTCGGAGGGCCGAGTTCCAGTTGGTCCACAGTGCACCTGTATTCTGTAAGGTAAGAGGGGATGGAGGTTGGGCAGTTGCATGCTCCTCCTGTAGGATGTGGGTGGTGAGGGATACCACCGGTGTCCCCTGTGACTATACCTGCTGGAAGTGCACCCAACTCCAGCTTCTCAGAGACGGTGTTAGGGAACTGGAGCTGGAGCGACTTCGGATCATCCGGGAGGCACGGGGTAATAGAAAAGAGTTACAGGGAGGTAGCCACATCCAAGGTACAAGACAAGAGTAGCTGGGTTATAGTCAGGGGAAAGAAAATGAACAGGCAGGCATTGCGGGGTTCCCTCGTGGCCGTTCCCCTTCAAAACAAGTATACCATTTTGGAGGGATGACCTACTGGGGGAAGGCCCCAGCGGCCAGGTCTCTGGCACTGAGTCTGGCTCTGGGGCTCAGAAGGGAAGGGGGGAGAATAGAAAAGCAATAGTGATGGGAGACTCCATGGTTAGGGGAATAGATAGGAGATTCTGTGGTCGCAAGCGAGACTCCCGGAAGGCACGTTGCCTCCCGGGTGCCAGGGCCAGGGATATCTCGGATCGTGTCTTCAGGATCCTTAAGGAGGACGGTGAGCAGCCAGAAGTCGTGGTGCACATTGATACAAACGACATAGGTAGGAAAAGGGAATGTAACAAATGAGTTTAGGGAGTTAGGCTGGAAGTTAAAAGCCAGGACAGACAGAGTTGTCATCTCTGGTTTGTTGCCGGTGCCACGTGATAGCGATCCTCGGAATAGGGAGAGAGTGCAGTTGAACACGTGGCTGCAGGAATGGTGTAGGAGGGAGGGCTTCAGATATTTGGATAATTGGAGTGCATTCTGGGAAGGTGAGACCTGTACAAGCAGGACGGGTTGCATCCGAACCAGAGGGGCACTAATATCCTCGGAGGGAGGTTTTCTAGTACTCTTCGGGAGGGTTGAAACTAATTTGGTAGGGGAATGGGAACAGGATTTGTAGTCCAGCAGCTAAGGCAGCCGATGTTCAGGATGTCAAAGCATGTATTTAAGAAGTGAGGAAGGTAACACTGACAAATGAGAGTACATGCAGGCATGGAGATGGGTTGAAATGTGTATAATTCAACGCAAGAACCATTAGGAATAAGGTGGGTGAACTTAAGGCATGGATCGGTACTTGGGACTACGATGTGGTGGCCATCACGGAAACTTGGATAGAAGAGGGGCAGAAATGGTTGTTGGAGGTTCCTGGTTATAGATGTTTCAATAAGATTAGGGAGGGTGGTAAAAGAGGTTGGGGGGGGGGGGGGTTGCATTATTAATTAGAGATAGTGTAACAGCTGCAGAAAGGCAGTTCGAGGAGGAATCTGCCTACTGAGGTAGTATGGGTTGAAGTCAGAAATAGGAAAGGAGCAGTCACCTTGTTGCGAGTTTTTTATAGGCCCCCCCAATAGTAGCAGAGATGTGGAGGAACAGATTGGGAAACAGATTTTGGAAAGGTGCAGAAGTCACAGGGTAGTAGTCATCGGTGACTTCAACTTCCCAAATATTGAGTGGAAACTCTTTAGATCAAATAGTTTGGATGGGGTGGTGTTTGTGCAGTGTGTCCAGGAAGCTTTTCTAACACAGTATGTAGATTGTCCGACCAGAGGGGAGGCCATACTGGATTTAGTACTTGATAATGAACCAGGGCAAGTGATAGATTTGTTAGTGGGGGAGTATTTTGGAGATAGTGACCACAATTCTGTGACTTTCACTTTAGTAATGGAGAGGGATAGGTGCGTGCAACAGGTTTACAATTGGGGGAAGGGTAAATACGATACTGTCAGACAAGAATTGAAGTGCATAAGTTGGGAACATAGGCTGTCAGGGAAGGACACAATTGAAATGTGGAACTTGTTCAAGGAACAGATACTACGTGTGCTTGATATGTATTTCCCTGTCAGGCAGGGAAGAGATGGTCGAGTGAGGGAAACATGGTTGACAAGAGGTTAAATGTCTTGTTAAGAGGAAGAAGGATACTTGTGTAAGGATGAGGAAACAAGGTTCAGACAGGGCGCTTGAGGGAAACAAGATAGCCAGGAGGGAACTGAAGAAAGGGATTAGAAGAGCTAAGAGAGGGCATGAAAAATCTTTGGCGGGTAGAATCAAGGAAAACCCCAAGGCCTTTTACACATATGTGAGAAATATGAGAATGACTAGAGCGAGGGTGGGTCCGATCAAGGACAGTAGCGGGAGATTGTGTATCGAGTCAGAAGAGATGGGAGAGGTCTTGAACGAGTACTTTTCTTCAGTATTTACGAATAAGAGGGGCCATATTGCTGGAGAGGACAATGTGAAACAGACTGGTAAGCTCGAGGAGATACTTGTTAGGAAGGAAGATGTGTTGGGCATTTTGAAAAACGTGAGGATAGACAAGTCCCTGGGCCTGACGGGATATATCCAAGCATTCTATGGGAAGCAAGAGATGAAATTAGAACATAGAACATAGAACGATACAGCGCAGTACAGGCCCTTCGGCCCTCGATGTTGCACCGACATGGAGAAAAAAAAAACTAAAGGCCATCTAACCTACACTATGCCCTTATCATCCATATGCTTATCCAATAAATTTTTAAATGCCCTCAATGTTGGCGAGTTCACTACTGTTGCAGGTAGGGCATTCCACGGCCTCACCACTCTTTGCGTAAAAAACCCACCTCTGACCTCTGTCCTATATCTATTACCCCTCAATTTAAGGCTATGTCCCCTCGTGCTAGCCACCTCCATCCGCGGGAGAAGGCTCTCGCTGTCCACCCTATCTAACCCTCTGATCATTTTGTATGCCTCTATTAAGTCACCTCTTAACCTTCTTCTCTCTAACGAAAACAACCTCAAGTCCATCAGCCTTTCCTCATAAGATTTTCCCTCCATACCAGGCAACATCCTGGTAAATCTCCTCTGCACCCGTTCCAAAGCTTCCACGTCCTTCCTATAATGAGGCGACCAGAACTGTACGCAATACTCCAAATGCGGCCGTACCAGAGTTTGGTACAGCTGCATCATGACCTCATGGCTCCGGAACTCAATCCCTCTACCAATAAAGGCCAACACACCATAGGCCTTCTTCACAACCCTATCAACCTGGGTGGCAACTTTCAGGGATCTATGTACATGGACACCGAGATCCCTCTGCTCATCCACACTACCAAGAATTTTACCATTAGCCAAATATTCCGCATTCCTGTTATTCTTTCCAAAGTGAATCACCTCACACTTCTCCACATTAAACTCCATTTGCCACCTCTCAGCCCAGCTCTGCAGCTTATCTATGTCCCTCTGTAACCTGCAACATCCTTCCGCACTGTCTACAACTCCACCGACTTTAGTGTCGTCTGCAAATTTACTCACCCATCCTTCTGCGCCCTCCTCTAGGTCATTTATAAAAATGACAAACAGCAACGGCCCCAGAACAGATCCTTGTGGTACGCCACTCGTAACTGAACTCCATTCTGAACATTTCCCATCAACTACCACTCTCTGTCTTCTTTCAACTAGCCAATTTCTGATCCACATCTCTAAATCACCCTCAATCCCCAGCCTCCGTATTTTCTGCAATAGCCGACCGTGGGGAACCTTATCAAACGCTTTACTGAAATCCATATACACCACATCAACTGCTCTACCCTCGTCTACCTGTTCAGTCACCTTCTCAAAGAACTCGATAAGGTTTGTGAGGCATGACCTACCCTTCACAAAACCATGCTGACTATCCCTAATCATATTATTCCTATCTAGATGATTATAAATCGTATCTTTTATAATCCTCTCCAAGACTTTACCCACCACAGACGTGAGGCTCACCGGCCTATAGTTACCGGGGTTATCTCTACTCCCCTTCTTGAACAAAGGGACCACATTTGCTATCCTCCAGTCCTCTGGCACTATTCCTGTAGCCAATGATGACCTAAAAATCAAAGCCAAAGGCTCAGCAATCTCTTCCCTGGCTTCCCAGAGAATCCTAGGATAAATCCCATCCGGCCCCGGGGACTTATCTATTTTCACCTTGTCCAGAATTGCCAACACTTCTTCCCTACGCACCTCAATGCCATCTATTCTAATAGCCTGGGTCTCAGCATTCTCCTCCTCAATATTATCTTTTTCTTGAGTGAATACTGACGAAAAGTATTCATTTAGTATCTCGCTTATCTCCTCAGCCTCCACACACAACTTCCCACCACTGTCCTTGACTGGCCCTACTCTTACCCTAGTCATTCTTTTATTCCTGACATACCTATAGAAAGCTTTTGGGTTTTCCTTGATCCTACCTGCCAAAGACTTCTCATGTCCCCTCCTTGCTCGTCTCAGCTCTCTCTTTAGATCCTTCCTCGCTTCCTTGTAACTATCAAGCGCCCCAACTGAAACTTCACGCCTCATCTTCACATAGGCCTCCTTCTTCCTCTTAACAAGAGATTCCACTTCTTTGGTAAACCACGGTTCCCTCGCTCGACCCCTTCCTCCCTGCCTGACTGGTACGTACTTATCAAGAACATGCAATAGCTGTTCCTTGAACAAGCTCCACATATCCAGTGTGCCCAACCCTTGCAGCCTACTTCTCCAACCAACACATCCTAAGTCATGTCTAATGGCATCATAATTGCCCTTCCCCCAGCTATAACTCTTGCTCTGCGGGGTATACTTATCCCTTTCCATCACTAACGTAAAGGTCACCGAATTGTGGTCACTGTCTCCAAAGTGTTCACCTACCTCCAGATCTAACACCTGGCCTGGTTCATTACCCAAAACCAAATCCAAAGTGGCCTCACCTCTTGTTGGCCTGTCAACATATTGTGTCAGAAAACCCTCCTGCACACATTGTACAAAGAACGACCCATCCAATGTACTCGAACTATATCTTTTCCAGTCAATATTAGGAAAGTTAAAGTCTCCCATAACAACTACCCTGTTACTTTCGCTCTTTTCCAGAATCATCTTCGCCATCCTTTCCTCTACATCTCTAGAACTATTAGGTGGCCTATAGAAAACTCCCAACAGGGTGACCTCTCCTTTCCTGTTTCTAACCACCAGGGATCCTTTGCAAAGCCGTTGGCAATGATCTTTTCGTCCTCACTGTCAACAGGGGTGGTACCAGGGGATTGGAGAGTGGCGAATGTCTGTTCAAAAAAGGGAATAGGGATAACCCTGGGAATTACAGGCCAGTTAGTCTTACTTCGGTGGTAGGCAAAGTAATGGAAAGGGTACTGAGGGATAGGATTTCTGAGCATCTGGAAAGACACTGCTTGATTAGGGATAGTCAACATGGATTTGTGACGGGTAGGTCTTGCCTCTCACGTCTTATTGAATTCTTTGAGGAAGTGACCAAGCATGTGGATGAAGGTAAAGCAATGGATGTGGTGTACATGGATTTTAGTAAGGCATTTGATAAGGTTCCCAATGGTAGGCTTATGCAGAAAGTAAGAAGGCATGGGGTAGTGGGAAATTTGGCCAGTTGGATAACGAACTAGCTAACCGATAGAAGTCAGAGAGTGGCGGTGGATGGCAAATATTCAGCCTGGAGCCCAGTTACCAGTGGTGTACCGCAGGGATCAGTTCTGGGTCCTCTGCTGTTTGTGATTTTCATTAATGACTTGGATGAGGGAGTTGAAGGGTGGGTCAGTAAATTTGCAGATGATACGAAGATTGGTGGAGTTGTGGATAGTGAGGAGGGCTGTTGTCGGCTGCAAAGAGACATAGATAGGATGCAGAGCTGGGCTGAGAAGTGGCAGATGGAGTTTAACCCTGACAAGTGTGAGGTTGTCCATTTTGGAAGGACAGATATGAATGCGGAATACAGGGTAAACGGTAGGGTTCTTGGCAATGTGGAGGAGCAGAGAGATCTTGGGGTCTATGTTCATAGATCTTTGAAAGTTGCCACTCAAGTGGATAGAGCTGTGAAGAAGGCCTATGGTGTGCTGGCGTTCATTAGCAGAGAGATTGAATTTAAGAGCTGTGAGGTGATGATGCAGTTGTACAAAACCTTAGTACGGCCACATTTGGAGTACTGTGTGTAGTTCTGGTCACCTCATTTTAGGAAGGACGTGGAAGCTTTGGAAAAGGTGCAAAGGAGATTTACCAGGATGTTGCCTGGAATGGAGAGTAGGTCTTACGAGGAAAGGTTGAGGGTGCTAGGCCTTTTCTCATTAGACGGAGAAGGATGAGGGGCGACTTGATAGAGGTTTGTAAGATGATCAGGGGAATAGATAGTCGACAGTCAGAGACTCCCCCCCCCCCCCCCCCCCCCCCCCCCCCCCCCCCCCCCGAGTGGAACAAACCATTACAGGGGACATAAATTTAAGGTGAATGGTGGAAGATATAGGGGGGATGTCAGAGGTAGGTTCTTTACCCAGAGTAGTGGGGGCATGGAATGCACTGCCTGTGGAAGTAGTTGAGTCGGAAACATTAGGGACCTTCAAACGGCTATTGGATAGGCACATGATTACAATAGAATGAGGGGGTGTAGATTAATTTGTTCTTAATCTGGGACAAAAGTTAGGCACAACATCGTGGGTCGAAGGGCCTATTCTGTGCTGTATATTTCTATGTTCTATGTTTTTTAACTGTTTAATAAAAATGGAACTTGATTTGGTTACTGAATTAGTATTAATGTTGCAATCTACATTGCTTTTATACCATTATTATGGAGCATTTCTACAAGACATCAGCATAAGTATCTCTTCACCTACATTCAAAATATTTATGCTTCACTCCCAGATAAATTTAGAAATTGCGTGATGGTAGGAAAACGTGATATTCTGCACAGTAACTGAAGAATGCCCAGTTAACCTTTTTTGGTGATAATGGTTGTGGGAGGACTGTTGGCTGGGAAACTGAAGTTTATTTTATATAGTGCTACACATTTAAATTCAGTAAGTAAATAAAAACATTTAGACATCGAATGTGAAATATAGTATCTATGACAGTTGTGAATCAACAGTGTATAAACATCAACCGAGGCCAATCAATCTAAATGGTCCATAGATGAGTTTATGACCAGCTGACACTTGTGAAAATACAGTACCATTTTTGCTTAGACTGAAGATTGGGAGGAAGAAAATCACTTCTTTTCATCTTCAAATGCATATTCCTTTTCTAGAGAGAACCTGAGTTTATTTACAAATTGCTGGTTCGACATTTTTCTTCAGCAACTTTTGTTATTTTTTTATAACTTTGAGTTTTTGTTTGATTTCCTAGGATCTGGAATTCCATGGTGTGATGAGATTTTATTTTCAAGACAAAGTAGCGGGGAACTTTGCAACAAAATGCATCAGAGTGTCCAGCACTGCTACAACACAAGATGTCATAGAGACTCTTGCAGAGAAGTTCAGACCAGACATGCGTATGCTATCCTCTCCTCGATACTCACTTTATGAAGTGCATGTTAGTGGTGGTGAGTTTCTCAATAAGGAATTTGTGTGCGTGCGTGTGTGCACGGGGGGGGGGGGGGGGGGGGGGGGGGGGGGATGGAAGGAAGAGGCGGAGGAGGAGAGGGAGCAGAAGAGATAACGTACTGGTAATGCCATTGGGCTAGTATCCAGAAGCCCAAGTTAGTGCTTTGGTGGTAAGGTTTGAAATCCCACCACAGCAACTAGTGGAATTTAATTCAGTTAATAAAATCTGGATTTTAAAAAACTTGTCTTGATAATGGTGACCATGATGCTATCATCAATTGCTGTAAAAGCGTATCTGGTTTAATAATACCCTTTAGGGAAGGCAGTTTTGCTGTTTATATCTGGTCTGGTCGACATGTGACTTCAGACCCCCACAGTTGGTCTTGCTTGGGATACCCACACAATGTGAAAGAATATATTAAAGTTATTTGATTAGTTCCTAAGATAGATAGAACCCTGTGTTTTTAATATTATGCAATGGTGCTTTCAAATACACCCAATAGATACCAGTGACAATTCTGTTTTTTAATTGCATGAGATTCATGGATAACAATTTTCACAATTGCTTTTGACGTTTTTTGCCCAGTGCACTTCCTGTTTATAAAATATTAAGTTATACAATATCAAGTATTTCCCAGGGCTTTAACCACTGGTTTTGTTGTTGCAGTGTACCAATGGGGAGATTTCAATTGTAGATTGCCGAATTTTGCCAACTGGCCGACCTTTGGGACCCAAGCCACGTTCGCTTACTTTTAATGCATTAGCTCCTAATGAGTTACTGGGTGCTAACTTTAAAAAAAAAATGAATACACAAGATTGTGTTTTGCTCCAGAAATTTTTAAACTCATGAATTGGAGTCTGCAGATTCATTTTATTCTCTCTGCGAAGAGACTACCTTTCCCCAACCACCAGTAAACTTTTGAAAATCAAAAATCTTCAGCTCCCAATTCATAGTCAGAAGTATTAGGAACATATGTTTTTTTAATAGAATTTACAGTGCAGAAGGAGGCCATTCGGTCGATCAAGTCTGCACCAGCTCTTGGCAAGAGCACCCTACTGAAGCGCACACCTTCACCCTATCCCCGTAACCCAGTAATCCCACCCCACCTAACCCAAGGGCAATTTAGCATGGCCAATCCATCTAACCTGCACATCTTTGGACTAGGAAGAAACCGGAGCACCCAGAGGAAACCCACGCAGATATGGGGAGAACGTGCAGACTCTGCACAGACAGTGACGCAGGGGGGAATCGAACCTGGGACCGTGGAGCTGTGAAGCAACTTGCTAACCACTGTGCTGCCATGCCGGTTTTATAGAAACAGTACATTGACAAGGCAATGCATTTCTTGCACAAATGCCCAGCTGGGCACTGATTAACCAACAGGAAAGGACAAAGCAGCAGCTTACACTGAAAAATGAGACATCACATAAAACATTGCAGTTTTAAAAAAATTATAAAATACATGCAAATTCTATGAATACTCAGGATGCAGGATATTCAGCTTCTGGTCCCTTACCACTGAAATGATTGCAACAGTGTTGCATGCAGTTCCAATATCGTGTTATATGTTACTCGATCAGAAAAACATCCAACCACACAGAACTCATACACAAGAACCATTTCAGTAAAATGTATCAGTGCTCATACCATTATACTTTCTGTGCTCTGAACAGAGCTGGTGCATGTTTGCATGGCTTTATGTTCGATCTCTTTATATCTTGGCTTTGGAATAACAGATGACCACCGAAGAATATCTGCCAGCTGGAAATGAGCCTGGAGGGGAGGTTAATTTGCCTTCCCATCACCTGGATTTATTCCACCCGACCACCAAGTCTGACCCAAGCAGGATGGATTATCTCAATGGGGCATTGGCCTTCCTGATGTAATGGATGATTTTAACCCAAACACTAACAATTTTAATGTGACCACTGGCAATGGTAGCAACTCTCCCATCTGCTCCTTTCCGAACAGCAGCAGTCACACCTTTAAATACATTACTGCCGTGTTTACCTGTACCATTTCTGTAATTGGGATGATTGGCAATGCGACTTTGCTGAGGATTACCATGAAGTACATCTGCTTCTGTCTGTGGCCTGCATTCCATGTCTTCAGCTCTCCTGTACAGTCAATCGCTGCTTCAGCCTCACTCCTGATCTATTCTCCAAATCTTGCCTCAACTTCAAATTACATTCTCTGTTCTTTGTCTGCCCTCTTTTGTTCTGGTCCTTGCCATTCACATTTTTTGCGACACTGTGCTCCGTGACCCACCTGACACCTGCCCACAACCCACCCGTGGATCGTGATCCCCATTTTGAAAAAAACCTGATCTAGTGGGTGAAGGATATCCCCTGAAAGAATGTTCGAAGTCTTACAAACTTTCAAGTGGTTATTGGATAGGCACCTGAAGCACACCAGAATGACAGGGAGTGGGATAGCTTGATCTTGGTTTCGGACAATGCTCGTCACAACATCGAGGGCCGAAGGACCTGTTCTGTGCTGTACTGTTCTAAACCAGTAATCTTTCTCGGTGCCAGTTTAATAGGCCTCAGCGTAACAGCAAGAGGAGAAACTCATTCAGTGCTTATGTTATTGTAGATCATGTGAAGTTAAGAGGATGGGGCAAAAAGACTGAAGAAAAAAGTAGTTTGTTTTATAGTAACTATTTTCTTAAGTTCAAATTCCACAAATAAGATAGGCCTGCCAGAATCAAATATTTGCAATTTTGTAAAATCTTCAAACCCATCCTCTTCCGCTGCTGTTCCCTTGATTCCACCTCCCTGCTGTTCTCTGTGCAGCTGCTTAGACTGTTCCAACTATTTGAAAACCAGAAGAATATTTCCTACCAAATTACTTTCTCATTAGGATTTCAATTACCGAAATTAAGTTGGGGAATGTTTTTAAATAGGCTACCCTTATTCTTACCTGGATTTCTGAAATGTGTTTATTGACACCTTGGGTGGCCATAGACGAGTTCAAAACAATTCTGAGACTTTGAAGTTGTGAACTGAAACAAAAATGAGTTTCCATGGATATGGTGAATCGGTGCATTCACTAATTTGGCTATGCATTGGGATTCTTCTGCTGAGTTTCAGGGTGTTGGCATTGAAATCCATTATTTTCCTAACTTTGTTCTAATATATTTACACTGCTTTCTTTGGTTATAAATGCATTCATTTTAAAACCATTTAAGTTATGAATACTTGCAAAACATTGGAATGTATAATTTGTATTTTGTTTTGTAAACGATGTAAATTTTATTTTCTAGAGGAGCGTAAACTTGACCAGGATGAAAAGCCTTTAGTTGTACAACTGAACTGGAACAAGGATGATAGGGAGGGAAGATTTGTTTTAAAGAATGAAAATGCGTTCCTCCCACCTAAGGTAGATGTATAGAAGTATAATGAGTTTTTTGTTTGCTGCGCACTGCTTAATCAGCACAATTTGTAACTCCCATCAAAGGCTCAATAGGTCAACTGAATCGTGAGATGCAAGATAGAAGTGAAAAATCATAGATTCACTCATTACTTCCTCAGTTTGGGCAATAAATTGATTTCAATGCTACTGATTCATCAGGATTGTTGTTCCTGTTTGATGGCCTTGTCCTTTGGTGTTCTGTATTTGCAGAAAAACATCCCTAACACCCAAATGCATGGTTCATTTGATCGAGCTATGAGAAGGCTGCTGTACGTGTGCAGCTCTAGGACATGTGCTACCGCACACCCGAGTCAAATCCATAGTACTCTTGCAATGGACAATATTTTAGCTCATCGTGTTTTTCCAAGAAGACGTTGCGCAACAGAATTGTTCAGGAAAATTAAGTGGAAATTGGAGTGGTGGGAGAAAATATGTTGTCCTTTTTATTTTATGAATTAAAAATCATGTATTCTGAGAAGTATGAAGTTTTCTCTGGACAGTCGGTGCAGTATTTTGGAACTAAGTTACCTTTAGACTAAACTGCAAATTCCATTTTTTTCCCCCTCATTTAACGTAGATGACCTCACACCTTTCCTATATTGAAGTGAACTCTGTTTACCCAGTCCTATTATGACACCATTGTTTTTTTGCTACAATCTGATAATTTCCCCCTTACTATAGATGACCTGAAAGTAGTGATATGTAGGAGACCGACCAGAGTCCTGTAGCCTTTGTTACATGCATATCTTTAATTAAGTATTTTTCCAAACCCTGTGACTGACTTGATGGTATATTCTGTTGTACTTTTTGATGCTAATGCAATAATATTCTGCCAATTTAATTTAAATATATGTTTAATTACACTTTATTTTGAACAGGTATCTTACTAGTTCTTAATCTCTTCTCTGCCTGAAGTATTTATCACTGATTTTATATACTCTGACCTGGCTCACTTCCATTTTTATTCTTTAGGTTACTATTACTTCTATTTGAAACTTCTACCATTTTATTGGTTTAAAGTCCTTTCCACAATGCTGTTCATCCTTTGTGCTAGAACTTTGGACCCAACCTGGTTCAAGTGCAGTCTGTCCCAACAGTACACTTCCTTCCTGCTTCTTTACTGGTGCCAGTGCCCAATGAAATAGGACACCATTCCCTGCCACTCTTGTAGCCAGGTATTTGCTTTTCTAATTTGATTATCCCTATGATAATTAACATGTAGCTGTGGTAGTAATCAGGTGATTACAACAATTGAGGCCCTGCTTTTTAATTTCTACCTGAGGTTCTACTATTTCCTTAGCTCTCCTCCTCCCTGGCTTCCTCCCTACACTGCAACAAATGATTATTTTTGCCTCCCCTTCCGTGTTCCATTCAATTCACTTTGACTTATCCCTTGGAGCCATTGTGGTTATTCTAACACTGCTACTCCAGACTTGCTGAGGTTGTTATCAAAACAAAGCAATTATTGAATCCATGGAATCTTGAGCCATTTGGCCCTGATCTCATAGATTATATTTGAAGTAGAAGTGCACTTGAGATTTGATGGTAACCATAGGTGATCTTTGCATATTAAAAGCATTTTAAAACAAAGGAAAACAACGTTGCTGTGTACAAGCAGTAATAATATATATGGCTCATTTTTTAAATGGTTAGCACAGAAGAAAACTAACTCTTAAGAAATTAATGAAAATTAGGCTAATCCAATTTTTAGGCATATTAAGCAGCAATCAGATTGACCGATGAAAGTTTCTTCAAAGTAGAATTTCTGTGCACCATAATTGCATACAAGTGGTAGCTGCAATAAATGAAATTGCAATGAAACAAACTTTTCACAATAGGAACTAAGGGGGCGTTTGGAAGGTTGGGATAATGTGACTGTAAAAATGTTGCACAAGCGTGGGGATCGCAGTTATGTACATATGCTGTTACACTTCTTTGATTTACAGAAGTCTCAGAGTAATGGCCCAGAAAAGGAGAAAGAAGGCGTGATCCAGAACTTTAAAAGGACACTCTCAAAGAAGGAAAAGAAAGAGAAAAAGAGACGGGAAAAGGAAGCGCTAATGCAAACTGTGGATGATGATGGACCTATTCCCAGTGGTGATAGGTAAGCAGTAGCAAGCTATTACTTGAACGTTACAGCTGTTACTCTGTTCTTCTAATTTAAACTGTTTGTTGTTCTCTGCAGTAATGCAGTGATATACGCCCAACTATAATGCTGAGTGTCGACCTATATTAACATTTTGGTAGTCAGCATTTTTAGATGGTCAACTCCTTTATACTCAGAACAAGATTTGTATGCAAACTAAATCAGAACTTGGCACGCAACACGCAAAAAGATTGAGATGGAAGCAACACTGCAGACATATAGTAAGAATGTAGACCTTCGTCAATTCATGTGTTATGATGTAGGACCAGCAGGTAGATAAACCATGCCTTTATTACTATGCAGCTCATTTTTGCCAACCTTTCAACCTAGTCCTCTTTGGTTACCAGCATTTCCTACTCTTCCAGTGTGTTGCATAGAAAAGTCCAATTCTTTGTGTTCATGGGAAGTGGACATCGCTAGCAAGGCCAACATTTGCTGCCTATCTCTAATTGCCCTTGAACTGAGTGAGGTCAACCACTGCTGTGGGTCTGGAGTGGGTAAACACAGCTGATTTCTTTCTCAACAGGGAATTAGTAAACCAGATCGCTTTTACAATAATTGATAGTTACTAGTGCTGAGACTAGCTTTCAAATCCAGATTTAGTAATTGAATTTAAATTCCACCAGCTGCTATAGTGATATTTAAATCCATTAGCCTGGGCCTCAGCATTACTAGTCCAGTGGTCTTACCATAACACTGTTCTTATGCCTGGAATGCCCATTTACAGACACCAAAATAGAAAATCTGGAAAGTGAGATGCAATTCATAAACCTAAAATGAAACTTCACAAGGATAATGCCAAAAGAGTCCTGATGCTGACCAGAGGGAAACTAGCCCTGTGAATTTGTCCTTTTAAGGAACAAACTCCTCCATTTATGCCAAAGCTAAATTCTCAAATGAGTGAGAATCTGAAAGTTCCTGGTGGAAACTTGCAGTGCCAACCATTGTACAAAATTTTGCATTAGCAAAGAAATATTCATCTCATTTTCATCCTGCTGAGATCAGAGAGTTAGCAAATTGCTCTGACCTGCCTCTGGAACAGCCAACAATAAACTATCTATTTAACCTCCCACAACAGTTTTAGGAAAGCACATGGAAGGACATGGGCAGCATGGTGGTGGTTAGCACAATTGCTTCACAGCTCCATGGTCCCAGGTTCGATTCCTGGCTTGGTTCACTGTCTGTGCGGAGTCTGCACGTTCTCCCGTAGGTGCGTGGGTTTCGTCCGGGTGCTCCGGTTTCCTCCCACAGTCCAAAGACGTGCAGGTTAGGTGGATTGGTCATGCTAAAAATTGCCGTTAGTGTCCAAAATTGCCCTTAGTGTTGGGTCGGGTTACTGGGTTATGGGGATAGGGTGGAGGTGTGGGATTGGGTAGGGTGCTCTTTCAAAGAGCCGGTGCAGGCTTGATGGGCCGAATGGCCTCCTGCACTGTAAATTCGATGTCTATGACATAAGAAATAGAAGCAGGAATCGGCCATTTGCCTCACCTGCCATTAAAAATATGGCTGACCAGATGTGGACTCAACTCCACTTTGCTGAGTGTGCCCTCACTTCTTGACTCTCGTATCAATCAAACATTTGTCTAACTCTGTATTTTCAAAATATCCACTGTTCACTGGGAATTCCAAACGTTAAGGACCATTGCAGAGAATAAATTCTCCCTCATGTCCATCTTAAATGAGAAACTACTTATTTTGAAACTGGCCCCCTCATTCTAGGGCCCCACATGGGGAAGTATTCTTTTTGCATCTACTGGGTCGAGGCCTTTTAAGAATCCGTTTATGTTTCAGTAAGGTCACCTTTCATTATTCTAAACTCCAATGAACATAGCTCTAATCTGTTCAGTCTTTCCTCACAAGCCAACCCCTTCATTCTAAGATTCAGCCTAGTTGGCACGGTAGCACAAGTCATTAGCACTGTTGCTTCACAGCACCAGGGTCCTTGTTTGATTCACGGCTTGGGTCACTGTCTTTGCGGAGTCTGCATGTTCTCCCCATGTCTGCGTGGGTTTCCTCTGGGTGCTCCGGTTTCATTCCACAAGTCCCAAATGATGTGCTTTTTGGTGAATTGGATATTCTAAATTCTCCCTCAGTGTACCCAAACAGGTGCCGGTGTGTGGCGACGAGGAGATTTTCACAGTAACTTTATTGCAGTATTAATGTAAGCCTACTTGTGACAATAATAAAGATTGTAATCTTCTCTGAACTTTTTCCAATGCAGGCATGTCCCTCTACAAGTACAGTGACCAAATTCTAGGTGTGATCTCACCATTGGCCTGAATAATTGTCGCAAATCTTCCTTCGTTTGATACTCCATCTCCCTTGCAATAATGGCCACCATTTTGTTTGTCATCCTAATTGCTCGCTGTACCAGCATGTTAACGTTTTGAAATTCATGTAGAAGAACACCCAGGTGTCCTCTCCTCTCTACTGCAGCATTCTCCATTTAAATTACCTGCCGTCTCTTTTTCCTGGCTGTCCCAGGGGACAGCCTCCCATTTCCCCACATTATACTCAAACTGCAAAACCCTCGCTCATTTATCCTACCATTTCCCCTTTCCAGATTTTCTGAATTCACAACTTGCTTTCTATCTTAATCATCAGAAAATCTGTCTACAATATAGTTGCTATATTCACCCAAACCTTTCATTTAGATCATAAATAGTTGAGGCCCCATCAATGCTCTATGGCAGTGGAAATGACCCAATTATCCTGTTAGTTAACCAGTCCTCTATTTAAGTGAATATATCACATCCCGCACAGCACCATGAGCTCTTAAATATCATAGCTTGTTGTGACACTTCATCAAATGTCTTTTGAAAATCCACATGCACCGCATTTACTGGTACCTCTTTATCCTCCCTACTTGTTGCATCCTCGAATATCACTTAATATGTTTGTGAAACACAATTTGCCTTTCACAAATTGTGTTGACTATCTTGTGCATTACGATTTTCTAAATAATTTGCTGCTGCCATTTTAATAATAGGTTCTGGCACTTTCCCAGTCACAGGCATTAGGCTAAACTGGCCTCTAGTTTCCTGCTTTCTGAGTCCCTTGAGCAGAGGTGTTACATTTGCAGTTTATCTAATCTGCTGAAATCTTTCCAGAAACTAGGTAATTTTGGAAGGTTACAACCAGTGCACCCACTATCTCTGCCACAGCGCCAGGGACCCAGGTTTGAATTCAATCTTGGGTGACTGGAGTTTGCACGTTCTCCCTGTGTTTGTGTGGGTTTCCTCCGGTGCCCCAGTTTCCTCCCACAGTACAAAAATGCGCAGATTAGGTGTATTGGCTTATTGGACTTTCGACTTTAGTTTCATTTGCATTCCCATTACTTTTTATCCTCTTTATCCGAAGCCTCAAGATTCATCTGACTAAACCTTTCTAAAAAAAATTCCAATTAAGAAGTAATTTAGCGCGACCAATGTCTACCCTGCACATTCTTGGGTTGTGGGGTGAGATCTACGCAGACACGGGGAGAATTGTCAAACTGCATACGGACAGTAACCCACGGTCAGCATAGAATTTTTCATGCAGTGAAATTGTATTTTTCTCAATTTTTCAAGACTTAAAAGGTTTCAATATGGTTATCATTGATATATTTTCTCCAATATGATGTAAGTTTTAAAATGGTAAATATCTCTTTCTACCAAAAGTGAGAACTCCAGTTCACATCTTGCAGCGGAGGTATACAAAGATATGCCAGAGACCAGCTTCACCCGGACAATATCTAACCCTGAAGTAGTTATGAAACGAAGACGACAACAAAAGTTAGAACAAAGAATGCAAGAATTTCGTAGTGGTGATGGACGGCCTGATTCAGGTATTGATGGCTTGTATTTGTACAGCATCTTTAGTTTACAAAAACATCCTCAACTTTGTAGAGGAGTAATTAACAAAATAAATACTGAACCAAAGGACATACTTAGAGGGTTGTACAAAAGCTTGGTCAAAGCTGTGGTTTCTTTGATCGTGTATCAAACGAGGAGGCCAGAAAGGGAATCCAGAATGTGGAACCAAGGCAGCTTAAGACCAGTGGTGGACTGAAGGGAGTGAAGAAGTGTGTGTTCAGTTGGGCTGCAGGAGGTTCATGACCATCGTTAGGGACAAGACCCTGAAGAGATTTGAGCACATGCATGTGAATTTTGAATTGAAGTGTTGGGGGACAGGGAACCGATATAGATCAGAGCGGATGACTGGGTGCAAACATTTTAGATGTGCTGACGTAGGATTGGAGATGGGAGGTGTTTATTAGAGCAAAGTGCAGCTGAAAACTTAGGTTGGGGTCAAACATTGCAGGTTCTATGAGCAGCATGGATCTCTCAGACGATGGCTGTTGAGTAAGAGTAAAGCGTTTGTATTAGAGGCCAGAGTGAATAATTTTTAACCTCCTAATGCTTAGTGACTGAAAATCTGATTCATTCAACACAGGATATTGGACAGGAAGTGGAAGGGATAAGACAGATGGTACAGATGTAGTGTTGAGTGTTGTTGCCATGTGTGTTGGAAGCTCTTTCCATGCATTAGACGTTGTGCAAGGGTCCAAAAATCGATACTCTGAGCCAGGCAAAGTGAAACTATTGTCAAAGATGCTGTGGCCATGAATTAATATGTCTAAGGATGTGCAGTTTAGGTGGATTGGCCATGATCAATGCGTGGGGTTATGGGGCTAGGGCAGGGCAAAAAAACCTGGGACTGGTTAAGCACAATGGGCTAAACAACTGGCTTGTAATGCAGAAAAATGCCAGCAGTGCGGGTTCAATTCCTGTACCGGCCTCCCCGAACAGGTGCTGGAATGTGGCAACTAGGGGCTTTTCACAGTAACTTAATTGAAGCCTTCTTGTGACAATAAGTGATTATTATTATTATTATTATTATTATTATTATTAATAAAATATGGGGCCGGCACAGTGATTAGCACTGCTGCCAAACAGTGGCAGGTACCCTGGTTCGATTCTAGCCTTGGGTGACTGTGTGGACGTTGCACATTCTCCCGTGACTGTGTGGACGTTGCACATTCTCCCGTGACTGTGTGGACGTTGCACATTCTCCCGTGACTGTGTGGACGTTGCACATTCTCCCGTGACTGTGTGGACGTTGCACATTCTCCCGTGACTGTGTGGACGTTGCACATTCTCCCGTGTCTGCGTTGGTTTCCTCTGGGTTTCTGGTTTATTCCCGCAGTCCAAAAATGTGCAAGTTAGGTGGATTGGCTATCCTAAAATTTCACCTTTAGTGTCCAAAAGTGTGCCGGTTAGGTGGGGTTGAGGGGAGTGGGTCTAAGTAGGGTGTTCTTTCAGAGAGTGGGTTCAGATCCGAAAGGTTGAAAGGCCTCCTTCTGCACTGTAGGAATTCTATGGAATGAAAGGATTGACAGTGACTTTGAGAGGGAGGGAGGCAGGTTCTGAGGAAAAGGCACCATTTACAATGGCAGCTAACATGTGGATTGGGAAGATTAGTGGGTAGTCAACAGTTTATTGGGAATGGGGTCAAGTGAGCAGTGAGTGTGTCCAGTAGATAAAGAGGTTATAGGGGAAGATGGGATAGGAAGGGTTGGGGGGGGTGCGTTTGAAAGTTTAATACTAGGAAGAGGGGGGATATTTGGCTTATGGACCAAGGGAACGTGGAGAAGCAATCGGCAGTTGAATGCATAATCTAGTGATGAAATCTATTAAATCTGTGCACTTCGTGAAGATGAGGGTGAAAGGGGTGTGTGGTTTAAGGACTTTAATCATACCAAAGTTACTAATTTCTTTTCTGGTGTGACTGACATCAGGCCTGACTGCTGGTCTGCAACTTTTAGGAAGGCATGGAAAGGGACTGAGTGAATCTGCCTTTTATCTGGGCAGTTGCATTTTGTCTGGTCTTCCCCTTGAATTCACTGTCTGTGATTAGGAAGTTGTGAAATAAATGGATAGTTTATTCATATATTTTTTTAAAAATGACTTTGATGCACACTTCCGATTGGAAATTTCCCCCTCCAACCCAACTCGATTTCACCATCCTACTTCTTTTTTAGCGTGTTAGTGAGCACTTAGCAGAATGCAGAAGGATGGTGTGTTGTGACTTCTGCACAGATTCCCTTTGCTGATGCCTCCAAGGTTTCTTGGGCTAACTGAGTTCTGCAGGACCCTCCAGGAAGATTAGCCAGTACAATCAGTGGAAGTCGTTCTTTTTTATCCAATCAAATTGGAAATAGGGCCTATATTTCTCCGAAACATTATTTACATTGTTGGCTCAACTTGGACAACTTATGATTTAATGTAAGTTATTGCCTTTGTGCTGTTATATTAGGATAGTTGCTCAGAATTGGTTTGACATTTCCACATTGGATCAATTGCCTGAAGTAAATGTACACTAAAGTGTTAAAAGAACTAGTCTACCCCCAACGGGGAAGGCTGGGATGAACCGGTTTCTTGACGGACTGGACATACCAGTTGTGGGAGAGGGCAGAAAACGGGATCTGGAAGCACCACTAGCACTGGGAGAGATCATGGAGAGCATTAGCTCCATGCAGGCGGGGAAGGCGCCGGGACCGGACGGATTCCCGGCGGACTTCTACAAAAAATTTGCGACAGCGCTGGCCCCGCACCTGCGGGAGATGTTCACAGACTCGCTAGCTAGGGGCACGTTGCCACCCACTTTAGCACAGGCCTCAATCTCGCTGATACCTAAGAAAGACAAAGACCCAACGGAATGTGGGTCATACAGACCCATATCTCTGCTGAATGCAGACGCCAAAATACTGGCCAAAATCCTAGCCAAAAGGCTAGAAGACTGTGTACCTGAGGTGGTCACAGAGGACCAGACGGGCTTTGTCAAAGGTAGACAGCTGACGCGAACATCAGGCGCCTGCTGAACGTGATAATGACCCCCTCCGGGGAGAGAACACGAGGTGATCGTCTCCCTGGACGCAGAAAAGGCCTTCGACAGAGTCGAGTGGAAATACCTCATAGAGGTACTGGAGCGGTTCGGGCTTGGAACAGGGTTCACCGCTTGGGTAAAGCTCCTGTACAACGCTCCCATGGCGAGTGTACAGACCAACAATACCAACTCCCAATACTTCCAGCTGCACAGGGGCACCAGACAAGGATGCCCACTGTCCCCGCTGCTGTTCGCACTAGCAATTGAACCGCTAGCAATCGCGCTCAGGGCAGCAAAAAATTGGAGGGGGATCCGAAGGGGAGGTAGAGAGCACAGAGTCTCACTCTATGCGGATGATCTGCTCCTCTATATCTCGGACCCATGGACGGAATCATCGCGCTCCTGAAAGAGTTTGGAGCCTTCTCGGGCTACAAACTCAACATGAGCAAAAGTGAGATCTTCCCATTACACCCGCAAGGGGGGGGGGGGGGGGGGGGGGGGGCAGCACTAAAGGGGCTGCCGTTCAAACAAGCCCGACATAAATTCCGCTACCTGGGGATCCAAATAGCCCATGACTGGAAAGGGATCCACAAATGGAACCTCACCAGCCTGATGGAGGAAGTTAAAAAGGACCTGCAAAGATGGAACACACTCCTGCTCTCCCTCGCGGGGAGAGTTCAGACGATCAAAATGAACGTACTGCCCAGGTTCCTCTTCCTGTTTAGATCCATTCCGATCTACATCCCCAAGGCCTTTTTCAAAGCGCTGGACAAACTCATCATGGCGTTCGTATGGGGGGGTAATAATGCTAGGATCCCAAAGAAGGTCTTACAAAAAACAAAAACCAGGGGAGGGTTAGCCCTCCCGAATCTACAATTCTACCACTGGGCAGCAACAGCCGAGCGAGTAAGGGGATGGATCCAGGAGCCAGAAGCTGAGTGGGTGCGTGCGGAGGAGGCCTCCTGCATGGGAACCTCCCTCCGGGCCCTCGCCACGGCAGCACTCCCATCCCCACCCAAAAAACACTCCAGCAGCCCAGTGGTGACAGCCACCCTCCAATCCTGGAACCAACTGCGGCAGCAACTTGGCCTGACCAAAATGTCGAACAGGGCTCCTATCTGCAACAACCATAGGTTCAAACCAGCACTGACCGACGCCACCTTCAAAAGGTGGAGGCAGGACGGGGGGACACTGACAGTCAGGGACCTATACACGGACGACAGGATCGCAACACTGGACGAACTGACAGAGAAATTTCAGCTAGCTGGGGGGAACGAGCTACGGTACCTGCAGCTCAAAAACTTCCTACGAAAGGAGACAAGGACGTACCCACAACCGCCACGACAGACACTACTGGAAGACCTACTGGACGCAAGTATCCTAGAGAAAGGGAACTGTAGTGACATGTATGACCGACTGGTAGATAGGGACGACACCGTACTGGACGCAACAAGGAGGAAATGGGAGGACGACCTGGGGATGGAGATCGGGTGGGGACTCTGGAGCGAAGCACTGCATAGGGTCAACTCCACCTCCAATGCGCAAGGCTCAGCCTGACGCAACTAAAAGTGGTACATAGAGCCCACTTAACAAGAACCCGTATGAGTAGGTTCTTCCCGGAGGTGGAAGACAGATGTGAACGGTGCCAAAGAGGCCCGGCCAACCACGCCCACATGTTCTGGTCTTGCCCCAGACTCGTGGAGTACTGGACAGCCTTCTTCGAGGTTATGTCCAAAGTGGTGGGAGTGAGGGTGGAGCCATGCCCGATAGTGGCGGTCTTCGGGGTTTCAGAACAGCCAGATCTATTCCTGGGGAGGAGGGGCGGACGCCCTTGCCTTTGCCTCCCTGATCGCCCGCCGTAGAATCCTGTTTGGCTGGCGGTCAGCAGCACCGCCCAGAGCTGCGGACTGGCTGTCCGACCTCTCGGAATCTCTCCAAATGGAGAAAATCAAATTTGCCATCCGAGGGTCGGACGACGGCTTCCACAGAACGTGGGAGCCATTCATGCAACTGTTCCGGGACCTATTTGTGGCCAATGTACAAGAGGAAGAATAGTCGGGGGAAGGTAGCGGGAGAGGGGGGGGGGGGGGGGGGGGGCTACAGGTTCGTTACGGGGGTTCGATGGCTAGCTAAGGCCCAAAACCAAACTAAATAAACATGTTGAGGGGGGGGGGGGGGGGGGGGGCGCAGTTACTACTACGAAGATGCTTACCTGTAAATATGTATGTTAATTTTTGCGTGTTTGTTTTTTTTTCTCTCTCCTAACAATTTGTAATTTGTTCAATATAAAATATGAAAACTGAATAAAAACATTTATAAAAAAAAAAGAACTAGTCTAATTTAATCAGGCTGGTATGAGTAATAAGGAATTTGTATCCTTTTTATCCAGGTGGCACTCTTAGGATTTATGCGGATAGATTAAAGCCAAATATACCATACAAGACCATCTTGCTGTCAACAACGGATACATCAGACTTTGCTGTTGCAGAAGCCCTTGACAAATATGGACTGGAAAAGGAAAACCCGAAGGAATATTGTATAGCACGGGTATGTGTATTTTTTGAGCATATGTAAATCCAACCACTTGTCTTTCATCTTCTGGATTTGTCTGTGGGTATCAACTTTGAGTCGTTGGAATGCTGACTTCTTGATATGCGACCTTGGGTTGTTCTGCCAGGCAGGCAGGGGCTGGTTTAGCACAGTGGGCTAAACAGTTGGCTTGTAATGCAGAACAAGGCAGCAGCGTGGGTTCAAGAGATCCAACAATGTGGTTGAAGCCACTAGGACTATCTATAGATCAAGCTGAAATTTACAAATTCTCGATCACTCACAGGATATTGTTTCTTTTGAGGAACACAATGATGTTGGTCAATACTGAAAAGAACATTTTCAACTGTTAAATGTGAATCAACAGTGACGGATGATATCTCCATCCAATTCCCCAGTACACTGATAGAATCCATGAGTAAACCACCAACCATCAAGGAGAGCTGTAACAAGCAATCAAATGGATGAAAATCAACCAAGCCTGCGGTCCCGATGGTACTCCAGCTGAGGTCTGCAAATCTGATCAGCTTTTGTTCATGTCAAGGCTCCATGCACTCCTACAGATTTGAGTGGAAAAAGAACCACCACCACAACCCCCCACTTGAGCAGTACAACACCTTTTGGTGCCTTAGAAAAGGAGCCAAGCTATTAATTTCCCTCTTGTCTATAGCTAGGACAATTCTGACATGTATTCTCTTGAATTGTCTACTTCCTGTGGATGAGCAAGTCCTCCCGTTGGACTTTCCAGAGGAGCTTGTTTTTAAGAAAATACTTTATTACGGCATTTATAATTTTAACATTTTAAAGCGAGATCCATCACACGAACATACCTCGCAATAACATACCCAACTTGCCCCAACCTAAATCCTAACTACCCATACATTAGAGCCATGTCACTGACACAGTGAGGATGCATTGACTCTCCTCAGGGCCTTCTCCCATAACCTGACTTCCAACTCTCCGCCCAGCGCTTCCTCCTACTTCCTCTTCACCTCTTCCCACTCCATTAGTTCCTTGTATATTTCCGAGACCCTCCCCTACCAACCCCTGTTTCAGATATCACCTTATCCTGTGGTCCCCTTAGTGGGAGGCGAGGGAAGCTCGATCCCCAAATCTCTCAATCCCTGCCCGTTGCCACCCCTGAAGCCCCCCCCCCCCCCCCCCGGGTGCAAACGAGTGATTATCACGTTGGTGACCACACCAACACCTTGTCCTTGCAAGATGCCGTCTCCACTCGCTCCCACACTGACCCCTCACCCACTACCCATTTCCTGACCATCAATATATTGGCCACCCAGTAGTAATCATTAAAGTTCAGAAGGACCAAGCCCCACTCCCCGCTCCCCCGCTCCAGAATGACCACCTTCACCCTCTGGGCTTTCCCAGCCCATATAAAACCCGAGATCGCCGCATTAATCTTCCTAACAAATGCCTTGGAGATGAAGGTTGGAAGACACTGAAACAGGCACAGCAATCTCAGGAGGACTGTCATTTTCACAGTCTGTACCCTCCCAGCCAATGACAGCGGGAGCACGTCCCAACTACGGAAGTCCCCTTTCTGCTCAATTAAACTGCCCAAATTTAGTTTATGAAGCTCACCCCAGTCCCTTGCCACTTGAATACCCAGGTACCTAAAACTCCCTCCCACCACTTTGAATGGCATCTCCCCCAGTCTCCTCTCCTGCCCCCTTACCTGGATCGCAAAGACCTCACTCTTGCCCGTATTCAGTTTGTAACCTGAGAACCAACCAAATTTCTCCAATACCGCCATAATTCCTGCAATTCCCTCCAACGGGTCTGTTATATAAAGGAGCAAATCATCCGCATAGAGCACCCTATGTCTACTACCCTCTCACTATCCCCCGCCAAATGCTCGATGGCTCAATGACTAGGGGCAAACAGTAGTGGGGGGAGTGGGCACCCCTGTCTCGTCCCCCGACACAGACTAAAATACTCTCATTGAACCCGGTTTGTCCTTGCATTCGCCGGCAGTGCCTGATATAGCAACTGGACCCAATCCACAAATCCCTGCCCAAACCCAAACCTTCCCAGGACATCCCACTTCCACTCCACCCGATCAAAGGTTTTTTCTGCATCCATGGCCGCCACCACCACCTCGACCGTGCGCTGCTCCACAGGCATCGTTATTACATTTAGCAGCCGCCTAATGTTGGACGTCAGGTGTCGTCCCTTAACAAATCCCGTCTGGGCCTCTCCTATTACCCCCGAACAGAATCCTCTATGCGTGTGGCCAAAATCTTAGCCAGCAATTTTGCATCCACATTTAGCAGTCAGACTGGCCTATACGAACCACATCTCTCTGGATCCTTATCCCGCTTCAAAATAAAGGAAATCAATGCCTGCAATAACGTTGGGGGGAGCACTCCCAGCTCCTTCGACTCATTAAAAGCCTTTACTAGTAGCGGTCCCAACAGCCTGGCAAACTTTTTATAGAACTCAACAGGTTATCCTTCTGGTCCCAGGGCTTTACCCGATTGCATCGCCCCCAGCGCCTCTATAACCTCCCCAAGCCCAATTGGGACTCCCAAATCCTTCACCAACTCCTCATCTATCCTTGGAAACTCCAGGCCCCCCCAGAAATCGTTGCATACCCTCCTCCCCGGCTGGGGGGTCCGATTTATACAATCTACTATAAAACTCCCGTAACACATCATTCACCACCACCGGATCCAGAATCCATCCCCCCCCCCCCCCCCCCCCCCCCCCCCCCCCCCAAGGTATCCCTCACTTTCCCAATCTTTCCCGTCGCCTCCTGTGTCCTCAGCCGATGCACCAGCACCCTGCTGGCTTTATCCCCATATTCATACACTGCCCCCTTTACCCTCCTTATCTGACCCTCTGCCTTAACTGTGGACAGGAGCCCAAATCCAGCTGCAGTCTCTGACACTCCTTCAAAAGCCCGTCATCCAGAGAGTCCACGCGCAAAATTTTGCATACCAGTCTGTCCAACTCTGCCCGCTCAGCCTTCTCCTTATGGGCCCCAATTGAGATGAGTTTCCCCTTAATAACTGCATTCAATGCCTCCCAAACCACCCAGGCAAAAACCTCACCCGTGTCATTGATCTTTATATATCCCTGAATGGCCTCCCTCACTTGCTCACACGCCTCCACCTCTGCTAACAGCCCCACATCCAACCTCCATTGCGTGCACTGGGCCTTTCCTTTGCTAACTTGCAAGCCTAACCAATGCGGGGCATAGTCTTGACACCACTACAGTATTGCTGAATATTCAGCATCTACAACCTCAGCCAGCAGAATTTTGTCCATCACAAAGACGTCTATCCTGGATTACACGATATGCACATGGAAGTAGGATAAAACTCCTTACTCCTTGGCCTCCCAAATTTCCACGGATCAAACCTCCCGCCCCCGCCATGCGCTCCATAAACCCCCAAAGCTCCTTTGCCATAGCTGATACCTTCCCAGACCTAGAACTCGACTGATCCAGCCTTGGATCCAGGACCGTATTGAAATCTCCCCCCCCCCATAATCAGTTGATGTGAATCTATGTCTGGGATCTTCCCCAGTACCCGTCTAACCAACTCCATGTCATCTCAGTTCGGGGCATATATATTTACCAATACCACGGCCATACCCTCCAGCTTCCCACTAACCATGACATATCTACATCCCCGGGTCTGCTTCTATATTCCCCACCTTGATTGCCACCCACTTATTAACCAAGATTGTCACCCCCACCCCCCACTTTTTAAAGTCTAATCCCGAATGGAACATCTGCCCAACCCATCCCTTCCTTAACCGAATCTGGTCCTCTACCTTCAGATGTGTTTCCTGCAACTTGGCCACGTCCGCCTTCAGTTGCCTCAAGTGTGTGAACACACGGGCCCTTTTGACTGGCCCATTCAGTCCCCGAACGTTCAACGTGACTAGCCTGGTCAGGGGCACCGGCCCCCTCCCCTGCCGATCAATCATAAACTTTCCTCGGCCAGACTGTGGCCCATGTCCCGCACCTCCCCTGGCCCATCCTCGGGCAACTACCGTCATCAACCCCCCATCTCCTCCACTTTGAAAGTCCCCTTCCCATACGCAGTCTAATTCCCCCCCCCCCCCCCCCCCCCCCCCCCCCCCCCCCCCCCCCCCCCACACCCACACCCACACACACACACACACACCACACACACACACCACACACCACACACATCAGTCTTCAGCTCACCCCTCACTTTGCTTCCCTGAACTAGCCCGCCCAGCTAGCCTGGCAGTCCTCGCCCATGATGCCTAGCATACTATCCCCCACTCTTAGTACAAACAGTTGAAACAAAGGCCAGAAGTAAAAACAAACAAACAATCCCTCCCAAGGTCCGAACACCAAGACCCACCCCATATCCCTTAACAAAGCACTGTAAACCGGCCTAACCCCAACCAGAACCGAAAACCAGAAAAAACAAAAGAAATCCGAACAACGCAAACCCAAAGTTTTTCACAACTTGGTTCAGTTCTCCTCCATCTGAGTTCAAGGTCCTCCTTCCCTTGCTAGTCCATTCTCCTTCATAAAGTCCGCTGCCTCCTCCACCGAGCCAAAGTACAACTCCTGGCCCCCATAGGTCACCCATAGGCGAGGCGGGTACAGTAGTCCGAACTTTACGCCCTTGTACAGGGCCGATGTGACCTTATTAAAGCTCGCCGCCCACTTTGCAAGCTCTGCTCCCAGGTCTTGGTGCACCCAGATCTCAACATCTTCCCAAGTGCATCGCCTCGTCTACCGGGCCCACCACATGATGCCTTCTTGTCCAGGAACTGATGCAATCATACCACCGTCACCCTCGGCGGCTCACCTCCCCCTGGGGTTTGCGCATCAGTGCCCTGTGTGCTCGATCCACCTCCAAAGGCCGGTCAAACGCACCTTCCTCAAGCAGCTTCTCCTGCATCTTTCCAACATAGCATCCGATCCTTCAATTCCGTCCGGCAGATCCACGATCCAGATGTCCTGCCCGGGAACGGTTCTCCATGTCCTCTACTTTCTCTAGCAGCCTCTTCTGCTGGTCACGCATCAGCCCAATCTCTGCTGCCATCGAGGTGGACTGTTCCTCCTGCTCCCCCACCTGCTCCTCCAACCTCTGGATCGCCTGTCCCTGGGCCGCCAGTCTCGTCTCCACGCGGTCAACCACCGCCTTGATCAAGTCCACCTCCCGGGCGAGGTCCTCCGCACTTTCCTTCTGCTGTTGGGTGAACTTCTCATTTAAGAAGCTCACCAACTGGTCCATCCACCACTGAGCCGGTAGGCCAGACCCTGGCTGTCCGCCATCCCTGCGTGCGTGTCCGCTTCTCACTCACCACTGCCACCTGGTTCATTCTTTTCTGAGTACTTCTGAACCGCAGCTCCATAAACCACGTGTCACTCTCTTCTGCTCTCACACCTACAAAATTTCTGTGACAAACCAACGTAAAGGCCACAAAAGACCACCATGAGCGGGAGCTGCCAAATATGCGACCACTCACTCCGTGGCCGCCACCGGAAGTCTCCAGAGGAACTTCTGATGCAGTCTTTGTTTGCATTGCAAGAAAACTGTTGCACAACATCAGGAGCTCTGCATTCATTTAAAAACCAAATGCTTTGATCAGGTCATTCAGGAGTTGGATGTCCAAGAAACTTTCTTCTCAATCCTGCAACTGCTCCATGATGTGTAACTGTCTGAGTGGAAAATCTGAAACCAACGCCTTGAAAATCAGGATTGAGGTTGAGCAAAGCTGCGTGAAAGTCCCCATATTATTTACCATCATCTGATGATGGCTGTTCATCGCATCGAAAATCAATTGCCCTCTGGTATGAGCATTAAATAGTGCCTAGATGGAAAACTCTTTTATGGTCATCTCTTGTCAAAACTAAACTGTCCATCATTGGCATAAATGATTTGTGGATGACTGTGGGGTTGTTGCCCTCTGCACTAGATTTGCAAGCCACTTTCTTTCTTCCTGATTCTGCATAGAAGAGAGTTGGCTCGTCCTTGAATGTTGCAAAACAAAACTAGTGTACAAATCTGTGCCTGTTCAGCCACATCCCATATATATTGGAGAGACTCTAGAATACATTTACCACATCCCCTACTATGGCAACTACCTCTCTCAGGGCATCATTGGTGAGGAGATCCAAGATCGGAACAACTGCCTGCTGAGCCTTCTATGGACTACAGAAATGAGTGAAGACTTCTGCATGTCAGCAAAGGTACAGAGCAAACCGAGCAGTTGTCATCTCAC
Source organism: Scyliorhinus canicula (assembly GCF_902713615.1). Taxonomy (NCBI): domain Eukaryota; kingdom Metazoa; phylum Chordata; class Chondrichthyes; order Carcharhiniformes; family Scyliorhinidae; genus Scyliorhinus; species Scyliorhinus canicula. Next base: position 176,517,704 of record NC_052146.1, read on the forward strand.
TTCTGTACTGCAGTGAGACCTATCACCAACCAAGAGTTCTGGAGAAATTACGTCAGAATTCCATTGCCATATTCTTCCGATTCCTTTTCAATGAGAGGACCCATTGAACAAATCTTGTGAAACTGACTTCAAGCATTCAGGCAAAACTATGCAAAATCAAATATGATAGCTTGGAATCTCTCATGTTTTCTCAATTCTCAAATGGCCAGTTTTCCAGAGGAAGACACAGAAAATATCTCAAAGGCACTCTGAATCTCCCCTTGGAAGTGTGACAGCATTTACACTAATGACCAGGAGGAGTTTGATACCCATCGTTCAAAACGGTGACAACTTTTCCATCTAGCTCAGTCATTTTCAAAGTCGGGGTAGGTCGTGGGCAGGTGTATGAAGGGCCGCGGAACCATTAATCACGGCGTTCCCAATAGCGGGAATTACGCGCAGTAGCCTGTTGCGAACGGCTTTTAAAATGACGGCCGCGACCAGCTTTAAAAATGTGGGTGCGCTGCGCATGCATGCCCGCTCATCGGTGCACATGCGCATGCATGCCCGCTCATCGGTGCACATGCGCATGCATGCCCGCTCATCGGTGCACATGCGCATGCATGCCCGCTCATCGGTGCACATGCCCGGAGCCTAGCGCGAAGCACTGCCTCCTCCTGACATCAGCATCACGACTCGAAGGTCTTTTAAAAAATTCAATCCATCTTCCTGCCTGAAACGAGGCAGAGAACAGGTCACGCGCATCGAACATTACATCACGCGCTCTGGGTGTGATTGCAATTCCTCCGTTTTGTCAGCAGCAAACAAGCAACAGGACTGAAAAATTTAAAATGGATCGTTTTGTAATAAGAAAGAGAGGGCCAGAGACAAAAACAGGCCAGGATCTCGGAACTAAACCTGCTGGAGTGAGTGGCTCAGGAGAATCCACAGCAGAACAAAGCAGTGGTGGTGTGACCCGTTTGGGAGAGACAGCAACAGAACAAAGCAGTGCTGGTGTGAGCTCCAGGGCCTCTGATGAACAACCCATGCAGAAATGACAAAACAAATGAGATTATGAGGAAAAAGCAGGTTCACCTGTCACATTAAAAGTAAGCAAAAATGGTGGATAGTGAAGGTCGGCCAGCGTGGGGCGCAGCGGTCGGCTGGCATGGGTCCTGAAGGTTGACCGGTTGGTAAAAATGGGTCCCTGGAAAAAAAGTTTGAAAAACACTCTAGCTGCATCATGCTTTTGAGTCCAAGTGTCTTACTGATGAGGCAGAATAGTGGCAGAGGAAGAAAGAAAGAAAAGGAAGCAAAACTTGAACTCTGGATCCCGCCAACTTGTGGGACATCTTCCCATGTGTCCAAAGATCTGCAGGTGGAGAATCAAGCTAGACAGTCACATGAAGACTTGCGGTTTGCAATCTTGAGTAGATGTCAGCTTAGAATTGAGGGACAGCTGCCGAGTAGAGGGGCATTCTCTCCTGTAGATTAGAACCGGAATTCTTTCCTGGCATGTGGGAGCATAAAGGTGATCTATGGAATGCCATTTTTGTTCAGCAGTGTTCTCTTCAAAAAAAAAGTCCATATTTGAGGTGTATATAATAGAGAACTAATTTTCAATGAATTTAAAAAAGCTGAAAATGCTGTTTAAATGGTGGCAAGATTTTACACAGCATTACATGGACTATATGGCATGTAAATAGACCATTTAACCCAACCAGTCAATGGCGGTATTTATGCTACATTTGAACCTCCCCTACCTTTTAGTTAAATGTACCATCGTAACCATCGATTTATTTCTACCTCAAATGCATGTCTAGCTTCACCTTAAGTTAATCTGTACAGTTTTCACCCTCTCCTTGTGATATTGAGGTCCTCATTCTTACCAATCTTTGGGTACAGAAGTTTATTTCGAATTCTCTATTGGATTTATTGGTAACTGCCTTATTTTGTTGATCTCTAGTTATGCTCTTCCTCACAATGAGTAAACAATGTGTATGCTGCTAATTATGATAGTGACCAAATAATCTGTATTTTTGGTGGAGTTAGTCGAGAGAGAAATATTAGTCATAGAGCCCATGCAACTCACTGCTTCTCTTCAAATAGTTCCATTAGATCTTCTGTGCTTATTGAGCAGTTTAATGGGTTTTGACCTAATCTTTCAGAGACAATTCCACCACTTATTCCCTCAATACCAGGTGGAAAAATAATCAGTTTAAATTTGTGACCTTCACAAAATGAATGGAAAAATCTCCATGCAACGAGTAATAAGCACCAGTATGTTTGGTTAAATCAGTTCAACTCTTCTACCTCTATGACACGTGCTCTGTCACCCATCTTGTCCTTTGCAATGTTCCAGTTTGTTTTGTTGACACCCCCACTCCAAGCTTGAGTTAGGTGGTGGTGTCCACAGCACCACTCATCTTGGATCATGCAAGATTGTTTGGCATTGCAATGTTGTCTGTCTTTGCCTTCTTTCTCTCTCCTGCTCTGGCCTGTTTCCCTTGGCTGACCTCTTTTCACCCCCACCATCGCCAAACCCCAATAACTTCCTAAGATAAAACCCCAGTGTCCGACTTCAAGGATTGAAGCCTGAATCTTGCCATTTTTGTTTCTATTAATATGAAATGACTAAAGGTTCTTGAAGTATCTTTCTGTGATTTAAAAATGCTGCGAATTATCTTACAAGTACAGGGAATGTTAAATCAGTTCCCAACAGTTGCTGACATTTTGACTTTTGTTTGTACCTTGTTAGCTGTATGGTATGTTTGCAAATTTACTATGTGTGCTGCGTTAGGTGCTTTACAATAGCTAACTTGTTGAGCTATTAAACTAATTCACCTGAGGAAGGAGCAGTGCTCCGAAAGCTAGTGTTTGAAACAAACCTGTTGGACTTTAACCTGGTGTTGTAAGACTTCTTACTGTGCTCACCCCAGTCCAACACCAGCATCTCCCCATCATCACTATTAAACTAATGATATCGAACAGTATGATCACTAGACTAATTTTTGCTGATGTGATTAACTGCTGGAGTGGTTGGAGGGGAAGGATATCTGGAGTGGAGTTTGAACAAACTTATTGCAATGCAAAAGAACACAGAATTAAGTTTTCATGTTTTGTTAGTTTAATATATTGAAATCAGTTCATTTGATAATGATTTTGAGTATCCGTATGAGTATCAGTATTAATCCAAGACACTTGAATTCAAATAGATAATTGAGGGTATATCTAATCTGAAGTAAAATTTTAAATTTAGACTTTGTTTCGGGATGTCTGTTAAGATTGACTCTTAATTGGTACAGTAGCAATTGAGTTGTCAGTAGCAATTGAGTTGTATGTTATAAAATTCTCAAGAGAATTGCTCATCTCATTTGACAGTTTTTATCCAGTCTATTGCACACCTAGGTTATTAAAACTTCAAATATATCTTTTGTTTCTTATTGAATTAATACTTTGCTTTTAACAATTCTCTGTGCTGCAATAAGTAGCAGCCTTTATTGTTCAATATTGGCGAATCTTCATCCAGGTGGCCTTGAGCAGAGCGAAGTTTTTAAAAATATAAGCCATGAACTCATTGTACAGTCCTCGAGAGACAGTTTTCCAACATTATTAATTCCTGTGAATGATTTATTTAATGATTGTATGGTGATTAACTTTACCTTGTTATTCATCTTGAGTGAATTAAAAATTCATCCGAGATGAATGTCTAGTTTACCACTTAATGTTTTAATTTGATCTGTGTACAGTACTTTGCCTAATGATCACATTTATGAAATGCGTTAATATGACCAGCTTAAGTGCTGTCCTTTTGGCAAGAAAGCTGCTGTTACACTCTATTGTTGCTGATTTGCCTTTTAAGTGCAGGGATCAGCAACCTATGGCTTGCGAGCCAAATATTGCTCAGTATGGAACCAAATGTGGTTCATTTGTCATGCCGAAAATATACCCAACTTTTAAAATGAAAAACAGTGCGAGAGGGGAAAAGTTTCAAGAATTCAAAACAATGTAGAAAAGAAAGGTCTGAAAATCCAAAAAGATAATGATGGAGGGGGAGGAAGAGATTCCGCAAGTTCACAACAGCGTGAGCGGTCGAGAGTTCACAAACACTGCACATGAGAGTTGAGATCAGAGGGTTTAAAAGAATGTGCAAAAAAAAATGCAAGGGTAGCTGTCTCATAGAAACATAGAAAATAGGAGCAGTGGCTGGCCATTAGACCCTGAGCCTGCTCTGCCATTTAATATTATCATGGCTGATCCTCTATCTCAACACCTTACTCTGCGCTCTCCCCATACCCCTCAACACCTTCAGAGTCCAGAAATCTTATCGGTTTCCTTCTTAAATATATTGGTCTCCACAGCTTGTGTGACAGAGAATTTCACAGGCTTCTACCTGTGAAGGGTACAGAAGAATACAGTTGTTTGGTCGAGATAGGACATGTGATCGGCGCAGGCTTGGAGGGCCGAAGGGCCTATTCTTGTACTGTATTGTTCTTTGTGCCCTTCGAGTGATGACGTGTTTCCTTACCTCAGTCCAAATGGCCTATCCCGTATCTTGAGACTGTGACGCTTTGTTGTAGCCCCCCTCTGGAAGCCCTTTCAGAAATTTATACATTTCCATTAGATCCCCTCTCATTCTTTTAAGTTCGTGAATACAGGCCAAGCTGACCCAACCTGTCTTCATAAGACAATCCTTCCATTCCAGGAATCGGTCTGGTGAACCTTTGTACTCCCTCTATGGCAAGTTTATCCTTTCTTAGATAAGGAGATCAAAACTGCACAAAGGCCCTGTACAGCTGGAGTAAGACACCCTTGCTCTTGTACTCGAGCACGAAATGTAATATCTACAAATTTGCAGATGACACAGCAGGGTGGGGGAAGAACAGAGGAGGATGGAGCAATGCTTCAGTGTGATTTAGGCAATTTGATTGAGTGGACAAATGCATGGCAGACGCAGTATAATGTTGATAAATATGAGGTTATTCAGTTTGGTAGCAAAAACAGGAAGGTGGATTATCATCTGAATGGTTATAGATTGAGAGAGGGGAATGTGCAGTGAGACCTGGGTATCCTTGTACATCAGTCGCTGAAAGTAAGAACACAGATGCAGCAGGTGCTAACAAAGGCAAATGCTATGTTGGCCTTCGGAGGAAGAGGACTTTAATACAGGAGCAGGGATGTCTTGCTGCAATTATATATGCATTTTCCAACTCACTCAACTTGAACAAATCACCTTGAAGCCTCTTGACATCCTCCTCACCACCCACATTTCCACCAGGTTTCGTATCGTCAGCAAACTTGGAAGGATTACTTGGAAGGTTCCCTTATCCAAAGCATTAATGGATATTATGAACAGATGGGGCCCCAGCACTGATCTCTGCAGGACTCCATTAGTCACTGCCTGCCATTTCAAAAAAGACTCTTAATCCTACTGTTTCCGGTTTGCTGATCAGTTCCTAATCCATGCCAATATATTACCCCAGTTCCATACACTTTAACTTTGCACACTAACCTCTTAATGTGGGACTTTATTAAATGTTTTCTGAAAATCTATATGCAACACATCCACTGGTTCACCCTTATCTATTGCACTAGTTATGTCCTCAAAAAAACTCCAGTATGTTTGTCAAACATGATTTCCCTTTCAGAAATCCATGTTGATTTTGTCTAATCCCATTGATATTTTCTGAATCGCAGCCTTTATAATAGACTCCAGCATTTTCTCCACTACTGATGACAGGCTAACTGGTCGGTAATTCCGTGTTTTCTCCTTTTTTAATTGGTTCGGTTACATATGCCACCTTCCAATCCGCTGTGACTAGCGAAATGTACAGAATTTTGGAGGATGGCAACCAGCACATCCACTATTCCTATGGCCACCTCCTTTTGTACCCTGAGATATAGATTATCAGGCCCTGGGGATTTACCAACTTCCATTCATGTCTGTAGCATTATTTTTCAAGTAATACTAATTTCCTTCAATTCCTCCGTCTCACAGACCCTTGATTCCTTAACATTTCTGGGAAGTTATTTGTGTCGTCTTTGTAAAGACTGAACTAAAGTAGTTTTTTGTTCTGCCATTTCCTTGTTCTCTATTATAAATCCTCCTGTTTTCTTTGTAACGGGCCTACATTTATCTTTGCTAATCTTTTTATAAATTTCTTATATGCCACTTTGCAAATTTATTCTCACGTTCTCTTTTCCCTCTCTTAATCAATTTCTTTGTTGTCATTTGCTGAATTTTAAACTGTTCACAGTTCCCAATTTTATATAGTCCACTTTGGATCTAATACTAGTCTTTTATTTATAAACAATTTTTGGCATTGTAAACAACAACAGTACAGAACAGTGTGCAAAGAGAACAATGAACATAGTGCAAAAACCGGCCCAGAACATGTGGACATGATTCACTGGTCCTCGCGCACATCTGGCCTCCAATCCAAAGAATTTACTCATCCGGGCCACTGTCATGTGGGCCCGGTGGATGACCTTGAATTGGATCAGGCTGAGCCTAGGGCATGTTGCGGTCGCGTTTACCCTACTGAATGCCTCCGCCCAGAAGTCCTCTTCCCACTTAAGCTTCATCTCCTCGGTCTGCGTCTCCATTGCCCCATAAGTTCTTTATATATATATATATATATATATATATATATATATATATATATCCAAGACCCTCGCCTCCCCCACCCATCCACTGGACACTATCCTGTCCTTGATCCCCCTAAATGGCAGGCATGGGAAGGATGGAGTCTGTCTGCGTAGAAAGTTCTGCGTCAGCAAGTTCCTGAAATTATTCCCTCTCGCCAGCCCAAATTTCTCCTCCAGCGCCCTCGTGCTCGGGAAACTCCCATCTAAGAACAGATCCCCCATCCTCAATCCCAGCCCTCCGCCATATTCGGAACCCACCGTCCATATTCTCCGGGGCAAACAGTGATTATCGCAAATTGGGGACCAAACCGATGCTCTCACTTCCCCCATGTGCCTCCTCCATTGGCCCCAGATTTGCAAAATCGCCACCACTATAGAGTTGGTGGAGTACCCTGCCGGCGGGAGCGGCAGGGGTGCCATAACCAGGGCTGCCAAACTGGTGCCCCCACGAAGCAGCCTCCATCCGACCCCGCACCCACCATCCACTTCCTTATAGCTATGTTGGCCGCCCAGTAGTAATTACGAAAATCTGGCAGCGCCAGCCCCCCTTCCCCTCGGTTCCTCTTGAGCATTACCCTCTTCACCCGCGGGCACTTTTCCACCCACACAAATCCCATAATTATTTTATTGACCCTCTTAAAAAAGGACCACAGAATGAAAATGGGGAGACACTGGAATACGATCAGGAAGGATCGTCATTTTCACCGTCTGCACTCTCCCCGCTAGTGATGGTGGGAGCACATCCCACCTCCGAAACACGACCCTCATTTCCTCCACCAACTGAGATAAATTCAACTTGTGCAACCGGCCCCAGTTCCGCGCCACCTGTATCCCTAAGTACCTGAAATTATCCCCATCTAACCTGAACGGCAGCCCCCTCAGCTGATCCTCCTGGCCTCTCGCCTGGGCTACAAACAATTCACTCTTTGCTATGTTCAGTTTATACCCCAAGAACCGGCCGAATTCCCTCAAGATTCCATCCATCCCATCCACTGGATCCGTGACGTACAAGAGCAGGTCGTCGGCGTATAAGGAGACTTTGTGTTCCATCCCCTGCCCCCTGAAACAGCCCCTTGAAGCTCTCTGAGCAATTGCCAGCGGCTCTATTGCTAGCACAAACAGCAGTGGGGAGAGGGGGGGCACCCCTGCCTTGTCCCTCGGTACAGTCTAAAATAGTCAGACGTTGTCCCATTCGTCCTTACACTAGCCTCCGGAGCCTGGTACAACAGCCTAACCCAGTTGATAAAGCCCTCTCCGAACACAAATCGTCCCAACACCTCTCATAAATTGTCCCACTTAACCCGGTCAAAAGCCTTTTCGGCATCCATTGCCACGACAACCTCAACTTCCCTACTCTCCAGGGGAATCATGATCACATTTAGGAGCCTTCTTAGATTGACCACCAGCTGCCTGCCCTTGATGAACCTGGTTTGGTCTTCCATAATAACGTCCGGCACAACAGTCCTCAATCCTGGAAACCAAAATTTTGCATCTACGTTGAGCAGAGAGATCTGCCTGTAGGACCCACATGTCTCCGGGTCTTTGTCCCGTTTCAGTATCAGGGAGATGGTGGCCTGTGACATTGTCGGGGGTAAAACGCTCTGTCTCTTGCCTCATTAAAAACCCTAACCATCATCGGCCCCACTATCTCGGAGAACCTTTTATAGAACTCCACCGGATATCCATCCGGCCCCAGGGCTTTACCCAATTGCATGGCCCACAAGCCCACCAATATTTCTTCGGCCCTAATCGGGGCCCCCAGCCCGCCTACCAACCCCCTACCCACTTTTGGGAAGGTCAGTCTGTACAAAAAGCGTCTCATCCCCTCCGGCCCCGTGGGGATCTGAGGTATAAAGCTTACTGTAGAAGTCCCTAAACACCTTGTTCAGCCCTGCCGGATCCCCTACCAAGTGTCCCCCCCCCCCCCATTGACTACCATCCCTATTTCCCTGGCCGCTTCCCTCATCCTCAGCTGCTGCGTCACCATTCTACTGGTTTTCTCCCCATGCTCGTAAATCGCACCCCTAGCCTTCCAAAGCTGTTCCACAGCCTCACCTGTGGGCAACACCCCAAAACTACCCTCGAGCTTGCCACTCACCATGACAAATCTACCTCCCCCATCCGAAATTGTGCTACCCACCTCAAATTGCACCCTTTTGTTAACCAAAATCGCGACTCCTCTGGTCTTAGTATCCAGCCTCAAGTGGAAGACCTGGCTAATCCAGCCCTTCCTTAATCTGACCTGGTCAGCTACTTTCAGATGAGTCCCCTGTAGCATAATTACGTCCGCCTTCAGTGCCCTCAGATGCGCGAACACACGTGCCCTCTTTACCGGCCCGTTTAACCCTCTAACATCCCAGGTGATCAGCCTGGTGATCTGTCTCTTGCCTCATTAAAAACCCTAACCAACATCGGCCCCACTATAGAACATAGAACATAGAACGATACAGCGCAGTACAGGCCCTTCGGCCCTCGATGTTGCACCGACATGGAAAAAATCTAAAGGCCATCTAACCTACACTATGCCCTTATCATCCATATGCTTATCCAATAAATTTTTAAATGCCCTCAATGTTGGCGAGTTCACTACTGTTGCAGGTAGGGCATTCCACGGCCTCACCACTCTTTGCGTAAAAAACCCACCCCTGACCTCTGTCCTATATCTATTACCCCTCAATTTAAGGCTATGTCCCCTCGTGCTAGCCACCTCCATCCGCGGGAGAAGGCTCTCGCTGTCCACCCTATCTAACCCTCTGATCATTTTGTATGCCTCTATTAAGTCACCTCTTAACCTTCTTCTCTCTAACGAAAACAACCTCAAGTCCATCAGCCTTTCCTCATAAGATTTTCCCTCCATACCAGGCAACATCCTGGTAAATCTCCTCTGCACCCTTTCCAAAGCTTCCACGTCCTTCCTATAATGAGGCGACCAGAACTGTACGCAATACTCCAAATGCGGCCGTACTAGAGTTTTGTACAACTGCAACATGACCTCATGGCTCCGGAACTCAATCCCTCTACCAATAAAGGCCAACACACCATAGGCCTTCTTCACAACCCTATCAACCTGGGTGGCAACTTTCAGGGATCTATGTACATGGACACCGAGATCCCTCTGCTCATCCACACTACCAAGAATTTTACCATTAGCCAAATATTCCGCATTTCTGTTATTCTTTCCAAAGTGAATCACCTCACACTTCTCCACATTAAACTCCATTTTCTCCTATCTCGGAGAACCTTTTATAGAACTCCACCGGATATCCATCCGGCCCCAGGGCTTTACCCAATTGCATGGCCCACAAGCCCACCAATATTTCTGCCCCCACCTTCGCCGATCAGCCATCTCCTTTCTTTGGCCCGCCATCAGCTCCATGTGCGCTTGGCCCACTGTAGCACCTGCTCCTTGTCCTGGAACCTGACCACCATCGCTTGGGGGTGGCCCCCCACTCGCAGCTGCCTCGCTAGCGCTCTGTGCGCCCTATCCACCTCCAACGGACAAGGGAAGACATAATTCCCCAACAGCTTCTGGAACATGTCTGTCACATACACGGCAGCATCCACTCCCTTGGCCCCCTCCGGGAGACCAACGATTCTTAAATTCTGCCGACGGGACCTATTTTCCAGGACCTCTACCTTCTCCAGAAGCCTTTTTTGTTGGTCCTTCAGGCTCCCCATCTCCACCTCCACCACCATTTGGTGATCCTCCTGCTCTTCCAGCGCCTTCTCCACCTTCTGGATCGTCCGATCCTGGGCATCCAGCCTGTGCTCCAGGCGCTCGATTGATTTATGAATCGGGTCTAAACTGTCCTGTTTCAGCGAGGTAAAGCCCTCTTGGATGACCTTCAACAGATGCTCCGTTGTTGGCTGGGCTGTCTGCATCGGGGTCCGGACATGGCCATATTGTCTTCAGCAGCAGGGTAGTGTGGAGACATATTGTCTCCACACTACCCTTGCTTGCCCACTTCTTCAACAGTTTACGATTCTTTCTGCTTCTTAGTTCAATACACCTAAGTATGGAATCAGTGCCTTAGTGCCTTCAGATCCAGCGCTCAAAAGCACAAAAAAGTTGGGGGAAAAGGTCCAAAAGTCCGACCAGAGCGAGAGCCACCAAATGTGTGACTTACTCCCTCACAGCCGCCACCGGAAGACCTAATACTATTCTTAATGTATTTTGTAAGTCATGATTGGGTTGCTTTTCTTGTCATGTTTTTGTGCCAGGGTGGAATGTATAACTGTTGCAATGCATACATCATTCCTTAAATATTAGCCTTGCCTATTCATTGTCATGGTGTATCTTAGCCAACTCGCACGTCATACCTTTATAATTTTCTTTGTCTAGATTTAGGACCCTAATTTCAACTAGCAAACACCCCTGTGTGATTATTGGTCCTGCTGGGGTGCAACCCATTCAGCTTGTACGGCCCGAAATGCCTCAGGAATCTAGATCCATCCTTTAAATTGCTGGCTTTTGAAGCAGACCAAGGCAGGCCAGCAGCACGGTTCAATTCCTGTACCAGCCTCCCCGAACAGGTGCCGGAATGTGGCGACTAGGGGCTTTTCACAGTAACTTCATTGAAGCCTACTCGTGACACTAAGCGATTTTCATTTTGTTTTTCTATAATCATCTCTCCAGCCACGCATTCATCTTGTCTATTCTTGTATTCCTCTTCTTGCTAGCAGTGGCACTGGGAGTAATCCAGAGATTGCTACCTTTTTTTAAGACCTGGCTTTTAAATTGATTTCCTAGCGACCTATATTCGGCTTTCAGGACCTCATCCTTCCTCTTACCCATGTCATTAGTACCAATATGGGCCACAGCCTCTGGCTGTTCATTCTCCCCTTCAGAGTGTCCTGCAGCCGTTCGGTGACATCCTTGACCTGGCACCAAGGAGACAACGTACTATCCTGGTGTCATGTCGGAGGCTGGAGAAATGTCTAGCTGTTTTCCTTACGATGGAATTCCCTAACACTATTGCTGTCCTGCTCTTTTTCCTCCCTTGTGCAGTTCAGTCACTCAGGGGTCCATAGACCTGGCTCTTGCTGCATTCCCCTGAGAAACCATCTTCCCAGTCTCCAAAACAGAAGATCTATTAGGGAAGGAGATGGATCAAGGGGACTCCTGAACTACCTGCCTTGTGCTTTTGCTCTGTCAGGCTGTCACCCATTCCCCTTCTTCCTGTGCACTCTTTTACTTGCGGTGTGACCATCTCACTATGTGCTATCCATGAAGATCTCATCCCTGTAGATGTTCTACAGTGACTCCAGTCGCAGTTTCACAACACGGATTTCAAGTAACTGCAGTTAATAATAACAAAAAAATAATAATCGCTTATTGTCACAAGTAGGCTTCAATGATACTGTGACAAGCCCCCATGTAGACACATCCTACATATGTGGTCACCCTGGGCACTGGAGGTGACTGACTGCCCAAATCGGATAAGAGGAGCATTCCGCATCACCAAGCTACCCTGTCATGACTTCACCTTAAATTACTCTCTCACAATAAACTACAGGAAGTAAAGGTAATGTTAACGACAGTAGAAATATTCACCAGGTCCAACTTAGCATGGCTGCCGTTCTTTCTGAGTCAAGAAAGGAAACACTAAGTGCAATGTTTCATTCATCTGTTATTAATCATGTCAATTATCGATAGTATTAAGTTGTACATTTTCAGTCATGCAAATGGGTATTCTTCTGTGGGCTGTTCGACCACTTAGTCTGAATTTTGATGTGATTTGGCCGTTTGGTTTTAAAAGGTTGCCAATGCCTGATCTAGGTTGGTTACTTGTTTATCTATAACAGTGACTACACTTGTAAGTAATTTAGCGACTGTGCAGTGCTTTGAGATGTCCAGTGAATGTAAAAGTGCTTTTTAAACTTTTTTGCTCCATAATTGTTTACTTTTCTAACTAATTCCACTTTTTCTGCTTTCCTTTTCACTTTTACTAATTTTCTCTTTCTCAAGTGCTGAGTGCACATTCTGAAATTTAAAGCTGAAGAGCACAAACTTTTGGACTCTTGTTAAATTGAATGCCAACTGGAGAAGTTGATTTTTTGGTTTGCTTATATCTTAAATAGGTAATATTGCCACCTGGTGCACAACATTCTGATGATAAAGGTGCAAGAGAGACTCTACTTGATGACGATGAATGTCCACTCCAGATTTTCAGAGACTGGCCAAGTGACAAAGGTGAGCCGTCTTATTTCTTCCATGTATATATTTGTATCGAAAGAGTGCAAATTGCACCATCTTGCTTTTACCATGCCAATAATAGCAACATGGGTAGATATGTGAACAGTTTAAGTATGTTAGGAGAATGCAAAGTGAATATTTGCCTGTCTAAATAGAATGTTCAGGAAATTTACTGATTACTGATCTTGAACAGATGCTTTTGCTAGATATAACTCATTTTTTGACATTCTAACATTCTTGAAAATATGCTTCTGTCACCTAGAACAAGAGCAGTAGGCACATTGGAACACCATCTCCAATTCACACAATGTGACTTGGAAATATATTGCTGTTCCATCGTTGCTTGGTCAAAATCCTGTAACGCTTAACATTGTAGGTGCATCTACAGAAAAAGGATAGCAGAGGTTCAAGAAGATGACTCCCTACCACCTCCAGGAAAGGCAAACAGTGGTGCTGAGAATCCCCTTGTCATTATAAACATATAAAGTAGGGGTGGCAGGTGACATAGTGGTTAGCATTGCTGCCTACGGTGCTGAGCACAGTAAGAAGTCTTACAACACCAGGTTAAAGTCCAACAGGTTTGTTTCAAACATGAGCTTTCGGAGCACGGCTCCTTCTTCAGGTGCACATTGCACCTGGTGGACCTGAAGAAGGAGCCGTGCTCCGAAAGCTCGTGTTTGAAACAAACCTGTTGGACTTTAACCTGGTGTTGTAAGACTTCTTACTGTGCTCACCCCAGTCCAACGCCGGCATCTCCACATCACGGTGCTGAGGACCTGGGTTTGAATCCCGGCCCTGGGTTATTGTGCGTGTTGAGTTTGCACATTCTCCCCGTGTCTGCATGGGTTTCACCTCCACGACCCAAAGATGTGCAGGTTAGGCAGATTGGCCACGCTAAATTGCCCCTGAATTAGAAAAAAAAATAATTGGGTACTCTAAATTTAAAAAAAAACATGTAAAGCATCAGTTCCATGATTCTACAGTGGTACCATTGTCTGATTATCTTTGTCTCACATGCACACAATGCTCACATGTGCTCTCACATTCTTTGTCACAGCACGCGTGCAATGTCACACGGTGTGCACACATGCTATTTGTTTTGCACATGTATGCACACACTTGTTCTTGGGACTCTCTTGCTCTTGCACAGTTTTATTGCTCGCAGACACACACACCCACAGATTTTGTCTGTCGCTCAGGTGCATACTCCTTGTCTGTCACGGGGATGGGCGGGGGAATGAGCCTAGTTACGGTGCTCTTTCAGAGGGTTGGGTGCAGACTTAATAGACCGAATGGCGGCCTCCTACACTGTAGGAATTCTACAGATCTTATAAGGTGGAGTAGGTGTGAGGGACCGAATACCTACATCTCCTTGCTCAGATACCCCTGTTCCCGAAAGTTTCATGAAGAGAAACCGCTTCTCCCTGTCTGACCCCTCATGATTTTGAACACCTCTATCAAAACTCCATCAACATTTTCTCCAAGAGTACAGCTTCTCTAATCTAGCGATGTAACGGAAGTCCCTCATCCCTGGAATCATTTGCATTAATCTTTTCTGCACCCTTTCTGATGCCTTGATATCCCTGCTTAAGGTGTTGTGCCCAGAATTGGGGACACTGCCGTTGAGGCTGAACCAGTGTTTTGTAAAAGTTGATTATAACCGTTTTTCTCTCTTCTACAAAATGCCTCTATTTACAAAGCCAAGAATCCTGTCGCCCTTAACTCATTTTCTGAAGCTTGCCTGCCACCTTCAACAATTTGTGCAGATATGGGCCGTATGGTGGCACAGTGGTTAGCTCTGCTGTGCTTCAGCATCTGGGATCTAGGTTTGATTCCAACCTTGGGGGACTGTGTGTGCAGTTTGCATGTTCTCTGTGTTTACGTGAGTTTCCTCCGCGTACTCTGGTTTCCTCCCCCCAGTCCATAGATGTGCAGGTTATGTGGATTGGTTAGGTGGATTGGTTACGCTAAATTGTCCAAAATGTTAGGTGAGGTTACAGTGATGGGGCGGGTGCTCTTTTGGAGGGTTGGTGCAGATGCGACGCGTCAAATGGCCAATTCTGCACTGTGGGGATTCTACAATATATTCCTCAATGGCTAGCTTTCTTCTCACCAAGACTGTACATGATATTCTAGCTGTGACTTGACCAATGATTAATATTTTTCTTCACTTAATTTTGTTTGTAGGTACTTTAGTTTTTCAGTTAAAGAAACAACCATCTGACTATATCCCAAAGAAACAAGATGGAAGGTTTTCAAAAGGAAAAGAAAGGAATGATAATTCAAGCTATGGTTCATCATTGCCTCCTGAAAAGCTGCCATACCTTGTTGAACTGAGTCCTGGTAAGTGTTGCCTTCTACTAATATAAAAGGTTTCATCGTATTGCTAACTGGAAACAGTTGAAGAGTTCATTTTGCCTTCTCGAAAGGTCTGCGCTGCTGAACTGTGTTTCTAATACAGTTTAATTTGTGCCAAATAGAAATAATTTCCTTTGGTCTAATTTAAATATTGCTACATTCAGTTAGAGAAACTGAGGTCTTTGGTTCACCTGTGGCAAATTTTTGTAAAACCTGATTGCTCTTGTATTAATAATATAGTTAGAACTTTGTATTACAGGAGATAGTGATTCAAAGATATGATCATTGCAACATTAGTATTGTTGTGAATCTACCTACCTATGAAATGCCTATCATAGCCACTCTAAACTAACTTAACACTTTTAAGAACCAAGTTAGCATTGGTGAGTACAAGTCACAAACTAATATAGTGAAGACGATATAAAAATTGACTCTCTAGCAAAAGGCAGACAATATGAAAGAGAGAAATACTTGAGATGATTCTATCCTTCCCACCACATCCCATTTTCTTTGTATGGTTTTAGCTGTGTAGCCATAATTCTGTATTTCTCATGTGCCGTAGGAATGTAGTTGAAGTCTTAACGTCTGGGAATCTGTACAGAGTGCGGGCATAAAAATGACACTACTCTGTCATATGAAGCCTAAGAAGTTATCTTCACTGAAGTTTAGGACACAGTCTTCTGTTCTCCAAGTATAGATTAGATCAGTCAACGAGCATGAAGCCTTCTGTTAATTTATCTCAGTTACACAATCTGTTTAGGTTTCGTGGGGGCCTAAAGTACCAACACTGATCAAATGTCTGCCAGGAAATAGAACAAAAAAAATTGTGCTCTTTTATACTGCATATAGAACATAGAACAGTACAGCACAGTATAGGCCCTTCGGCCCATGATGTTGTGCTAACCATTTATCCTAATCTAAGATCAACCTAACCTATACCCCTTCAACTTAGTGCTGTCCATGTACCAAGAGTCCAAGGTTGGTATCCAAGAGTGGCTTAATTGTCCCTAATGACTCTGACTCCACCACCTCCGCTGGCAGTGCATTCCACGCATCCACCACTGTGTAAAGAACCTACCTCTGGCATCTCCCCATACCTTCCTCCAATCACCTTAAAATTATGTCCCTCTCGTGACAGCCATTTCCTCCCTGGCCAAAAGTCTCTGGCTATCCACTCTTATCCATGCCTCGCATCACCTTCTACACCTCTATCAAGTCACCTCTCTTCCTTCTTCCCTAGCTCCCTCAAACCTCCTTCTTAAGACATGCCCTCCAGTCCAGGCAGCATCCTGGTAAATCTCTGCACCCTCTCCAAAGCATCCAAGGCTATGGGGAGAAAGCATGATTAGGCTGTCGCGTTGGATGATCAGCCATGATTGTGATGAATGGCGGAGCAGGCTCGAAGGGCCAAAAGGCCTCCTCCTGCTACTATCTTCTATGTATCTATGTATGTATCCACATCCTTCCTATAATGAGGCGACCAGAACTGACACAATATTCCAAGTGTGTTCGAACCAGGGTTTTATAAAGCTGCAGCAAAACCTCGCGATTCTTAAAACTGAATCCCCCTGTTGATGAAAGCCAACATACCATACGTCTTCTTAAGCATAGAGCTTTTATGTTAAAAAGTTTTGTTCTGCTGATATCCATAGAGACCAAAACGATCCATTCAGGTGGATTAGCAACAAAGATTAACAGGTAAAACCATAAATGAGCAATGGGAGGCCTTTAAAGAGAAGGCAGTTTGGGCGCAGACGAGACCCATTCCCCCAAGGACGAAAGGAATACATCCAAATATATAATTGTTTGAATGAATTAAAATATATAAAGATTAAAGTGAAACTATATGATGAATGTCAAGCTCTGAATTCAGTACAGAGCTCAGCCCAATGCATATAGAACATAGAACGATACAGCGCAGTACAGGCCCTTCGGCCCTCGATGTTGCACCGACACGGAAAAAAAAACTAAAGGCCATCTAACCTACACTATGCCCTTATCATCCATATGCTTATCCAATAAACTTTTAAATGCCCTCAATGTTGGCGAGTTCACTACTGTTGCAGGTAGGGCATTCCACGGCCTCACCACTCTTTGCGTAAAAAACCCACCTCTGACCTCTGTCCTATATCTATTACCCCTCAATTTAAGGCTATGTCCCCTCGTGCTAGCCACCCCCATCCGCGGGAGAAGGCTCTCGCTGTCCACCCTATCTAACCCTCTGATCATTTTGTATGCCTCTATTAAGTCACCTCTTAACCTTCTTCTCTCTAACGAAAACAACCTCAAGTCCATCAGCCTTTCCTCATAAGATTTTCCCTCCATACCAGGCAACATCCTGGTAAATCTCCTCTGCACCCGTTCCAAAGCTTCCACGTCCTTCCTATAATGAGGCGACCAGAACTGTACGCAATACTCCAAATGCGGCCGTACTAGAGTTTTGTACAGCTGCAACATGACCTCATGGCTCCGGAACTCAATCCCTCTACCAATAAAGGCCAACACACCATAGGCCTTCTTCACAACCCTATCAACCTGGGTGGCAACTTTCAGGGATCTATGTACATGGACACCGAGATCCCTCTGCTCATCCACACTACCAAGAATTTTACCATTAGCCAAATATTCCGCATTCCTGTTATTCTTTCCAAAGTGAATCACCTCACACTTCTCCACATTAAACTCCATTTGCCACCTCTCAGCCCAGCTCTGCAGCTTATCTATGTCCCTCTGTAACCTGCAACATCCTTCCGCACTGTCTACAACTCCACCGACTTTAGTGTCGTCTGCAAATTTACTCACCCATCCTTCTGCTCCCTCCTCTAGGTCATTTATAAAAATGACAAACAGCAACGGCCCCAGAACAGATCCTTGTGGTACGCCACTCGTAACTGAACTCCATTCTGAACATTTCCCATCAACTACCACTCTCTGTCTTCTTTCAACTAGCCAATTTCTGATCCACATCTCTAAATCACCCTCAATCCCCAGCCTCCGTATTTTCTGCAATAGCCGACCGTGGGGAACCTTATCAAACGCTTTACTGAAATCCATATACACCACATCAACTGCTCTACCCTCGTCTACCTGTTCAGTCACCTTCTCAAAGAACTCGATAAGGTTTGTGAGGCATGACCTAGCCTTCACAAAACCATGCTGACTATCCCTAATCATATTATTCCTATCTAGATGATTATAAATCGTATCTTTTATAATCCTCTCCAAGACTTTACCCACCACAGACGTTAGGCTCACCGGCCTATAGTTACCGGGGTTATCTCTACTCCCCTTCTTGAACAAAGGGACCACATTTGCTATCCTCCAGTCCTCTGGCACTATTCCTGTAGCCAATGATGACCTAAAAATCAAAGCCAAAGGCTCAGCAATTTCTTCCCTGGCTTCCCAGAGAATCCTAGGATAAATCCCATCCGGCCCCGGGGACTTATCTATTTTCACCTTGTCCAGAATTGCCAACACTTCTTCCCTACGCACCTCAATGCCATCTATTCTAATAGCCTGGGTCTCAGCATTCTCCTCCACAATATTATCTTTTTCCTGAGTGAATACTGACGAAAGGTATTCATTTAGTATCTCGCTTATCTCCTCAGCCTCCACACACAACTTCCCACCACTGTCCTTGACTGGCCCTACTCTTACCCTAGTCATTCTTTTATTCCTGACATACCTATAGAAAGCTTTTGGGTTTTCCTTGATCCTACCTGCCAAAGACTTCTCATGTCCCCTCCTTGCTCGTCTCAGCTCTCTCTTTAGATCCTTCCTCGCTTCCTTGTAACTATCAAGCGCCCCAACTGAAACTCCATGCCTCATCTTCACATAGGCCTCCTTCTTCCTCTTAACAAGAGATTTCACTTCTTTGGTAAACCACGGTTCCCTCGCTCGACCCCTTCCTCCCTGCCTGACTGGTACGTACTTATCAAGAACATGCAATAGCTGTTCCTTGAACAAGCTCCACATATCCAGTGTGCCCAACCCTTGCAGCCTACTTCTCCAACCAACACATCCTAAGTCATGTCTAATGGCATCATAATTTCCCTTCCCCCAGCTATAACTCTTGCCCTGCGGGGTATACTTATCCCTTTCCATCACTAACGTAAAGGTCACCGAATTGTGGTCACTGTTTCCAAAGTGCTCACCTACCTCCAGATCTAACACCTGGCCTGGTTCATTACCCAAAACCAAATCCAATGTGGCCTCGCCTCTTGTTGGCCTGTCAACATATTGTGTCAGGAAACCCTCCTGCACACATTGTACAAAGAACGACCCATCTAATGTACTCGAACTATATCTTTTCCAGTCAATATTTGGAAAGTTAAAGTCTCCCATAACAACTACCCTGTTACTTTCGCTCTTTTCCAGAATCATCTTCGCCATCCTTTCCTCTACATCCCTAGAACTATTAGGTGGCCTATAGAAAACTCCCAACAGGGTGACCTCTCCTTTCCTGTTTCTAACCTCAGCCCATACTACCTCAGAAGAAGAGTCCCCATCTAGCATCCTTTCCGCCACCGTAATACTGTCCTTGACTAGCAGCGCCACACCTCCCCCTCTTTTGCCCCCTTCTCTGAGCTTACTAAAACACCTAAACCCCGGAACCTGCAACAACCATTCCTGTCCCTGCTCTATCCATGTCTCTGAAATGGCCACAACGTCGAAGTCCCAGGTACCCACCCATGCTGCCAGTTCCCCTACCTTATTTCGTATACTCCTGGCATTGAAGTAGACACACTTCAAACCACCTACCTGAACACTGGCACCCTCCTGCGAAGTCAAATCTGTGCTCCTGACCTCTATACTCTCAATCTCCTGTACCCCAAAACTACAATCCAGGTTCCCATGCCCCTGCTGAATTAGTTTAAACTCCCCCAAAGAGCACTAACAAATCTCCCCCCCAGGAAATTGGTGCCCCTCAGGTTCAGATGTAGACCATCCTGTCTATAGAGGTCCCACCTTCCCCAGAAAGAGCCCCAGTTATCCAGAAATCTGAATCCCTCCCGCCTGCACCATCCCTGTAGCCACGTGTTTAATTGCTCTCTCTCCCTATTCCTCATCTCACTATCACGTGGCACGGGCAACAACCCAGAGATAACAACTCTGTTTGTTCTCGCTCTGAGCTTCCATCCTAGCTCCCTAAAGGCCTGCCTGACATCCTTGTCCCCTTTCCTACCTATGTCGTTAGTGCCAATGTGGACTACGACTTGGGGCTGCTCCCCCTCCCCCTTAAGGACCCGGAAAACACGATCCGAGACATCACTTACCCTTGCACCTGGGAGGCAACATACCAAACGTGAGTCTCTCTCGCTCCCACAAAATCTCCTATCTGTGCCCCTGACTATTGAGTCCCCAATTACTAATGTTCTAATCCTTTGCCCCCTTCCCTTCTGAGCAACAGGGACAGACTCCGTGCCAGAGGCCCGTACCCCATGGCTTACCCCTGGTAAGTCCCCCCCCCCCCACAAGTATCCAAAACGGTATACGTGTTACTCAGGGGAACGACCGCAGGGGGTCCCTGCACTGACTGCTTCTTCCCAGTCCCTCTTACAGTTACCCATCTATCTCCAGTCTTTGGTGTAACTACTTCCCTGAAGCTCCTATCTATGACCCCCTCTGCCTCCCGAATGATCCGAAGTTCATCCAGCTCAAGCTCCAGGTCCCTAACACGGTTTTTGAGGAGCTGGAGTTGGGTGCACTTCCCACAGATGAAATCAGCAGGGACACTGACGGCGTCCCTCACCTCAAACATTCTGCAGGAGGAGCATCGTACTGCCTTCCCTGACATCACTTCTAGATTAAAAAAAAACAAGAAAAGGAAAAAGAAAGGAAGAGCTTACCTGATATTACCTCAAACCCTGCTCTCGCTGAAAGTTAAGCAAATTTAAAGGCACTCACTCACCTTCACGACAGGCCCCTGCTCCCGCTTCCCAACCACCGTGGGGTGGGGGGGTTGGTTAGAGGAGGAGGTAGGGTGGGAAACACTCACGAAGTGTTTCGGGTTTAACTGTCACTTGCCAACAGCCCCTCCACAAACCACCTTCAACTTAGGCTGACCGCACTGCACGTATGCAAATTCCCCCAGAACAGCTGATCAGTAGCTTTGCTCTGCTGCCCTCTGCTGGATGCTTGCTATCACTCAAACTCCTTGGGTCTCCTTCGCCGGTTCACCTTCAACTTAGGCTGACCGCACTGCACGTATGCAAATTCCCCCAGAACAGCTGATCAGTAGCTTTGCTCTGCTGCCCTCTGCTGGATGCTTGCTATCACTCAAACTCCTTGGGTCTCCTTCGCCGGTTCACCTTCAACTTAGGCTGACCGCACTGCACGTATGCAAATTCCCCCAGAACAGCTGATCAGTAGCTTTGCTCTGCTGCCCTCTGCTGGATGCTTGCTTTCACTCAAACTCCTTGGGTCTCCTTCGCCGGTTCACCTTCAACTTAGGCTGACCGCACTGCACGTATGCAAATTCCCCCAGAACAGCTGATCAGTAGCTTTGCTCTGCTGCCCTCTGCTGGATGCTTGCTTTCACTCAAACTCCTTGGGTCTCCTTCGCCGGTTCACCTTCAACTTAGGCTGACCGCACTGCACGTATGCAAATTCCCCCAGAACAGCTGATCAGTAGCTTTGCTCTGCTGCCCTCTGCTGGATGCTTGCTTTCACTCAAACTCCTGGGGTCTCCTTCGCCGGTTCACCTTCAACTTAGGCTGACCGCACTGCACGTATGCAAATTCCCCCAGAACAGCTGATCAGTAGCTTTGCTCTGCTGCCCTCTGCTGGATGCTTGCTATCACTCAAACTCCTTGGGTCTCCTTCGCCGGTTCACCTTCAACTTAGGCTGACCGCACTGCACGTATGCAAATTCCCCCAGAACAGCTGATCAGTAGCTTTGCTCTGCTGCCCTCTGCTGGATGCTTGCTTTCACTCAAACTCCTTGGGTCTCCTTCGCCGGTTCACCTTCAACTTAGGCTGACCGCACTGCACGTATGCAAATTCCCCCAGAACAGCTGATCAGTAGCTTTGCTCTGCTGCCCTCTGCTGGATGCTTGCTTTCACTCAAACTCCTTGGGTCTCCTTCGCCGGTTCACCTTCAACTTAGGCTGACCGCACTGCACGTATGCAAATTCCCCCAGAACAGCTGATCAGTAGCTTTGCTCTGCTGCCCTCTGCTGGATGCTTGCTTTCACTCAAACTCCTGGGGTCTCCTTCGCCGGTTCACCTTCAACTTAGGCTGACCGCACTGCACGTATGCAAATTCCCCCAGAACAGCTGATCAGTAGCTTTGCTCTGCTGCCCTCTGCTGGATGCTTGCTATCACTCAAACTCCTTGGGTCTCCTTCGCCGGTTCACCTTCAACTTAGGCTGACCGCACTGCACGTATGCAAATTCCCCCAGAACAGCTGATCAGTAGCTTTGCTCTGCTGCCCTCTGCTGGATGCTTGCTTTCACTCAAACTCCTTGGGTCTCCTTCGCCGGTTCACCTTCAACTTAGGCTGACCGCACTGCACGTATGCAAATTCCCCCAGAACAGCTGATCAGTAGCTTTGCTCTGCTGCCCTCTGCTGGATCTATAGTACATTGGACACCTGCAAAAGAAAATAGGGGTAAAGTGAGAGTATGAGATTAGTGGTTAGCATAAAAATGAGACCAAATGTCTACTATTAACAATACGTTTGTATACATCTAAATTCTAAAAAGTTAAAATAAGAGTGGAACTGAATAGGACCAAAAAGGAGATCCTGTTGTAGCACAGGCCGTGGCTGAAGTTCTAAATGTGTACATTGATTGCATTTGCTTTAAAGAAAATAATGCAATATCGTGAGAAGGGAGTAGCAGTGGTTTTAGAACTGCTCTGTTTGATATGTTAATAATGTTTTCTTGGGTAGGTGTGGAATAATTTCAAAATTTGCCGATGAAAAACTCAAAGGAAGAAAAATGAACAAGTGGATAGTAACATATTTTAGGAGGATTGAAGGTTTCCATGTTTATGGCCACGGAAACCTTTCGACATCCCCCAAGAGTACCGATGGAACCCTTGAGAAACATTCTTATTGTGTTGAATGGCTAAACCATAAAATACTGATTGTTTTGCACAATAGGTTAAAACCTACAAAAACCCATGGTAGCACAGTAGTTAGCACTGTTGCTTCACAGCGCCAGGGTCCCAGATTCAATTCCCGGCTCGGGTCACTGTCTGTGCGGAGTCTGCTTGTTCTCCCCGTGTCTGCGTGGGTTGCTGCGTGGGTTTCCTCCGGGTGCTCCGGTTTCCTCCCACAAGTCCCGAAAGACTTGCAAAAGTGTAATAATCTTTATTGTCACAAATAGGCTTACATTAACACTAGAATGAAGTTAATGAAAAATCCCCTGGTCGCCACACTATGGCGCCTGTCCGGGAATACTGAGGGAGAATTCAGAATGTCTAATTCACCTAACAAGCACGTCTTTCGGGACTTGTAGGAGGAAACCAGAGCACCCGGAGGAAACCGACACAGGCACGGGGAGAACGTGCAGACTCTGCACAGTAGCCCTAGCCAGGAATCAAACCCGGGTCCCTGGCGTTGTGAAGTAACAGTGCGAACCACTGTGCTACTGATATACAAATCCATCTTTGGTTTGTCCAGGTGAAGCATTGTGGCTATTAAGTTGGGTGATTCCAGGAGCACTGACTTTGACAGTTGAGCTATTGGTTTGGAGATTTTTGGTTCTGCAGGTTAGCTAAAGGAGCTGCTCTATTTCCTTTTCGACTGTGACTTGTGAATTGCTTCCAGCAATCGGAGCAAAATCTTTGAATGTTGAATGTTTGAATTACCTCGTGAATATTCTTCACCTGTGACTTTCTCAGCATATACTAGCACAGTAGAACGTCAGATTAGCGCACAGACGAGGGATGTTGTTTTTTAAAAACCCCTTTACTACTTTATTCCTGGATGGGTGAAAAAAGCTAAACATTCCTTACTCCTAGAAACTACTGTGATGAATACAAGAATTTCAGATAGATTGTATTATATGTACAGTAAGAAGTCTTACAACACCAGGTTAAAGTCCAACAGGTTTGTTTCAAACACGAGCTTTCGGAGCACGGCTCCTTCTTCAGGTGAAGAAGGAGCCGTGCTCCGAAAGCTCGTGTTTGAAACAAACCTGTTGGACTTTAACCTGGTGTTGTAAGACTTCTTACTGTGCTCACCCCAGTCCAACGCCGGCATTTCCACATCATGGCTACGTATTATATGTATTCAGTGCAGTAAAGGTTAAAAGCCTGGGTTAGTGTGTTTATGACTGCTCCTGTACTGTTTTTAAAAGTCCTGGTTTGCAAGACAGCTGGGCTTTTTTGAGCTAGAGTAAAGCACCGGAGAAGTTGAGACTAATGGACTTTTATTTATATTAAGAGGGTTCCCTGCAGAGTAGTTAAATAGAGACATTGTGTTTAGTTTAGTAAGATAATGTAGTTAATGGGAGGAGCCAGGGGTTGAAGCAGTCAGGGTTTGGCTTTTCAGAGTTTTAATTTTATGCTGGATGGTGAGCTGGGAAGCTTTCTGAAGAAATACAGCCATTGATTGGGCAGCACGGTAGCATTGTGGTTAGCACAATTGCTTCACAGCTCCAGGGTCCCAGGTTCAATTCCCGGCTTGGGTCACTATCTGTGTGGGGTCTGCACGTTCTCCCCGTGTGTGCGTGGGTTTCTTCCGGGTGCTCCGGTTTCCTCCCACAGTCCAAAGGTGTGCAGGTTAGGTGGATTGGCCATGATCAATTGCCCTTAGTGTCCAAAATTGCCCTTAGTGTTGGGTGGGGTTACTGGGTTATGGGGATAGGGTGGAGGTGTGGGCTTTGGGTAGGGTGCTCTTTCCAAGAGCCGGCGCAGACTCGATGGGCCGAATGGCCTCCTTCTGCACTGTAAATTCTATGATTCTACACTATTCTAACAGGGTGTCAGGTCTTTTTCTTTAAAGCAGTCTCAAAAGATCTCTTTATCAAAGTACAGTATTCAAGACATCTCTATAATACTCATTCCTCAGTACTAACTTAATTTAAAAGTGGATTGGGATCTGAGAAGGTTTTGTTGTTTGAGTGGAAATAAAAATAGGAGTTGAGTGTTGTTGTTTTACTATTGATTAGCATTGTTTAAAGGTTGTAAGCTAATTTCTTGTATGATAAAGATATTTTTTTGTTTTTGATATACCGTAACCCTATTTTGCTTGAAATCACTCCTGAAGTGAGGTGTTTTTTCTTCATAGTCCAACAAAATTGAAATAAAATATAGGGGTTTCTGTCCAGTATCCTAGCCACTGTTGGGGTCTGGCCGGGCATCATAATACTGCTTTCCTTCAACTCTGGTTATGTCCACAGTCTGGGATATATGGTTTCTGTTGTGGTATTGGCTTTCATTATCTCTGCAGCCACAGGTTGCATCTCTTCCTCTGAAGTGTGTCTCTGGAAAAGGTGTGATATTCTATTCTCTCTCGATAATTGGTCAAGTGTAATCTTTCTATTTGTGGTTTCTTTACAGCCTAGCCAGTTTTTGCTGGTATGTCCTTTTTTTAAAAGCACATGTCTAAGTAATTTGTGTCTATGATCCATTGTCATGATAGGAGTGCAAATGTTGGTTATGTTAAACCTTTTATAAACACTGGTTAGGTCCAACTAGAGTATTATGTTCCGTTCTCTGCCCGACATTTTAGGAAGGATATCCATTCTTCAAAGAAGCTATAGAGGAAAGTTGCCAGAATGGTACCAGAAATACAGGATTTCAGAGAAGTTAAATTTGTTTTTGGGGCGGAACTAAGGAGAAATGTAAGCGGTGTGCAAAATCCTAAGTAGTTTAGTAGAGTATAGAAGGAGAGCCTTTTTTTGGAGCAGAGGGATTGGTAACCAGAGTGTAGAAATTTAAGGTAATTGACAAAAGAAGCAAAAGTTAGCTGAGAATTCCCTTAAACACACCGAGTTATGACCTGGAATGCATAGCCTAAAGGAGTTGTGGAAGTATATTCAGAAATAACTTGGGGAATGGAATATGCCCTTGAAGGTGAAAGAATTACATAGTAAAAGTAATAAAACTAATTGCGTGGGTTGTCAAAGAGAGCCACTATGGGTTGAGTACTTTCCTTCCGTACTGTATCATTGTGATGTTGTTGAATGTTTGAACTTGTAGATCTAAATTTGATTCCTTAAACTGGAAGTGGTTGCAGAACACCCAGGGAACATTTTAGTTATCATAAAATACAAACCAGGCTGTTCAGCCCAACAGTTCTATACCGGAGTTAATAGTCCACAGGAACCTTCTCTCGCCCTTCTTCATCAAACTCTTATCAATTATTTTCCATAACGTCCAAAACTGATAATTTGTTCCAACATTGAGAGGCTAGTAATGTTGAAGTCCGTATTAAGATTTTGATCTTTAATGGGCATAAATTCATTCTTTGCAGTCTTTATAACTGTGTTTATTCCTCATGCCTATGTCTTAAGCCATTCGCAGGCTTAGTCAACAGATATATTCCTGAGATGCATGTTCTGCACAATTTCCCGACTTGAGGAAATAACATTGCCTAATTTATTAAATTTGGATATGGGTTTATTGTCACATGTACCGAGATACAGTAAAAAATATTGTTATGCGTGGAGTCCAGACAAATTGTTCCATCCATGAAAAAAATAGGACATACAAAAGATACGCAAGTAAATACATAGACACAGACATCGGGTGAAGCATACGGAGTGTAGCACTATTCAGTAGTGAACATGCGTGGAGAGATCAATTCAGTTCATAAGAGGGTCATTCAGGAGTCTGGTAACAGCGGGGAAGAAGCTGTTTATGAATCTGTTAGTGTGTGTTTTCATACTTTTGTACATCCTGCCCGATGGAAGAGGTTGGAAGAAAGAATAACCCAGGTACGGGGGTCTTTGATTATGCTGCCCACTTTCCTAAGGCAGCGGGAGGTGTAGACAATGTCAATGTGGCAGATTCATGTGATGGACTGGACTGTGTTCATAACTCTAATTCCTTACGGTCTTGGGCCGAGCAGTTGTCATACCAGGCTGTGATGCTTCAGATTCAGTTGTCTGCTCTTTCCAACTTGATGTCTAGGTTTTAGACATTAGATATTACTGTGTTTGAGTTATGGATTTCGTCGGGCATGATAAAATGGCTTCCAGATTTCTCTTGTGAGTATACGAATTAGGAGCCGTTCGGCTGCTTGAGCCTGCTACACCATTTGTGTGCACTTGTCTGAAAACGCCGTTTAAACATACCCCCTTTACTGCATTCTCCTCTTCTATCTCCATATCTCCTCTTGGATATGTTGGAGGCACTTGACCTTGACAAGGGCAAAATAAAGTTGTTATACTTAATTAGTTTAACAACCATGAGGGCCATAATGTTAAACTCTGTTGCAGTGCCATAATTGGTCCATCTGGAGTTGCTCGTGTGCTCAGAAGTACTTTGGACAAAGAGTGTTTCTGGATTGCAAGAGTTATGGATATGAGAGGTTACATTGCAGTCAAGTTGTGACGAAATAGCACTCTGGAGTCTTAAGTTTAAACAAGGACAAGTTGCATTCGTACACTTTGAAGGCCTTTATTTTGGTGTCATTACAATATAATTTTAAATTCACATTAAAACGCTAAGAATGTCTCTTGGGAAGAGGCATAATTTCTTCAAAATTTTCAGCAAAGCGAAGCATTACAAGTTCACACCAACCATGGACATATTACATACAGCCTTCTGGACTCAACATTGAGTTCAACTTGGCTGTCAACTTTCCCCTCCACCATGACTCCCCCGTTTTATTTTCTGTGTTCAGTTTCCCTGGCTTGCCCCAACTATCCACCCCTGCCCCACATGGCCACTGTCCCTCGTTCAGTTTTGTCCCCATTGAGCACTAACCTCTATTTTCCCATTAACCCATTTTGCTATTATTAACACTCTTCAGTCCCTAATGGTACTGCTTACAGCCCCTTTGTCTCATGCCCATGACATCTTTGTCAATCTCTCCTTCACTCCAACCTATCGCTGATTTTCTATTTTGCCCCACCCCCTCCCATTCATAATTTTTCTATCCTGCTTCAGTTTTGTAGAAGGATCAATGGACTCAACGCCAAATGTTGTTCTCTCCACAAATGCTGCCAGCCCTGAGTTAATCAGCATTTTTCTGTTTTAATTATGCAAGTTATTGTACTGATCAGTTACATTTTAATGTTTTCACATGGGATTTTCCTTATTTTGAAAGTGTTTTGTTTGACTCCCTTTTACATTGCCTAGTCTCTCTTCTCCAATGAAAATGATTCATAGTGCCCATTGGGGTATTCTATTTTGAGGATTAAACTTTCTTAAAATATCATGATTTTCTTAACTTTTCTCATAGCTTCTTGGTCTTTCCCTTCCCAGGGTTGATTGGTGTGTTACTATTGTTATAACATAATTTTGGAAGATTGGAAAGTACAGTTGGGTGCCGAATCACCAGGATTGAGATACCTTGCTATCCAGATTGCAGGATATCTGGTGATCTGATTTTCACTGAAATGTATGGTGCTTGTTTTAAAATGGAAGAATGCATGTCTGCACCCGCTGCAGATTCACAGCTTCACTATTTTCTATTTCCAGCCCTTTGCACGATCTGCATTTTTAAAAGTCCCTCGGATCTGCCTTCGCCTGGGTCATGCGTATGTGCCCCAACCCCCAGGGAGAAGTAATCATGTTGCTTACTCCAACTGTTTGACCACCTGAAGATAAATGCATAAAAGCCACTTAAAGTCGCACTTGTGCACAGTTGAAGAAAACTGGCTTTACATAACCTATGTCAGATTATTCAACTTAAATGGATTTCTTGGTCTTCACCATTTCAGAACGTTTCTTTAATAAAAAGGTTATTTCTGTTGGACTTTTAGCATGTAAATTGAATCATACATTAATGCATTTGATTAGTTTGAGCATTTTGGCTCCGTTGTTCAATCTAGTGAGTACCTGAAAGATCAGTAATATTTGCCTGGCTTATAATGGTTAATTTGATCTTTGACAGGATGACATTGCTGCATTTGTTATAATATAATTGTCCACTTGTATCTAAGCTTGTCCATGAATATTGACAACTTTGGTAAGGTACTGAAATATGGACAGTATACCAAGAATGTTACCTGAACAAAGCGTCAATGCCTTATAGAGAACATAATTAATAATTAAAAGAGAAATAATTAGGCTTGTATAGTTAAAAGCATTGTTTTAACAAAAATATCCAAATTTTAATTGACAGCTGTTTTGGTATATTTTTTTAAAGTTGCAGGGTAAGTGCAAAGGAACATTTAATTAAAAAAATAACGATTAAAGCAAACCAGACACGAGGAAAACCATTGATTTTGTTCACTTTCAACTGGAACCTGCATAATTCTCCACGGTTCAGTTAATTTTTTTGATTGCAACAATTAGAAGCATTACTGTTTCTGTATACAGCTATTTGTCAGGGTTTCGCCAATTTTAATCATGTAACTTAAAAATTCCTTCATAATAAAATGCCTTTTGCCTTCCTTCACATCAGCTTTATTGGATCCTACATTGGTTGCAAGCAACAATCCACTTTTTGGCAATGCTGAGCAGTCTGGTTACTTAATTAATACTTTATAAATTTTTCGTCTCCATAGAACCAGTGGATGTGACTACATGCTTTGAGACTAACTGTCCCAGGCCAAATGAAATAAACCCATGTTGCAGAAATGAATTTTACAAGATTTGACTTTTGCTCAATCTCCAAAATTTCTCTTCTGTTTTCATTGAGATGAGACTGACATTTTACTATTGGGGAACTTTTTGTCATTACTTTTTTTATTCTTTCATAAACTTTACAATGCAAATTCAAAAAGATAAAACAGTTTACAATATCTTTCTTGTCCTCTTAGCATGCTGGGTAAGTGTGCGGTACTTGTGAATTGACAGGTAAATTGAGAATACGCCACACTAGAATATATTCCAAATGTGACCAAACCTAATTCCATGGATTTCTCAACCACCTCCCGGATATTTATCACATTGTGAGCTAACCATTTTACTGAAACTTTCCCTTTCTCATGACGGTTTTCAAGATTCACATTCAAAGATCTTGGCCAGGTATTTGCCCCAAACGTAGCACCCACTCAGCCGGCTTCAACAGTGGTTCACCTCCCAGGGCTTCAATCTCGCCTTCCGATTTCTTGGTACACTAAAGCATCAAATTAAAAGCACAATTTCAGATCTTCAGCCACAAAACACCACTGCTCCAAAAGAGACACCTTTGCCCCAGTGGCCCGCAGCACAGACTAACCAACATTTGGTTGACTTTGAGGACCTTCTAGCTTCTCTTGCATCCGTTTCACCTAGTCTGCTCCCTGCAGCCGTTGTCTAATTGGAGCCTGCTGCTCTGCCCTTTGTTTTAACTTAGTTGGGACTTGTTTCTGTCCCCTTTGTCTTAGCCCCTCACCTGGGATGCTTGCTGACTGACTCAAACTATCTGTTCACTGACCTTTGAACTGATCTAGTGACCTAGCGTAACGTTCCAAGAGGATCCCACTCATGTTACAAGGTGGGAACAAAAACAGTGGAACATCCTGTACCTTGAATGTTACAATTGCCACAAACTGCAAGATTACAAGGCACATGCAAAATGAGTGGATTTCATAACCATATACTTGGCATTTAAATCCACCTCCTTTTCCATCTACAAAATGCTGTATTGACTTTTCGCCCCAGAAATGCATGTTTTACTCTGTACTAAGTCAGCAGATTGGATCAAACAGGTGATATGAGCTGTGTTGCGAGGAAGATGCACATAGTTTAAGACGTTCCCACAGAGCAGGCAGCACGTAGCACGGCGAGTGACTTTCAAAAATTGAAATACGGTGCACTTTTCAAATTAAAAATAGTAGCATTTGCTAACTTTTTAAATAACTGCTGTAGCAAAGTAATTTGGTGTTAGTGAAACATTGGTACAAGAATGGAGGAAGGGGGAACCTGCCCTGAAGAAGATTCTCAAGAGCAAATGTGCCATCTGATCAGGGACCTGTCACTGGTCTGATCTTGAAAACCTTTTATTGGAATGATACAATCTATTGTTATAGCTGAAGGCCAAGATCGCTCAGACTACCAAAACATCTCTGCTGAATTTACCAATGTTCAATGATTTTCATCAGAGAGTGCCAAAACTCAACTACCCATTAAGAAAGATCAGCAACGTGGATGAAACACCCATTAATTTTGATGTGTCCAGCAACCAAACTGGTGGCATGCAAAGAAGACAGCCTATTAGTGTGGGACATGTTCAGATCCCAACAAACAATCATTAAAAAATGCCTGTGAAGAAATAACACCAACACTAATTATACCAGGGGCCTAACATTCATTGTTCAATCTTTAACTCTGTCTCAAACCATTTGAGAATTCTGTTCACACCAAATGGAACAGGTGGATAGTTGAAGACGAAAGAAATTTCAAACTGGCAATCTGCATACTGCCCTGTGGTGTTTTTAATATACCAAATCTTGTTATACTGTTAGTGCACCAAGTATCTTTAGATCGTTCAGAAAATGCAAAAAATCCAATTCAGTCAATGGAGAGGAAGCTGATTTATTTTGGTGGATGATTCTGAAAGTGAAAGCAGCATATCAGATCTAAGGTGTCATAAGTCAGTGATTCAGAATGAATTTGATTAAATCTTGGTGTCGGATGAAATTAATGGCTTAAAATGTTTTGATTGTATCAAAAATATTTTTGTACAGTTAATTAATTTAACAAATCATGCCACATTAATATTAATCATCCATTTTTCCTATTTCGCAATGATGATCACTTACACCGGCAGTTCGCATTTTATACTTGATGTCCTAGTCTAGCTGTATTTTTGGAAGGATTTATTTGGGCTTCAATGGTTGATTTGTACACAATGAGTTACTTTTCTTCCCTGGACCCACTTTTACTAACCGACGGACCTTTGGGACCCACGATGGCCGACATTCGCAACCCATGCCGGCCAAATCTCGAGAGACCCACGCTTGCTGACCTTTGTGACACACCATTATTGCTTACTTTAATGCGGCATGTGAGCCTGCTTGGTCCTCACGACCTCACTTGCTTGGTCATTGAATGTTACATTTCTGCTAAGGACTTCTGCTGATTTAAGTTCTCGCTGCATCCTTTGAAAAAAATCAAAAAGTTTGTCCTGGAATTTGCCATGCCTTTGAAGATTTAAGGCGTTTAAACTTTCATTTGCCAGTACTTCCCTGCATATAACACACTACTTTGCATCCTGATGTGCTTTGGCACAATTAAAACCATACTTCAAGAAATCATCTTTATACTGCTTTGTTCCTGATTTCAGTTTCTTCTTAATTGTATGTTCCCCAGAGGCCCTGGAGCTCTGGATACAGCTCACACCAGCACTGCTTTGTTCTGCCGTGAACTCTCCAGAGCTCTCAGCTGATTCAGTTGAGAGATCCTGGCCTGTTTGTGTCTCTGGCCTTCTCTTCCTTATTACAAAAGAATCCATCTTCAGTTCTTCATACAATCCTGTTGCTTGCTTGCTGGCAGCTACAAAATGGAGAAATGCTCATTTATGGACCCCTCAAGCAATGGGAACAAGACTTTCCCATCCACTCTTGTCTAGATCCATCGTTATTTTATACTCTTCAATTCGGCATCCCCTCCAACACCTCAATTCTCCAGAAAACAACTAAAATTCTCCAGTTCAGGCAGCCTCTCAGTGCAGTCACATCTTTCCTCTTGTGCAGTGACTATACATTCGAGCAGTAATCCAGCTATGGCCTAATTAGCGTTTTCTAAAGTTCAGCAGAACTTCACAGCTCTTGTATTCTATGTCTCAACTTATAAAGACCAGTATCCTGTAAGCCTGCTTGACCACTCCATGTACCTGTCCAGCCACCTTCAGGGATCTGTGGATATGCACCTCAAGCTCCCTCTGTTCCTCTACGCTCCTTAGTATCCTACCATTTATTGTGTATCCCTTTGTTTTGCTTGCCTTTCCCAAATGCGCCACCTTGCACTTCTCTGGATTGAACTCCATTTCCCACTGTTATGTCCACCTGATCAGCTTGTTGATATGTTCCTCCAGTCTACTGCTTCCTTCCTTATCAACCACCTGGCTAGTTTTTGTATTGTCTGAAATTTTTTTAAATCATACCTCCTCCATTAGAGACCAAATCATAAATATATCCTACAAAACCATGGAAATCAAGTACCGAACTTTGCAGAACCCCACTGGAAACAACCTTTCAGTGACAAAGGCAGTAAAAGAAAAGTGGCTATAGTCCCAGATGGCCATATGCTGCTTTCTTGTGGTGATTTAACCTGAGTGTCACACCTCAGGCAAGGGCCAAGGTAGAGAAGGTGGGCCTTCATGAATAACCCCAGCCATTATGGGAATTGAACCTGCACAGTTGGCCTCGCTCAGCGTCACAAACCAGCTGGCCAGCCAACTGAGTTAAACCGGTCCCTGACAAATGGGTCACTGTCTGTGTGGAGTCTGCACGTTCTCCCCGTGGGTTTCCTCCGGGTCCTTCCACAGTCCAAAGATGTGCAGGTTACGCATATTGGCTATGCCAAATTGCCAGTGTCCAAAAAAGGTTAGGTGGGGTTATGGGGATAGGGTGGAGGTGTAGGGATCGGGTGGAGGTGTGGGCTTGGGTAGGGTGCTCTTTCCAAGGTCCGGTGCAGACCCGATTGGCCAAATGTCCTCCTTCTGCACTGTAATTCTATGATTCTATGAAAAGCACCCATAAATCATTAGCCTTTGTTTACTGCTTCTGAGGCAATTTTGGATCTAACGTCTTTGCTTTGGATCCCATGGGTTTTTATCCAATCTCGCAAAAGGATCCCTATCAAATGAGTGATCATAATCGACTCCCCTTGTGACCTCAAAAATTGATTTTTAAGCCATAAACGACATCCCCTTGACAAACCAAAGAGAAAACGCTGGAAAATTTCAGCAGGTCTGGCAGCATCTGGAGGGCGAGAAAAGAACTACTTTTTCGAGTCAAGATGACCCTTTGTTTCAGATTCCAGCATCCGCAGTAATTTGCTTTTAACCCCTTGACAAACCTGTCCTGATAATCTTTGATTATTCTGTGTCTTTCTAAATGAAGATTTATCCTGTCCCTAGAAATATTTATGATTTTCTCACCACTTAGATCAGGTAAACTGGTCTATAATTTGTTTGTTTTTATCATTTTCTTCCTTTCAAACAATTGTACAATGTTAGCTGTCCTCCAGCTGTGACCGGAAGATTGGACACTCTCTGTGGTTTCTTCTCTTCCTCTTGATAGGCCTTGGATGGCCTTGAGTTTTACCTACGTTCAAAGATGTTAAATCCCTTAATATTCCTTTATCGTTGTGTTAATTTCATCCAATATTTCTCACTCCACATTCCTGATTGCAATGTCTATATCGTCCCACTCTAATGAAATTAATACACAGCACTCATTAAGTACTATACTAACGTCCCCACCTCCACACAAGTTATCCTTGTTCCATAATATTGACTGGGATCTGAATATTCAAGGGGGCATGACATTGAGGAATGACAAGAAGTTAAGAACAGGTGGAGAGGTAGCTCTGGTAATTAAGAATAACTGGTGCAATAGAGAGAGATGACCTTAGTTTGACATCTCAAGATATAGAATTTGTTTGGGTGGAGGTGAGAAATAGTTTTTTAAAAATACACTTGTGGGAGTGGTTTATAGGCTTCCTCAAACAGTCAGACACTGTAGGATATGGTACACAGCAAGAAATAAGGGAACCTTGTGAAAAAGGTACAGCAATAGCCATGGGTAATTCCAATCAACATTGGATTTGGAAAAATCAGATCCG
The DNA here is from genome assembly GCF_902713615.1 of Scyliorhinus canicula. Taxonomy (NCBI): domain Eukaryota; kingdom Metazoa; phylum Chordata; class Chondrichthyes; order Carcharhiniformes; family Scyliorhinidae; genus Scyliorhinus; species Scyliorhinus canicula. The sequence continues at coordinate 176,552,728 of NC_052146.1, forward strand.
CAAAGGTAGTTTGAATGGTAAATTCATGGTGTGCTTTCAGGACAATTTCTTAGAACAGCACCAACCAGGGAGCAGGCTGTAATAGATCTGTTAATGTGCAATCAACCAGGATTAATTAATTGCCTCAGAATAAAGGTCCCCCCCTAGGTAGCAGTGATCACGTAATTGAATTCTACATTTGGTTTTAGGGAAAGAGGAATGAATAAAAGAATGTTTTAAACTTAAGGGCAGTTATGGGATGAGGGCATGAAGACTGAGCGTGCTAAAGTGAACTGGGAAATTAGGTAATGGGATAGGTCAGGAGAGATGTAGTGACATTTAAGGAGCTATTTCAGAATACTCAGAAATGATGAATTCCAGTGAGAAAGGGAAGGACACACCATCCGTGGTTAACAAAGGAGGTTACAGGTGGTATTAAATTTAAAGATTTGATGATTGGTCAGAGTATAAAGAACAATAAAGAATGACTAAAATATTAATAAAGAGGGGGGAAATTAGAGTCAGCGAGGAAGCAAGCTAGAAATATAAAACAGTAAGAGTTTCTACAGATATCTAAAAAGGAAAAAAGAAAATTGTGAACCAGGAGGTGAAAGGGAGGTAAGAACTTAAAACAATTACAATCACCAGGGAAATGGTACTGAGAAAATTGAGAACTAAAGTCTGACGAGTCGCCAGGTTCTGATAGACTTCATTCTGGGGTCTTAAAAGCTATGGCTGTTGAGAGAGTTCAATTTTCCAAAATCCTCTAGATTCTAAAAAGAGCCCATCCGATTGGGAGATAGTGATTGTGCTGCCTTTGTTCAAGAAAGGAGGGAGCGGAAAGCAGGAAACTACTGGCCAGATGGCCAAATATCTGTTGTAGGCAAATTGCTGGAATCTATTATTAATGAGCTTAGAGCGGAGCACTTGAAAAACCTCAATGTAGCTGGGCAGTCAGCATGGTTTTGTGAAAGGAAAATCATGTTTGACAAATTTATTGGAGTTCTTTGAGGAAGTAACAGCAATGGGGACAAAGGCGAACCTGTGGATATTTGTCTGTTTATTGTCACGTGTACTGAGGTACAGTGAAGTGTTTTTCTGCATGCAGCTCAAACAGATCATTTAGTACACGAAAATGAAAGATAATTAAATTTTAAGGGATTAGTATGGTAATAGGAGATGTAAAAAGAGGATCTGTGTGAGAGAGCTCGCAGAGAGTCGCCATGCTCGAGCACCATCTTGGATGTGCTGTTACTCAGATTTCCAGAAGGCATTTGACAAGGTGACAAATCAAAGGTTACTCCATAAATAAGAGCTCTTGGTGTTTGGGTGGGGTGGTGGTTGGATTAGTGCTGGGGCCCCAACTGTTTACAATTTATATCAATAACTTGGATGACACAAAGTTAGGAATGTAAGTTGGGAAGAGTTCATGTCTGCAAGGGGACATAACTGAGTTGGCGGAAATTTACAGGATAGAATATAATGTGGGAAAATGTGAACTTTGATTGGAAAATAGAAAAGCAGCATATTATTTAAATGGGAAGAGATTGAAGAACTCCAGTACAGAGGGATTTGAGCGTCCTGGTATGTGAATCGGCAAAAGTTAATGTGTAGGTACAGTGAATGATTCAGAAGGTAAATGGAATGTAATTATTTGTAAGGAGAATGGAAGATTTAAAAAGTAGGGATCTTTTGCAACAGCTTTTTAGGACGTTGGTGATCCCACTTCTAGAGTACTATGTCCACCTTTGATCTCCTTATTGGAGAAGCAATATGAATGCGTTAGAAGCAGTTCAGAGAAGGTTTACTCAACTGATAGCAGACATGGGGGTGTATCTTACAAGGATAAATTGAACAGGCTGGGCCTGTTTCCATTGGAGTTTAGAAGATTGGGTGGTTAATTTATTTAAACCGTGTAAAATCTTGAAGGAGTTTGAAAGGATGTTTCCCCTTCTGGGAGAAAAGGGAACTAGAGGACACAGTTTAAAATCGAGGGTCTCCCATTTAAGATGGAGGTGAGAAGACATTTTTCCTGAGGGTCATGAATCTTTCAAACTCTCTTCCCCAGAGAACGGTGGAGGAAGAGTTTGATAAATTAATGATGTGAGTCAAAGATGATTGGGGATAGACAATGTGGAGTTGAGGCCACAGAGGCCATTTTATTATTTAATAGCAGGGCAGGCTCAATGGGCCAAATGACTTTCTAGTTCATATGTAAATCCTGTTCATTCTTTAGTTATCCTTTTGCTCTTATGTTTTTATTAAATGTTTCGATTTTCCTTAATTTTGCTTGTCAGTATTTTTCCATGCCCTCTCTGCTTTCCTGATTTCCCTTTAAATTTTTCTCTACGGTTTCTATACTCTAGATCTTGTGCAACAAATGAGCCTTTGGTACCTGTTATAAGCTTCCTTTTTTACTTTATTGTCTCCTTTAAGCCTCTTGATGTCCAGAATGGATGCCAGTGAGCAACTATTGGGAGCAGGAGGTTTAGGGCGGCTTTGAGGCAAAACGTATTTACCCAGAGGGTGGCCTGGAATGCACTACCTGGGGGGGTGGTAGAGGCGAAAGAGAAAATGCTGGAAAATCTCAGCAGGTCTGGCAGCATCTGTAAGAGCTAACGTTTCGAGTCGGATGACTGTCACAGCTAACAGAGAAAACTGGGAAATATTTATACTGTGGTGTGAGAATGAAAGATGAGTCATAGCCAGGGAAACGAGGTGCTAATGGCCACAGAAACCAACGGGAAAGAGAGCTAATGGCAGTCCCCAGAGAGAACAAAAGATGTGAAAGGCCAAACAGCAGGGAAACCAACATCAGAGGACGAACTGTAGATGTGGGGGGAGGGGAAGGGGGAAGCAAAGAGGAGAAAGGTGAAGGAAAGGTGGATAAGATTGGGGGAATTAAATATATATTAAGAAAGAAAATGGTAAAAGACAGTGAAAATGAAATGGGATGAAAACAAATGGGTCGAGGTGGGGTAGAGCTGATCATAAGTTGTTGAATTCGATGTTCAGGCCGGAAGGCTGTAGCGTGCCTAACCCTAAAATGAGATGTTGTTCCTCCAGTTTGCGTTGAGCTTCACTGAAACATTGCAGCAGGCCAAGGACAGACATGTGGGCATGGGAGCAGGGTCTTGTATTAAAATGGCAAGCAACAGGAAGGTCAGGGTCCTGAATACGGACAGACCGAAGATGCTCAGCAAAGCGATCGCCCAGTCTGCGTTTGACCTCCGATATAGAGGCGACCACATTGGGAGCAGCGGATGCAGTAGACCAAATTGGAAGAGATGCAAGTGAAATGCTGCTCAACGTGGAATAAGTGTTTTGGGCCTGGGATGTTAGCATGGAAGAGGTAAAGGGGCAGGTGTTACACCTGTCCGGGGTCATAGCCTTCGCAGTATACAGTGCCGCCAATCGTTTCTTGATATCATGTGAAGTGAATTGCATTGGCTGAAGACTGACATCTGTGATGCTGGGGACCTCCAAAGGAGACAGATGGATCATCCACTTCTGGCTGAATGTTTTTGTGAATGCCTCAGCCTTGTCTTTTGCACATATGTGCTGGGCTCCTCCATCATTGAGGATGGGGATATCTGTGGAGCCTCCTCCTCTGGTGAGTTGTTTAAATGTGATTGTCCACCACCATTCATGGCTTGATGTGGCAGGACTGCAGAGCTTAGATCTGATCTGTTGGTTGAGGGATCTTTTAGCTCTGTATTAATGCGGCTTATGCTGTTTGGAATGCAAGTAGTCTCTTTTGTCGATTCACCAGATTGACGCATTTTTACCAACTGATTTGATTTTTGCAAATTGTGCAATTGTCAAAGGGGAGTGCTTTTATGGTTTCCATACTGTGGAGATGCCGGCATTGGACTAGGGTGGGCACAGTAAGAAGTCTTACAACACCAGGTTAAAGTCCAACAGGTTTGTTTCGAATCACTAGCTTTCGGAGTGCCAGCTTCGTTTGGTATTTTCTCTTGGCATCCCTGATGGCGTTGCAGAGGTCGCACCAGATTCCTTGCATTGGTCAGGGAAAGTGCGAAGTACGAAGTACCTGTTGTAATAACTTGTGGAATCTTTAACATAAAATGTTTGAAACTAATATTAAGGTTCTGCTTCATTTGGATACTAGCTGAGTTTCTGGAAGGCTAGAGAGGGAAGGAAAAAAGGACTTTAAATACAATGATCAGAGATGACAATCTGCCCTGGACCAGTTGAATGTATTGATTGAACTGGGTCAATTATATGGGGACACGAGTTCAAGGTGGGGGGCAGCAGGTTTAGGAGGGATTTGGGGAAACACTTATTTTACCCAGAAGGTGGTGATGGTATGGAATGCATTGCCTGGGAATGTGGTGGAGGCTGGTTGCCTCACATCCTTTTTAAAAAGTACCTGGATGAATGAGTGCTTGGCATGTCATAACATTGAAGACTACGGATCAAGTGTTGGCAAATGCGATTAGGTAGGCAGGTCGGATGTTTTTCATGCGTTGGTGCAGACTCGATGGATCGAAGGGGTCTCTGCACTATTATTCTGTGATTCTGTATTGTACAAATTCTTCAATGAGAGTAAGATTGCTTTGATTCTCTTCGTTCAAGCATTCTTTCTCAACTGTCTTGCAGTGAAACCCCAGGATGTTTTGTTCTGTAGCAAAATGTGTCTAGTCCTGGAAAAATTTGAAATTTTATTCTCTAATGAATTACTGTATCACATGGTTCTTTTGCAGCCTTCCACTTGGCAACCAGCCATGCAGGGGTTCCCTGATGAATTTCTGATGTATATTTCACAATCGTGCACTCTTTGTAAATACAGCTGGAAATTGTGTTGGACTTGAGTGTCTGGAATTTTAAAAGGACATCTGTGAAATTATAAAACAAGAGGAAAAGGAAAGCCCATATAAAGTACACTTATTCTTTTTTATTTTAAAAAATATTTTATTCAGGGCGTTTTCATATAAACAAAAGCAGAAGAACAACAAAAATCCCCCCCCCCCCCCCCCCCCCCCGGCTCCCCTGATACCACCCCCTCTCCCATCCTGCCTTCCCCATTTTAACCCCTTGCCCTTCCCATTCTCCCCTTTGCAGACTCCTATCCAAAACATGCGGACATGATTCGCGGGCCTCCTGCGCAGTGCCCCCCCCCCCGGCCTATCCTCCACCCTCTCAAAGAACCTACTCATACTTGCTACTCTCATATGCACCCTATAGACTAAATTAAACTGAAAAGTACTCTTATTCAAAGTATCTTTTCTTTCTCGCCCCTGCCCCATATTTTATAGACTAGATTATCGACTGAAGCTTTTTAAACAAAAAAATCACGTTTTTTGAACTTCAAGTAAGTGTTGTCAAAGGTCGGGGTGTCTCTCTACTAGACTGCACCCATTACATTTTAAAATATCAATCAGGATTTTTAAGTCGTTTTTCTTTCTCTGAGGAGTGGTTGAAACAAAATACTTACCTTTATTTGTTAGTTTTTAGCTACAATCTAATGAGTAGTCACATAATTCAGTGGGGTTACACTTAAATGTGATTCTTTAGCTGTAAAGTGTATTGGGAATTTCTGAGGTTGTGAAAAGTGCTATCCAAATGTAAGTTGGTTAATGACTGGTGGTGCATATGAGCCTTTAGTTGTGGAAAGACTGATAGGTTCGTTGCAACCCTTGGTGATAAAATCACCATGATTGAATTAAAATCCTAAATTCCCATTTAATGTGTCAATATATGTCATAAGAAATGTTTCATTGGCCTCTATTTTGGCTTCCATAAATTTAATTGACGAATAAAACGTGGCCCCCTAATTTCTGGTGGAATGGCAATTGTGAGGGGAACAAAAGAGTGGGGGGGGGGGGGGTTAGGGGAGGTCAGTACAATAGTTACCCAGAAGCTAGAAGTGGTTTTAATAAGGATTGCGTGATATGCAGCTGGGGATACTGAGGGAAGTGAGAATGGAAATTGCAGAGGCGCTAGTGATAATCTTCTCGTCTTAGAGGAATGGTGCCAGAGGACTGAAGAATTGCGAATGTTACACCCTTGTTCAAAAGGGGGTGCAACTGACCAGCCACTTTGAGTTCAGTGGTAGGGAAACATCTGGAAACTATAATGTGGAGATGCCGGCGTTAGACTGGGGTGAGCACAGTAAGAAGTCTTGCAACACCAGGTTAGAGTCCAACAGGTTTGTTTCAAGCACGAGCTTTCGGAGCACTGCTCCTTTCACCTGAGGAAGGAGCAGTGCTCCAAAAGCTTGTGTTTGAAACAAACCTGTTGGACTTTAACTTGGTGTTGTAAGACTTCTTACTGGAAACTATAGTTTGTGATGAATCTGGAGTCACTTTGTCATGTGCAACATGGATTAATTAAGGGAAAATCATGTTTAACTTGCTAAAGTTCTTTGAGGGGGTAACAGAAATGGTTGATAAGGCAACACTTAATATGGTATTGTATTTGGATTTTCATTTGATGCAGAGCTATGTAACACACTTGTGCAAAATTCTAGCTCATGGAATTAAAGGGAAAGAGATAAGAGATTCATTGCATAACAGGAAACAGACTAGTGATAATTGGTTGTTTTTCAGATAGGACGGTTAGTAATGGAGTGCCCCATGGGTTAGTGTTGGGGTCTCTTTCTCTTCCTGATAGAAGTCTATGACCTAGATTGTGGTGGTCAGACATGATTTCAAATTTTCAGAAAAGATTGGAAACCTTGTCAACTGTGAGGATAGTCTTGAACTTTAACAGGGCATAGATGAGTTGGTGGATTGGGAAGACAAGTGGCCCATTTAAGTTCAGTGAGAGACTCTGTATAAAATAAAGGGAGAAACTGTAGAGGAGGCACAGGAACAGAGGAACCTCATTAAGTCATTGAAGATGGCAGGGCATGTTGAGAGAGCAGTTAATAAGATGTATCTTGCATAGAATTTACAGGACAGCACGGTAGCACAAGTGGTTCTTACTGTGGCTTCACAGTGCCAGGGTTGTAGGTTAGATTCCCTGCTGGGTCACTATCTGTGAGGAGTCTGTACGTTCTCTCCGTGTCTGCGTGGCTTTCCCCCGGGTTCTCCAGTTTCCTCCCACAGTCCAAAGACGTGCAGGCAAGGTGGATTGGCCATGCTAAATTGCCATTAGTGTCCAAAATTGCCCTTCGTGTTGGGTGGGGTTACTGGGTTATTGGAATAGGGTGGAGGTGTGGGCTTGGGTAGGGTGCTCTTTCCGAGAGACGGTGCAGTCTCGATGGGCCGAATTACCACCTCCTGCACTGTAACTTCTATGTATCTTTGGCATTATTAATAGGGACATTGAATACAAAGGTAAGGAGGTCATGTTGAACTTGCATAAGGCACTAGTTAGGCCTCATCTGGAGTAATATATCCAGTTCTGGGAACCATACTTGCAGGAAGGATCTGAAGGCATTGGAAGAGTACAGAGGAGATTCACAAAAATGATTCCAGGATAACTGAGGATAGATTGGAAGGTTGGGACTGTTTTCCTTGGAGAAAAGGAGGCTGAGAAGAAATTTGATAAGAGGTATTGAAAATCCTGAGTGTTATGGGCAGGATAAATGGTGAAATACTATTCCCACAAGTGAGAATCAGGAACCAGAGCATACAGATTCAAAAGAATTGGCAAAAGCAGTATAAGTGACGTGAATTTTTTTTTCATCCAGAGGGTGGGTAGAATCTGGAATGAGCTTCCTGAGAGGGTGGTGGAGGCAGGTTTGAACGAGCTATTCAAAAGTGAATTGGATTGCTGTCTGAAAAGAGAGAATGTGCAAGTTACGGGGGATAAGACAGGGGAGTGGGACTAAGGAGAATACTCCCTCAGAGCCAATGCAGACTCTTTTCTAAAAAATTTAAAAAAAAAATTTCCAATTAAGGGGCAATTTAGTGTGGCTAATCCACCTGCCCTGGACATCTTTGGGTTGTGGGGGTGAGACCCAAGCAGACACGGGGATAATGTGCAAACTCCACACGGAGGGTGACCCGAGGCTGGGATTGAACCCGGTCCTCGGTGCCATGAGGCAGTAGTGCTCACCACTGCCCAACCGTGCCGCACCCCAATGCAGACTTGATGGCACAATGGCCTCCTGCACTGTAAAGATTGTGTGTTGTAAGAAAGTCAGAACCATTTGAAGTTTGTTATTTAAATCACAGTTTCAGGTGGTTCATAGTGCAGGACAATTTCTTTAAAACTAATTTATGGGATGTGGTTGTTGCTGGCTGGACCAGCATTTATTGCCCATCCCGAATTGCCTATGGGATGTTAGTGGTGAGTTGCTGCCTTAAGCTGCAGGGAGCTGCTGCTTTAAACTGTTGCAGTCCCTGAGGTATTGGGGAGGATGTTCTAGGTTTTTGACCCAGCTATAGTGAAGGAATGGCGATATATTTCCAAGTCAGTATGGCGAGTGGTTGGAGGGGAATGTCCACTTGTGATGTTCCAATGTATCTGCTGCGCTTGTCCTTCTAGGTGGTAGTTGTCATGGGTTTGGAAGGTGCTGCCAAGGGAATCTTGGTGAGTTTCTGCAGTGAATTCTTTATGGTACACTGCTGCCACAGTTCATAGTGGTGGAAGGAATAAGTGATTGTGGAAGTGATGCCAATCAAATGGGCTGACTTGTCCAGAATGGTGTCAAGCTTAGTGTGTGCTGCTGGGGCTGCACTCATGCAGGAAAATGGAGAGTATTCCACCTCACCATACACCTGACTTGTGCCTTGTAGATGGTGAACAGGTTTTGAGTCAGGAGGTGGTTTCTCGCTTCTTCCAAGCAAGCATCTGACTTGCTTTTGTAGCCACAGTATTTATATGGCTAGTCCGATTCAGAGTCTGTTCAATGGCAACTCCCAGAATGCTGATAGCGGGTGATTCAACGATAGTAATGCCATTAAATGTCATGGAGTGTGGTTAGATTCATTTCTGTTGGAGTTAATCATTGCATGGCACTTGTGTTACTTTGCACTTGCCAGCCCAATCCTAGATATTGTTCATGTCTTGCTGCATTTAGACGTGGACTGCTTCAACGTCTAAGGAGTTGAGAATGGTGCTGAACATTGTGCAATCATCTGCAAACATCCTCACGTTACACCTTATGGTGAAAGGAAGGTCATTGATGAAGAAGCCTGAGGAACCTGTGCAGTGATGTCTTGGAGCTGTGATGACTGACCTCCAACAACCACAACCACAACCACAATCACATTTGTTTGTTCTAGGTATGTGTCCAATCAGCGGACAGTTATCCCAAATTGATTCCAGGTTTGCTGCTGCTCCTTGATAGCACAGTCAAATGCTGCCTTGATGTCAAAGGCATTCGCCCTTAGTGGGGCAGCACGGTGGCGCATTGATTGCTGCCTCACTGCGCCAAGGTCCCAGGTTTGATCCTGGCTCTGGGTCACTGTCCATTTGGAGTTTGCACATTCTCCCCGTGTTTGCGTGGGTTTCGCCCTCACAACCCAAAAGATGTGCGGGGTAGGTGGATTGGCCACGCTAAATTGCCCCTTAATTGGAAAAAATGAATTGTTTACACTAAAAAAAAAAAATTTTTTTTTAAAAAAGCATTTGCCCTCATCTCACCTGGAGTTCTGCTCTTTCGTTCAATGGAGTCAGGAATTGAGTGACCCTGGTGGAATCGAAACAGAGCATCTATGATCAGGTTATTTTATTGCTACACAGGTACCTCGTGAAAGCACTGTTGATGACACCTTCCATCACTTTACTATTGACCCAGAGTAGACTTGATGGGGTGGTAATTAGCCGGGTTGGATTTGTCCTGCTTTTTGTATGCAGGACATAACCTGGGCAATTTTCCACATTGCTGGGTGGATGCCAGAGGTGTAATTGTATTGGAGCAGCTTGGCTGTTGACACAGCAAGTTATGGAGCATAATTCTTCGGTCGATTGCTGGAATAACGCAAGGGTGAATGGCCTTTGAGTATCCATTGCCTTCAGCCATTTCTTTATCTTCGGAGGAGTGAATCAAATTAGCTGAAGACTGACATCTGTGTTGCTGGGGACCTCCGGAGGAGTCCAAGATGGATCATTCACCCAGCACTTCTGGATGAAGATTGTTGCGAATACAACAATCCTTTTGCCTTTTGCAAAATGAACTGTGTTCCTCCATCATTGAGGATCATTGCCCAAAGGTAATTTGAACTCCCATGTGCAGTTGCCATGTAATCCTTTGCTAGGATCTTTCACGAGGCGGGTTATTCCCAGTGCATCTTTAGGATACTTCCCAGGTACACTACCCTGGAGCTTGGCGGTTACATCACAGTATACACTAATATCCTAAATGTTCGTGTTCTGACAATTACCGGTGAATTTCCTCTGGCTTTGCTTAAAGATGGTCAGAATAAAGTGAAATTTCTTGAATGATTTTGAAGTATGAGGTTCTAAAGCTCCACCCAGTGGTAGAAGCATGCTGCTGCATGTCTGATTCTGAACTGTTAGGTGGGTAAAATATTATTTAATATTATAATCAGTTTGGCAATATTTTGTCAACCTTTTTCATGTTGATTTGAAATGATAGCCTAATAATTTTTGAATATTAGTGTACGGTTGAAGTTGAAAGATTTTGGTAGTGATCACATTTGTCACACTTGTGAATTAAAGTGGGTGGTTTGTCATTTCCTCAGAAAAATAGACCAGCATAATGCAATGTCAAAGCTTAATTTATTCAATGTCTGTAGACCAATGGCCCTGTTAATAATGCCTCAAAGTTCACTTGAGTATCAGCCTCTTGCTGAGGTACTTAGTCTGGCTGGTTTCTGCTTTCTGAAAATGTACTACTTCATACTACTGTGCTATCCATGTTAAGTGGATAGACCTGAAGGGTCGAGTGTAGTCATTCCATAAATGGAAGGTAACTTCCATATTGCTGTACTGAAATATTTTCGACTGACAGTTTAAATGGAGTAATTGTCTAGAGCTACAGGGCATTCTGTAGATAAAAACTAGTGACCAAAGTCCAAGATGGGGTATGCGTACTATATTGCAATTGAAAGAAAACATGCTAATACTAAACTTTTGAAGTGTTTTTGATACAGATTCTTTTAGGATACGTTCCTTTTGTGACCTGGATAAATTTCAAAAATATATTATTCAATTGGGGACTTAATTCTTTGGACTGTAATTTGGTTTACTCCATTATTTTTGATGCTCAAGCAGTGACTAGGAATCGTTTTGAAAAATGCACGTCGAAATAATTTGAGATAGCACCATGTAGGGAAAGTCCTGTGTAGTGCAATATTTCAGTGCAGGCACATTGATAAATAAGTGCATGACCTTTGCTGTTGACTAGGCTAAATATGCCTTGTAGAAAGCTCCCACTGCGTACTCTTATCTATGTTAAAAATCAAAGTTTGTGGAGATGAAGAAAATGAACAATTCTCTTGAAATTGCTTTTTGTAAAGTAAGCTAAAAATACTCTTCAATCTATTGAAAAGCCAAGGTGAAATGCATGTAATTTAATTAATAATCATAGTTGTTCTGAGCAACTAAGTTGCTAATATAATGTACAAAGCTACCTTTAAGAACTGTGGTCGGTCAAATATGGCTGTGTGTGAACTACTTTAGCTGCAAGTTATAAGTTAGCTTGAACATAAAACAGTGTTATAACTTTTGAATAGCATCTGAAAAGCTTCTCACTTAAAAGTACAATTGCTTTATGGAATAAAAGTTTTCAAACATTATCTTCGTAACTGGAAGTACTCAGCTAGGTGTGTATTGTTTTAAACTCTAGACTGTTGCATTTGGTTTCAGCCATTGGAAACCAAGGAACAAGATCCTGTTAATGTTGGAATTTATAGTTTTCCGTGACACTTGTTTGCATTTACTGCCATTCCACTTTAAATCTGCAACAAGAAATTGCATTAAATGTTTATCCTAGCCTCATGTAATTTCACTCTTTCAAGATCCAAAGAAAATAAACATGGGCACTTTGATGCTGTTGAAACTCTAAACTTGAATCCAGTAACTAACTTCCTGGTGCTCTACAGTATATATGTTTCTTAGCTTTAGGCACATGTGCCAAATTGGCAACAAATGCAAAATGTTAACACAAATATAAAATTTATATGATAACTAAAATAAATCAAATTAAACTGCAATACAGGCTAAGCTGCATATTTAAAAATATTACAGATGGTTCAGATTCCAGAGATAAACCAAAACTGTATCGTTTACAACTGAATGTAACGGATGTTGGCACTGAAAAGTCAGATGAGAACTCCATACAGGTAAGAATGAGTTTTGTGTAGCTTTCTAATCCGAAGTGGTTAAAGAGAAAAAGGTGAACAACATTTCCTGTGCGTCATCTGCAAATTTAGAAATTAAATCTGGGGCATTAACACGTATCAAGAAAAGCAGTGGTCCTGTTAGCAATTCCTGAAGCCTGAATATCTGATATACTGATATCTTCCGTCATTCCCAACGACCAACTGTTCACATGGCTGTTTCCTGTCACTCCATGCTGCCACAATCCCCTTTGTTCAATGGGCTTCAACTTTTCTGGCAAGCATATTATATGGCACTTTCTCAATGTTTGATTTTGACTGCACAGTGAAACCTTGGAGACCGTGTTGAAACATTTAAGGGCAACTTTAGATATTTGAGGGCTGAATGAGGTAGTTGTGGTTGGGTCCAACTAGATGAAGTTCTTCTTTTAAAAAAAAAAATCCAATTAAGGGGCAATTTAGCATGGCCAATCCACCTACCCTGCACATCTTTGGGTAATGAGGGTGAGATCTCTGCAGACACGGGGAGAACGTGCAAACTTCACATGGACTGTGACCCGGGGCCAGGATTGAACCTGAGTCCTCAGCGATAAAGTTTTCTTTTATATTGTGATTTTGATCCTATGCATTTGAATGTTCCTGCTTTTCTTTTGGAACCATAGAACTCCTGCAGTGTAGAAGGCAGACGGTTTGGCCCATCAATTCTGGACTGACCCTCTGAAAGAGCACCCTACCTAGGCCCACTCCCCTGCCGTATCCCCATAATGCCATAACCCTAATGTGTACATCTTTGGACATTTAAAGGGTAATTTAGCGTGGCCAATCCACCTAACCTCTTATCTTTGGACTGTGGGAGGAAACCAGAACACTTGAGGGAAATCCACACAGACACGGGGAGAAAGTGCAACTGCACCCAGTCACCCAAGGCCAGAATTGAACCCTGACTCTGAGGCAGCAGTGCTAACCAATGTGCTGCCGGTGCTATAATTTTTATTAAAACTATAAAAATGCAGTAAGTTTATAGACTTTTTGTATTTACTTTTGTGGCTATCTCTTGTGATGACCAAGTGAACTACTGCAGTAACAGGGGCTACAATAAACTTCATTTGCCTGCATCTAGAATCTCTATCAGAAATTCAGATCTGGTATTATATGAAGTTCAGATTCTAAATTTAAACAAACCCTATAGCATAGTGTTTCAAGGAGCACAGCCTTCTGCATGGGTCATTTGTTCACGTACTCAGCTTAGCTCTAGAAAGTAGTACTGTAGCTTCCTCTTGTTCAGGCAAATTTCTTGGAACTTCCGGTGGCGTAATGTAGGGGAAAGATGTGCACGAGGTGGCTCGCGCTAGGTACTGTTCTCTGAGCCCTTTTCGCCAAGTTTGTGGTATTTCTGTTTAAAAACACACTCGTTTAATGAAATAAAGTGCCTACATAGAGGAAGTGCCCAGGAAAACGAGGGGGGAAGAGCCTGAAAGCAGAAATATGTCGACGGAATTGGAGGCTTCTTGAGGCTCGTCGGTGGAGAAAATAGCGGAGGCAGCTTCTACAACTCCAGCTGCTCCACTAACGACCAAAATGATTACTGGCACCATGGTGGTGGAATTTGAGAAGCAATGGCAGATACTGTTGGAAAACACTCAAGTCAATGGAAAAGATCTTGACTCCCATTTGGTTGGCATTGGAGACAACCAATGAAAGGGTAAAAGTGCCTGATGCTGTGAGACAACGCATGGGGGTGTTTCTTTCGAGGCACAATGACCAGATTGCCTCTCTGGAAGTGGCGATGTCTCTGGCTGAGGCGAATAAAATGCTGAAGGCCAAATGAATGATTTAGAGAATCGTTCCAAGAACACACAATGTCCAGGTTGTGGGGTTGCCAGAGAACACGGAAGGCCCAACTCCCACAGAGTATTTTGTGAAGATGTTTGGGAGGATGCTGCATCGAGCCCACTGGATATTCCGACAGAAATCCTGTCCCAACGAACCATATCGAGCACTAATTGTGAAGTTTCACAGCTTCTGAGAAAAAGAGCGGATCTTAAGATGGGCAAAGGAGCATCACGACTAGAAATGGGAAGGCCACACCATCAGGCTTTATTAGGATTTGGGAGCGGAGCTGGCAAAGAAGAGGCTGCCATTCAACAAGGCCAAAGCCATCCTGTATAAAAGTGGGGCCTGATTTGGGGTGGTGTACCCTACTAGCTGAGAGTGACGTTCGGGAGTGGTGTTTTTTGATGCGCCAGGGGAGGCTGATTCTTCTGTAATAAAGCAAGGACTGGGTGAGGATTGATTGAGGTTTTTGAGGCTTTTGTTGGATGGAGGGGGTTGGCATGTGGGTATGGGGAGCTGTTGTAGTTCCATATTCTATGTTCATATTTCTTTGTTCTTGTGTGGGTTGAATGTTTCCCAAGTTGAACTTGGGTGGAGTTTTAATTCCGTTGGGGAAGGGTGGGGGGGCTGATCTACTGGTATAATTGTTGTGAAAATATGTAGCTCCCTGTTGGAGTACTATGTTTTAAGGGTTTTTTATACTTTGTGTACTTTTTCTGTTTGCTTTTTTTTCACACTGGGCAGAAGCTGTTCTACTTGCTTGAAGAGTTAACTTTTGTCCTGTTTAGGGTTAGCTTTATTGGCAGTAGGTTGTAATGGCTTTTGTTCACCTTACTGTTTATTGTATGGATATTTGAGTGTAGTATGGTTTGATGGTGGGGAAGATGGGGAGGGGTAGTTTGCTGACTGCAACTGCAGACTTTTCTTGGTTTAGTCTTACCAGTGGCCATCTTGGGTGGGCCTGATTGCTGTGCTTCCTATGGAACCGTTGATTAATCCCTTTTGCTGGAAATGGCTGACTCTGGATTGAGGGAGGATTGGAGGCTCCTAATTCGTTTGGTCACCTGGAATGTCACTGGGTTGAATGGCCCAGTGAAAACGTCAAGGGTATTTGCTCACCGTAAAAGTTTGAATGCCAGTATGGTGTTTCTGCAGGAGACCAGAGTCTCCGGGTCAGAGACCACACAAGGTTGCGGAAGGGGTGGGTGGGACATGTTTTTCATTCGGGCTTTGATGGTAAGACCTTGGGTGCGGCAATATTAGTCAATAAAAGGGTTAACTTTTCTGCCGCGAAGATCTTGTCGGTTGCCAATGATTGACATGTTGGTGTTTGTTGGACTCTGGCGGACACTTTGGTGGTTCTGATTAATGTCTATGCTCCAAACTGGGACAATATGGGTTTTACTAACCATCTGCTAGCTTTGTCCCTGATTTGGATCCATCAGCTAATCTTGGGTGACTTAAACTGATCTGGATCCCAGGGTGGATCAATCCATGCCCAAATCTCTGACTCTCATCACGTGTGGCAAAGACATTGTTGGTTTTCATGGAGCAGATGGGGGGGACAGATCAATGGTGTTTTTTGCACCTGGGTGGTAAAGATTTTTGATTTCCCTCCCATGTCCGCCAGGTGTATTGACTTTTTTGTGTTAGATAGGTCTCTCTCCTCCCTTCGGTGGAGAGGGCGGTTACTCGGTGATTTGGCTCTAGATTCCGGACCCTCCCAACGTCTGCCATGGAGGTTCGATATGGCATTGTTAGCGGGCAAAATTTTTTTTTTCTTTATAAATTTAGAGTACCCAATTCATTTTTTCCAATTAAAGGACAATTTAGCGTGGCCGATCCACCTAGCCTGCACATCTTTGGATTGTGGGTGCGAAACCCAAGTGAACACGGGGATAATGTGCAAACTTCACACGGACAGTGACCCAGAGCCGGGGTCGAACCTGGGACGTCGGTGCCGTGAGAACATAAGAACTAGGAGCAGGAGTAGGCCATCTGGCCCCTCGAGCCTGCTCCGCCATTCAATTAGATCATGGCTGATCTTTTGTGGACTCAGCTCCACTTTCCGGCCCGAACACCATAACCCTTAATCCCTTTATTCTTCAAAAAACTATCTATCTTTACCTTAAAAACATGTAATGAAGGAGCCTCAACTGCTTCACTGGGCAAGGAATTCCATAGATTCACAACCCTTTGGGTGAAGAAGTTCCTCCTAAACTCAGTCCTAAATCTACTTCCCCTTATTTTGAGGCTATGCCCCCTAGTTCTGCTGTCACCCGCCAGTGGAAACAACCTGCCCGCATCTATCCTATCTATTCCCTTCATAATTTTAAATGTTTCTATAAGATCCCCCCTCATCCTTCTAAATTCCAACGAGTACAGTCCCAGTCTACTCAACCTCTCCTCATAATCCAACCCCTTCAGCTCTGGGATTAACCTAGTGAATCTCCTCTGCACACCCTCCAGCGCCAGTACGTCCTTTCTCAAGTAATAACTAAAATTTGAGGAATAAATTCTTCCGCAAACTTCTTGTACAACTCAATGGGAAAGCCATCAGGGCCAGGAACTCCTAAGGCAGCAGGGCTAACCCACTGCGCCACCGTGCTGCCCGGATGAAATATGTTGTGAATGCAAGTCCACTGCCATTGGGGAATATATTAAATTTAATAAAAGTGAGTTTATGTCTCCTACATTGTGAGAAGTCTTTAAGGCAGTTATCAGGGGGGGGAGATAATTTCCTACGAAGTTCACATGGTACAGACAGCGAGAGTGGAGTGGCAAAGGCTGGTGGACTACACCTTGAGATGGACCATCAATACTCATTTGCCCAAACTCTGGAATTGCTGGCAAGCAGGAAAAAGCTGCAGACACAATTTGAATTACGATCAGAGGGTAAGGTGGTGGGCCAACTGCAGCGTACAGTCACCTCTAGGCTCGTCAACTGAGGCAGCAGGCAGCTTCTTCGGAGATTGTGCAAATAAGGTACTCGAGCGGCAGTCTGGTTTCTGCCTGGCTTGGGGTCAGTGTGGCTTTTGAAGCATTTTATCAGAATCTCTATAGATCAGAGCCCCTGATGGAGAGTTCGGCCATAATGTATTTTTTGGATGGGTTATCCATCCCAGTAGTGGAGAGGAAGAGGTAGGAGGAGCTGGAATCCCCGTGGGCCCAGAGGAAATTAGGGAAATGTTTTGGGTCGATGCAGCCTGGTAAAGTTCCTGGCCCTGATGGCTTTCCCATTGAGTTGTACAAGAAGTTTGCGGAAGAATTTATTCCTCAAATTTTAGTTATGTGTAATGACTCCATGTCCTGGGGTTCATTACACATTTCACTTGTGCAGGCCTCTACTTCCCTGATCGCTAAAAAGAAAGACCAGACAGGCTTCATCAAAGGTTGGCAATTGTTGGCCAGTATACATCAGCTATTAAATGTTGTCCTCTCCCTCTCTTCAGTACCCAAACTGCAGGTGATTATTTACCCAGATGCGGAAAAGACGTTTCATAGGGTGGAGTGGGGGTTATCTCTTTGAGATTCTTGGGAGGTTTGGATTTGGGCAGAAGTTGATATCCTAGATTAGTTTACTGCATAGATAGGGCTTCCATATAGTGTTTGCATAAATGCTGTGAACTCTGGCTACTTTCCGCTGAATAGGGGCACGAGGCAGAGATATCCATTGTCTCACTCGTATTTGCTTTAGCAATAGAAGCTGCATGCCATAGTGCTGTTGTCTACCAACAAATGGAGGGGGATGAATCGGGGAAGAGCATAGGGTGGCCTTGTATGCACTTGCATGATCTGCTTTATATTACAGACCCAGTATCCACTATGGTTAGCACTGTTGCTTCATCGCACCAGGGACCCAGGTTCAATTCCCGGCTTGGGTTACTGTCTGTGCGGCGTCTGGATGCTCACCCGTGTCTGCGTGGGTTTCCTCCGGGTGCTCGGGTTTCCTCCCTCAAGTCCCAAAAGGTGTGCTTGTGAGGTGAATTGGGCATTCTGAATTCTCCGTCAGTGTACCTGAACAGACGCTGTAGTGTGGTGACTAGGGGATTTTCACAGTAGCTTCATTGCAGTGTTAATGCGAGCCTACTTGTGACACTAACAATGATTATTATTATGACACTACTTAGGAGTCATGGGAGGGGAAGGATTTAGCGATGCTTTGGGACTTGTTCGTGGAGGGAAGGTTTGCCAGCTTTAAAGAGCTGTCAGAAAAATTTGTTCTGTCAGAAAACCTTTGTTCCAATCTGTTCAGATATTTTCAGCTTTGTGATTTTTTGCATCAGGCCCTTGGCACCACCCTCCTCCCTATTGAGGAGGATTTTGTCTTCAGCTGAGACTGGCGGCGGGAGCGAGGGCAGATCCCATCAGCGAGTTACCTCTGTTGGATGTGGTAAAAGTGAAATGGGAGGGTGAACTGGGTCATATTATGGATGATGGGGTATGAAGCGAGGCTCTTCACAGGGTCAACTCTACGACCTCTTGCGCTCAGCTTAGTCTGATCCAGTTCAAAGTCGTGCATAGGGCTGATTTGACTAAGGCGAGGGGGTGTTTTATTTTTCTGGGGTGGAGGACAGGTGTGAGCCTTGTTCTCAGGAGGGCTGACTAACCACACTTATGTTCTGGTCTCGTCCCAAATTAGAGAGCTTCTGGTTCGTATCCTTTGGCACCATGTCAGAGATGCTGGAGCCATTGGTGGCCATTTTCGGGTTACCGGACTCGCTGGTGCTGCAGACAGAGGTGAAGGCTGATATCGTCTTGCCTTTGCCCCATTAAAAGCCCGGAGATTAGAGAGAGAGAGAGAGAAATACAGCACAGAACAGGCCCTTCAGCCCACGATGTTGTGCCGAACTTTTATCCTAGGTTAATCATAGAATTTTGGACACTAAGGGCAATTTATCAGGGCCAATCCACCCAACCTGCACATCTTTGGACTGTGGGAGGAAACCGGAGCACCCGGAGGAAACCCACGCACACACGGGGAGGTTGTGCAGACTCCACACAGACAGTGACCCAAGTCGAAATCGAACTTGGGACCCTGGAGCTGTGAAGAAATTGTGCTAGCCACAATGCTACCGTGCTGCCCTTAAGAAGAAATTAATCCACACTCCATTATTCTATCCTAATCCATGTACCTATCCAATAGCCGCTTGACGGTCCCTAACGTTTCCGACTCAACTACTTCCACAGGCAGTGCATTCCATGCCCCCACTACTCTGGGTAAAGAACCTATCTCTGACATCCCTCCCTATATCTTCCACCATTTATCTTAAATTTATGTCCCCTTGTAATGGTGTGTTCCACCCGGGGAAAAAGTCTCTGACTGTCTACTCTATCTATTCCCCTGATCATCTTATAAACCTCTATCAAGTCGCCCCTCATCCTTCTCCGTTCTAATGAGAAAAGGCTTAGCACCCTCAACCTTTCCTCGTAAGACCTACTCTCCATTCCAGGCAACATCCTGGTAAATCTCCTTTGCACCTTTTCCAAAGCTTCCACATCCTTCCTAAAATGAGGTGACCAGAACTGCACACAGTACTCCAAATGTGGCCTGACCAAGGTTTTGTACAGCTGCATCATCACCTCACGGCTCTTAAATTCAAACCCTAGCACACCATAGGCTCTCTTCACAGCTCTATCCACTTGAGTGGCAACTTTCAAAGATCTATGAACATCGACCCCAAGATCTCTCTGCTCCTCCACATTGCCAAGAACCCTACCGTTAACCTTGTATTCCGCATTCATATTTGTCCTTCCAAAATGGACAACCTCACACTTGTCAAGGTTAAACTCCATCTGCCACTTCTCAGCCCAGCTCTGCATCCTATCTATGCCTCTTTGAAGCCGACAACAGCCCTCCTCACTATCCACAACTCCACCAATCTTCGTATCATCTGCAAATTTACTGACCCACCTTTCAACTCCCTCATCCAAGTCGTTAATGAAAATCACAAACAGCAGAGGACCCAGAACTGATCCCTGTGGTATGCCACTGGTAACTGGGCTCCAGGCTGAATATTTGCCATCCACCACCACTCTGTCTTCTATCGGTTAGCCAGTTCGTTATCCAACTGGCCAAATTTCCCACTATCCCATGCGTCCTTACTTTCTGCATAAGCCTACCATGGGGAACCTTATCAAATGCCTTACTAAAATCCATGTACACCACATCCACTGCTTTACCTTAATCCACATGCTTGGTCACCTCCTCAAAGAAGTCAATAAGACTTGTAAGGCAAGACCTACCCCTCACAAATCCATGCTAACTATCCCTAATCAAGCAGTGTCTTTCCAGATGCTCAGAAATACTATCCCTCAGTACCCTTTCCATTACTTTGCCTACCACCGAAGTAAGACTAACTGGCCTGTAATTCCCAGGGTTATCCAGATTCCCTTTTTTGAACAGGGGCACGACATTCGCCACTCTCCAATCCTCTGGTACCACCGCTGTTGACAGCGAGGATGAAAAGATCATTGCCAACTTTCTGCTTGGGTGGAGATCTGCTTGCATGGGTGACTTCATATTGTTGTTATATTTGCAGAGGGTTAAGTACATCATTAGTGGGTCAGCAGCAGGGTTCTACCTAAGATGGCAACCATTAATTTCCTTTTTCAAAGAGTTAGTCACTATCACTTGTTCAGGGGTTTAGTTTAATTCGAGTTCTTGATTATTTGTTTGTGTTTGTATTGTAACTTGAATTAATTTTTATATTATTTTGTTTATAATGAAAAAGTTTCAATAAAAATATTTAATAATATGGCTTTAGTTCTCCCTGTTGCTCGTTCAAACCAGAGCATTCCTTTGGGAGAGGAAAAAGAAAATATTATATTCTTAGCACATGATGTTGACAAATGAAAAATGAGTTAGAAGCTACGATTGTGGAACAACATATTGTAGACTGAATTGTGTTAAGAGGTGAAGCATCCAATGCACTTTTCAGTCAAGCTGACCAACTTTGAAATACAGTATTGCAATTTTGGTTTTGAGAGCAAAATTTCTTTTTGCTTTTGGAAATAAAAATGTGGTGCAATATTATCCCTTAAAACTCCTCCCCCAGTTATGTTATTTTTGAGCATGCTTTATTACTTTTCAATAATGTATTCCTTGAGCAATCTTTGAATCATTTTGTGAGCACTAATATTGTAGTTAAGCCAACTTTGGTACATTTTTTGGCACATTTGAGACTTTAAATGGATATGTGAAGGGATCCATATAGTCCCCACAAAATTACTCTTTTCCATGCCTGCATCTTTTCACTGGTTTTATGAAAAAATAAAATGAAAATGAAAATCGCTTATTGTCACAAGTAGGCTTCAATGAAGTTACTGTGAAAAGCCCCTAGTCGCCACATTCCGGCGCCTGTCCGGGGAGGCTGTAGATTAGAGATGTAGATTAGAGAATCTGAAACTAGAATCTGAACAGAAAACAAAATAGTTTTGTACCACTTGTGATTTTGTGTTACATGTCATAAAAATTAGTAACTTATTATTTGACCACTGTCCACAAGAATGACTCTGATCTTCCAGTTGCCTGTCATTATAATTTTCTACCCCACTCCCAGTCTGAATTCTTGGTCCAGGGCATCCTACGCTGTTCTGATGAAGCTCAATGTAACCTTTAGGAACAGACCCATGTCTTTCTATTTGGCATTTTACAGCCTTCCAAAGTTAACACTGAATTTAAAAAAATCAGATCATAGTCACTGAGCCCAGATTTTTGGATCACAACTGTTTGCATTTACAGAACCTGTAGATCTGTTTTGTTTTTTTGTCCCATTACTTTTTTTTCCTTCCCCATCATAGACCTTCCCATTTCCTCTTTTCGCTTATTCCTCCACACTCCTGTTCCGTGCCTTTGTCCATGTTTAATATCTGTTAATTCTCATGTAATATCATCATCCTAAAATGTTCACTGTTTCTTTTACCATGGATGCTGCCTTACCCGCTGAGCATTTCTTCTGGTTTTCTTTTTTATTTCAGATTTCCAGCATCTGTGGTGTTTTACTTTTGTTTCTTAAACTTTTTGTGTGGAACTCGATACTGTGACCTTTTCTTCAAAATTGTTGCATTTCTATAATTGGTAATTGCTGGTAACTATTTTCAAAATGTTGTACTCCAATCTATGAATGAGAAAATATTGCAGAATAATTTTTTTAAAAATGAAACAAGTGTATTGTGAACATAGCACTTCTTTTAAAAAAAACATAATAGTTTTAAATTAAAATTTTACAGTTTGCTTAAAATCTTTACTTGGTTTTGTAGCTTTTTGGGCCAGGAATTCAACCTCATCATTGCGATCTTACTAACATGGATGGCATAGTTACAGTTACTCCTCGCAGCTTTGATGCCAAAACATATGTTGATGGCCAGCACATTGCTGAGACCATCATGTTACAAAGTGGCATGAACATTCAATTTGGGTCATCACACATGTTCAAGTTTGTGGATCCTTCTCAGAATCACATGAGCAAGAGACCCATGGATGCAGGACCTGTGGTCAAAGGCCAGCAAATTAAATCTGGGTAAGTTTTTGTTTGAAATGTTTGATCTGTGCTATGTATATTGTTTTTATTTTGGGGTATTTGGGGGGAAAAGGTTTTGGTGATGCCGCATTAGAAATTTATGTCTAAATGAGATTAAGGAATGCACAGAATGCCAGTGGAATCTTTGAAATCTTGGACAACAGTGAGCTGGCACTCTTTTGCACCATATAAATGGCATAGAGAAATAATATTTCTCAATATTGAATATTTTTGTATTTTTACAACAATGCAACTATTTACAAAAAATGTTTTGCTGACTTTTGTTACACTTCTCACAATCTTCAGATTTCTAAGCTAAAGAAGATGATTTCTTTGGTAGACCCTGTCATCTTGCTGCAAATGATATTCAACAGCCAGTCTTCTAAATCCTCTATTGAAATTGTAATGTTTATCCTACATTTCTGAAGCATGGTATGAGCATTTTGGTACAGTTGAGCCTTCCTTAAAATATTTTGGACTTGAAACAATTTTGAAGAATCACCTTCAAAACCAACTTGTCATGACAGCACATTCTCTGAAAGGAATGTTGTCATTCAACAGATCAGAAAATGGGCACACATGCGTTTGAATAAAAACAAAGCAGCAATGAGTGCTAATTTTCTATCTCATTGAATACACAAAATATTATTGAGGAGCTGGGGAAAAAATAAAATTAAGACTTGCATTTGTATAACACCTCTCACAACCTTCGGACATCCAGAAGTGCTTTATATCCAGTGATGTCCTTTTGCACTATAGTCACTTGAAGTGTGCCAACAGTGTGATAATGACCAGATATTCTGTTTACTTACTGCTGTTGATTGAGGGAAGATTATTGACCAGGGTACT
Organism: Scyliorhinus canicula; assembly: GCF_902713615.1. NCBI lineage: Eukaryota > Metazoa > Chordata > Chondrichthyes > Carcharhiniformes > Scyliorhinidae > Scyliorhinus > Scyliorhinus canicula. Next base: position 176,576,132 of record NC_052146.1, read on the forward strand.
AGCACATGCCTGCTCTTCAGAATAGTGTCATGGGGCATCCTGAACACTGCCATTACTTGAGTCGTGTGTGAGAAAGCTCATCTTGTATTGGATACCACAGATGGTATTTAGTCAGATTTTGTTGGCAGTGCATGTGCCCCTAATTGGAATTAACCTGTCATTACTGTGCTTCATACACCATGTGGCATCCGCTGTTTATTATCCTGTTGCTTTTGGCAGAATTAAAAATCCAATTTTTAAAAAACTGTGATTCACTTTGAATGCCATACGAATCAAATCTTTTAGCTTACTCCACATCAGTGTATTATCATTAAAGCAGTTTGATTCGGAAACCCATAGGCAGAAAGGGCTCTAATAACAATTTCCCTCCAGCACTGCTGGCACTCAGTAGCTGCAGGACCACTAACTAATCAATGTATCCTTCAGCCTAGAATGACCCAAACCCATAATTTTGCAATCCTCCACAGACCTGAACCTGATTCAAACATTGTCCTCCCATTTCTCTATTCCACTTCCATCATTTGTGATTCCTCCACTATGAAGACCATGAATAAAGCATTCCCACTACCATCTGTTTTCGTTCCCTGGAGACTAACCAGCAGTTGTTACTTTATTTGCACTGGGTAGATGAGTGCTGCAGTTTCTCACTAATTTGGTCTAAAACTTTGATATGTTTATCAATGGGTGACATCGCAAAGGTATTACTTGTGTATTCTCAAAATAGATTTTCAGATCAATTGCTGGAAGAATTTGTGATTTACTTTTAAAACTGAACCAACCACCAACCACTAAACTGAAAAAAAAAATTTATAGTGGAAATTGTCCGGAAAAAAAAAAATTAAGGAGAGATAAACGAAGAATCCCTTTCAACTAGGGCACTTCATTGACATGGGTTCTTTGAAGGAGGTATATCTCCTCTTACAACTGATGCACATGCTATTTATTGCTTCACTGGCTGGACCAGCTACATTGCCCACCCTGAGAATGTGGTGGTGAGCTCCTGCCTTGAACCACTGCTGTCCATGTGGTGTCGGTACATCCACAGTGCTGTTCAAAAGGGAGTTCCAGGATTTTGACCCAGTGACAGTGAAGAAATGGTAATATATTTCCGAGTCGGGGGTGAGTGATTTGATGGGAAATCTGCAGGTGTTGGTGTTCCCATGTATTTGCTGCCCTTGTCCTTCCAGATGGTAGAGGTCATGGGTTTGGACGGTGCTGCCTAAGGAACCTTGGTGAGTTCCTGTAGTGCATCTTGCAGATAGTGTACGCTGCTGCCACTGATCCACATGGTGGAGGTAGTCCATGTTTGCGGATATGGTGTGAATCAAGTGGGTTGATTTTTCCTTGATGGATGAGTATTTTTGGGGCTGCACTCATCCAGGAAAGTGGAGAGTATTTCATCACACTCCAGACTTGTGCTTTGGGGGACAGGCTTTGGGGAGTCGGGGGGTGAGTTACTCACTGCAGGATTCCAGCCTGTGACCTGCTTGTCCAGTTCAATTTCTGGTCGATGGTAAGTCCCAGGAAATTGATAGTTGGGGATTTAGCAATGATGGTACCATTCAATGCCATGGAGCGATGGTTAGATTCTCTCTTGTTGGAGCTGGTCATTGCCTGGCACTTGTCCTTAATACTTGTCAGCCCAAATCTAGATATTTCCCAGGTCTTGCTGCATTTGGACATAGGCTGCTTCAGCACTTGAAGATTTGCTTCAGTATCTGAGGAAATCCTAGGGTGCTGCCATCCATCTTATGTATTGTTATACATTGTTGTCAAATCAAAACTATAAAGTTGAGGTTCCGGTAGCGGCCATGACCAGTCGCGCACACGGCGGCTCCAGCCGGGACCGGGATTTTGGGCCGTTGTAACGAAACGGCGGCAGCACTTGTAGGGCAGCTACTGGCATGGGAACAGACGCTGGAGAGGTTCCCCACTGGATAAAAGCAAATTCTGCGGATGCTGGAATCTGAAACGAAAGGGAAAATCTCAGCAAGTCTGGCAGCATCTGTAGTGAGAGAAAAGAGCTAACGTTTCGAGTCCGATGACTCTTTGTCAAAGCTAACAGACAGAAAAAGTGGGAGATATTTATACTGTGGAGTGAGAATGAAAGATGAGTCATAGCCACAGAAACCCAGGGAAATCGGGTGCGAATGGCCACAGATACCAAGGGGAAAGAGTGCTAATGGCAGTCCCCAGAGAGGACAAAAGATGTGAAACGTCAAACAGCAGGGAAACTAACAACAGAGGATGAACTGTAGGTGTGGGGAGAGGGAAAGGGGGGAAGCAAAGAGGAGAAAGGTGCAGGAAAGGTGGGTAAAATTGAGGGGGAAAAATTAAATGTATATTAAGAAAGAAAGAAATGGTAAAAGAGTTAAAATGAAATGAAAACAAATCGGTCGAGGTGGGGCTGATCATCTGAAGTTGTTGAATTCGATGTTCAGGCCGGAAGGCTGTAGCGTGCCTAACCGGAAGATGAGATGTTGAATTCGATGTGCCCTCATTCCAGGTTAAGCAGCGTTTCACTTGCACTCATTCCAGGTTAAGCAGCGTTTCACTTGCACTCATTCCAGGTTAAGCAGCATTTCACTTGCAACAATCTAGTCCACTCCTCCACCATACCCAGTACCTCTCCCATCACCCATGGCACCTTCCCATGCAATCGCAAAAGGTGTAACACCTGCCCCGTTACCTCTTCCACGCTTAACATTCCAGGCCCAAAACAATCATTCCAGGTTAAGCAGCGTTTCACTTGCATCTCTTCCAATTTGGTCGACTGCATTCGCTGCTCCCAATGTGGTCTCCTTTATATAGGAGAGACCAAACGGAGACTGGGTGATCGCTTTGCTGAGCATCTTCGGTCTGTGTGCATTCAGGACCCTGACCTTCCCGTTGTTTGCCATTTTAACACAAGACCCTGCTCCCATGCCCACATGTCTGTTCTTGGCCTGCTGCAATGTTCCAGTTAAGTCAACGCAAACTGGAGGAACAACATCTCGTCTTCCGGTTAGGCATGCTACAGCCTTCCAGCCTGAACATCAAATTCAACAACTTCAGATGATCAGCCCCACCTCGACCTATTTGTTTTCATTTAATTTTAACTACTTTTACCATTTATTTCTTAATATACATTTAATCCCCCCCCCTCCAATCTTATCCACCTTTCTCCTCTTTGCTTCCCCTTGCCCTCTTCCCACACCTCCAGTTCATCCTCTGATGTTAGTTTCCCTGCTGTTTGACCTTTCACATCTTTTGTCCTCTCTGGGTCTGCCATTAACACTCTTTCCCCTTGGTATCTGTGGCCATTAGCACCCGGTTTCCCTGGGTTTCTGTGGCTATGATTCATCTTTCATTCTCACTCCACAGTATAAATATTTCCCACTTTTTCCGTCTGTTAGCTTTGACAAAGAGTCATCGGACGCGAAACGTTAGCTCTTTTCTCTCCCTACAGATGCTAACAGACTTGCTGTTATTTTCCAACATTTTCCCCTTCGCTGGAGAGGTGCCCGCTGGTGCTGTATGGAGGGAACCAGGAGTGGGGCCGTAAAACGTGCAATTGTGGGGAGGAAGACAGAGCGTGCCCGGGAAGACAAAATGGTGGCCGGCTCAGATTGGGAAGCATGGGCCCAGTGGGCCAGAGAGCAGCAGGATGTCTTGAGGAGCTGTTTCGCGGAGCTAAAATCGGAGATGCTGGCCCCTATGAAAGCCTCCATGGAAAAGATGGTGGAGATCCAGAAGACACAGGAGAAGGCAATCAAGGAGGTGGAGAGGAAGGTGTCTGAGAACGAGGACGATATCCTGGGCCTGGCAGTCAGGGTGGAGGCGCACGAGGCCTTACACAAGAAATGGCAGGAGAGGCTGGATGACCTTGAATACAGGTCTCGAAATCACAATCTGCGGATCCTGGGCCTCCCTGAAGGTGTGGAGGGGGCGGACACGAGCACTTGTGACCACGATGCTGGGGGACGCTGATGGGTGCGGGGGCCTTCCCGCGGCCCTTGGAGATGGATGGGGCACATAGGGTCCTCGCCAGGAAGCCAAGGGCGAACGAACCACTGAGGGCGATGGTGATAAAGTTCCACCGCTTTACTGACGGGGAACGGGTCCTGCGATGGGCAGAGCAGCAAGTGGGAGAACGGCGAGATTCGCATTTACTAGGACTTGGGAGCCGAGCTGGCAAGGAGGCGTGTGGGTTTCAACCGGGCCAAGGCGGTACCCCACTGCAAAGGGGTGAAGTTTAGGCTCCTGCACCTGGCGAGACTTTGGGTAACATACCAGGACAGGTACCACTATTTTGATACGTCGGATGAGGCGTGGACATTGATTAGACATGAAAAGCTGGACTTGAACTAAGGGGCAGCTGATCGTCGGTGAAACGTGTTGGCGCGGATGTGTAATCGGGGGTTGGCCTGGTGTAAGACTATTTGTAGAATTTAAGTTTGTTTGCTTCTCTGTTATTGTTTTTTGCTTCGGGGGAGGGGTGACGCCTGGGCTGTGTTGTCCGGTGCTCGGAAAGGACCTGGATGGCACTTGCCCTCTTACCCTGCGGGGGCGGGAGGAGTGGGGGGCCCGGAAGAGGAGACCATAGTAAGTTTGGAGATAGAGGCGGGAGAAGCAACACGGTAGCATGGTGGTTAGCATAAATGCTTCACAGCTCCAGGGTCCCAGGTTCGATTCCCGGCTGGGTCACTGTCTGTGCGGAGTCTGCACGTCCTCCCCGTGTGTGCGTGGGTTTCCTCCGGGTGCTCCGGTTTCCTCCCACAGTCCAAAGATGTGCGGGTTAGGTGGATTGGCCATGATAAATTGCCCTCAGTGTCCTAAAGAACAAGGTTAATTGGGGGGTGGTGGGTTAAGGGTATGGGGTGGATACGTGGGTTTGAGTGGAGTGATCATTGCTCGGCACAACATCGAGGGCCGAAGGGCCTGTTCTGTGCTGTACTGTTCTATATCTAAGCCGGGGTCAGCATGTGTCCGCTGACTTACGGAAGTGCAATGGGGGAAATCAGCGCTGAGCGGGTGCTTGGTGGGGGGGCGGGGGTGGAGTCAAGTAACTTGATTATGGGGGGGTGGACTTTAATACTGCCTTAGACCCGCCGTTGGACCGGTCTAAGTCCAGGTCGGGAAAGAGGCCGGCGGCGGCTAGGGCCCTGTAGGAGTTTATGGATCAGATGGGAAGGTGTGGACCCGTGGAGATTTGGTCGGCCTCGGGCGAAGAAGTTCTCCTTTTTCTCCCACGTCCATAAGGTCTACTCGCGGATCGACTTCTTTGTGCTGAGCAGGGTGTTAATTCTGAGGGTGGAGGGGGCTGAGTATTCGGCCATTGCGGTCTCGGGCCATGCCCCGCATTGGGTGGACCTGCGAATAGGGGTGGAGTGGGGGCAACGCCATCTCTGGAGACTGGATGTGGGGCTGCTGGTGGATGAAGAGGTGTGTGGGCGGATAAGGAGGTGCATTCAGGACTATGTGACAGCGAATGACACGGGGGAGGTAACAGCGACAGCGGTTTGGGAGGCTATGAAGGTGGTCATCAGGGGGTAGTTGATCTCTATTAGGTCCCACAGAGAGGAGAGGGTGGAGAGAGAGAGGCTGGTGGGAGAGATACTTAGGGTGGACAGGAGGTACGGGGTGGCCCCCGAGGGGAGGCTGCTAAAGGAGCACCGGAAATTACAGGCGGAGTTCGATTTGCTGACCACGGGGAAGGAGGAGGCACAGTTGAGGAAAGTAAAAGAGGCAATCTACGAGTGCAGGGAGAAGGCAAGTAGGATGCTGGCGCACCAACTGCGCAGGAGGGAGGCGGCTACTGAGATCGGGGGAGTGCGGGATAAGGAAGGTAACACGATGTTGAGCCCAGAGAGCATCAGTGAAGTCTTCAAGGAATTCTACAGGAAGCTATATGAATCAGAACCCCCGCGGGGAGGGGAAGGGATGAAGCAATTTATGGATCGGCTGAGGTTCCCAAGGGTGGATGAGGAGCGGGTGGAGGAACTGGGGGCCCCGATTGAGTTGGAGGAGGTAGCTGGCAAGTATGCAGTCGGGCAAGGCCCCGGGCCCGGATGGCTTCTCTGTAGAATTTAATAAGAAGTTCTCGGAGCTACTGAGCCCACTCTTGCTCAGAACCTTTAACGAGGCGAAGGAGAAAGGAACCCCCCCCCCCCCCCCCCCCCCCCCCGATGGAGTTGCAGGCACTGATCTTTATCATCTTGAAGAAGAAGGATTCGCTCCAATGTGGGTCCTACAGGCCGATATCGCTCCTGAATGCAGATGCCAAATTGCTGGCAAAACTTCTGGCCACCAGAATAGAGGACTGTGTCCCGGGAGTGATTGAGGAGGACCAGACGGGTTTCGTTAAGGGCAGGCAATTGAACATGAATGTGGGGAGGCTCCTGAATATTATTATGATGCCCTCGGAGGGGGGGGTGATGTAGAAGTAGTGGCTGCAATGGATGCGGAGAAGTATTTTGACAGGGTGGAGTTGGAGGTGTTAGGTAGGTTTGGGTTCGGGGAGGGATTTATAGGGTGGGTCAAGCTATTGTATCAGGCCCCCGTAGCGAGCGTGTCCATGAACCGGCTGAGGTCAGAGTATTGCAGGTTGCACGGAGGGACGAGGCAGGGGTGCCCCCTGTCCCTGTTGCTATTTGCCCTGGCAATTGAGCCGTTGGCCATAGCGCTTAGGACTGCTAGGAACTGGAGGGTGCTGGTCCAGGGTGGGGGAGGAACACGGGGTTTCCCTATTCGCGGACGACCTGCTGTTTTATATTTCGGACCCGCTAGAGGGGATGGGGGAGGTCATGCGGATACTGGGGGACTTTGGGAGCTTCTCTGGGTACAAGTTGAACGTGGGGAAAAGTTAGCTGTTTGCAATCCATGCCAGGGGCCAAGAGGAGACTGGGGAGCTCCCGCTCAAGATAGTGGAGAGGAGCGTTCGATATTTAGGTATACATGTGGCTAGGAGCTGGGATGCCCTACACAGGCTCAACTTGTCTCGGCTGGTAGAGCAGATGGAAGGAGATTTCAAAAGGTGGGACATGCTCCCGCTTTCCCTGGCGGGAAGAGTGCAGACTGTGAAGATGACGGTTCTTCCCAGATTCTTGTTCGTTTTTCAGTGCCTCCCCGGATTATCACGGGATTCGTCTGGGCAAATAAAACCTCGCGAGTCAAGAGGGTATTCTTGGAGCGTAGCCGGGGTGGGGGGCACTGCCGAACTTCTGCAGCTACTATTGGGCGGCGAAGGTGACCATGATCAGGAAGTGGGTAATGGAGGAGGGGTCGGCGTGGGGGCGGCTAGAGGCGGCGTCATGCAAAGGCACCAGCCTAGGGGCACTAGTAATGGCACCGCTGCCGTTCTCACCGGCACAGTACACCACAAGCCCCGTGGTGTCGGTGGCTCTGGGGTCAGTGGAGGAGGTACAGGAAGGAGGAGGGCGCCTCAGTTTGGACCCCGATACGGAACAACCACAGATTTGCTCCGGGCTGGATAGATGGTGTTTCCAGGGCTGGTATTGGGCAGGCATTAGAAGGATGGGCAACCTGTTTATAGATGGGACCTTCCCCAGCGTGCAGGCACTGGAGGAGACGTTCGGCCTCCTCCTGGGAAAGGCTTTCAGATATCTCCAGGTTCGGGACTTTCTCAAGAAACAGGTGGGGTCATTTCCACTGTTACCCTGCGAAGGATACAGGACAAGGTGGTGTCTGGCATCTGGATAGGAGAGGAGAAGGTGTCGGACATATATCAGGAGCTGCAGGAGGCGGAGGAAGCCTCAGTGGAGGAGCTGATGGGCAAGTGGGAGGAGGAGATGGGCGAGCAGCTGGATGAGGGCCTGTGGGCTGATGCCCTGGGCAGGGTGAATTCGTCCGCATCATGCGCCAGGCTCAGTTTGATTCAATTTAAGGTGGTGAACCGGGCTCACATGATGACGGCAAGAATGAGCAAGTTTTTTGGGGTAGAGGACAGGTGCGCAAGATGTGCAGGGAGTCTAACGGACCATGTCCATATGTTCTGGACATGCCCGGCGCTTAAAGAATTCTGGCATGGCTTTGTGAGGGCTATGTCCAGGATTTTGGACATGCGGGTGAGTAGAGTCCAACAATAGCGATATTTGGGGTGTCAGAGGATCCGAGAGCGCAGGAAGCAAAAGACGCCGAGGTGTTGGCCTTTGCCTCCCTGGTAGCCCGGAGGCGGATCCTGTTAATGTGGAGGGACTCAAACCCCCCCCGAGCATGGAGACCTGGGTTAGCGATATAGCTGGGTTTCTCAGCCTGGAGCGAATAAAGTTTGCCTTGAGAGGGACCTTATGGGGGTTCTCCCGGCGGTGGCAACCTTTCCTTGACTTTCTAGGGGAGCAGTAAAGTGTCAGCAGCAGCAGCAACGGGGGGGGGGGGGGGGCTCAGGTGGCAGGACTTGTTGATATAACGTGTATTTTAGTTTTGTATAATGATAGCAGCCACCTCGTTTTGTTAAATATTTTGCGTTTATTTTTTTATGTAAAAATCGTAGTTGGAAAAAGCTGTGATAAAAATAATTTTTTAGCACAGCTAAAAACAGCCCAGAATTACCTTTATTAAAAATAAACTTGTATATAACTTAGAATTTACAGCATAGACACAGTCTAACGATCCAACTGGTCACTGCTAGCATTTATGCTCCTCTTTCATCTAACCCTATCAACATTTCCTTCTGTAGCTTCCCCTTAAATGCATCTATGCCCTTAACTTCAGCTGTTACTCGTGGTACCAAGTTAGAAATTCTTAAACTCTTCGAATAAATAAGTTAATCCTCAATTCCCTATTGGATTAATTGGTGGCTATCTTATATTTCTTCCCTGAAAAACAATCTATAACACTTTGTTCCATGATTGGCACAAAGTATTCAGTCACTGATGAAATGAAAATGAAAATTGCTTATTGTCATGAGTAGGCTTCAATGAAGTTACTGTGAAAAGCCCCTAGTCGCCACATTCCGGCGCCTGTCCGGGGAGGCTGTTACGGGAATCGAACCGTGCTGCTGGCCTGCTTGGTCTGCTTTAAAAGCCAGTGATTTAGCCCAGTGAGCTAAACCAGCCCCATATGTGGCAAAGTAAGGATTATCCAGGAATTTTAGACTGACTAGCAGTATGAAGAACTATCTTTCTACTCATTCGAATTTGAGCCCAGTATGTTGCAACACATTACAACTTTCAAAAATCTGTCTGAGTGCCACACTGGTTGAGCTGCTAATCTCAGCTCTGCTATGGGAAGTTGCTAAGTGAAATATGGTAATTTCCTGTTGGCAGCATGTTGGCAAATGACCAAGAGTTGTACCGTTTCAACATTTCTGCTATGAGGTCATTTCCTTTGACCTATAAGTTTGTGCTTAAACTTGGATTGAAAGGTATGAGTGAGCGAAGATGAATTTCAGAGAGGAGGGAAAGAAAGAAGATTTTTTTCAATCACTTATCAGTCTTTCCTTATCTTGCTCCCCTTGTGTTTAACCAATGACTGTTTTTTTTTAATAATTGTTGAAGTCAAAGGATAGGAGAACCTTTTCAGTAAAACTATTCGCAAAAAGCTGGTTCTGAGAAAAATAAAACTGCAAAATGAAACAAATGAATTGGAAACAAATGGATGAGGTTGGACTCTGCTCCAGCTTTTTAATACTCTTTGAAATTTTAATGTTAGTAAACTAAATAACAAATGTTATGGATCCGGACCAGATCCCCAATTTTGGTCAAGATCCCTGGTTAGAACCAAACTATTTGCATTTGGTAAAACTGAGGAAATGATACTGTACCACAAGAGTGATGACACTGACCAGTCAACAGCATTTATATTTTAAAAAACTACTTTGAACACAGAATTAAGCACATTGGCAACAATAATGAAATGAAAATCACTTATTGTCACGAGTAGGCTTCAATGAAGTTACTGTGAAAAGCCCCTAGTCGCCACATTCCGGCGCCTGTCCGGGGAGGCTGGTACGGTAATCGAACCGTGCTGCTGGCCTGCTTGGTCTGCTTTAAAAGCCAGCGATTTAGCCTTGTGAGCTAAACCAGCCCCTGGCTTTAAAATTAACAGGTACAACATTTTAACTTGCTTCCTGAAAACTGCCTCTACATTTCAATTAACCATCCCATATATTATAAATATCACTTACGTATAAAGTTGCCAACCAGGTTTTACTTTTCTTGGTGCAGAGTCCTTGGAAAAGAATGATTTTTTTTTTTAGGACCAAGCTGAAAACCTTCTGCTCAGCTTTGAACCCTGGAAGTAACTCCCTTGTCCAGACAGATCTGGTCCGTCCCATTAGCTACACCAGCTGTGCACAAAGCACACAGCCTTCTTTTATCCCTTGTTACAAGATGTGCCTTAATTTGTTTAGCCAGGCTCAAATTGTTGCAACATTATGTTAGCTCTATCTGCACCAAAATGGCTTTTAATATCTAATATCTGTTAGCAAAATTCTTCCTCTGCAAAATCACTGATTACCTTATTTTTAATCATAGCTCTAGACATACAGTCTAAGCATTCTGACTTGAGTTTAAAAAATATTATTGCCCAATTACAAACTATAGAGTACGACAATTTATTGTACTCATCTCGCACAGCCTCAAGAAACTGGCAACATTTTGTAAAAACCTAAGTAGTTCTGTCCTTCATTCTATTCCAATCTTGCAGTTGTGATTACACTGGAATAAATTTTAAAGTAGTGTATTTGGGGAAAATGTTGAATGTTTTAAATTTGAAAGGTGTTTTTAAAAAAAAAAGTCTATTATTATGATTTACAGGCAAGGATCACGAAGTGTCCAAGAAACGACATTTGACCTAGATGGAGACATCCACAGTGGTGTGCCATTAACTTTAAGCAAGGTAAATTTTATCTTTTTACTTTGTGGTATTGTTTGAAATTGAGTACATTTGAATTGTACTGTTGTGAAAGTGAATACTGAACAAAATACTTAAAATCAGTTCAAGAAAATGTTCCGTCAGTGATAACCTCCTTTATGATCCAAGTTGGGCTCTTAAATTCACTATAACCTTAGGATAATGGTGATGGATTTTTAGCTGAAGATGTTTTTGGATTGGTAAGTCTACAGTGATTCTCTGCGACAAACACGACACCCGGGATTTCTTCAGTGTCACCAAACCAATGCACGGACGCAATACCTTGCGCTTCAAGCCGGTGCAGACTAAGGATGGAACCCTGTTGAGAGATGGAGAAAACATCGGCCTTTGATGGAGAGAACACTTCAAAGAACCCTATACCATGATACAATCATAAATGAGGATGTGTTTGAGGAAATCCCAACTCCCCATCCAAGATTATCTTGGACACCCACCAAGCGTGGACGAAGCTGAAGCTACCATCGAACAAGTGAAGAATGGACAAACTGCAGGAGTGGACGGGATTCCAGCGGTTATTTTCAAGCTCCGAGTAGAAGTGATCACCCGTCCTCTCCACCAGCTGTTCCTGAAAATCTGGGACAGAAGCAATTCCTGCCAACCTCGGATGCCTTTATCGCCAGCATAGTCAAGGAAGGAGACAAAGCGGCCTGTGGAACTACGAAGAGATCTCCCTGCTCTGCATCGCCAGGAGGATCATTGCTCGAATCCTCGCTAGCCATCTTCTCCCAGCCTCTGAAGAAATCCTTCCAGAAAACCAGTGTAGCTTATGGCGAAACAGTGGAACAGCAGACATGATTTTCACTGCTCAACAAGAGAAATGCCAGAAGCAACATCAACCACTCAACATGGCCTTCATCCATCTGACCAAGGCTTTTGACTCCATCAATCGGGAAGTGCTATAGATGGCCCTGTCAAAGGCTGGCTGCCAAGAAATAAATCCGTATTCTCTGACCTCCACGACAAGATGTTGGTGACAGTCCTCACCGTAAGTAAGAAATAAATCTTTGAGGTTAAAACTGGAGTCAAGTAGGGATATATTATAGCCCCCACTGTTTTCTCCCTCTTCATCGCGACAATCCTTCATCTTGTCAAGAATAAGCTTCCAAGTCGAGTGAACATTATCTACAGGATGAAGGCGAAAACTTTTCAACCTCAACTGGTTGAAATTCAAGAAGAAAACAATGCTGACAGCACTCGTGGAACTTCAGTATGCAGGTGACATCACCATATCGCCTCTCCAAGCCATGCTTGACACCTTTACAGAAGCATACCGAAGAATCCGTCTTTGCCTCAACATTGAAGACTCAAAGCCCTTTACCAACCCACTCCAGGCAAGATCCTGTGTCTCCCTCCATCAAGATGAATAGAGAAAACTTGTCAAAGATGGAATATTTCCCCTACCTGGGGAGCCACCTCTCATCTAAGGCGGAAATCTATGGGAATCCAACATCCTACCCAATCCGCAAGCACCTCCTTCAAATGCCTGAGAGCAAGAGTCTCTGACTGCAACATTCATGCTGACAACAAGATCCTAGTGAATAAGGTAGTCATCCTCCCAAATCTTCTACAGGGATCAGAAACATGAATTACGTACAGATGCCACCTCAAAAGAGATACCATCAATGCTGTCTGAGATGGATTCTCTCCATCAGCTGGGAAGGCGGGCATACTAACATCAGCGCCCTTGAAGGAGCCAAGAGCACCAGCATAGAGGCCACGATCATCCGAAAACAATTCTGCTGGGTTAGCCATGTGCTTAGGATGTTGAGGCTCAATGTTAAACAAATCTTATTTGCCCAGCTCAAGAAAGGCTCCTGAACAAGAGGAGGCCAAAAAAAGCACTTCAAAGGCATTCTTAAAGTGTGCCTCAAGAATACAATATCGACATCAACGCCTGGGAGACCCTTGCTCAAAAGAGACCGAGAACCTTCTGACTGAAGGAACACAATTCTTTGAATACACCCGTTGGGAAGTGGCAGTCTGGAAAAGGAGCTTGAGAAAGGAGTACCAGCGATCTGGAGTCCAAGGACCGATCCTACCTCCCAGATACACCTGCCAAGTTTACGGTTGAAGATGCGGCTCGAGGATCAGGCTCATCAGCTGCGCAAGGACCCACAGAAACCATGACTAGTGTCTTGATAGGGAGATATTAGGAACTTGGGCCCAAGGTGTAGCAGGGGTTGGTTAGCACTGTTGCTTCATAGCGCCAGAATCCCAGTTTCGATTCCCACTTGGGTCACTGTGCGGAGTCTGCATGTTCTCCCCGTGTCTACATGGTTTTCCTCCGAGTGCTCTGGTTTCCTCCCACAAGTCCCAAACGACGTGCTGTTAGGTGAATTGGACATTGTATTCTCCCTCTGTAGCCGAACAAGCGCTGGAATGTGGCGACTAGGGGATTTTCACAGTGCCTTCATTGCAGTGTCAATGTAGATCTCCGGGCATGGGGAATCTGTGGACGAGGCGGTCTTCTGGACTGAATAGGGTCTAAATGCTTGCGTTGAATAGGACACTGGACTTGCACCTAGTAAGATATTGGGCCCGTTCGTCGAAAGGCAACGCCACTGGGCACCTCCAGCAAAATTTCTAACAAACACCAGGTCTCCGGGTGCAAACTGCCAGATCTGCCTTTGTCAAGAAGGACCATACCCCTGTCGTTCCTGATTTCAGCGTACTTTTGGGTCAATGTCCAGGAAAACCATGCTGAGGCAGGTATGACATCTGTGGCCCATTAGTAGGAGTTCCGTGGGAGCTACCCCAGTCATAGCATGCGGAGTGTTCCTATAAGAAAACAAACGACATGTTATCCCACCAGTATTTTTTTTTGTCTGTAAAATGTTCAGCCTTCTAAATAGATTTGCAAGTCCTGACAGCTTTTATTTTTGTTCGGTACAAACCCTTCAAGGAAACTGCAGATGGTTACAAGCTTGTAGGTAGAAACTCGAGGGCAGGTTAAAGGAGTTCACCTTTCCCAGTGGCTACTCTTCTTAGGGAAATTCAGAGATTTTTGCTCAGCCTTTCTAAGATTTCAAGTGAGCAGTATCAACAACATTTCTGTTTTAACAGACATTGCTTTACAATTAAAATTTTACACTCGTCAAATTAGACAGATTTCTTAATATGTGCCCGATAGTTTTCAGTAGACTTTGGTTGCAGGGGATATGATGTCTGTGACCTTGGGGTACTTTGGTTTGTGAAGTAAAGGGTTGGTACCAACCTTGGCATGAAGCCCAAGACCAACTAACTGAGTGAAGGCCGACCCGGTTGGTACAAAAACTTGCCATATCTAATGCGCACGTAACAGCTGCTTAAGCTTTTAATTAAACAAATGATACTTTTAAATTTGTTTTCTTCAGATTTGCTCTTTTACAAAGTTTTGATTGTCTCAAAGACGGCTAGAAGCGCCATGATGCATTGATTCCTTTTGTTAGACATAAATAGGCTTTTTTCTGCTGAGGGATGTGGGGATGATCTGGAAGAACATTTGTGATACTTTAACCCAGTAGTAAGTAGCAATGAAATTATCTCTTCACTATTCATACTGCAAGAATTGTAAGCCTCGTTTATATTAAAATGCCCTATAATTTAACCATTGGAGCCATTTGTAACATTTTGGTGAACCTGTGTTGCGCTCCTGCCAAGCTAATTTTCCTAAGATAGTGTCCATAACTGTACATTGTACTCCATGTGGTGTAACCAGATTTTGTACAGTTGTAGTAAAACTTCCACTTTATATTCCAGCCATCTAATAACAAAGGTTAATATTCCCTGAGTTTGTTGAAGTGGAACATGCCTTCCAGAAGTCCTATACACTATATCCATAGTAGTCTATAATTTTAGTTACTTTCTCAAAACATTCAATTACGTTTATTAGGTATGACTTACCTGTTGATGCTGAGTAAATTTCTCTTGTGTGCTCAGCCGCTCTGTCCTTGATTATAACCTTCCCATAATAGATTTTAGACCTACATATCCATAGTGTAAAAACATTACTGTGGATGCTGAAAAATCTCTGCAGGTCTGACAGCATCTGTGGAGAGAAAACAAAGCTAATGTTTCAAGTGTGGATGACTCTTTCTCCATAGTGTCCTAATTCATCTCTCTCTGCTTTCTCAAATTGCAAATGCATTACTTTCCAGTTTAAAGAGAGAATTCCTGAATCAAGGAGCTTGACTGAAACACCTGCAATTTCCTCACCGAGTTCCTTTAAAATTTGTGTGAAAACCAGTGCCCCCTGGGGATTTGGCAGCCTTCGGTGCCATTATTTTTCCCACTAATTTTCTAACTGTGTGGAAATGTTAAATAAACTAGGATCGCATTCCTACAGACTGTTAAGTGGCAATTTTATTGCTTTGCACTCCTGGGTTATGGGGTAAAACAAATAGAACTGCAACTTCCAATAAAATAGTGTGTTTCTATATCTTGTATGTCCAAAAGATAATGCCCTCACTCAGTACTGCACTGATCTGCCAGCCTAAATTATGTACTCTGAAGCTTGAACCCACAACCTTCAGAAGTGTGGGTGTTGGAGCAACTAAAGTTTTGAGGTAAAAATCTTAAAGAGCCACAAAATTGGACCCAAGCATTAGAGGACAGAGTTACATGTGGCCGGAGATAAATTTGGGCTCTTCAGCTTGGATAGGAAGTGACCTTTTTGGAAGCAAGATACCGTCACTTAAATCCAACTATAAAACCCGGTGTTGTCAGAGAGCCAGACTTTTTTAGAATATGCCAGGTATCAAATTTTAATTGAGTAAAATAAAAGGAAACTTAAACATGGGCAATTCAGCAAGGCGCTAAATTGATGTGTGGTGCCATACCAGTTATCCCTTTTGCTGCTTGCCTGGTCTATTTCTGTAACCCTTGACCCCACTTGACCTGAACCGTCCAATCTGAAATGTGGCATGGCCTCAGCCCCAAGGTTGCCGGTTTTGAGACAGTTTCTTCAAATTAAACTTAACAGTAGGATGGGGAAGATATAGGTTAAAATGTTTAGGGTAGTTGTTAGAATGCTCTTATTGATGTTGTGACAAACAAATGAAATGGGGTTCTGGCTACTGAAATGGGGAGAAAGCCAAAAATCATTGAAGAACAAAATTGATTGGAGTGGCATGTGGGGGTTGGAGAGCAAGAAGCTGAAAACCAAAGTATTTCCATCATGTGTTTTTAAGGTGACCTTTCTTACTTGAGTTGCTTTCTGATCTTGAAGTAGTTGTCCTTATTTTTGACCTTGATTCTGCTTTTAACACTCCATCGCCCAGCTGATTTTGTCATCAACTGGAGTACCTAATGGCTCGCAGATCTTGTTATACATATTTTTGGTTATTTGGAACTGTAGTTTGCTTACTTGTGCCCTTGGCAAAAAATGTCTTCCTTTCTCCACATGTTATGGTTGAGAGGAATAGAATCTACATTAATGTATTGCGTTACACCTTTAAAGTAAAGTTGAGTTGCGAGTGTTAAAGAAAAGCTAATCAAATTGTGTATGGAATAAACTAAGCCGTTGTGTTCTTGGAAATGTACCAAGTATTAATAGCATGGAATTTAAAGATTAGTTATTCTAGATTCATGTTTAACCTGGGAAAGATGGAGATCATTTAGTGAAATTACTTCTTGATCAATTGTGTCAAGCCAAGTTGAAATCGATCTCTGAAAGAAACTGGGTGCTGCTATTCTTCCATGTTCATGTGACAAAGCTGTTCCAGCAACCATTACTGGCAAGTGTATCTAGAAATATATCAATTGTATATGGTTAATGTCGAATGGCAGTGCCTTGCAGATTCATACCCATCACCAACGCACAGTGGCAAGTGTGTACCATCTGGAAGATGCACTGTAGCAACTCACCTGGGTGCCTTCAGCAGCACCTTCCAAACCTGTGACCTCTATCACTTAGAAGGACTAGGACAAATGTATGGGAACACCACCACCTGCAAAGTTCCCTTCAAAGTCTCAACATCCTGACTTCTCTGCATCAAAAATCCTGGAACCTCCTCCCTAACAGCACTGTGGGTGCGTGTGGACTATACGGGTTCATGAAGGCAGCTCACCACCACCCCCTTAAGGGCAATAGGGATGGATAATAACAATGCTGGCCTAGCCAGGGACACCCACAACCCATGAATATAAATATTAGAAAAAGAAAGATGGAATTGAGATCAGAGCAAAACTAACTTTAAAAAATCTATGAATTCAATTCTGAAGGAATGAGACACGTGTTGTTTTGATTAAAAAAATCACATGCACCTGAACACTCAAGCTCTAACTTTTTAGGGTATGTTCAGTGGGTATCATGCCCTTGATTGATTTCAATGTTGAGTCTGTTGATGAAATACTGGCCGGAATTCTACGTCCGTTCGCTGGCAGCCAGATTCTACGTCCATTTGCTGGCAGCTGGTAGAGGAGCAGAATAAGACTGATTACAACTTTCAGAATTCTACATTTAACTGCACATGTCTATTTCAAAAGTTACAATCCAATATACTTTGGTAATAGTGCGCACTGTTAGCTTTGTCATTATTTTCAGTGCAAAATCTGGGCTATCTTATGTGTCTGTTGCAATTCTTTGAAATGTTTAGAAATGCCACAAAAAACTTTATCCTAATCCTGACATCTTTTTTCCCTAGAGTTCAGATAGATTGGATAGTGAGCACACAGCTTCAAGTTCCAGTTCAAGTGAACGTAATGTGGTGAAGCCAATTATCCGAGTGGAACAGCAAGACTACTACAAACAAGAGATCAGGCAAGGCATAATTTTTATAATCATTCGAACGTTTGTTTATTAGCCACCTTGCGTTATTTCAGATTTTCCAGTCGGCAAATTAATCCTCACATAGCTATATGAACATTTTTTGGTACTTAAGCATGGTTAATGTACTTTATTGAAGTAATCTGGTGCTGATGAAGATTATTTTTCAATTTGACTGGGGTTAGCAATCTGGCTTGGATGAGGTCTGCTTTCCTTTTTTAAAAATTTGTTTTTGCGTACCCAATTTTTTTTTCCAATTAAGGGGCAATTTAGCATGGCCAATCCACCTAACCTGCACATCTTTGGGTTGTGGGGGTGAAACCCACGCAGACTTGGGGAGAATGTGCAAATTGCATATGGACAGTGACCCAGGGCTGGGATTCGAACCCGGGTCCTCAGTGTCGCAATCCCAGTTCTATCCATTGCACCACATGCAGCTCTGAGGTCTGCTTTCTTACATAGAACGTGTAATCCGTTGAATACTGCTTGAGGCATGCTTGAGTGCAAGTACGTAGAGTGGAATTAGTCTAGTCTCAAAATGTAAACAATTGTTTTTGAATCTCCTCCGCTCTATCATTTGCCTACAGCAGTTCATAGGATCATGAGTGATTGCAGCACAGAAAGATGCCATTTTCCCCATTGAGCCCATGCCAGCTGTCTGCAAGATCATAAGATATGAGAGCAGAATGAGGCCATTTGGCCCTTTCCGCCGTTCAATCATGGCTGATATATTCTTCTTCCCCATTCTCTTGCTTTCTACCCATAGCCCCTGACCATATTAATCAAGAAATGCCCTTATTAATTAAGAACACCAGATTTATGCTTAAGGTGCTGTTACCTACAGGGTTACAGGCCAAGATCTGGATGGTAAAATCAGACAATAGTTATTTCTGAGACCATCAGAACTAGGAGCAGGCAATTTAGCTTCTTGAACCTGCTCCACCATTCAATACAATCATGGCTGATACCATCATGGCCTTAACACCACTCTCCTGCCCATTCTCCAGAACCTTTCAACTTGACTTCTCCCATTCTCCTTCCCTTTCCCTACAACCCTGTAATTTCTTTCCTTCAGGTGCTTATCAAATTCCCGTTTCAAAGCCATGATTGAATCTGCCCGCATTATTCTCAGGCACTGCATTCCAGGAGAAAACCACTCACTTTGTTTAAGAAGGATTTTCATCATGTCACTATTGATTCTTTTGGCATTCACCTTAAATTGGTGTATTCCGATTTTCGATCCTTCTGCCAAAGGGAACAGCTACATTCTAACTGTTCTGAAGTTTTCAGTACCTTGTGATTTTTGTTACACAACTGATTATTGATGCACTTGACCCACCTTTTCCCTAGAACTATATACATCAGTGCCTCTTTGATCATTGAATGTGAAGCAAGAGTAAGGACATTTTCCTGAACAGACTTTTCTGCCCTCCCTCTCCTCCACCTACCACCTACCCTCTTGACATATTACCATCCCAATCTATATTAAGCGATTTCCACATTATCACTACTGTATAGTTTTTGCATTTCTGTAATTTCCCTGCAAATTTTCTCCTTTATATCTTTCCCACTATTTGGTGACCAGTAGAATATACCCAGCAGTGTAATTATAGCTTAATTCTTTCTCAATTCTAGCCAATAGGTCCAGTTCTTGGGCCCTCAAGAATATCCTCCCCTTCATCTTTTCTCTCTCTTCTTCCCCCCCCCACACACACACACACACTTAATCAATACGGCCACCGCCCATTTTCTTTCTCCATCTTTCCTGAACGCCTTGTACCCAGGAATATTTAGTCCCCAGTCCCCAGTCCTACCCCATATTCAGTTAAGTCTCCATTATTTTTGTATTCCCATGTAGTTATCTACTTGTGCAGCTCACCAAATTTATTGACCACGCTTTCTATGTTTGCATATGCACTGAAAACGTAATTTAGACCTTATTCAACTCCTCCTTACTCTAACCGGTTCTCATTTCTTGGTGTTATCTTCCCCTCCAAATCCTGTGTACATCTTGTTTCTCCTTTCTAGTGCTACAGTTCTAGTTCTCATTCCCTTGCCAAGTTAGTTCAGATCCTGCTTGTCCCAGTTCTGTTCAAGTGCATCTCATCTGACCTGTATCATCCCCACCTCCCCAAAAACCAGTCCCAGGGACCTCGTGGTTTGAAAGTTGAATCTGGGATTCGGGGTATGTGTTCCAGTTGCAACGTGTGTGTGACAAAAGAGTTGCAAATCTTTGAACCTGTTCATACATGCATGAGTGAGGCAATGTTGTATCCTGTTAAGCCCTATTCATATCTTCAGTGATTTGTTGGATGCTTTTGTGAAGGGTAGCGTTGGTGTCTCTGGTACTTCTGGAACAATAAAGGTGCTCCTCTTTGACAGTTATCTAACTAGTAAATTTGCCTTATGGTGTTAAGAAGTAAGCCATGACCTTAATGTGGTCGTCAGTTATCAAGCAGGAAGATGCTTTGCTTTTGAGCTACTGTGGTACTCTGCATGATCTTAGCTAATTGAACTCTGGCCGTTCATCTTTGGAAACTTGGGGAGTTCCTGTCTTCTGCTAACCCACTCCAGGCTTTGTTACAGGATATTCCTGCAGAGAGACCATGTACGCTCCACATGGGTAATATAAAGTGGAGAAGTGAGTGTAATTCCCTCAGGGCTGGAATTGGAGCATGGAAAAGTTGAGATGTCAGTTGTATGGTTGGCCAAAACAAATTCTGTAATTTACAGTTTTGCAGTATTGGAAGCTTTTTATGAACAGGTTCAAAGATTTGCAACTCTTTTGTCACACACACGTTGCAACTGGAACACATACCCCGAATCCAAGATTCAACTTTCAAACCACGAGGTCCCTGGGACCGGTTTTTGGGGCGGTGGGGATGATACAGGTCCGATGAGATGCACTTTGTCATATCACAAATGCACTCCTGGACCCATTGCATTTATAATGATGCAGATTTGAAGGAAGACCAAGAAGTTTACTTTGTTACACCTGAAGCATGAACGTGAGTTTGTGTCTGAGCAAGACATTTGTATTTTCCAGATATGTAGGAAACATTTGTCTACATTATCCACTGGTATAAAATATCTGGGCAGAACATCAATGGCATGTGTCCTTTCTGCCTGTTGTGAGACCATATTTTGTCCCATTGGAATTGACAAGTTAACCATCACACCATGATGGTTGATGAAATGACTATCATTGAAAAATGGGAAATGTCATGCCAGTCTGTATTTTTTAACAGTTGTGTTGGTTTTCTGGCCGTTGTCTTCATCGGCATCAGATTTTATCTGAAATCTTTTTCCTTCAAGTCTTTGAACTTTGTAATATTGACTTGCTACCAACCATAATTTTGAGGAATGTCAAATCTGTTTCAACGATAAACCTACAACGTATTATTGACTAGCCATTCTTGAATGTGGCTTCACTTTCCAAAACCACCATTTAGAGTGTCAAGATCTCTCTCAAATCCCAAGTATGTGAATCACAATGTTAACTTGCAAGTACAGCAAACCATTAGAAAGGCAAATGATTTGTTTGCCTTTATTGAAAAAGTTGGGCAGTCTGTCTTCAATTATATAAAGCTTTTGTGAGACCACATCTGGAGTACTATATACAGTTTGTTCTCCTTACGAAAGAAGAAAAATACATACCGTAAAAGGGAGGTATAATGATCTGCTAAATTCATTCCTGGAATGAAAGGCTGTCCTTTGAGGGAAGGAAATTTTAAGTTCCAGTACTGGCTACTCTTTAAGTCGGTATGTGCCCTATACTTCCTTGCTTGGCCTTGGGTGTGTTGATGACCTTCTCTAACTGGTTCACGTGCTTTCCAGCAATTGGCATAATCAATATTCTGAGGTGAGAGGAAGTATTTACAACAGTTCCACTGGCCCAGTTTTTGAGTCTGCAGTTGATGCTACTTATAATATTTGTGGCAAAACTGGAATAAAAGATTATGAATGACCATGTAACATCTCGCTAGACAATCTTCTGAGCAGGTCTGACAGCAACTGTTAGAGAAAAGGGAACTAATGTTTTGAGTCTGGGTGACTTTGTCAAAGCTAGCTTTTTTACCAACCGATCTGATTTTCGCAAATTGTGCAATTGGGAGTACTTTTATTGTTTCAGTAGTGCCTTTTGTGATGGGAGTCGGCATTCCTATTTTCTCCCCACTAACTCCATCTTCCCCATGTGCCGAATCCTGTGATGATCACTCATCTTCGAGAAGTAGTGAAGGGTCTACACCCAGAACATTAACTTGTCCTTTTTTTTCAATTGCTAATAAACTCTCTAATTTTCACTGTTCTATTTTGGATTTCCAATACTTGCAGATTTTTCTGTTCATGTACAAGTTCAATATTTATTTAAGAAAAATAACAGTAGTTGTAATGTAGACTTTAAATACTGTATAAATTGATGTCTCAGTTTTTGCATTTTTGAAGGCCTGTAGCAGATGTGCAGTTTAGCTTAAAAAGGCGATACAATGAAAGCATAGCAAATCGCCCCTGGTTACACATTGAATACTCTAGTGCCATGAAGAGAAATCCCCCAGTGGGTATGGAAGCTGGAACCATTCTAGGCCAAATATTTATTGAAATTTAATGTGTTACATAAATTTTGGTTTATTCATTAGTGCTGTGTATAAATCTACAACTGCATAACCACTGGACGAGTAAGCATCTGTTAACAGTGGGATCAACTCCGTATACACTACTTGATTGTTGAAAATGCACCTTTTTTGCAGGCCTCAAGATGTACAAGGTCATGAGCTGATTCTGCCAGCAACTATAGAGTTCCGAGAAAGTTGTAAGTAACTACAACTCCTTACATGTTGCAAGTTATAGATGAAGAAATAATTATATCCAGGGTATGTATTCCCAAATGCATATTCAGCCAGTGGGCGAGCTTTTTGTTTTACAAATAATCACAGGTATTCTAAAGATGTGTTCCCAATAATGCATTTGTTTCTGTTTTTAAATATAATATGTATTGGGTCTAGTTGTATTTTTACAACATCAGCCTTGGCTTACTGATAACACTCACCTCTGAGTTATAAGTTCAAGTCCCGCTCGTCGGTTTTGCGCACATTATATAGCCTAGCACTTCAGTATAGTATTGCGAGGGAGTGATACAATGTTGTGGAGGTCTTCCAGATGAGGTGTCAAATTGAGGTTTGGTTTGCCCTGCCAAGTGGATGTAAAAGATCCCATTTCGCTGTTAATATATAATATAATCTTTATTGTCACAAGTAGGCTTACATTACAATGAAGTTACTGTGAAAAGCACTTTCCGCCACCTCTTCGGCAACACAGAGGGAGAATTCACAATGTACAAATTACCTAAAAGCACGTCTTTCAGGACTAGTGGGAGGAAACCCGAGCACCCAGAGGAAACCCACGCAAACACGGGAAGAACATGCAGACTCTGCACATCCAGTGACCCAGCCGGGAATCAAACCTGGGACCCTGGCGCTGTGATGCCACAGTGCTACCGTGCTGCCCACGGTAACAGAAATCTGGGGAGTTAAGACCACAGCCATAAGAACTAGGAACAGGAGTAGGCAGTTTGGCCCCTCTAACCTGCTCTGCCATTCAATAGGATCATGACTGATCTGACATTCCTCATGCCCACTTCCTTGCCCTTTTCCCGTAACCCTTGAACCCCTTACTGATTAAAAATCTATCACAACCTAAAATTTACATAAGGAGTCTGCCCCACAACTTTCCGTGGCAAGGAGTTGCAAAGATTCTCAATCCTCAGAGAAGACGTTTCTCCTCATCTGTCTTAGATGGGCATCCCTTTATTCTGAGACTATGCCCTCTGATCCAAGACTCTCCCATGAGGGGAAATAAAGTTGACAGTAAATCAAATGTACCTCTAACTGTGGAACCGAAGACTTAAATAGTGCTTTATTCATGCAAGTTTGATCTTCTAAGCATCTAGCTACTTGAAATTGCACTGGGCCGCACAGTAGCACAGTGATTAGCACTGTTGCTTCACAACACTAGGGACCCGGATTTGATTCCTGGCTTGGGTCACTGTCTGTGCGGAGTCCAACGTTCTCCCTGTTTCTGCGTGGGTTTCCAGCGTGGGTTTCCAGCGTGGGTGCTCCAGTTTCCTCCCACAAGTCCCAGAAAACATGCTTTTAGGTGAATTGGAAATTCTGAATTCTCCCTCTGTGTACCCGAACAGGTGCCGGAATGTGGTGCCTAGGGGATTTTCACAGTAACTTCATTGCTGTGTTACTGTAAGCCTACTTGTGACAATAATAAAGATTATTATAAAAATTGAAAACTAGTCCTAGAATAAAATATATTTTTGGGATGGGCTGTCATTATATTAGTTGGTAATTAAGCATTTGTGTTATTTTACAGCTGAAGATGCCTTCCTATCTGCCGTTGTTAACTATACTAATAGTTCTACTGTCCATTTCAAGCTGTCTCCTACATATGTACTGTATATGACTTGCCGATATGTCCTGTCCAGCCAGTACCGACCTGATATGAGCCCCTCTGAACGTACTCATAAAGTTATTGCAATAGTTAACAAGATGGTTAGCATGATGGAAGGAGTTATTCAGGTGAGTTTTGAGATTCATTGATGTTTGATTTGCTTTCAGATTTGCATTTTTATGTTTGAATGACAGATTTTGCAGTGATTAGGATAAGTGATAACGCATTTACTGACTTAAAATAGTTTCTGTAGCTTAACTAGTAAACTGGCGTAGGATGACAACTTGCTTTGTTGGTGGACTTGGCAAGATCAAAATTACTTAAAGCAGTTCTGAACTGATTGGTGTTGTTGAAGTATTTGCTACAATTATCACAAAAGGCAAGATAAATCATGAGACAGGCTTGTAATCTTTTGGTGTGGTCGTGGAAGAAAGGTATAGCTTAAATATGATACTTTGTACTTCACCTTTGCACCAGAAAGCACAGGGGAAGGATAAATTGGAATGTGCCTTTTAATGACAAATTTCAAGTAAAGCCCTAGTTGTAGATCAGATAAATCAGAATACTACTTTAAACAATTATTCATGTTTTTGTAGACAATTTTAGGGAAAACATAAGCATTGGTTCATTTGTCTTTTTATCTTGTTTCTGCCATTATTATTGAATTTAAAACAGAGTTGCCCTACTTTTCAGTGTATCGTTTTTATAAAGAGCAGTTTTGTTCCAAATGGCAATTCCAAATTTAATTCCGAAGTCCTAAACTTAAGTTCTAAAATTGTATATGCAGCTTGTAGTAATGAAGAATATACAATTAGTATGTTTTCTGAATATGAAATTAAATTATCAATTTTTCTTTGGCAATTTAGAAAGTATACTGTATGCGCAAATCTGCCTCTTGACACAGTATTATGTTTTCCCTACTCAACAGTGACCTATCATTGAATCATAGAGTGGTCACAATACAAAAGGAGGCCTTTCAGCTTGTCATGTCTGTACTACCCCCCCCCCCCCCCCCCCCATTTCCCATGTCTTTGCAATTTCAGTTAATTATCCACTTTACTTGAAAGCTGTGATTGAATCTGCCTCCACCATACACAGCGCATTTTAGATCCTAACCAAGTGCTGTGTGTAAGAACAAAGTTTTGCCTCGTGTCACTCCAGTTCCTCAAATCTCTGTCCTTGGGATCATCATTCTTCCTATCATTAAAAATTTAAACAACTGTTATGATGTTTTGTAAAACATTTGTAATGTAAACAAATTCCTGCCAAGATCCAGATAGATATGGGACAGAGCAGGCAAATAATTGGCAAATGAGTTTCAGCACAGATAACAAGAATAAGGCGGTCACTTGTTATTTGGAAAGTGCAAGTCTTGATGGGTAGAAGCGCAAAGGGATCGGAGTACAAATATGCCAATCACTAAAAGATTGCCACAGGCTAGCAAGACCATAAAATAAGCATTAGACTTTATTTTTCGAGGGCTAGAATTGAAAAGTAAAGAAGTTGTACCAAATTTGTATCAAAGCTAATTACTATGAGAGTTCAGGATATAAAAGCATTTGAGAGGGTGCAGGAAGTTGTGCTGGATGACGCCAGGTGCACATATTAGGAATTAATTGGCACACTGTGGGTCTCATTTCTCTCTAAATAAGGCTGAGGGCTGAACCGATCAAATTCTTTAAAAGATTAAACGTTTTGTTAGTGAATTTGAGAGACTGTTTTCTCTTGTGGCTCAACTAGAGCCCATCAATATAAGATAGTCACCAAGCAATCAATAGAGAATTCAGAAGAAACTTCTTTCTCACAACTCTTTGGGTATTGTGGTACTCATGACCAGTGGGAGCAGTTGAAGGACATAATATAGATTCATTTAAAGAGAATTTAAGCAAGCATATGAGGAAGAAGTGACAGCCGGCTCAAGTGGATCATGAATACCACTTGGACTGATTGGGCCAGTGACCTGTTTCTATGTTCTATATCCTATATAATTCTTCGTGGATGCAATTTTTCACTCCCATTTGTGTATCAGTTTTGTGTTGACTTGACCCACAGGGTGCTGAATCTACGACTTTGCACTCCCATGTAAAAGTGTTATAATTTGTCTGGGTAATTGAGAAAACTGAATAAATAGCAAACAGCCAAAGTAGTTGCAAGCCATTTCTGTTTTTCCTTGATTTGTCTAGCATACCTCTAAATTACGAGTGTTCGTTGTTGCCGCTGCTACTTAACATTACAAAACCTTTTTTAAAAATGTTGTACCTTGTTTTTATTAATTTCCTCTCGGCTCTTGTTCAAATGGTGAACCAGTGGACTAGTAATCCAGAGGCCAAGGGGGACACTGGTTCAAATCTTAACACAACAGCTAATGGAATTTAAATTCAGTTAATAAATCTGGAATTTAAAGCTCGTAACACTAATGGAAATTCTCTGGTTGATGAATGCTCTTTAGGGAAAGAAATCTGCCATCCTTATCTGGTCTGGCCTACATGTGACTTCAAACCCGTGACAGCGTGCTTGACTTCTAACTGCTTTCTGAAATGGCTGAGCAATTTGCACAATTCAAGGGCAATTAAGAATGGGCAAGAAATGCTGACCTTACTAGTGACACCCACATCCCATGAAATAATTTAAAAGCAGTGTATTGAATCAGGGACGGCTAGGGAGCAGAGTCTCAAGTCGGACGGCACAGTGGTTAGCACTGTTGCTTCACAGCACCAGGGGCCTGGGTTTGATTCTCGGCTTGGGTCACTGTCCGTGTGGAATCTGCAAGTTCTCCCTGTGTCTGTATGGGTTTCCTCTGGGCCACTCCGGTTTCCTCCCACGAGCCCCGAAAGACGTGCTTGTAAAGTAAATTGGATATTCTGAATTCTCCCTCTGTTTACACGAATAGGCGCCGGATTGTGGCAACTAGGGGATTTTCACAATAGCCTCATTGCAGTGTTAATATAAGCCCACTTGTGGCACTAATAAAGATTATTAGTAGTTCAATGAGTTTTCTCAAGAACAGTGCTTCCCAAATATGTTCCCATTGTGACCCATTGATGCCTGGACCCAGAGGAAGAGTTGAGGGGGATTGATCGATTGGTGAGGATCTGTGACTCTGTATTTTTAACATAGAACATACAGTGCAGAAGGAGGCCATTCGGCCCATCGAGTCGGCACCGACCCACTTTAGCCCTCACTTTCCACCCTTTCCCCGTAATCCAATGACGCTTCCTAACCTTTTTAGTCACTGAGGGCAATTTATCATAGCCAATCCATCAGGGGGAAACCCACGCAGACACGGGGAGAACGTGCAGACTCCGCACAGACAGTGACCCAGCGGGGAATCGAACCTGGGACCCTGGCGCTGTGAAGCCACAGTGCTAATCACTTGTGCTACCGTGCTGCCCAACCATTTGTGTTAGTTTCTCCCTGTCTTTGTGTATCACTCTTTGTATCTATGTCATTCTGGTCTCTATCAATACAGATTTGCACTTCTCTTTTTTCCTACTGGCCAAACTTAGACTCCAAATTGCTCTCTAAAAAAATAATTCAGCCTCCTGCTTTCCATATGGGATTCAAATTGTATAGTCAATGATCTCTACTGAAATAAATTTCTGCTTGCTTTCTGCAGGCTTTAAAAAAAAAATACTTGTATGTTAATTCTCAACACAGTGAAACTACCTCCCAAGGTAGTTGCTATATTTAAGCCAAGGTATTGTAGCATTGTTTAAAGGGATGTTTCATGAACAATGGAATAGCATGACCATTTCAACATGAATAATTGAATGACTGATGTGATCCTCCTCACCCTTTCAGTCAACGTGAAACTCCCAGAAAACTGATTTGCAGGGGAAAATATTTATCTGATTGAACAATTGGGGTGGGTTAGAAAGAAAAGACACAAGATGGAGAAACAGGGTGACAAACGGACAGAGGCTGTGGTGGAGTGATGGTGAGGGGCATAAATTTGGAGAAGTTCAGGTTAACTAATCTTGCAACTTCAAGAGTTACAGTCAGGGTCCAGCGTGAACTGATTAGTAGGGACCTAGTGTCCTAGTTACAGTCTGCAAACTTGTCGAGTGTTACGGTTTTTAAACACGAGCAGGACTTGAGTTTCAAATATAGAAATTTTTTAATGGGCTTAAGGGAAAGGTGAATAAAACTGTGAAATGAATACTTCTAACAGTTTACTCGTTCAGACGGGACCCCAGTTGCTCGTTCCTCAACCCCATTTCTGGTCGTCACCCTTGGTTTGAGAACCATTGCTCCAGAGGAAATAAGTACATAAGAAGAGGACTGTTAGTAATTATAAACTTGGCTTACTTTCTGATCTGATCTCGGGTTTGTGATGCCGCCTGTAGTCAGGCAAATCTGATTTGCCTGACTACAGGGGGCATCACAAACCCGAGCTTTTTATGGATGGGTAAACTTGTGTATGCACGTGTCAGTTTTAAGCAACTTGAATTGTAGCATCTCGGGAGTCTTTAGTCCTCTTGTATAAGGACTTAATTTGTGGGAAGAGTAATTAGTTAACCTTTGACAAGAAACGTTTACAGCTTTCATTTCAGTTTTTAAAGATCTGTTAGGCCATTTTCTTGGAATTGCAGTCATTGAACATTTCTCCACTAGACGTTGGCACTGCCTTCTTGCAACTCGCTTTTAATCGTTATGATTTTTAAAAATCTAATTTATACATTCTATATTCAGAATGCTTTACTTTAAGTTTCCAAAGGATTTTCTGTTTTAAATCAAATTGACATTTGATGTAAACTGCTTTAGACATTAAAAATAGACAATTTTATTTTTGTACACCTATATCAAAAAGCAAAATAATTTTTTCCACTAAGTGCTAAAATTCAAGTATTTGCTTTCAACTGGGAAAGTAGTGAAAGTGATTACCTCTTTCCTTTTTGTCCCACCAACCTCACTGCAAAATGATAACTTGATATGCAAATTAATGCAAGTTTGTTTCCAGATCATTGCAGTTCAGATGGTTTGTGTTTTAATTTGCTGTCTGTGTAGTTTCACGATTAAATTTAATTTTATGCAATGTTTTGCATTGTATTAATCATTATTTGTGTACATCGTGACTGTTATTTTTTTCTCTATTTTACCTGATTCCTCTTCCCTTTTCTGCAGGATATAGCACAGTATGAACAGGTAGGACATGTTGCTGGGAGCTGTTTCCAGCAGTCAGCTTAGCTCAGTTTCTCATGCTTCTCCATATCAGAAACAAAAAATCCAGTGGCTGGACTGAATGGTACATAACACTCATTTAGCAATTGGAACATGCAGCACTAAAACTTGACTGCACAACTATGTTGGCATTTCATTTTATCTGCTTAATGCTCTTTTCTGTGGTGATGTACAGATTCAGCCCAAGTTCCCTTGCTTGATGTCTGTGGCCATGTTCTTTTGTCAGCCTTGTTTAACATTGCCT
This sequence comes from Scyliorhinus canicula, assembly GCF_902713615.1. Taxonomy (NCBI): domain Eukaryota; kingdom Metazoa; phylum Chordata; class Chondrichthyes; order Carcharhiniformes; family Scyliorhinidae; genus Scyliorhinus; species Scyliorhinus canicula. The sequence goes on from NC_052146.1 coordinate 176,605,633, forward strand.
AGCCTGGATCATGCGGTCAGGGGTTGCATTTAAAACTGATCATCATGTAACACAGAAAAGTCCTGAAGAATGACATTATTCTGATCATTACAGAAACAGAAGAATATTGCAGGTGCACTTGCCTTCTGGATGGCAAATGCATCAGAACTTCTCAACTTCATCAAACAGGACAGAGACCTGAGTCGGATCACACTCGATGCGCAGGATATCTTGGCTCATTTGGTGCAAATGGCTTTCAAGTATGGAAATTAAAACATTGACAATGTTTTATCCAAGTCTTAGTGAATATGTTATCCTTTCACTAAAAACAAATATTAAATTAGCGTATTTTATTTTGTGACTTGATCCACCACTAGCCTCCAGCCTAGACCTTCCCAGAAAGTAGACTAAATAGCAATGCCATTCTATTCTATTTTTTACCTTCAGTTCCAGTCCATGTAATCCTCTTTAAAATACAGTTTATATTAGAAAACCACTAACAACCTGACTATTCCTTGATTGAAATTCATTTTCCTCACAAGCCTCATTGTGGTATTTCCTGTCAAAATAATGTATCAGAACCATAGGTTGTTTTTATATGTTGTCTTCTTCACCATGTTAGGATGTGGAGAGGAGGAGATTGTCAGAACACATGAAAATACTTTGTACTAGCTGTATTAGAATTACAGACAAGCAATTTGAATGTTGGGCATGAAATGGTTAATTTTTGCACATGTTCTCTATTTTGAATTGACCTGATGCTTTCTCAATCATGAAATTTTCTTCTAGATTTAACCTGTTCTGAGGATTGTTCTCCTTTCTTAAGATACATTTATGACGGGCAATTAGGACAGTTTATGTTGCTAGTCAGGTCATGTTTTATCCAAAGAAAAAAATACTGTTTAGTGCTCATATATTGTTCAAGAATTACTGTCTGTATGTATGGAATTACAACAAAATATTCCAGTAAAGTATGTTTTAATAGATCCATAGAGGCAACATTTTAATGGATGTTTTTGAGTCAGATTGCTTCATCTGATGGACAGCACGGTAGCATAGTGGTTAGCACTGTGGCTTCACAGCGCCAGGGTCCCAGGTTTGATTCCCTGCTGGGTCACTGTCTGTGCGGAGTCTGCATTTTCTCCCGTGTCTGCGTGGGTTTCCTCTGGGTGCTCCTGTTTCTTCCCACAGCCCAAAGACGTGCCGCTTGGTGGATTGGCCACACTAAATTGCCCTTAGTGACCAAAAAGGTTAGGAGGGGTTATTGTGTTAGGGGGACAGGTGGAAGTGAGGGCTTAAGTGGGTCGATGCAGACTCGATGGGTCGAATGGCCTCCTTTTGCACTGTTTGTTCTATCTTTTGTACCTTTCAATGTTTAAATTTTTGGATTTTAAACCTGCTATTATGTAAGAAATGCTAAAATATAAATAAAACTAAAGGAACAGAAAAGGACAGATAGTTCAGGCAACTGATTAATTCTAAATACTGATGGGAGAATAGGTTCCTCTGGCGAATGCAACTGGAGCCATGCCCCTAACAACATGGGTGGCTCAACTGTAGAGAGGAGGAGGAGAAAGATTAACTTACACTAACCATTTATAGAATCCCTACAGGGCAGAAGGAGGCCATTCGGCCCACCAAATCTGCACCAGCCCTTGGAATATGCACCCTATCCCCATAACTCAGTAACTGCCCTAACGTTTTGGACACTAAGGTGCAATTTAGCACAGCCAGTCCACCTAACCTGGACATCCTTGGTCTGTGGGAGGAAACCGGAGCACCCAGAAAAATCCAAAGGGGAGAAAGTGCAAATTTCACACACAGTTAGTTACCCGAGGTCGGAATTGAACCTGGGTCATTGGAGCTGTGATGCAAAGGTGCTAACCACTGGGCCACCATGTCACCCCTAATATTTAGGTTAAAACCTGGAAAGCTCTCCGATGTTTTCTGCTCAACGTAAAAGGTTTTTGAATGAGTTTCTGGCCAAATTTGACATCCTTAAGTCCTACCAGCAATAGTTTAAAAAAACAATTTCCAGAATTTATCCCACGGTGTTGTAGTGTGGCATTGAAGATTTCAAGGAATAGCTACAACTTTAGTGGTAATCCATTGCGTAGAAAAGTGCTTTCTTAGATTTTTTTTCCAAGACAGCAAAGTTTAATGCTGTACTCAAACTCGCCTATAAGCTAGATTCAACTAACATTCCCAGAATCCAAAATGAAATTATGTTCTGTGTCTGGAAATACTTGGCTCTCAACTAGTAAATGTGGCAATTCAGCAAGTGATCCTCCTGAGATACCATTAGATATTCAATTTGAATCAGAACATAATTTTATTTTTAGCACTTCTCTTCTCCAATTCCATCCAAGGTCGTCTCCTGCCAGCAGGAAAAACATTTTGTGCATTGTGCTTCAGTTTGAGAAACAAATGATCAACTGGCATGTGCAGAATCTTTCGGAAGGCTGTTATTTCAATAAGCTGTTTTTTTTAATATTCCTGGGAGTTCCCAGTTCAATTTGTAATTTGTAAACAGATTTTCTTTCATTTTAGAGGAGTTAATATGGAGCGATTTATTTTTTATTTTTTATTTTTTTGAATTACTTTATAAAATTCACCTGGGAGAAAGGGATCGCAAAGGAATATTGAATACCCTGTAGATTTTGATTCAGTGCCTATTAGTTGTGACATTTTTCAGAATTTCAAGATAATGGATCCATTTAAAAGATTTGTATCCATGTAATCATTTCAGAGTGAATGCTGGTCTTGTAATTATGTAGAAAATGAAGATATGAGGAAAGGTTAAGAAAATTGGGTTTTTCCTTTGGGAAAGAACAAGACTTCAAAGTGATCTAACTGAAAATTTCAAGGTTGTTTAAGGATAATAACAATTTTATTTAAAGCTGTTGTTTTACTCAAGTAATTTAATTACAAGAGAAAATATCAAGCAGCTGGGAACTGGAGAAATCCCCCCCCCCCCCCCCCCCCCCCCCCCCCCCCCCCAAAACCACCACCACCATCCTGCTTTCCAGCCCTTGGTTTGTAGTTATAGCACTTGAAGTGCATATCCAGGTGCTTTCTAAATGCGATGATGATTTCTGTCTACCACCCCCTCAGGCAGAGAGTTCCGGACCCCCCCCACCTTCTAGGTGAAAAGAAATTCCCAACTTCCCTCTCTATGAATTAATTTAATTTATGCCTCTTGATTATTGATCTGCCTGCTAAGATAAGTAGGTCCATCCCTTCCACTCTGTCTAGGTTCCTCATAATTTTGTTCACCTCAATTGGGTGGTATGGTAGCACAGTGGCTAGCACTGCTGCCTCACAGTGCCAGGGACCTGAGCTTGATTCTAGACTTGGGTGACTGTGTGGAGTTTGCATCTTCTCCCTGTGTCAGCGTGGGTTTCCTCCCGGGGTCCAAAGATGTGCAGGTTAGGTGGATTGACCATGCTAAATTGCCCCTCTGTGTCCAAAGGTTGGGTGGGGTTACAGGAGTAGGGCGGGACCTAGGTGGGATGCTCTTTCAGAGGGCCGGTACGGACTCTAAAGGGCCAAATTGCCGCCTCCTGCACTGTAGGGATTCTATCATTCAATTAAATATCATCTCAACCTACCTGCAGCTCCATTCCTTGCAACTCAAGTTTCCATCCTGGCAACATGTAAACCTCTGTACCCGCTATTATGAGCACATCCTTCCTGCAATGTGCCAACCATAGTACTCCAGTTAACTAATGTCTTGCGCAGTTCTAGCCTAACTTGTCTGCCTCTGCTACTAAATATTTTATGCCTCTGCTACTAAAAAGCAAGCATCCTATATGCTTCAACAATATATACCTATCTTGCTACCTACTGGAACTTCAAAACATGAATTCCAATTTCCTTTGTTGCTCCAAGCTTTTCAGTGCCCTGCCACTGATTCTTTCTTTGCCCTCCTCAAATACATTACTTCACACTTCTCTGAAAGGAATTCCGCTTTTTGCTTTTCTGCCCAATTTATCAGCCCATTAATAGCTTTCAGCAGGTTACAATTTCTGCACGATCAACCACACAGTCAATTTTAGTACCATCTGAATTTTATTTAGCCATACATCCAGACTTGAGTCTGAAAAGCAAGTGACCTAGTGCTGAGAAATGGAAGTGAGAATTTCAATTCTTTACAGAGAAGTGATGGTGGTTGGAGATGATCTGTGAAGATGGATAGTCCTCTTGACTCATCATGACTCTTTCACCGTGTAATTCTCCCCAAACACATGAGTTTGAGAGTGACTAAAATATTCTTTTTTTGAATGTCAGAAAAGTGCCTGTGAATGTGAGATATTGCATGGACTTAATATTTCAGTTGTTAAGCCTTTTTTTATTTGAAGTTATAAAATGTAAAAGTGGTGAATTCTGTGTTACAGATACTTGGTACACTGTCTACAATCGGATCTCAACAATTATATGCCAGCATTTCTTGAAGATCCTGAAGAAGCAAGCCCACAAAGACCCAAAATAGGTCTGAAAACAATTCACATTCTTTAAGATGAAGCATACTTTGGATTTGCATATTCATAAAACTTTGTGGGGCTGTTTCTTGTCAACATAAGACCACCTATCTTATTGATTTCCATCTTATCCCAGTTCAAAGACTACGAATTTGTTCCTGATGCTAGTTCTTTGTTTTATTATTTAATAATTTCTCCTTGCCTCCAAAATATTTAAATGCCATTTTCCCTGTCAATTTGACACTACTTAATCTTCCTTAAACTTGCAAGTAATTTCTCTAATATATTGCATTCAGTAAGTCCCGCAGCATGCATGGAGGAGCAAAGGAGCAGGTTGTGATCATTTGAGAGGTCTTAAGTTTGGATGAAGAAATAGGTTTTGCGCAACAGAGTCAAATAATATCTGAAAGATACTCTGATAAATATTCCAAAATCTTACTGCAGCTTGTAGTCAAATTATTAATAAAAGAAACTAGGTAAGTTTATAGAAACAGAAATAATTTTGCAAATGGAAACAATTGTTGGAAATGGTCCATAAAACGCGTTGATAGAAACGGACAGTCGAAAAAGCAATTTACTCAAAACCAGAAATAAAACCCGAAAATTTGGAAAACCAAATAGGTCAGACACTGGGAGAGAAACATGATTAACGTTTCAGGTTAATGACCTTGCCACAACATCTATGAAAGGTCTTGATCTGAAACATTAACTGTTTTTCACACTCAACGCGGAGTTCTCATGAATGGTTATCAATCTAAAGCACTAAATGTTTCTCTCTCCACAGATTTTGCCTGATCTCAGTATTTCAAGTATCAGCAGTGTTTTCTTTTACTAAAAACTGGTTCTGACTTGAAGCAGTGTGCCTGTGTGAGAGCTGGGATGTTATTGCAGCTGCAAAATATATTAAACAACATGTATTTTCTACCATTTCCTCAGAGATAATTTGTAGTCCTCTGACCTTGACTCAATACAGTTTTGTATCCAAGTTTGAATCAGAACTTCATGTGGGAATTAAAGTGACTGGAACTGCTCGTATGGTGGGGAAGTTACACCTTGGTAGCCAATTGGGCGACTACATCTTAAAGTCTGTTGGTCATGTATGATCTGGAATTTCATCCATTTGGTCTGAAGTCAGTTTTCAGGCCCAACTGAAAACTCTGTATCCTTGCTACTGACTGCCCTCCTGACTGTTTGCTCAAACAATCGGACTTTGAGCCCAACTTAGATCAGCGACAAATCCTTCCTCCACAACCTTTTGTGACTCCACCCTCACTTTATTTAACTCCATGCAACTAAGGTTGTAAGCCATGCTTTCGTAAACTCTATACCAGACATCACTAACTCCATCCTGAACCAATTCCAAATCAACCAAATTTCCACTATCTGTGTCCTGTCTTCCACTAAGATCTCTCAAAGACCATCTCTCCTTGACCTAGACTTGAATTCCAGTTACTACAAGTAATTGGTATTATGCTCGTCTTAGTGATAGTGGTGTCATATGTACAGAGGTAGAGGAAAAAGTCAAACTTAGCTGATAATGTTAGGCAGCAATATTCTATATGTTTAGACTGTAGAATTAAATGTTTTTACTTATAGAGCTTTAAACAAAAAAGAATCTGAATAAAACCCATAACGAGATTTTGCATACATGTTTGTAACTCAAGTCAAATATGGATCAACATGAAAACTGTTTCGCTTTCACAAAATCGAGTAAAAATAGACTGATTCAAATATGGTAAGCATGGTCCCTTAGTGTCCGCACAGTAGCTAGACTTATAATTGAATTTGTCTGTCTTTGAGCTGAGTCAAATTTTATGAAACCATACAGATATCAAACCAATCTAAAAATCAGATGTCAAAATGTAAATTTGTTTAGTCACAAAATTAGTTCTACAACTGAAGTGTTTAACAAGTTTGGCAATGATTTTCATTTTATTTTCCAGATGATGTCTTGCACACATTGACAGGAGCAATGTCTTTATTGCGTCGTTGCCGTGTGAATGCTGCTCTCACTATCCAACTATTCTCTCAGCTTTTTCATTTTATTAATATGTGGCTGTTCAATAAACTTGTCACCGAGCCAGACTCGTGCCTCTGTTCTCATTATTGGGGAGCCATCATCCGACAACAGCTTGGTCACATTGAAGCATGGGCTGAGAAACAGGGCTTGGAACTGGCTGCAGACTGTCATCTTAGCAGAATAGTACAGGTCAGTTAATGAAAGGATGCTTAACACTGTAGAGTATGTTTTCTCCCTGGTGCAAGGGTCAAGGATGTCTCAGAGCGGTTACAGGACATTCTGGAGGGGAGGGTGAACAGCCAGTGGTAATGGTAGTGGTACAAACGATATGGGTTAAAAAAAAAGGAGCAGGTCCTAAGAGCAGAAATAAGGGAGTTAGGAAGAAAGTTGAGAAGTTGGACCTCAAAGGATTACTACCAGTGCCACGTGCTAGTCAGAGTAGAAATGAAATGAAAATCGCTTATTGTCACAAGTAGGCTTCAAATTAAGTTACTGTGAAAAGCCCCTAGTCGCCACATTCCGCCGCCTGTTCGGGGAGGCTGGTACGGGAATTGAACCGTGCTGCTGGCCTGCCTTGGTCTGCTTTAAAAGCCAGCTATTTAGCCCAGTGTGCTAAACCAGCCCCAGAGGGGGAGGGTTTCAGATTGGTGGGGCATTGGGACCGGTTCTGGGGGAGGTGAGACCATTACAAACTGCCGTGGTAATCATACTCACCATGAGGCCGGGCCTTGGGGCTTCCCTTTGTCTAGGGGCCACCCAAAATGCCACCAACTATGTGTACGGCATGTGGATGAGCCCTTGCACTCCTGGGGTCCCTGCAAAGGCTGTTTGCGATGCCTTTGTGTTCCTTGCTGCCATGTGTAATCCATCGTAACTCATCTATAGCCCTTCTCCCGTTTGTCACTTTGTTTTCCCTTTACTGACAGGAGGTTAACCCCCCCACCACACCCACCAGTATCTCCTGACGCTAGCCTTCCCGGGAGTGTGGTGGCTCCCCTTCGCCTGCTGCATGTCTGTTCCCTCTCCTCACCCTTTTCTGCTCTCGCCCCCTCCTTTCTGAGCCTTAGCCATCACATTCATACCAAGGCAGTGTGGTCCCTAATAGTCTTCCACAACCCCAGTCCACCAGGGTATTTGCTTCTAGTTCTGGAGAACAAGGTGTTGCATTGATCAAGTGACAGCTCAGGAACTTTTAAGAAATGATAATCATGGTATAATACGGTTTACATTAATAATAATAATCTTTATTGTCACAAGTAGGCTTACGTTAACACTGCAATGAAGTTACTGTGAAAAGACCCTAGTCGCCACATTCAGCACCTGTTTGGGTACATAGAGGGAGAATTCAGAATGTCCAATTCACCTATCGGCATGTCTTTTGGGACTTGTGGGAGAAAGCCGGAGCACCCGGCTGAACCCACGCAGACACTCGGAGAATGTGCAGACTCCACATAGACAGTGACCCAAGCCGGGAATTGAACCGGGGACCTGGGCACTGTGAAGCGATAGTGCTACTGTGCTGCCACTTAGTTATGCTATGGGAAATGTCAAGCGAAACAGAGTAAAAATCTTTAATTGATGGAGCGTCAATTTAAGTGGGGTGAATCAGGCCCAGTTAAATTGAAATTAAAGATTGGCAGGCAAAGGCATAACCAAACAATGCGTCAACTTTAAAGGTGAGTGGGTTTTAGGTATACTTGAGGTATGTTCCCCAAGGAGGAAACGTAGGCTAACCAAAGCCAGAGCTCCTTGGATGGTAATTAACCCAAGTTGAAGTATTTTTAAAAATGTGTATATCACAACTGTGGGCAGCATGGTAGCATAGTGGTTAGCATCAATGCTTCACAGCTCCAGGGTCCCAGGTTCGGTTCCCGGCTGGGTCACTGTCTGTGTGGAGTCTGCACGTCCTCCCTGTGTGTGCGTGGGTTTCCTCCGGGTGCTCCGGTTTCCTCCCACAGTCCAAAGATGTGCGGGGTTAGGTGGATTGGCCATGCTAAATTGCCCGTAGTGTCCTAAAAAGTAAGGTTAAGGGGGAGTTGTTGGGTTACGGGTTGTGGGTAGATACGTGAGTTTGAGTAGGGTGATCATTGCTCGGCACAACATCGAGGGCTGAAGGGCCTGTTCTGTGCTGTACTGTTCTAAATTCTAAACTGTCACATTGATTATATATTGTGTATGAGAAAGAACTAGGCTGAGTATCAGAATTTTGGAGGGAAGTTGGGGAAGGAAATGAATGGATGAGTGGCAAAGGGAGAGAATGAGAAGAGACTGCTAATATATTTTTAAATCATCCTTAGGCCCTCTAAAGGTGTATTAATGGTAAAAGCATAGGTGGTGGATCAGGGACTAAAATGGGAATATATGAAGAGGGGCATGGCTCATGTACTAAATTAGTACTTTGCATCTGCCTTTACCAAGGACGAGGATGCTGACAAATTCATAGCTTGGTTGCACTTAAAGTTAATGAGTCACCAGAACTGGATAGAATGCATCTGAGAATGGTGCGAGAAGCAAGGGTGGGAATTTGCACAGGTCCGGCCATAATCTTTTAATCCTTAAATTTGGGGGCCAGAGGACTGGAGAATTTAAAATCTTATACACCTGTTCAAAAAAAAAAGAATGCAAGGATAAACCCAACACTGCAGCCCAATCAATTTGTGCTCAGCGGTAACAAATATTTAGTGATTATTTGGGACAAAATTAACAGTCACATGGGCAAGTGTGAATTAAGTAAGGAAAACCAGCATGGATTCGTTAAAGGCAATTTTGTTTAATCATAATAAAAAAACAGGAAATGCTAGAAATATGACTGATTGCATTTGTGGAGGGCAAAAGAGAATAAATGCTTCAGGTCTGTTGACCTTTCATCAGAAGGTCAAAATTAAATGCCAATACAGTAAAATAGGGTGTTGCATGTAACATCATTGGCAGAGTCAACATGCTGCTTGAGAAATATTATTTATTAAAAAATAATTTATCATGTCTATTGAAATGTGTTGAACTGGCCCCATAATTTGAATGGGAAAGTGAAATGATTTTGGTGCAGAAATCCAAATTTATTTTTACTATTTTAGGCAACTACATTGTTAACGATGGATAAATATTTGGCAGAAGACGTTTCAAACATCAACAACACTTGCTTTAAGTTGAATTCATTGCAGCTGCAAGCGCTGCTTCAAAGTTATCACTGTGCACAGGATGAACCCTATATCCCTCAGGTATCTAAATTGCTAACCCGCATATTGCGGTTCATTTTTGTGGTTGTATTTTGGGTACTAATGGAGTTACCTTGTTGCCATTGTTTAGCATTGAAACCTTTGACAAGCCCAAAAAATGGTGGAGGAAGTGAAAAGGGAGAGATTTGGCATATTGCCAAGCATTTATAAGGGTTGGGGGGGGGGGGGGGGGGGGGAGGAAGGAAGAGAGAGAGAGAGGGAGTGTGCATGTTCTTATTGGCTGCGCAATCCTGACCAAAAATACCAGTTGTGTGCATTTGATGGACAGCAATTGAGTTAAATATTTTGGGTACAATTAAATATGAAAATTGTTTTTTTTTAAGAAAGCAAGTACTGAGATGTGTTTGGGGATATTTGCTGACTGCTAGTAGTTGACAGATTAATAGTTGAAGGAAATTTAGACCTGCCCTAAATTTTGATGCTTTGCTTATAAATGAAGTGAAAAGTAAAATCATAAATGCATTCATGATACTTGATTCCATTTGAAGCTGCAGAACAGTGAGTTGAAACTGGGAGATGAAGATAGATTGATGTGGACAAAATCATGATTTCCAATTCCAACTTGGCAGCAAACCTTTTTTTAAATATAAAGGGTGATCTGCTCAATGTTGTATGGGATCTTGCTGTGCATAAATTGGCTGCTACATTCCTATGTTGCCACAATGACAGAGCTTGAAAAATAATTTGGTGTTTTGGGATGTCCTGAGGTAATGAATGGCATTATAGAAAGCGCAAGTTTACATTTCTAAAATATGTTTTGAACAGATGGCAGCCAAAATAGGCATTAAAGAGAGAGGAAAGCTAGTGTTTTACAAAGGCTCTGTAGCAAGAAGACACGTAGACCTGAGATAAAAGATTAGTGTACCCTACAAAGATATGAAGTGCCAGATATATTTGTAAAAATGACATAAAGAGATTGGGTATGATCCTGGGTGTTTGTGAAAAGCCTGAAGCTTAGATGCACTGTACCAGGTTAGGGCAATGGAAATTATGCCTGGAGGTAGAAAATCAATAAAATTAATCACAATGGACTTTATGATCATGGAAATTCCGAAATAAAATTTTTATATTATGTTATTTGCTGATTTTGTGTCTTACATTAGCTGCAGGAACTTCAGGAATTGGGAACATCTCCCACATAGCTGTTGCAAAAACGGTAAATGAAGGGACCGGGAGAAAACTCAAAGACCCAACTCACTGCATTGCAAGCAAATCACCACTGTTTCACCAACAGGCAATGAGAAATAAAAGATGCAATACTGGTCCACTCCATTCACTCTTTGATATTAAAATAAACAAAGTCAGGATCTGCCTAGTTACCCTCTACATGGCACTGCAGCTGCAGTTAGCTTGCATGGTAATGGAGTAGTTATAGTCCCAGATCAGCGATCCAGAAGTCTCAAGTTCTAAATCTGGTCATTCATGGGCTGTCAGAGTAAGTGAGCATAATGGTTGTTGGTTTGGCCATAAAGACTTCACTAGTTCATTAATATCCTACAAAGAAGGGAATCCACCAAGCCTGCTCGTTATTCCAGTCCCCCGAAATGTGCTTGGACTTGGAGCGACTATGATGGTGTCGTGGTGTTGACGCTGGATTAGTAATCCAGAGACCCGGCATAATGCTCTGGGGACCTGGACTCTTATCTCACCATGGCAGATCGAAAAATTTGAATTCAATAAAAATCTTGGAGCGACTATGTCCCAAGAGCACTTTTTTTTTAAAAGACCCAGACTGTTGTTTTGAGAAAGCAAACCCAAATATGTTCACCCCAACTCACTACAGCTTTCCTTAAGTCCCTTGACTCGGGTAATTTACTCCTTCATCTCTCCCCACCCAGGCCCCCAGAAGCCTATGGCATCCATACTGACTAAAAGTTGCGTGGAGCTTCCAATTGGCATGCCTCTCAGCAGCAGTATGTAGTTCAAGTAGGATTGTTAAGATTTGTAGTATTTTATGTTTAAAATATTTTAAGATTGATAACCTGCTCAAAAATACTTCATTTTGAAACCATAAATACTTAGATCTCGGATCTCTATTCCCAACTCAGTTTGTCGATGTTCTCTCCACTTTCAGTTTGGCTGTAATGGAAGATTTTTCCCTTCCCCCATAGACAAGTTCCTACTTTTTTGCTTAATTTATTGCTGGTCGTAATGGTGCTGTTCTATCACTCTGAGGTAACTCTTCAAAATGCATCGTGCAATCCACTCTTTTAATCAGCCAGCTAGTCAAACTGTTTTAGTAAACAGAATAAATATAATGTGATATAACATAGCTTTAGCAATGCACATTGACCAGCAATTGTTTTTACTTTTTTAGGAGTTGATTGAAAATGTAGTGGCATTAGCAGAGAACACAGCTGATGAACTTGCTCGCAGTGATGGTAGGGAGGTGCAACTGGAAGAGGACCCTGACCTACAGCTCCCATTTCTATTACCTGAAGATGGATATTCTTGTGATGTTGTCAGGAACATTCCTAATGGTCTTCAGGAATTCTTAGAACCACTTTGCCAGAGAGGTAATATTTTTCAATTTATTGCTCCCAGTGGTGGAAAATTATTGAAAATGCTGTATCACTTTTGCCTAAGGGGAGAATATTGCAAAACCAACTGTGACAAATTCACATCCCTTGCTGGTTACCATGTTCTTTTTTTAAAAATTGGAGTAGTTGAATATGTTTATATTGCCAGGCAACAGCTTTATTGGAAGACTTGACATTTGATACCTAAACTTTTGGATTTTACTAGGTATTTCATGCTCATAGAATCCCTACATTGCAGAAGGAGACCATTCGACCCATCGTGTTTGCACCAAGCCTCCAAAAGACCACCTTACCTATAAACATCCCGCACCTCATAGCTTAACCTGCGTATCTTTGGACACTAAAGGGAAATTTAGCATGGTCAGTCTACCTAACCTGCACATCTTTCAACTGTGGGAGGAAACCAGAGAACCTGGAGGAATCCCATGCCGACACTGGGAGAAATTGCAAACTTCACATTGCCATTCAAGGCTGGACTTGAACCCTGGTCTCTGGCACTGTGAGGCCGCAGTGCTAGCCATTGTGCCTCCGTGTTATTATTTTTGATTATCTGCGGAGGTTAGTTTCTATAGGACCACGGTGTCCTTGAACAGATAATTGAACAATAACTTGCCACCTCAAAATAATTTAGAATTTAAATCTACAAATTATCACCAAATCTGAAATATCGTAAACATGTGCCTCCAAACTAATTTGCAACCTCAGTAAATTTAGGACTATTAGATTATAACCAAATTGTTCTCTCCATGTTTTGTGTTAAGAATTAACAGGGTTGCTAAAATCAGTGAGTCAAGTATGTCAGGAATTACTCATATATTACTCTAGGCCTTTGCTGAATTAGCTGGTATCCTGGTGGAAGCTATTGAACTAGCAACGGGATATCAGCCCAGGGATTCTGATTGCTGTCAGCTGGAGGTGCATGTGCTGTAATGCAGGGGTGACAAAATTAGGCAAATCTAAGATGCTTTATACTTCACCCTGTCCTCCTGGTAAAGCTTGTTGATGACCGAATCGCAAAGTAGTTATGGCGCAGAAGGAAGCCATTTGGCCCTTCGTATCTGCACCGGCTCTTTAAATGAATATCATGGCTTTGTGCCTCTGGCTTCCTCTGCCTTTTCCCATTTCTATTCAAGTAATCATCTAATGCCACTCTTGAATGCTTCAATTGAATTGGCCTCCATCACGCTTCCAGGCAGCGCATTCCAGACCTGAAACGCTGGTTGTGTGATAATAATTCTCTCATCACATCTGCTTTTAAATCTGTACCCTCTTGATCCTTTTTACGAGTGGAACAGCTTCTCCCTAGTCACTCTGCCCAGCCCTTTCATTACTTTGAATGCCTCTAACAAATCTCCTCTTCTCTCCAAGGAGGACAGTCGCTACCTCTCCAACCCCTCATAAAATTTATTATCCCTGGAACCATTCTTGTAAACCTTCTACACGCTCTCAATTACTTCATATCCTTGCTATAGTGTGGTGCCTGTCATAATATACACACAAATATATGATGGTGCATAGACAGACACTGATTGATTGACACACTGAATGACCAATCAACACACACAACACAGCAGCCAATCACCAGACAGGACACGGCCACTATAAAGCCAGAGGGCACTAGTTTTCCCGCTCTCTTGGGATGCAGCGTCTGCGACAGCCAGAGCCCATGATCAGCAACACGAACATCATAGCGTTTACAGTGCAGAAGGAGGCCATTCGAGTCCGCACCGGCTCTTGGAAAGAGCTCCCTACCCAAGGTTAACACCTCCGCCCTATCCCCTATAACCCGGTAACCCCGCCCAACACTAAGGGCAGTTTTGGACACTAAGGGCAATTTATCATGGCCAATCTACCTAACCTGCACATCTTTGGACTGTGGGAGGAAACCAGAGCACCCGGAGGAAACCCACGTACACACGGGGAGGATGTGCAGACTCCGCACAGACAGTGACCCAAGCCGGAATCGAACCTGGGACCCTGGAGCTGTTAAGCGATTGTGCTATCCACAATGCTACCGTGCTGCCCCTATCTGCAATGTGCTAGCAGTAAAGTCTGATCAGGTGTTGGTAGCCTGTCTCTCTCACTGCTCTGGTAAACGCAGTCCTCGCCGTCCCAGCATACCCAACAGATCATGGTACCAGTGCGTGATGTTAGAGTTTGATGGACCTGCCCTGAGATCGCCTTTGACCAGCGATCAGCCATCCGGTAGTATGGATGGCATCCGCCCTCCCCCGCCGCTCCGCATCACCGGCAACCTCGGTGCCAACTGGAAGATATTTAAGCAGAAGTATCAACTGTACCTCGAAGCCACCGACCTTGAAGCCGTCTCAGATGCCAGAAAGATTGCTCTCTTTCTCGACACGGCCATCCATATTTTCAACTCCCTCACATTCGCTGAAGGTGAGGACAAGTCCAAGTTCAAAACAGTCCTGCTCTAATTCGACAGCCACTGTGACATCGAAGCCAACAAAAGTTTTGAACGCTACGTCTTTCAACAGCGTCTGCAGGGTAAGGATGAACCGTTTCAATCTTTCCTAACCCATCTTCGCATTCTCGCGCAATCACGGCTCTACCTCCGACTCAGTGATCCGCGACCAGATTGTTTTCGGAGTGCACTCGGACCCCCTATGCCAGCAGCTCCTTAAAGTAAAACAGCTCACCCTCGCTATAGCCATCGAAACCTAAGTTCTGCATGAGCATGCCACTAACCGATACTCGCACATTCAAGCGGCAGAGACGGCGCGGCAAGGACCCCACGATACGGAGTGGGTGCAGGCCGTAAAACAGCTCCAGGGCCTGAGCCTGGATGAGGGCAGCCACTTGGCGCACTTTTCCCGGGCTCCTGCGCATGAGCGCAACGACCGAGGGGACGGTGAGGCCGAAGACCGAACTGCGCAGGAGCGCACAACGTACGACCGCACGGCGCATGCACGTGGCGCACTGAGCGTTCTTGCATCACGACGTGCAACAACTGTGGCTCCTCCCACTTAAAGCGACAATGTCCCGCAAAATCTCAACACTGTCTCCAGTGTGGCAAGCTTGGGCACTACGCAGCCCTGTGCAGGTCTGCTCAAACACCTGCCTCCCGTCGCTCCCAGCAGCAGCGCAGCAACGTCCAGACCGTACAACAACCGGTCACAGATTCCGATTCCGACATGGTTCCAGATCCTGACACCAAGGATCTTAAATTCCCATTCCGGGTGGACATCATCACCGAGCATACGATGCTTCAAAAGAAAAAGGTAAAGCCCTTCCCAGTGATGAGCATTGATCCGGATGACAGTGGGCAGCACGGTAGCATGGTGGTTAGCATAAATGCTTCACAGATCCAGGGTCCCAGGTTCAATTCCCGGCTGGGTCACTGTCTGTGCGGAGTCTGCACGTCCTCCCCGTGTGTGCGTGGGTTTCCTCCAGGTGCTCCGGTTTCCTCCCACAGTCCAAAGATGTACGGGTTAGGTGGATTGGCTATGCTAAATTGCCCTTAGTGTCCTAAAAAATAAGGTTAATGGGGGGGTTGTTAGGTTACTGGTATAGGGTGGATACGCTGACTTGAGTAGGGTGATCATTGCTCGGCACAACATCGAGGGCCAAAGGGCCTGTTCTGTGCTGTACTGTTCTATGGTGTGCCTCCCTTACGGTCAACAAATCTCGCATCCGATTCAGGCTGGACACCGGCGCTTCAGCCAACTTCATTTTGCAGTCTGACCAGGACAGCCTCCACGTTAAGCCGACCATCCTTCCATCCGCCTGCCAGCTTCTCGACTACAATGGCAAAGCCATTGCTGCCAGCGGCTCATGCCGGCTTGTGGTGTTGCACCGTTCCCTAAATGCCACTTTGAGATTGTAGGGTCCACCAAAGCTTCCCTACTCAGTGCTCAGGCGTGCAAGATCCTGAATCTCGTCCAAAGGGTTCACTCCATGTCGCCCGCTGAGGCATCAGCATCGCCGGACGCCGACTTTCAGACACAACTGAAGAACATTGTTACTCAATACCACAGCGTCTTCGAGGGTATGGGCACACACTCCCATACACGTACAAAATTATTTTAAAACCAAATGCCACATCTGTGGTCCATGCACCCCGTCTGGTGCCGGCACCCCTTAAGGACTGCCTCAAGCAGCAGCTGCAGGACCTCCAGGACTAGGGCGTCATCTCTAAAGTAACGGAACCCACCGACTGGGTCAGCTCCATGGTGTGTATTAAGAAACCATCAGGAGAACTACGCATTTGCATCGACCCCAAAGATCTGAACCGTAACATCATGAGGGAACACTACCCTATCCCAAAGCGCGAAGAACTCGCCTGCGAGATGGCTCGCGCCAAAATTCTCACAAAATTGGAGGCCTCCAAGAGGTTCTGGCAGATACAACTTGACGCATCCAGTCGGAAGCTCTGCACCTTTAACACCCCATTTGGGCGGTATTGTTACAACCGTTTGCCGTTTGGCATCATCTCAGCCTTGGAGGTGTTCCACCGAATAATGGAGCAAATGATAGAGGGCATCGAGGGGGAGCGGGTATACGTAGACAACATCATTGTCTGGTCCACCACCCCGCAGGAACACATCGATCGCCTCCAACGCGTCTTCCGGAGAATCCACAAGCATGGCCTCCGCCGCAACAGAGCCAAATGCTCCTTTGATCAGCCAGAATTCGTCACCCACCACAGAGACTGAATTTATGAACTGCCTGAATTTATGAACTGAGTGAATTCATGAACTGATTGTTTCGTTACCCTGGTTCTTCGTTCGCTCGTTTGTGCATACTGTTATTTATATCCCATGTTTTGTTACATACACTCCATCTGCACTAGACACCTTCCCGTGTAAATATGTTAGGATTTTTGTATATAGCCAGGATCATGGTCATGTAAATATGCTCACATGCTCTCTATATAGTCAGGCACATTCACATACCACACTATTTATTGCCACATACACATATTTTTTTTTCAAAAAGGGGGAGATGTCATAATATACACACAAGTATATGATGATGCATAGACAGACACTGACTGACACACTGAATGACCAATCAACACACAGAACACAGTAGCCAATCACCAGACAGGACACGGCCACTATAAAGCCAGAGGGCACTATCCTGCTCTCTTGGGATCCAGCCTCTGAGACAGCCAGAGCCCGTGATCAGCAACATGAACATCTACCATGTGCTAGCAGTATAGTCTGGTCAGGTTAGCCTCAGGTCTCCAGTCAACTTAACATAGTGTCAACACACAGTGCAAATAAGTATTTATTTTGATGTGATTAATTAATACTAAGTTGAATAACTATTTATTTTCATGTAATTAATTAATTAGTGCTAGAAATGTCAGTCAGTGGGTGCAGTGCTCTAGCTGTGAGATGTGGTAGATCTGTGACGCTTCCAGCATTCTGGATGACTACATCTGTAGGAAGTGTACCCAATGGAAGCTCCTCACAGGCTGCTTGGTTTGGTTGGAGCAGCAGTTGGAGGTACTTATGAGCATGCAGATGGCGGAATGCGTCATAGACACAAGTTATAGAGACATGGTCACACCCAAGGTGCAGGCAGACAGATGGGTGACCGCTAGAAAGGACAGGCAGTCTGTGCAGGAATCCCCTGTGGCTGTTCCCCTCTCTAACAAGTATACCATTTTAGATACTATTTGGGAGGATGGCCTATCGGGGAAAACAACGGCCAGAACAATGGCTCTGTTGATCAGCAGGGAGAGTTAAAGAGAACAGGAATAGTCATAGAGGACTCCATAGTTAGGCGCACAGATAGGAACTTCTGTGGTCATGAAGAAGACTCCAGGATTGTATGTTGCCTCTCGAACCATTTTCCCACTTTTCCAATGTTCGCGGCCCAGTAATACAGAATCAGGTTTGGTAGCGCCAACCCACCCAATTGTTACCCTCTCAGCAGGAAGGCTCTTCTAATCCTGGGAGTCTTTCCTGCTGAGACAAAGGCAGAGATTAATCTATTAACCATAGCGAAAAAAGATTTACAGAGGAAGATCGGAAGACTCTGGAATACTAATAGAAACCTGGGCCAAATGTTCAATTTGACCGTATGTACTCGACCTGCCAAGGATAGTGGGAGGGCATCCCACCTCTTTGGGTCCCCCTTCACCACCTCCACCAGACCAGCCAAGTTCAGCTTGTGTGAAGGATACAAATTTTTTCAACAGTTCCATAATTTCTCCCAAATCTGAGGATCAGAGAAGTCCAAAAACAAATCGTCTGCATAAAGGGACACTCTATGTTCTTCACCCCCACCCCCCATACCTTTCCATTCCCCTGACAATCTAAGCGCAATGGGCAACAGTTCAATCGCTAGCGCGAACAACAGTGGGGACAGCGGGGATCTCTGTCTTGTGCCCTTGTGTAGTCGGAAATATCCTGAGCCCACAGCATTGGTCCGGACACTAGCCAGGCATTATATCGCAGTTTCACACAGGAAGTAAAACTAGGACCTAACCCAAATCGTCCCAAGACCTTGAAGAGTTGGCTCCACTCCACCCGGTCAAAGGCCTTCTCCGTATTCATGGAGATCATTACCGTTGGCACCTGCTCCATAGAGGGTGGCATGACCACATTCAAAAGCCTCCTGATGTTGGGTGACAACTGTCAGCCCCTGACAAGCCCTATCTGGTCCTCTGAGATCACTTCTGGCAAGCACCCCTCCAAACGTTTCGCCAGAGCCTTAGATAGTATTTTTGCGTCAATATTTAATAATGAAATGAAATGAAAATTGCTTATTGTCACAAGTAGGCTTCAAATTAAGTTACTGTGAAAAGCCCCAATTGAGAGGACAGCATGGTGGCGCAGTAGTTAGCACTGGGACTATGGCGCTGAGGACCTGGGTTCGAATCCCGGCCCTGGGTCACTGTAGGTGTGGAGTTTGCACATTCTCCCCATGTCTGCATGGGTTTCATCCCCACAACCCAAAGATGTGCTGGTTAGGTGGATTGGCCACGCTCAATTACCCCTTAATTGGGAAAACAAAATTGGGTACTCTAAATTTATATTAAAAATATATTTAGTAATGAAATAGGCTTGGAAGGTCCACACTCAAGGGAATCTTTGTCCTTTTTGAGTTTAGAGAAATAGAGTCCTGCGCCAGCGTAGTCAGTAGCACCCCCCTCAGTAGAGAGTCATTGAACGTTCCCAGTAAGTACTGCACCAAACGTGTCGGCAAACCCGTAGTAAAATTCCGCCGGAAAACCATCTGGCCCTGGTGCTTTCCCCGATTGTACAGAACCAATATTGTCTATAACTGTCCCCAGCCCCTCCCTCTTCACCCTTTCCACCCCTGGGGAAGTTCAGTCCATCGAAAAATTGCTCCATCTCTGAGCCATTCTCCAGCGGTTCAGACTTGTTGAGCCCTGCCAAGCTTATCCTTGTGGACTTATACGATATTATTTCCACTGACTTCAGTGCTTCCCAGAACTTGGAAGGCGAGTCCTCCCCATTCTGGTTGGAATCTACGTAATTCCCTATGGCTGAAGTCACCCTTTCACAAAACCCCTTATCTGCTAGGAGTGATATGTCCAACCTCCATGGGAATATTGGGATCAGCCTATCTGCAATCACATAGTGTGGAGCATGGTTTGATATTGCAATCACCACGTACCCAACTCCCACCACTCCCAGAACTAAGACCTTTCCCACTAAGAAGAAATCCATTCTGGAGTAGACCCGGTGCACACGAGAGAAGAAAGAATACACCCTTTGGTGACTAAATCTCCATGGATCCACCTCTTCCCCCTCCCACCCTCCCAATCTGTTCCGTGAACACAGTCAGCTCCCTTGCCATCCCAGAAGTACAGTAAGAAGCCTTACAACACCAGGTTAAAGTCCAACATGTTTGTTTCAAACACTCCTCCTTCCTCAGGTGAATGAAGAGGTATGTTCCAGAAACATATATATCGACAAATTCAAAGATGCCAGACAATGCTTAGAATGCGAGCATTTGCAGGTAATTAAATTTTTACAGATCCAAAGATAGGGGTAACCCCAGGTTAAAGAGATGTGAATTGTCTCTAGCCAGGACAGTTGGTAGGATTTCATAAGCCCAGGCCAGATGGTGGGGTTGAATGTAATGCGACATGAATCTCAGGTCCCGGTTGAGGCTGCACTCATGTGCGGAACTTGGCTATAAGTTTCTGCTCGGTGATTCTGCGTTGTCGCGCGTCCTGAAGGTCGCCTTGGAGAACGCTTACCCGGAGATCAGAGGCTGAATGCCCTTTACTGCTGAAGTGTTCCCCGCACTGAATACAATATTGTTGTGAAGTCTTGTGCTCCAGAACTTGCCTCGCTCCTAGCCAAGCTGTTCCAGTACATAATGTGGAAATTTGCCCAGGTGTGTCCTGCAGACGAGAAATAGGACAAATCCAACCCAGCCAATTACAGCTCTATCAGTCTGCTCTCCATCAGCAAAGTGATGGAAGGAGTCATGAACACTGCTATGAAGTGGCACTTAATCAGCAATAACTTGCTCACGGGTTCCGCCAGGGTCACTCAGCCGCTGACCTCATTACAGCCTTGGTTCAAACATAGACAAAAGAACTGAATGCGAGAGGAGAGGTGAGAGTGACTCAACTTGACATCAAGGCATCATTTGACCAAGTATGGCATCAAGGAGCCCGAGCTAAACTGGAGTCAATGGAAATCGGAGGGGAAACTCTCTGCCAGTCATACCTGGCACAAAGGAAGATGGTTGCGGTGGTTGGAAGTCAATCATCTCAGCTCCAGGACATCACTGCAGTGTTCCTCAGGATAGTGTCCAAGGCCCAACCATCTTCAGCTGCTTCATCAATGACCTCCCTTCCATCATAAGGCCAGTAGTGGGCATATTTGCAGATGACTGCACAATGTCCCGCAGCATTCGTGACTCCTCGGATAATGGAGCAGTCCATGTCCAATTGCAGCATGACCTGGACAATATCCAGGCTTGGGCTAACAAGTGGAAAGTTACATTCGTGCTACACAAGTGCCAGGCAATGACCATCTAACCACCACTCCATAACATTCAATGGCCTTACCATCGCTGAATTTCCGCAATCAACATCTTGGGGGTTACCATTGATCAGAAGCTGAACTGGACTAGCCGTATTAATACTGTGGCTACCAGGGCAGTCAATGGCTAGGAATACTATGGCGAGCAACTCGCCTCCTGACACACACACACACCCCCCCCCACCACCCCCCAAAAAAAAGCCTGTCCTCCATCTATAAGGCACAAGTCAGGAGTGCGATGGAATACTGTCCACTTACCTGGATGAGTGCATCTCTAACAACACTCAAGAAGTTCAACATCATCCAGGACAAAGCCCACTTGATTGCTCCCCCTTCCACAAACATTCAAACCCTCTACCACTGATGAACAGTGGTAGCTGTGTGTACCATCTACAAGACGCACTGCAATAACACGCCACGATTCCTGAGACAGCACCTTCTAAACTCACAACCACTACCATCTAGAAGGACAAGAGTAGCAGATACCTGGAAACCCCACCACCAGAGGTTCTCCTCCAAGTCACTCACCGCCCTGACTTACAAATATATCGTTGTTCCTTCACAGTCGCTGGGTCACAATCCTGGAACTCCCTCCTCCACGGCAAAGTGAGTGTACCTATACCTCGAGGACTGCAGCGGCTCACACAAGAATGTGTGAGGTTCAAACATGTGCGGATTCGGTGGATTGGCCATGATAAATTCCCCCATAGTGTCCAGGGATGTGCAGATTAGGTTATGGGGCTACGGGGATAGGGCGGGATGGACGAGGGTGTGGACATAGGTCGAGTACTCTTTCAGAGGGTCGGTGCTGACCTGATGGGCCAAATGGCCTCCTTCTGATTGTAGAGATTCTATGAAGAAGGCAACTCACCACCACCTTCTGAAGGGGCTGGTTTAGCACACTGGGATAAATAGCTGCCTTGTAATGCAGAACAAGGCAGCAGCGCGGGTTCAATTCCCGTACCGGCTTCCCCAATGTGGAATGTGGCGACTAGGGGCTTTTCACAGTAACTTCATTGAAGCCTACTCGTGACAATAAGCGATTATTGAAGGGCAACTGGGGATGGGCAATAAATGCTGCCTCACCAGTGATGCCCACATCCCGTAAATTAAATAAATGTTTTTGAAGTCGGGCACCCACTTACCCATTTCCTCATCCAAACCAAAACAAAAGTACATATTTGACCAAAAAAAAGTTCACGCCCCTCATTGACCAATCAAACTACTCCATAATATCATATGCGAGAAGAAGAAAATGGAACCCCAAATAGCTGCTACACAAACAGTGACAGGAACTATGAACATGCAAAATTTGAAAAAAAATAAAAAAATTCCCATAACCACAATCAAATCTCTCCTCGTCCACTCCTCAAAAAGCCATTTGCTTCCTCTGGAGTATTAAAATAATGATCCTTGTTTTTAAACCTGACCCAGAATCAAGCTGGGTAAACCATTCCAAATTGAACCTTACTTTTGTAAAGTGCAGCCTTGTCCTTGTTGAGCCCAGCTCGTCGCTTTGCTAGTTCCGCCCTGCAGTCCTGGTAAATTCAAATACAGTGCACTTTCCCTCGTGGCCATTGCCCATTTCAAGATCCGCTCTTTATTGAGAAATCTATGAAGGCAGACTATGATCGCTCACAATGGATCCCTGGATTTTTGTTGGCAAAGCCCCCCCCCCACCAACAAATTTGCCACAAATTCTGTGGCACTCGTGCCTTCGATGCCCTGCAATAGCCCTACAATCTGCAGATTTTGGCGCCTGGATCTTTTCTCTTGGTCTTTAACCTTGGCTCTTATAACCTTTTGGGTCTCTGCCATCAACAAAACCTCAGCCTCTGAGACTGCCTCTTCCACCTTTGTGCCTTGTACCTCCATCCCTCTCGAGGTTAACCGGGGGCGGGCTGCTTCCTCGATTGTTCTGAAAAGATCTTCCACCATAAACTGCCTTTGTTTGTGTAACTTCCCCACAAGGAATTCCATCAATTTCTCTGGTTCTTGGGAAGACGTTGATATTCTAGAGAACTCCCCATGTTTTTTTTTCCTCGCGGAAATGCCGAATTTGGTGTGGAACTTTTATTGTTCATTGTTCACACCTGCAAATGCAAAGGCAACCACCAGTCCTGTGATAATCAAAGATGACTATCTCGCCTACTAGTTTCTGGAAAGATTCTTGCCACAATTCTTCTAAACTGGCTCATATTACACCTTGAGCATGGTTTCAGAAAAGGTAGGGGAACCATCAACACTAGGTTCGCCAACTGCAGGAAAAATGCCGTGAAGGGATCTGAAAGATTGAGCACTTTTAGTGCCCAGACAAATTGATTCAGCTGGTTCGACAGTTCCATGACGGCATGCAGGCCTGCATCCTTAATGACACAGACCTTGGCCTTTTCCCTGTCTCCGGTGGGGGAAATGGTTGCATATTGGCGCTGGCCCTCTTCATGTTCTCAACCATGCTCACTGACGCCTTCCAGGATGAGGATCCAGGCATGGACATCATCTACCGAATTCATTACAAGCTTTTGTGATGCCTCGAGGTCAAAACTAAGGTCCTCGTTGATTAATTGCGTGATTTTCAATTTGCTAATGACTGTGCACTAAACGCTGGAAGTGAGGTAAACATATGGCACATTATGGACCTGATTTCACACCATGTGATAACTTTGGTCTCACCATCAGCACAAAGAAGACAGAAGTCATGTTCCAACCTTCCCTAGGAAAGCTCTAGCAAGAGTCAACAGTTAGATTACCCAATTATTTTTTTTTTCTATTAAGGGGCAATTTAGTGTGGCCAATCCACCTACTCTGCACATTTTTGGGTTGTGGGGGCGAAACCCACGCAGACACGGGGAGAATGTGCAAACTCCACACGGACAGTGACCCAGAGCCGGGATCGAACCTGGGACCTCAGCGCCGTGAGGCGGTTGTGCTAACCACTAGGCCACCGTGCTGCCCGCAAGAGTCAACAGTGAGAGTAAACAGCCAGAAGCCCACCACTGGACAAGTTCACCTACCTAGGCAGTATTCTCTTGTACTGTGTTCATATTGATGACTAGACCAATGCAGAATTACCACAGCCAGTGTCCTTCGGAAGACTTTGCCATTCAGTATAGGAACTTGGGGATGAGCCTAAAAACCAAGCTCTCCACTTTTCTACGCGAGTGAGACCTCAACAGTCTACCAGTGGCACACAAAGAAAATCGATCGCTTCCACCTTTCCTGCCTCAACAAGGACTTCAACATCAAGTCGCAAGACAAAGTCCCAGACACACATGTCCTCCGGAGAACAGACATGGTCAGCATCCTCACAATGTTATGTCAAAAACTGCTCCAATGGGCTGGTAATGTCACCAGCAGGCCTGACAACCAGCTGCCTAAGCAAATCTTCTATAGCATGCTGCAGAACGGAGCAAGTTCCCATGGCAGCCAGAAGAAACCTTCAAGCAAACCCTGAAACCCTCCCTCGGGGCTTCAAAATTAACACTATGCTATGGGCGACTCTTGCCCAGGACTGCTCAAACTGGAGAAGTGCAATTGTCAATGGCGCATCCGCATACGAGGAACAATGGATAGTGTCAGCTCAGAATAAGTGCGCGGCATGAAGAAACC
Organism: Scyliorhinus canicula; assembly: GCF_902713615.1. Taxonomy (NCBI): domain Eukaryota; kingdom Metazoa; phylum Chordata; class Chondrichthyes; order Carcharhiniformes; family Scyliorhinidae; genus Scyliorhinus; species Scyliorhinus canicula. The sequence continues at coordinate 176,630,500 of NC_052146.1, forward strand.
ATGAGAATACTGCTCCGAGCTACCTCCCAACTTCATTGTCCTGTCCCCATTGCAACAAAACATTTTGTGCCCGGATAGGACTTAGCAACCACCTTCGCACCCACACAGTTTAATGTCCTCGAAGACAAATTAAGATGGTTTTCAATACTGAAGGACGAAGAAGGACAATGAGATGTGACACACCACCAACTAAGAAAAGAATGATTTTATTTTTTTAACTCATGGGGACTGTTCACAGACAAAGGGCCAACTCTGTGGTCATGTGACTTGTAGCAGTCCTTTTTGGTTCAGCAGACAGTCAATTTTTAAAGTGGAAAACAAATTGAGTTCTATATTTTTTTTCTTGCCATATAGAAGCCAACAGTTCTTTCACCCTCAGAGAAAAACAAATTTTATTTTTTTTAAGCGTGGTCCTGCAAAAGTTAACTTCGTAGAGAGGAATGCATTCATATTCTCATTCAAACTGGAAAGTCAAATGCACAGCTTGCAGACATAGTGTCAATGCCCTGCTTCAGTTCTGAACCTTAAACTTTGGATAGGATGTCAGCAATACCACTGTTAATTCCTTTAATCTGGGTAGTGTTTTGGTGACCTGGTTACCTTCCAAAATCTTTCTTTATTGGGGAAAGACTATTCCGGGATGATCTTTTTGGGGTCTGGCATAAGCAACGGTATTGATTCAGAACTCCGTGTCTGTTAGATCCTGATTATGTATTGTCTAAAGGGTTTTGCATGGCGGTTAGCATCCAAGTTAATAACAGGGGATTGTTGTGGACTACCTGTAGGGGTAATCCGGATTTCTCACTCTTAAGTGCAAATTCTTTTGATTATAGGTTTGAGCTGCTCTTGTCTACCTTAACTCTTCACTATTCATCGTTGTACTCTGAATTCAGTTGCGCAAACACAGGCACTGTTGTCAAGCTGATAGCCAGGGGATTGGGGGCTGTAATGTGATTTTAGCCTCTTTCGGGGATTTTGGTTCAGCGTCTGGCATGTGCCATTGGTACGGTAACATGTTTAGCCTTCTCCTGCACCTGGGTCAATCTTTCTGGACCAAGATAATAGGGGTGTTTCCTTAGAGAAAGAGTGTCACCTACATCCATATCAGGTGAGCAACAATGGTGCAGCGTGGTTTGTCTTTCACAGGTTTTAAATGCATTGGGCAGCCCCAACATGTTGCCTCAGTTCTATATTAATGTGGACAAATCTAGGGTCCAATCTCATCAGAATTTCTCTGTTCATTAGTTGGATAGTGTGGGGTTGGAGTCAATGTGGGCTTCAGCCTGGTCTCTCTGAAATTCATTCTTACTGTTCCAATCTTCATCTCTGATTTTGAAAATGTGTTTTCTCCTCAAATTAGTCAAACATGATTTCCTTAACACAAAACCATGTTGATTCTAACTGATTGTATTAAGGTTTTCTAAAACTCATGCTATTAGCTCCTTAATGGATTCTAATATTTTCCCGTTGACACATCTTGGGCTAATTGGCCTATAGTTTCCTGCTGTCTGTCTTGTTCCTTTCCTGAATCCCTGTTTTATTCTTCTACCTGTAATGTCCTCCTATCTATGAGAATTCACTGTCCAGGGCCACACATGAGATACTGGATATTGCGCATTAATGAATCATTAATCCTTGTGGCAAGGAAATTTTGTATACATTCAATGAATGGCTGATTTTCACTGAGTGCTCTCTGCCTTGGGTGCCGAGTACTTGCATCGATGCTTTGTAAAATCCAGAAATAAAATCAACACAACAATTCCCAGGAAGCACAGGAGCAGCCACAGCTTCTTGCAGGGTATATTTTGCCTCGCCCACTGCCTCCAACCTTGCGTCAACAATCTTGTCCGGTCCCAACAACCCCTGCACCCGCTAAGAGCTTGTTGCTGTGCACCCCCAGACTCAAACTGGAACATGAGAACAGTCACCTTCCAGGCACCAGCGAGCTGCATCAATATTACTTTTCCCATACTAGTTTAATTTTTACAAGTTCTGATTTTCACAAAGCAGCTCAACATCAGCTCCACACTCCTGTTTGCAGAAAACATTCTGTCCCATACAAATACCAGCTGCATCATTTACCATCATTACTTTTTTTTTAAAATAATTTTTATTGAAAAATTTTGAATTTATACAACAACATCGAACCATAATAAAATACCAACAATAACGATAGCATTCATAAACATTCGCCCCTCCTCAATGAACAACACAACATATTAACAACTTAAATTAACACAATGTTAAGTTACATAACCGTAGAAAAAAAATAGAAACTATAATAAGGAACACCCCCCCCCTCCCCAAGGTTGCTGCTGCTATTGACCAAGATACCTATCTTTGAGCCAGGAAGTCCAGAAAAGGCTGCCACCGTTTATAGAACCCTTGTATTGATCCTCTCAGGGCAAATTTGACCCCCTCCAATTTTATAAATCCCGCCATGTCACTGATCCAGGTCTCCACACTTGGGGGCCTCGCACCCTTCCACTGCAGCAAGATCCTCCGCCGGGCTACTAGGGACGCAAAGGCCAGAACACCGGCCTCTTTTGCCTCCTGCACTCCCGGCTCCACCGCAACTCCAAAAATCGCGAGTCCCCACCCTGGTTTGACCCTGGATCCAACCACCATCGACACCGTCCTCGCCACCCCCTTCCAGAATTCTTCCAGTACTGGGCATGCCCAGAACATATGGGCATGATTCGCTGGACTCCCCGAACACCTGCTGCACCTGTCCTCACCCCCAAAGAACCTACTCATCCTAGTCCCGGACATGTGGGCCTGGTGCCGCACCTTGAATTGGATGAGACTAAGCCTCGCACACGAAGAGGAAGAGTTGACTCTCTCCAAGGCATCCGCCCAAGTCCCGTCCTATATCTGCTCCCCAAGTTCCCCCTCCCATTTAGCCTTCAGCTCCTCCACTGACGACTCCTCCACCTCCTGCATTACCTTATAAATGTCAGACACCTTCCCCTCTCCGACCCACACCCCCGAAAGCACTCTGTCCATCGCCCCCCGCGAGGGCAGCAAAGGGAACTCCTCTACCTGTCGCCTAGCAAACGCCTTTACCTGCAAGTATCTGAACATGTTCCCTTGGGGGAGCCCAAATTTATCTTCCAGTTCCCCCAGGCCCGCAAACCTCCCGCCAATAAACAGGTCCCTATTTACCATCATTACTACGTAGGGAACTTGTAGGCAGAGTGTGCACCATTCCCTCACGGCATGACACTATTTTGCCAGTCAGAATTGCTTTTCAGAAAACTTCCCAATTATATATAACAAAGCACTGAAAAGGAAACATGTTGTGGAAATGTTGCATTATTCCAATGTGTTGCAAGTGAGGCAAATTTAAAAATACTACCAATGACAGAATAGGTTGCTCAGTGTCAGGCGAAGCAGTGACCAGCGATTGAGTGAAAAATCAAGTGGGTCCACTGGCTGACCGCTGATTTTGATATTCGGTCCCAAACTCCGGAGCAGTTGCAAGGGCAAGGAAATGAAAGATCTTTCTACCTGGGTTTCTATGAAAGATTCCTTTGTACTTGCATCAAAAATGAGAACACCTATGGATCGTTGCTATGCTAACTGGGGGTGGGGCTGTTGGGAAGAGAACGGATTTTGAACGCAGCATTTATATGACAGCTGGAGCTGGGTGATCGCTGCAAGAAATGTTTGGCGATTGTCGGGTGCTTGATCCAAGGGCGGGTGTGCTGGCGGCTGCGGCACACTTGTATCTTTCAGTAGTGTTACCTCTGACCTTCATGTTGAGCCAAGGCTTGTAAAATTCTTCTTACAGGGGAGTGGCTTCTCCCTTTTAAATACAGCATTGTTATCGGCCGTGGGCTCCACAACCATTCTGACAGCCGTCCGCGACCCACCCTCTGGTCACGACCCGCATTTTGAAAAACCCTGATTTATGCTGTACCTGGGGTGAGGGGGGAGGGCTAGTTTCCTTTGGCCAAGATGTTATTTTTAATCGGAAAATGCTGGACATACATAGCAGAGAAGCAGTGTTTTATATCATTTATTCTTGTCAGATTTCAGATTTCCAGTGTTTGCAGTTTTTATCAGTTAACTGCTTTTTCCTTTGTTGCATTGATGAGATTTTTCATATCACTGGGAACTTAGAGCTTTTATAATTGAGTCATTGTGCCATGAAATTTACCTTGATCTGTAATGCGTTTACTGGTTAATCCAACAATGTTAAATGTATTATCTAATTGAATTGTGGAATAAGCTTGAGGGGCTGAATGGCCTACTCCTGTTTCTATGCTATGACAACAACATCTTTTTGCATTGTGTGCTTTCCTGGAACATTTATGGTAAGATTATTTGAATACTTCTTACATGGATTTAATTGTCACTTCTGAGACGCAGAGTGATTATTAATATATTTCTAAAAACTGAGCAATGGACTGTGAATCCCAACCATCTTTCCTACTGCCAAGTTGTTGCTTTTGGCCAAGTTTTACAGACAATTACCAACCACCACCTATTGTTTAAATGTGTTCTTTCCTGTAGGCTTTTGTAGACTTGCAGCTCATTCGCGATCACCTGGCACTTGGACAATTTATTTTGAAAGCGCTGACTACGAAAGTCACTTTCCACCTGATACTGAGCTGGTAGGTTGGTTCTATTGAATGCAAGTTCTCTGCGTGCATGTATAAGGATCGTTCCCTCCCTCATGGTATTGGACTGTATTCTAAAGAATTCAAAACAAATGCTACATTTATATATTTTTATGGTGTGTAAACATACCTTAATATATTAATATACTGGATAAAAGCAGATTACTGCGGATGCTGGAATCTGAAATGAAAGAGAAAGTGCTGTGACAAAGAGTCATTGGACTCGAAACGTTAGTTCCTTTCTCTCCCTACAGATTCTGCCAGACCTGCTGAGATTTTCCAGCATTTTCTCTTTTGTTACCGTATTGTCCGAGATAGGTTCTTTACTCGGAGTGGTTAGGGTGTGGAATGGACTGCCTGCTGTGATGGTTGGGTCGGACACTTTAGGAACTTTCAAGCGGTTATTGGATAGGCACATGGAGCACACCAGAATGACAGGGGGGAGGAGATAGCTTGATCTAGGTTTCGGACAATGCTCGGCACAACATAGAGGGCCGAAGGGCCTGTTCTGTGCTGTACTGTTCTATATATTGATGAGTTTGTTGGCATTAATGAAATAATGTAGAGATTACAGGCAGTGAAGCTAAAAATTAACCACTTATTGCATTAAGACAGGCATTTAAAGAGACCTGAATTGATCAGGTTTAATTTTGCTAAAGCATTTGTCTTGAATTATTAGTAGAAATATTCCATTTCCGCCTGTAGTCTTCAGTTTTGAAGCAGATCTGAGTTCCAATTTAATATTCTAGATATTTCAACAACTGTTCAATTTTGGAATTTTAATAAATTGTCAAAGACACATATTTGCAGAGTTTATGCATTCAGGGCAGCACGGTGGCATATTGGTTAGCACAGTTGCTCTACAGATCCAGGGTCCCAGGTTTGATTCCCGGCTTGGGTCACTGTCTGTGCGGAGTCTACACGTTCTCCCCGTGTCTGCATGGGTTTCCTCTGGGTGCTCCGGTTTCCTCCCACAGTCCAAAGATGTGCAGGTTAGGTGGAATGGCCATGCTAAATTGCCCTTAGTGTCCAAAAAAGGTTAGGTGGGGTTACTGGGTTACAGAGATAGGATGGAGGTATGGGCTTAAGTAGGCTGCTCTTTCTAAGGGCCATTGCAGACTCGATCGACCAAATAACCTACTGCACTGTAAATTCTATCACGCTAGATGATCTCATTGAATTCAACAAAATTCCATAGGGCTCAACTTGGTTGATGCAAGAAGGATGTTTCTCCTGGTTGGAGAGGTGAGGTTGAGAACCAGGAAACACAGTCTCCGAATACGAGGAATACGAATATCAAGGACCAAGATTAGGAGGAATTTCTTCAGTCGGAGGGTGGTGAAACTTTGAAATTCTCTACCTCATTGGGCTGTGGAGGTTTAGTCATTGAGTATGTTCAAAGCAGAGAGTGATACATTTTTAGATACCAATGATATAGAGGAATATAGGAATAGTTAAGGAAGATGGCGCTGAGGTGGAAGGTCAAGCATGACCTGGCTGCATAATGGAGCAGGCTCAAGGGGCCAATGGCTTCTATGTTCTTATGATCAATTTCTGCCACTAGATGGAGCCTGGTCAGTAAATATGCTGTACTGTGCAGTACTGGTATCTGTATGAGTGTATTTTCTATAATACAATATACTGTATTGTATGTTTTTACTTGATGTAAGCTAGGAATGCACCGTGCTGCTGCACATGTATGGTACAGTATTTCAACTTGTACATTGTTTTCCCCAGGCAAAAAATGTCCGAAGGAACCCATCTCTGGCTTTAACATTGATTCCTACGGGCAGCACGGTAGCATTGTGAATAGCACAATCGCTTCACAGCTCCAGGGTCCCAGGTTCGATTCCGGCTTGGGTCACTGTCTGTGCGGAGTCTGCACATCCTCCCCGTGTGTGCGTGGGTTTCCTCCCATAGTCCAAAGATGTGCAGGTTAGGTGGATTTACCATGATAAATTGCCCTTAGTGTCCAAAATTGCCCTTAGTGTTGGGTGGGGTTACTGGGTTATGGGGATAGGGTGGAGGTGTTAACCTTGGGTAGGGTGCTCTTTCCAGGAGCTGGTGCAGACTCGATGGGCCAAATGGCCTCCTTCTGCACTGTAAATTCTATGAAATCTATGAAATCACTTAGAGGTGCAATTTTCAGAAATGCAACCACAAATTGAAGTGAGGCATTGCTGTACTCTTCCCAAAATGAAAAAGTTAATGCAATGCAAAGTTAATACTATTTAATTTTCCCGTAAGAAATTCAATTAATTTTAGGAAATCTCTTTTGACCCCACTTGTTTATGCAGTTGAGTTTCTGATCAGTCAATTTAACTGCTGAATGTAATCCCCTGATATTGCTTGACAAAGGAGGGTAAACTGTATACAAACTTTTGTTTATTCTGTGCCCTGTTCTTTTTCAGGCGGAGCCTAATCGTAAAGAACCAGAAATAATTACAGTGACACTTAAAAAGCAAAATGGAATGGGACTGAGCATTGTAGCTGCTAAGGTAAGATGACAGTGTTTAAAATGTTTTTTGATGATGCTATTATCAGTGTAAAAGAAGAACATTCGAGCAGTCTTACTTTCATCGGCCCAGAGGCTAAAAAGCAATAGAATGCACCCTAAAGGAGTGGTTGAACAATGATTGCCTTTTCACCTCTTCCATAATACAACTTGCCCTTTCTTATCTGTCGCTATTTTTAAACTGTGAAAAATAAAGTTGCATTACTTTTGTAGAACCTGTGACTACTGTTTTATATTTTATGAATGGGCAGTTTTTAAACTAAGTGCTTCATCCTTAAAAGATTGTGTGGCTGCCATTGGGCGACTCGCTCAATATTGGCACCTCAATATTGCCTTCACAGAAATCAGTGCTTGGGGCATCTAGTTTTTTTTTAACATAAACAATCGTGGAAAAACTCTGGGTGACGATGATTACTTGTGGGTACAGAAGCAGATTCTGTTAATCACATTTTGGGAGTTAAGTGGAATCCTGCTCTGCTGATGCTTAGTGCCACTTAACAAAATCACCTTTCTAAAATTTCAACCCATCTGATGCATCAATTTGGTGATCAGTGCAGTTTGGTTGCTTGGTTTATCAGTGATATTTCTCAATCATTGAGACACAGTCACCTCAGTTGTAACGTGTAACCAATGGGTCTTAAAAAGTTGGCAACTCAAAAAATATAACCGTATGAAATGTCAGCAAGTAATTATACCCATTGCAGTGGAATGATAAATTTATTGTAGCTTAATCTGTAGCTATATTGAGTACAGCGTTGCATATGCTGCATGCTCCTCTGAATTTTCACCTTTTGATATCAGTGGAAGAAAAATTAATCGGTGGTGCATTTGCTACCTTCCATCATGCTTGTTCCTAACTTTGTACACCTGGGAAATTGAGGTTGATATGAAGGTGAAAACACATACAATGCAAATGTTGAATGCACAAAGTCTATTGTCAGAGCATGTTGTTCATTAAAAATGAGCTTTTTTGTGACGTTCCATTGACTGCACTCTGGAATCTGCATTAATCATTTTATTTATTTGCCTATCTACTTGGTGTCCAGGTACAAATTGGGAGGCATCTTTCTTCAGCTGAGAACTGCTATGGGACAGAAAATGTGGTACAGTTGCTGTCTCCCTTTAGGAGATGGTTAGTTCTTTCTTGTTGCCCAGGTGCTTGCAGGAATACTTTCTGCAGTAATATTCAAAAGATACTGGGGACAAGGCAGCATTGTACTCTTCTGCGCCTCAAATGTTGTGGTTCGTGTACCATTAACATCTGCACTTTGAAGCCATAGTTAGTAAACTGCAAACACTTGGGTTACGATAGACTGCATGACTGCTGGTTTTTCATTTTAGTACTGTGCTGCATCCCTGACTTTCCAACATCACATCTCACTTGCTGCAAAATTCTACATTTAATCTGACTGGAATGGCTAAGCGGGATATGAGCGCTGATTTGGTGAAGGTATTTCTGACCTTGCTGATTTTGCATCACAATCACAGAGGACGTGGATATTGAATTGAAATGTTGACTATTTGTAAAAATGAAATGTGGAAATTGGCATGTATGCTACTGTAAACAGCATATCAGCATTATATTTATCTTCAAATAATTTGCAATTGAAAATTACTAAATGACAAACTACATATAACATGAATTAAAGATGAGTTTGTAAAGCCTGAAATCTGTAGCTGATTTTCAGTAACTCTTGAAAATGTATTGAGCTTTGATAATTGAATTTTCCCTCCAAGTGAACTTGCAATGTCACTGGCAGCACATAGAAAATGCAGGGGAGCTACACACAACTCCTTATTAGTTTACAGACTCTGAAACCGACCACTTCCATGAAAGAACAGGGGGTGTGAAGAAAGAATGTACAATCATTACAGTAAATAAGAAAGGAAATGGATGTAATCAGACTTCCTAAATCTGAGAAACTTAATGTATGCACAAAGACTAATGCCCCAGAATAGCTTAAACGTTCACTTCCTCTACAACCAATGCATTGTGGCTGCAGTGTGTACCATCCGTAAGCAACTCATTAAGGCTTCTTTGACAACACCTTCCAAACCAGCAACCATTAACATGTGTTATGGTATTTATTGTACGAGGAATCCTTCATGTCATTTTATGCCAGTTATTAACATGTTAAAATAGAGGTTTACCCAAAACATGATATAAAACTAAAACCGCAAGTAAACAACTGCTGTGAAATTTTGTCAAGTAATATAAAACTTTGAATAATTATAAACTTTCAAAAGATGAGATTTTCACATTTAGAGGTGAGAAGCAATCACATACTAATAATCAAACAATTGTTATGAAATACTCTAACAGATGCACGAGTTGCCAGATGAATGAAAATATTTGATAGGCACAGTAACTAGTAAATAACTACATGTGCTGTACTGACACTATTTACCTAAATCTGTTCCTGCGCTCAACATAAACCAGCAAGAATCAGCAGACAATTGGACAGTAAGTCATCTTGCAAATTATCATGCTATTCTCAGTGCTGCTTCAGTTACTCCATCATGTGATCTATAGTCTGTTACTAGTTTGCAAAAGTCTGGCATCTGGTCACCATTCATTGGCATTTCTTGGACCATTTCCTGTAGTCATTCTTTAAAGTCACCCTAAACAGATTTTTTTTTTTTACAAAGCAGATAGTCTGATTTTTCTTTTCCCCTCAATGTCTCTAATTGACACAAGTACTTTAATTGTTATAAGGCAATGTAGCTCAAGGACCAGATGTGGCCTGTGGACCATATTTGCCGAACCCTGACCTATCAGTGCAAGGGCAGCAGACACGTGGGAATATCGAAACCTACAAGTCACACACCATCCTACTTTGGAAAGGCATCACAGTTTCTACATTGTCACTTGGTCAAAATTGTGGTACTCCCTTTGGCCTGAAACAATAGCTGCTTCTCTCTCCACAGATGCTGCCAGACCTATTGAATAGTTCCAACATTTTTAGTGTAATTTCAGATTGTCAATAACTGCAATGATTTGCTGTTGTAAAAAATTATCAATCTTAGTTTTGATATTATTAATTGATTTAGCTTCTGCAGCTTTTTGGGCAAGAGAGCGTACCAGATTCTTAGAATCCTTTATATGAAGAAGTACCTGTTAGCATTGCTCAGTGAACAGTCTATCTCTAATTCTAAGGTAATGCCCAATTATTCTGGACTTTTAACAGAGGAAAAATATTTTCTTTACCATATAAAATCATTTAATCATAAGTACCTCATGCCATTATCTTGTATTTATGCTAGGTTCCAGGTAGTACCCCTGTTCTTGGTGGTAGGGGTTGCTGGTTTTGAAGGTACAATCAAAGAAACTTTGTGTAACAGTTGTAATAATATTAACCTCTATAGCCCAGTATCTTTCTAGGAAACCTGCACTGCCTCTCCTCCAATATATCTTCCTCCGGTAGTGTACCCAAAACTGGATGCATTGCACCCAGTGGGACTAGAGGTCTATACAGATATAACATAATGAACATGCTTCGTATTCCTGTCCCATTGAGGTAACCATTTTGTTAATCTTTGGACCGGCCCACCAGTTTTGAGTGAATACATGGACCCTAAATATCTCATCCAGAGTCTTATCTTAGAATCGAGTTGAATGACCTCACACTTTCCCATGTGAGCCTCCATTTGTTAGTGCTTTTTAAACCTAATATGTCAATATTCTGCTGGTGGCCACATCTTTCCAGGCCGTCTTTAAGTGGATGAGGGTTGTACATATTTTCTGTGGAAAGTTGACTGTGGCCATCGAAGCCAAACCATTGTCCATATACTGAACTTGCATCTGAGAGATCCATTCCTGGTGGCATCATAACCATTTGCGCGGCAACGGGCGAATCCATTGAATGGGCTGTTAATCTTGACATCAAACTACAACTGCTTCCCCAGCCGTTTGAAAAAAGAAAAACCAGCTGCCAGATGAGCTGAATATTTCCAGCATTCTCTGTTTTTGTGTTAGATATGCAGATCTCTATTTCTCATTCCAAGTTATTTGTAGATATAATGAAAATGTGAGACCCCACTATAGATGCCTTGGACACCACTAGCCACGCCTTGCCAATTCATGCACATATCCATTATCCGTTCCTTCTGTCTCTTACCTCGTAACCAATTTCCTATCCAAGCTAATAGATTGTCTTTCAATTCATGTGAGGTCATTTTGGTGAACTTTGCTCAGTCACTCTGTTCCCAATAACAGATTCTAGACATTTACCCCACAACTGACATGACCTATAATTTCTTACAGTCAACCTGAAGTATTAACTTTGTTTCTCTCTCCACAGATGCTGCCTGATATGCTAACCATTTCCTGTATTTTGTTTGTATTTCAGATTTCCAGTAGCCACAGTATTTTGATTCACTAGAATTTAGTAGTTTATTTCTCCTACCGTTGTGAACAAATGGAGTGACATTGCCAGTTTTCCAACTCAATGCTTCTTGCATTAAGAGCTTTGGAAGATTGTGACAAATCTTTCAACAACTTCCTCGTCTTTTATGCAGTCCTGAGGTGGAAACAATTGGGTTCTGGAGATTTTCCCATCTTTTATGTCTAGTTTCTACATCACCATTTTTTAAAAACATGCATTGAATCTAATTAGCTCCTTCCGTTGATGTAAGGTTGTCTTTTATCTCTGGTCATCTAGATGTGAGTACCAGTAGAACTACCAATACAATACTACTACAGTGGCTTAGTGGTATTGTTACTGGATCAGTAATCCAGAGGTCCAGGCTATCACTTTCGTCATGGTTTTAAATCCCAGCAAGTGGAATTTATTTGCTTAGTGGTATTGTTACTGGATCAGTAATCCAGAGGTCCAGGCTATCACTTTCGTCATGGTTTTAAATCCCAGCAAGTGGAATTTAAATTCAATTGATAATTCTGGAATTGAAAACTAGTTTTACTTTTTGTGACCATGAAGCTATCATTGATTGAAGAAAATATATAATATCCTTTAGGATATAAGTCTGCTCCTTAACTGGTCTGGCCTACATTTATTTGCCCTCTTAACTGCTCTCTGAAATGGTTTAGCAAGCCAAGGGATATTAGGGATGGGCAGCAAATGCTGATTGTGCAGTGACACCTGCACCCAATGAAAGAGCAAAGGAAAAATATTTATAAGTCAGCCATTTTCCTGATTTCCAATTGTAATATCACCTCTGTGTCATTAAGAGGCCCACATTACTTTTAACCACTGGTAATATTTCCAGATGATTAAAAAAAAAGAGTTCAGTTGCTCCACATCAGTTTAATCTTATAAAATGTCTGTTGCTGAATTGAAAGTAGGTTAGCATGAGTTAGCTCTTGGAGACATTTTGTTCTAGGTGTTTGATGCTGATCTATTTTCAATGTCCTCAGGGTGCGGGACAGGATAAGCTTGGAATCTATGTTAAATCTGTTGTGAAAGGAGGAGCTGCAGACTTGGTAGGTAGTTAAATTCATTCATTTCTCTTCTGATTAAGCAGAAATGTCCTATATGTTGAACCACATGAGAAGTGATCCAAGTAATATTGTTGGTTAAATGAGATGTTTTGTACATCGTTAAAGGGAGAAATATATTTATAATTATATATGTGGTAAATAAATCTACATGAAATCTGTTTAAACAATCTAATTTAGCTAATTGCTGGATGAAATGTTAAACCGTGAAGCCATCTACCCTAACACTATTCAAAGAAGTGCAACTAGTTCTTGTGTTCTGCCCCACTCAGCCAAACATCACTTTGGAGGGGAAAAAACAAATATTTAATTGGTCATTTATCTCTGCTGTTTGTGACTTGCTGTGTGCATATTAGCTCCACAATTGCCTGCATTTCAGCAATGGCTACACTTCAAAAGTAGTTTGGTGTGAGCATGTTGAAATACCTAGGGTTGTGAAAACTATTTAAATACAACGTATTTCTTTAGTAAATAAATGATTGGGAATGTTTATTGAATAGTAGATACTGCTCCACCAAATTGCTGCGGATAAATTTATCACTTCCTAATTAAATATTTTTTAATCCTAGACCTGAATATAGCACTTAAAATGAGAAAAGGCATATGCAATTCAGTACAAATTTGGAGAGGTTTAAACATTTGGGGACTAGTTTAAAAAATGCACGTGTTTACAAAATGTCTCCGCTTGTTAACAAAAATTATAAAATTGAATTATGCTATTTATTTTCCTTTTGTTTTTCTCATGGCTTTAAAAACATATAAAGAGAAGTTTATCAACAAAATGGAAAAGCAAAATAGATATGTTGAAGTCATGTAAATGTTTGTGAAAAGATTCCATCATTTCTCACCAGCCATCAAACCTAGAGCAAAATTTGTGAAAAGCATGATCTTTCACGACATATTTATGCTGCTATTTTTAATATTCTTTCTAGTAATATTGTTCCCGCTCCTTGCTAAAATTGAAGCTACTGTTTTTTAGACCAACCTTCACAGTTGCATTCTCAGTCAGATAATTGAAAAATTGAAAATGAAATGGTGAAATGAAAAGATAATTGAAGATTACATAAAATCTCAATTTTTATACATTGTAAATTATTACATGGCAAAGCTTTCAAGGAGTCATGGTATTTAATTGCACAACGGCATCTCTCATCTGAGGAAAATTGAATTTAAAGATGAGAATAAGTTATTTGATCCAAGAGGACATGCTTCCACCTGAAAACTCGTTTAAATGGCTGAGGTTACTCTGAAACACAATGTAGCTAATTTCATTTTTTCACTGAGGCTTGAAAACATGTTCGAACTAGAGACATCAAGTGATTTGTAGCATCATGTTTTAATACAATACATCTGTATTTATAACGAGGTGTTTTGTGGTTTTAAGCATAACATTTTATACCCATTTTTCCTGATATAGCCCCTTTAACCTTTACCTGTTAAACTCTGAGTTTTGTCCAGTAAACAGTTAGGATGGAATTCTGCGCCTGCCAGCCGGGCGTGCGCCCAACCTGGAAGTCTGTGAAATAGCACATGATGTCATTTGACGCGCATTCCGACATCGAGCACTCATTTTGCTTGGTGTGCGCAGATGCAGATCGGACTTGTGCCTGCTGAGAATGAGAGATACAATTAAGGGGATTAGAACCCCAGTTGACCTGAAATTCACATTGCAGGTCTTTAAGCTCATCACATGGGCAACACGGACAGGCAGCCCAAATGGAATTGATCTTTTTTAATTCAAGTGCTGCAAACACTGGCTGAGGAACATAGAACAGTACAGGCCTTTCGGCCAACGATGTTGTGCCGACCATGTATACTAATCTAAGATCAATCTAACCTACACTCCTTCAATTTCATGCTGTCCATGTGCCTGTCCAAGAGTCGCTTAAATGTCCCTAATGACTCTGACTCCACCACCTCTGCTGGCGTGCATTCCACGCACCCATCACTCTGTGTAAAGAACCTACCTCTGACATCTCCCCTATAGCTTCTTCCAATCCCCTTAAAATTATGTCCCCTCGTGAGAGCCATTTCAGCCCTGGGGAAAAGTCTCTGGCTATCCACTCTATCCATGCCTCTCATCACCTTATACACCTCTATCAAATCAACTCTCTTCCTACTTCACTCCAGTGAGAAAAGCCCTAGCTCCCTCAACCTTTCTTCATGAGACATGACTTCCAGTCCAGGCAGCATCCTGGTAAATCTCCTCTGCACCCTCTCCAAAGCATCCAGATCCTTCCTATAATGCGGTGACCAGAACTGGACACAATATTCCAAGTGTGGTCTAACCAGGGTTTTATAAAGCTGCAGCAAAACCTCACAGCTCTTAAACTCAATCCCCCTGTTAATGAAAGCCAACACACCATTAGCCTTCTTAACAACCCTATCAACCTGGGTGGCAACTTTGAGGGATCTATGTACGTGGACCCCAAGATCCCTCTGTTCCTCCACACTTCCAAGAATCCTGTGTTTAATCCTGAATTCAGCATTCAAATTCGACCTTCCAAAATGAGGAGATGAGCATTTGTAGCGGTGAGGTGAGTTGATGTTTTGGAATTTTTTAAAATAAATTTAGAGTACCCAATTAATTTTTTCCAACTAAGGGGCAATTTAGCGCGGCCAATCCACCTAGCCTGCATATCTTTGGGTTGTGGGGGCGAAACCATGCAAACACGGAGAGAATGTGCAAACTCCACACGGACAGTGACCCAGACCCGGGATCGAACCTGGGACCTTGGCGGCGTGAGGCGGTAGTGCTACCCACTGCGCCACCGTGCTGCCCTTGGTGTTCTGGAGTGTTGACAGAGTTTTTATGTTGAGTACATATGATTGTGGCCCTCAAACAAAATTTCTGTTGGCTGACATCAGAGGTTTGGATCTCTCTGTCACCCTTTTTGCACGGGTGAGCCCCATTAGCCGACCTTCTCATGGGTATTGTATACTCAGTGGGGAGCACCTCCTGAGGAGGAGAGGGAAGAAAGATTTGAGGACGTTAGGTGTTCCAGGGCATCCCCCATGTGCAGAGGTCCAGGGACATCAGAGGGCCAGGAGGCTGCCCCGGAGAAGATGCCACTACCCAGTTGCAAGGATGTACAGGCAGTGGTCAAACTACCTTAACATGACGAGATTCAGTGCCGCAGAATGCACTGGCTCTCAACAGAAGCAGTGACGAACATCTGCCAGATGAATATGCCTGAGATAGTCTCCAATTGAGTGGGAAGACAACCAATGCCTATGGCTGAAGGTAATTGCGGCACTAAATGTTTATTTCCCTGGATCTTCCAGGGCTCAACCAGGCTGAGCACGTGAGAGGTTTTGCAGTCTTGAATTCAGAGTGCCATTGTTTGTATCAAGGTGCCAACTGGCCAGCCGAAGGCTTTATGAATGGGAAGGGGTTTCACTTAAACGTTCAGATTGTGTGTGACAATAGGACCCATCTGCAGGTGTGTGCAAGGTACCTGGGCAGCTCACACAACGCATATGTTCTTCGTCACTCGCAGGTGTCCAGGCTCTTCACTGCTCCAGCTCATGTAGGCGGGTGGTTGATTGGTAATGAGGGTTACCCATTGCAAAGGTGTCTGATGATGCCTTTCAGGCAACCAAGGACAGGCACAGAGGAAAGATACAACCGCTGTCATGTGTCCACAAAGGTTTTGGTGGCAAAGACCATTGGGCTGAAGGAGATGAGGTTCAAATGCCTCAACTGATCTGGGAGGGCCTACAATACCCGCCTGAGTGAATGTGCTTCATTGTAGTGGTCTGCTGAACTCCACAATCTCACTCTTAGGGAGATGAGAATGAAATGTGGATCCTTCAGGCGTTGCAGGGACACCAGGGAGGTGCTGATTCAGCAGTTCTTCAGCTAAGTCAGCATATCCTTCCCACAGCGCCAGTGGGCAAATACCATCATCACAGGCACACAACATTCATCTATTCCCTGAGGGCACTCCTACCAAATAAAGTTTGAAACCATGGACATCTGGCTTAAGTGAAATCAGATATTTAAGGTGACAAAAAAAACGAAAAGAAGGTTGATCCACCCGGATTATAAACTCAACATTTTGGTTTGAAGTAAATCGATAGCACCCAATGCGGACCATTTCAGCTTATGTTTTCAGCTGCTTCATCTAGGTGCCTCACCTATCATTGACCGTGGCATTGGAGGCCGGTTGGTGATCTCGTTATCCTGTTGGCACCAGATGACCTGAAAGGTCGTCCTCTGGTTGGCAGGGCCTGTGCAGACATCGCCTGGGAAGGTTCACTTGACAACAGTGCCAGGCAATTCAGTCACCACTGCTCCTGGGATGGAGTGGAGACTGGCAGAGAGATTGAGAAGCTGGTGCCCTTGTCCAGGGTTCCATGAAAGGAATTCACAAAGATGGAAGCTACCTTGTCCGCCATTCTGAGGTAAGTCCTCACTTACTTGCTCACCAGTGAAAGATCAGCAACCATGGGTGACACTGGTTGGTGCAGCCTTCTCCCACAAAAGTACTGACCACCTGAGGTCAGTGCTTGTGTGTGGGCATGCAGTTTCATGTGCAACCCTGAAAATACATCAGTGCACTCCTGGAGCTGCCTCTCTGTGAAACTCTCCAAACTCTCAATGGATGAGGCTGTGCACTCAGAGCTCGGGATCACCGCATTGCTCATGCTCCGTAAGGACTCCATGACACAGACCCTCTGGAATCTCTGCCAGATCTTCCGCATTTGGCACCTTATGAACACCTCCAGAGGCTCATCATCACCCTCTGACTCAGCATGACCCTCATCCCCAGCAATACTCTGATTGTTGGTGCACTGGACTCTCCCTACCTCCTACCCGTATGAATTGTTAAACTGCCCTCACTGCTGTGTCCTAACAATATTCCCTGACATGGCAACAGTCACCTGCGGTGCTGAGAGCTGGTGTGCCACACGTACGTTCTCCAATGTGTAGGATGTCCAGGGGTAGGAGTGTGTTGTCTGCATGCTGACTGGCTGGCTCTGAGGGATGGTAACAAAGGGTAAGATTCATTATTCATATCACACAAGTTGACATTTCAGTACATGCTTACCTTTGCTTAGTTCCCTCCCCAACCGCTCTAGCAAGTCCCTTTCCCTCCTCTCTTTCTCCTCCTCTCCTCTCTTCCCCCCCCCCCCCCCCCACCTCCCAAGGTTGTCAGTCCTGGTTATGCTCCCCAATTGCTTGTAACCAGATCAATGAAAATCTTTGATAAGCACAGTAAATAATTTACTTATGCTATGCTCACTGACACGTTAAAACTCTTCAGTTAAATCTATTCTGGTGCTCAACACAGTCAGTAAGTATCAGAAGACATTGTAAATCAGCATGCAATTCTTACTGTTGCTCCATGCGCATGGCAGTGCCCGCTCACAAAAAGCCAACTTCTGTTGACTGACTTTGGGTCATTTCATGTGGTTATTCATTAAATGTCTCTCCAAACAGATAAAAGCCAATAATCTGATTTCCTTTTCCTCCCTTTCTAAATGGGGAAATGCTTAGGAAATCAGAAACACAGAGGGACTTGGTAGTACTTGTTCAAGATTCTCTTAAGGTTAACATGCAGGTTCAGTCAACAGTTAGGAAGGCAAATGCAATGTTTGCATTCATGTCAAGGGGGGTAGAATACAAGACCAGAGATGTACTTTTGGGGCTGTTTAAGGCTCTGGTCAGACCCCATTTGGAATATTGTGAGCGGTTTTGCGCTCCGTATCTAAGGAAGGATATGCTGGCCTTGGAAAGCATCCAGAGGAGGTTCACAAGAATGATTCTTGGAATGAAGAGCTTGTCGGATGAGGAATGGTTGAGGGCTCTGTACTCGTTGGAATTTAGAAGGATATAAGGGTGTTGCTCATTCTGGGTGAGTGTGCTTTACACTCAATTGGCTCTGTTTTATTCCTAAGCTCTAGAGTCGTCAGGTATCCTTATGATACCACCATGAGGTTCACGTTCAGATCAATGACTCAATACACCAGTTAGTAAGTTCAAACAAGACACGTTTATTATTACAGTTATTTGCTACTCGTGCATATAATACTAAGTCTAAACTGTTCCTACCACTACTAGGCCAATACTTATCTGAAATAAGGGAACTGCCGGATCAGGGAACAATGGCCTCTTGCTTTGTCCTGGATCCGCAGGCTTCCAGTTGGTGTAGACTAAAGGGGTCAGGAGTGTCGACTCTCGTAGCGTGCGTTGTATGGCACTTACTTGTCGGTGTAGCAATTGGCCAGGCCTCTCCTTCTCACGTCCAAGTTCCTGGAGAGCTGCTGCAAAGGTGTTCTGCTGGGAGGGCCGACTAAGAGAGAGGAGGGCTGGCTAAGAGAGAGAGCTGGGGTCGGGGTCTCTGTCTTTATACTGTTTCGGGTTTTGCGCCCATTTGGGCGGACCCTCTATAAACTTGCAATTGATTGGGTCTCTTCCCAATCGATTGATTTGAATTTCCCCAATAACGGGGCTGTTCCTCGATCACTGGGCGGTTCTTGGGGCTGTTTGTATCTTATTGTCCGGGTCTCCTGCTGGCGCCGAAGAGTCTAACTTGGCCTTTGTTATTCTTAATAGTGTCCATTGTGCCAGGAATCACCGGGAATCGCTCAATTAATAGGCGCAGCTTGTTAGTTTTTATGCTGTCTGGTTTCTTCACAGACAGAATCCACAGAGAGGTTCTGCAACCTGCTTGCCTCTCTGACATTGTCCAATTTTCCCTGCATGCAATTCAATGTTCCATTTTATGTCGGGAAGTGGCCAGCTGCGGTGGCTACAAGGGGGATCTTAATGAAACTTTACAGAATACTGCGAGACCTGGAGGGTGGACATGGAGACGGTGTTTCCATTTATAGGAAAAACTAGAACAGAGGACACAATCTCAAGACTAAAGAGATGATCCTTTAAAACAGAGATGAGGAGGAATTTCTTCAGCCAGAGGGTGGTGAATCCGTGGAACTCTGCTGCAGAAGACTATGGAGGCCAAATCACTGAGTGCCTTTAAGACAGAGATAGATAGGTTCTTGATTAATAAGGGGATCAGGGATTATGGGGAGAAGGCAGCAGAATGGGGATGAGAAAAATATCAGCCATGATTGAATGGCAGAGCAGACTCGATGGGCTGAGTGGCCTATTTCTGCTCCTCGGTCTTTTGGTCTCTCGTTAGATGTATTTAAATAATTGTTCTAACACGGTGCAGCTGAAAGGGCTGGATGTGGCATGCTGGCGTTTGCCTACCCCGGCCAACATAATTTAGCATTTTGGAATGAATAATAATTGGACAAATTTATCTATGGTTACATTCCGTCCTAATGGATAAAACAGGATGCTCTCTAATTATGACTTCAACCTCATGCCTCTGCAGGATGGTCGTTTGGCTGCAGGAGATCAGTTACTAAGCGTAGATGGCCGTAGTCTTGTGGGACTTTCACAAGAAAGGTAATGGATACTACGTGGTTTGTCCACTAACTCAATAAAATAAATACTGTCAAAGTAATGCTATCATTTGGAAAATGATAGCTTTAGCTATGAGGTCCAAAAATTTGAGTTAATGTGGTATGGTGGGCATGAATCGTATAAAGGCAAAATATCTGACTCCATCTTAGAATATTAGTTTAAGCGTACAATTGTCCCTTCTCCCTCACTCCTGCAGGTAGGAAAAGAGCATCAGAGGAGCTTCTACCCCTCCCTGCATACTTCCCAACGACCTATCAATGGACGGTAGATATTAGGGATCAAGTTCCTTAACCATAGGTTCAGTCAAAAATTATGCATGCTGTGGTTGACCACATGAGGAAGAAGTAAAGAATGCAAACTCTTATTTTTAAATGAGGCAGCTTTGTTTAAAAAGTGGAATGGTGTTTTTGTGCAAACTAAGGCAGATTAGCACTTCAAATATAATAGAACATAGAACAGTACAGCACAGAACAGGCCCTTCGGCCCTCAATGTTGCGCCGAGCCATGATCACCCTACTCAAACCCACATATCCACCCTATACCCGTAACCCAACAACACCCCCCTTAACCTTACTTTCATTAGGACACTACGGGCAATTTAGCATGGCCAATCCACCTAACCCGCACATCTTTGGACTGTGGGAGGAAACCGGAGCACCCGGAGGAAACCCACGCACACAGGGGGAGGACGTGCAGACTCCACACAGACAGTGACCCAGCCGGGAATCGAACCTGGGACCCTGGAGCTGTGAAGCATTTATGCTAACCACCATGCTACCCTGCTGCCCACCTGCTCATTTCAAACACGTTCAAACTACTGCAATTAACATTTAAATTATTAAAAGAAAATCATCTTTATTCCAGGGCAGCAGAGCTTATGACAAGAACCGGTTCTGTGGTCACCTTAGAAATAGCAAGACAAGGAGCTATTTACCATGGTTTAGCAACTCTACTCAACCAACCTTCTCCACTGATGCAAAGAGGTAAAAATATGAGCAGGGTGCTTTCCTAATGTAAGAACAAAATTATTCTGATGAAATGTTACTGACCTGAAACACTAACTCTGAGCCGGGTTTTGGACCAAAATCCGGGGATCACTACTCTGTCATGTGTGGGGAACAGACACCGGGCAATGATTTTACCCCAAGTTGACCAGGTAGTAGCTGACTGGTGGGCTGTTGAAGCTGGAGGGCCACTAGGAAGAGTCTCTCCAGCACTGCATGAGATGAAGCCTGTAGTTCAAGTAAGGGAAAGAAAGGGCATCTCCAACTTTAGATGCCCCCCCTCCAACTTTTTTAATATTTTAATTTTGTAAAAAAGCTTAAAGACTACCATTGCAGAGAGAATCCCTCAATATGACAGCCTGTGGCCAGGTGGGTAGAAAGGACTCGAAGCCTGCCTAAAACACTGGGCCCTACCAAGGACCTGGGTTCAATCCCAGCCTTGGGTCACTGTCCGTGTAGAGATTGAACATTCTCCCCTTGTCTGCATGGCTATCACCCCCACAGCCCAAAGATGTGCAGGGTAGGTGAATTGGCCATGCTAAATTGCCCCTTAATTGGAAAAAAACTAATTGGGTACTCTAAATTTTAAAAAAAGCACTGGGCCCTGGCCTCGATGCCTTGAGAACACCTAGAGGCTGCCTGGAAAATTCCAGCCTACTTTTTAATAATGGGCCTTAAATGAATTTAACCCCCTTAACTTGCCCACACCCTGCATCCAGGAAAATGTTCATGGGAGCAGGACTGTGCCAGCAAACTGTATATTTCACATCCACCCATCCTGCTCACCCCAGCCCCCACCTCCTCCGAACAGTGGGGCAAAATCTTACCCTCTATCTCCTACAGATGCTGTCTGACTTGAGTGTTTTCAACATTTTTTATTTTTATTTGTTTTCTTACTGTACTGTCCAATATTTTCCTTCAATTAATGTCATCAAAAACAATTTAACTTATCGGTCATTTTGCACCTTTGCGAAGTTGACTACTGAATTTGCCAATATAATAATAATTTCACTTCCAAAATAACCCATTGCTTGGCAACCAGTTTTCTAAGATGGTTCACATTTAAGTAAATTCACCAGTTTATCTTGGCTGTGTGTGTAACAAAGCCATTTAGATGACTAATATTTTAAAAGCGCAGTTAGAATATTCCTTTGAGCTCTGATGATACTATACTCTGATCTTATGCAAAATTCCATTAAAGCAAGCAGTTTATATGTGGAATTACCTATATTTAATGCAATTTGTTGAGAGTGGTATTCTGTGTTCATTATACAAAACCGGGCAGTAGGAAAGGAGATAATGGGTGTAATCCTCCATCTATGTTCCTAATCTTAGAATTGTGTTCAGTTCAATTTAGATTATTGCTTCCACTCTTGAATAATTTACTTTTTGATGTAGTTTGTTTTTCCTGCAAGCTAGATGGAAATGTTACATGAATTTGACTGACATCTGTTTTCAAATTGTAAGCCACTTTTATTTTTGTATGGGTATTTTGTTAAATTGGAATCTTAATGAGTCATTCTAAAACACAGCCGCAAGATGCAACAGTCACAAGATGCAACAGTTACAAGTAAATGCATATATATATTTATAATTAAGTATTATACCATCAATAGATGTAATGTAATCAAAACTATAATGATTTCAACTTTCACATATATTAGGTCATTGATGGGCAGCACGGTGGCACAGTGGTTAGCATTGCTGCCTACGGCACTGAGGACTCGGGTTCGAATCCCGGCCCTGGGTCACTGTCCGTCTGGAGTTTGCACATTCTCCCCGTGGCTGCGTGGGTTTCACCCCCACAACCCAAAGATGCGCAGGATAGGTGGATTGGCCACGCTAAATTGCCCCTTAATTGGAAAAATAATTGGGTACTCTAAATTTTTTTGTTTTAAAATAAAAAATATTAGGTCATTGTCATTTGACTGGGGAGGCAGGAAGAACAAAATTAACAAATGGTGAAAAGTTTCCCCTTTTACTGTAAATTCAAATAAGCCTCAGTGATTTAAGTTTTGTTTCCTTTTGTCATAAGTGTTCACTGCTATTTTCCTTTATAGCTAAACTGTTGTACTCCTGTTGCATTTGTTTTAGTGATTCTTAGTGTTTTGCTATAATAAGGTGTGTCTAACTACAGACAAATAAATTTGGGGTATTATTTTGCCCAGTTCTTAAATTGTTATTGCATTACCATTTCTATTTTACCCACCTTGAGTAAGGTGCTACATCGTTCTTAAAAATGAGTCTGTTAATGAGATCGGGCAAATAAAAGGTGGGATTCTCTCATCCCGCGGCAGAGTGTCCACGCCGTCATAAACGCTGTTGCGTTTTACGATGGCGTGAATGGGCCGCTCCCAGGACTAATTCTGGCCTCTACAGGGGGCCAGCACGCCGCTGGAGCAGTTCACGCCACTCCAGCTGCCGATCCCGTGCATGCTCAGTGGCGTGGCGCCAACACGCGCAAGCGCAGTGGCTTCCTTCAACGCGCTGGCCCCGACGCAACATGGCGCAGGACTACACTGGTCGGCGCGTAGGAAAGGAGGCCCCCATCCAGAGAGGCCGGCCCGCCGATTAGTGGGCCAAGATCACGGGCCAGGCCACATCGGAGGGCCCCCCTCGGGGGTCGGAGCCCACCACCCACAGGCCGCCACCCGACCCTTCCACGCTGAGTTCCCGCCGTCTGAGAGCAGGTGTGGACGGCGCCGGCGGGACTCTGCATTTCCACGACGGCTGCTCAGCCCATCCCGGCCTGAGAATCGGCCGGCTGGCCGCACTGCAGTGAATCGCAGGCGTCAGGGCGGTATGGCCCGGTCGCGGGGATTCTCCGGCCCGGCCTAGGGCTGAGAGAATCCCGCCCAAAGTGTCTATCATTTGGCAAAAGCAGTAATGGATGGTAATTTATTAATACTGTGCATAATCCTTTTTCACAGTATGCCCAATTTTCAGAACCTTAAGAGCTATATGCTCCAAGTCAGCAATTGAAAAATGTGCTTTTAAGAGGTTGTGGTAAAATACACTTTTGTCCACCTTTAATGTAAAATTTGGTAACGAGTAAATTTTTTCCATTTTCAGCCTCTGATCGTCGTGGCACAGGGAAGCCTCGCCCAAAGAGTGAAGGCTTTGAATTGTACAACAGTAATCCTCAGAATGGAACACCTGAAAATTCCCCAATGGGCTGGACAGAATACACAGAACCAAAGAAACCACCTGGGGATGAAAGACTGTTGAAAAACCGAGCTGATCATCGATCTAGTCCCAATGTTGCAAGTAAGCACATGAAATGAAAAATGAAATGAAAATTGCTTATTGCCACGAGTAGGCTTCAATGAAGTTACTGTGAAAAGCCCTTAGTCGCCACATTCCGGCACCTGTTCGGGGAGGCTGGTACGGGAATTGAACCGTGCTGCTGGCCTGCCTTGGTCTGCTTTAAAAGCCAGCGATTTAGCCCAGTGAGCTAAAGCAGCCCCTGTGCTGGGGTCTCCCTGTTGTCAGTATTGATTTCTTAGTAAACCAGAATGATAATTTTGATTACCTAGGCCCAACGCTCTTCAACTGCTTCATCGGTGACCCTATCCCCATCATAAGGTCAGAAATGGGGAAGTTCGCTGATGATTACAGTGTTCAGCAGCATTCACGGCTCCTCAGATACTGAAGCAGTCCATGTCCATCCAAATGCAGCACGACCAGGACAATATGCAGGCTTGGGCTGACAAGTGGTAAGTAACGTTTGTGCCAAACCAGTGTCAGGCAATGACCATCCCCAATTAGAGAGAATTTGTTTCATTGCCCCGTGGCATTCAATGGCGTTATCATCGCTGAATCCCCCAGCATTGACCACAAATTGAACTGGACAAACCATATATATATATATATACTGTGGCTACAAGAGCAGGTCAGAGGCTAGGAATTCTGCAGCGAGGAACTCTCCTCCTGACTCTCCAAAACCTGCCCACTATCTTGGAGGCAGTCAGGAGTGTGATGGAATACTCTACACTTCCCGGACAAGTGACAACAGCCCCAAGAAAACACAAGAAGATTGGCACCATCCAGGACAAAGCAGCCTGCTTAATTGCAACCTCATCCACAAAAATTCACGCCCTCACCACTGATGCATAGTGCAGCAGTGTGCACCATCTACAAGATACTCTGCTGGAACTCATCAAGGCTCCTTCGCCAGCATCTTCCAATCTCGCAATTGCTACTGTCTAGAAGGACATAAGAACATAAGAACCAGGAGTAGGCCATCTGGCCCCTCGAGCCTGCTCCGCCATTCAATTAGATCATGGCTGATCTTTTGTGGACTCAGCTCCACTTTCCGGCCCGAACACCATAACCCTTAATCCCTTTATTCTTCAAAAAACTATCTATCTTTACCTTAAAAACATGTAATGAAGGAGCCTCAACTGCTTCACTGGGCAAGGAATTCCATAGATTCACAACTCTTTGGGTGAAGAAGTTCCTCCTAAACTCAGTCCTAAATCTACTTCCCCTTATTTTGAGGCTATGTCCCCTAGTTCTGCTGTCACCCGCCAGTGGAAACAACCTGCCCGCATCTATCCTATCTATTCCCTTCATAATTTTAAATGTTTCTATAAGATCCCCCCTCATCCTTCTAAATTCCAACGAGTACAGTCCCAGTCTACTCAACTTGGGAAGCAAACACATAGGAACACCACTATCTGGATGTTTCCCTCCTAGCCCCACACCATCTTGAATTGGAAATATATTACTGTTCCTTCGCTATCACTGGGGCAAAATCCTGGAACCTGGCGGGATCCATAACAGACCAGCATTGTATCTATTCACTGGAAAAATTAGCAAAATAAGCTTTTCTTCCATGCTTTAAACTCTTAAAACCTGTGGTACATAATAGTGTGGTAAGATTGTTAGAATCTCCATCTCTTTCTGGCATGTTTAAGGTATGATCATCGTCGGAAACCAGAGTCCCCACAGTGCAGAAGGAGGCAGGACATTTGGCCCATTGAGTCTGCTGCCTAGGCACACTTCTTGCTCTATCCCCTTAATCATAGATTTTCATAGAATTTACAGTGCAGAAGGAGCCCATTCGGCCCATCGAGTCTGCACCGTCTCTTGGAAAGAGCCCCGTACCCAAGGTCAACACCTCCACCCTATCCGTGTAACCCCACCCAACACTAAGGGCAATTTTGGACACAGGGCAATTTATCATGGCCAATCCACCTAACCTGCACATCTTTGGACTTTAACCCCACCTAACCTGCACAAATGGATCAGTTCTGTAAAGAAATGTTAACTAAATATTTATCTGAATCTGAAACTATATTATTGAATAGACCTACTGGTGAATGGTCATTTGGACCTGCTAGGTCCACCACAAGTTATAAAGTCACTACAGCACAGAAGGGGGGCCATTCAACCATGAGTCCATGGCGGTATAAAAATGTGTAATTCTTGTCAGACTGTAGCAGACTTCGAGGCATTAAGAGTTTGGTTCCATCTTTGTTGAGGATGGCTGTTAGCAAGAAATATATATTCTTAGTGAAATAAAGAAAATTGCTTGAAGTGCAGACCCTGCTGCCTCTGATTTAATTTCTGTATGGTTAATACACTTGGATAATGCTTTGGTAAATATATATCTGTATGTCTTTTATCAATGAGTTCCTCAATTGGAAGAAACATTTGCTAACATTTCAAATGTGATGTAACTTATTTATGTAATGTACCAAATAACAATTACAGTCCGAAGATAATATGGAGCAATTTAAAAACATTCAGGGCACTTACAGCAATACGTTTAATGTTTAAAAATGTAAATTAGTTGTTTATCCTAGTTTTATAAAACTCAATAAAATACCAGATCTTGCTGTTTTAGTTCATAGAATCATTGAAGGGTTTCAGCACGGGAGAAGATCATTCAGCCCGTTGTGTCTGTGCTAACTCTCTGCAAAAACACCTCAGCGGTCCCTCTCCCGAGCGCTTTATGTGTAATGGTAGCCTCTAACCCTGCACAGCTTTTCTTTTTGGTGCTTATTCAATTTCCTTTCGAAGGCCCTGATTGTAACTCTGCATTTTCTGCATACGTTTTTTCCTTTATCCCCTCATTAGTTCTATTGCCAGCCACTGTATAAATTTATGTCCTCTGGTTCTCTACTCTTCCATCAATGGGAACAATTTCTGTTTATCTACTTTGTCTCGACCCCTCATGATATTGGACACTTCCATTCCATCTCTTTTCAGTCTGTGCTTTAAGGAGAACAACCCCAGTTTGTCTAATCTAAGAATAATCCTATAATCTTTATTATTGTCACAAGTGAGCTAACATTAACACTGCAATGAAGTTACTATGAAAAGCCCCTAGTCACCAAACTTCGACACCTGTTCCAGTTCACGAAGGGATAATTCAGAATGTCTAAATTACCTAACAGCGCATCTTTCGGGACTTGAGGGTGGAAATTGGAGCACCCAGAGGAAACCCATGCAGACACGGGGAGAATGTGCAGACTCTGCACAGAAAGTGACCCAAGCCGGGAATCGAACTTCGGACGCTGGTGCTGTGAAGCAACAGTGCTAACCACTGTGCGCCCGTGCTGTGAAATCCTTCAATCTTAGAAGCATTCTTGTTAATCTTTTTTTGCACTCTCTATAAAGTCTTCACAGCAATCCTAAAGAGCAGTGCTCAGAAACAGTCACATTTGAAAATGAAATGAAAATGAAAATCGCTTATTGTCACAAGTAGGCTTCAAATGAAGTTATTGTGAAAAGCCCCTAGGTTCATTTGGCGCTGAACCAGAGATGTAGAGAAGTTCTCCAAAATGCTGTTGATTGTGTGCTTTATGCCTAACTCAGGATCTCGTATGCCTTTTTATCCACTTAAATTGGCCGACCACCATCAACAATTTATGCACTGACTCCAGGTGCCTGTTCCTGCACCTCATTTTAGGATTGTATCCCTTAGTTTATATTGCCTCTCCTTGTTCTTCCAAGCAGAATGTACCACTGCACATTCCTCTACTAATTTAATCTGCCACATGTCTGCCTATTCCACTTTATCAACTTTTGAAGTCTTATCACCATCTCTCAGTTCAGAATACTACCAAAGTTATCATCTACAAATTTTCAAATTGTATCAAATTTAAATCTTTAACATATCAAGAAAATCAGTAGTCCTAATATTGAGCCCTAGGGGACCCCACTGTAACCCCTATTCTAGTGCAAAAAAGAACATTTAACCACTTTTCTGTCACTCTGCTAAATTTGTATCCATGCAGCCAATTTCTCTTTCATTCTATGGGCTTCAGATTCACTGACAAGCTTGCTATTTTATACACCACATCAGCTGCCGTACTTTCGTCAACCATTTTTATTACCTCATCAAAACTTGAGTTATTTACTGCATGCTGGCTTTCCCTAATTAATCTGCCCTTGTCTAATTGATTGTTAATTTTGCACCAGATTATTTGTGTCTCAAAGTTTTCCCACCACTGACATTAAACTGACTAGCCTGTATTTGCTGGGTCTATCCTTGCACCTTTTTCAAACAAGGGTGTAGCATTTGCAGTTCACTAGTCCTCTAGCACCACCCCTGTGCCTGAGGAAGATTGGAAGCCAGTATCTCCATAATTTCTGTCTATCCTTCAGCATCCTCTGCATCCATCTTCCATGGAGAACATAAACTTTATGATACTATGATCACTGTTTCCCAAGTTTATCAACTGTACTTGACCCACCTCATTCCCCAAATTCCAAACCAGAAATATTTCCTTTCCTGTAGGGTCAGAAACATAACTGATTAGGGCAGCACAGTGGTTAGCACTGCTGCAGCACGGCGCCGAAGTCCCAGGTTCGATCCCGGCTCTGGGTCACTATCCGTGTGGAGTCTGCACATTCTCCGTGTTTCCGTGGGTTTTGCCCCACAACCCAAAAGATGTGCAGGGTAGGTGGATTGGCCACGCTAAATTGTACCTTAATTGGAAAAATGAATTGGGTACTCAATTTATAAAAAGAAAACAAAAAGAAACATTATTGATTGAGGACACTGAAGAGACTCTTCCCCTCGTTTATTCTACATTCCGAGTCCCTTTCATCTGCCAAGTTAGTTTAAACCCTCCCAAGCAGAATATTGATCCTGCTTCTGTTTAGGTGCAGCCTGCTCAGTCTGTAGAGTTTCAACTTCCCCCAGAACTAGTCCCCATGTCCTAGAAATATAAAGCCATCCACCATGTACCATATTTTCCAGCCACAATTCTATCCTATTTTTATACTCACTCGTACGTGATACTTGAGAGTAATTTAGGGATTATTATTTTTAAAGTCCTGCTTGCTAGTCTCCTGGTTATCTCCCTGATACCTGCAGGACCTTATCTCATCTACCAATAGAGACCAGAACCTGTCTGTTTACCCTTGGATTGCTCAGGAGCTGCTCAATTACATCACTGAATCTGACACGAGGCAACACGAGGGCAGCAGGGTAGCATGGTGGTTAGCATAAATGCTTCACAGCTCCAGGGTCCCAGGTTCGATTCCTGGCTGGGTCACCGTCTGTGTGGAGTCTGCACGTCCTCCCCCTGTGTGCGTGGGTTTCCTCCGGGTGCTCCGGTTTCCTCCCACAGTCCAAAGATGTGCGTGTTAGGTGGATTGGCCATGCTAAATTGCCCGTAGTGTCCTAATAAAAAAGTAAGGTTAAGGGGGGGGGGTTGTTGGGTTACGGGTATAGGGTGGATATGTGGGTTTGAGTAGGGTGATCATGGCTCGGCACAACATTGAGGGCCGAAGGGCCTGTTCTGTGCTGTACTGTTCTATCTATACCAAATGAATTCCAGTCTGTAACCACAGAAGTGCCTTTCTGTTTGCCTAATTATAGAATTCCCAGTCACGTTTGCGTTCCCAATCTTCCTCCTGTCTCCCCTGTGCAAACAAGACATCCATAGTTCGGTGGACATGGCTGTGGCTGCACTTCCCATAGAAATCATCGCTCTCACCAGAATTGAAAACTGAATACTGGTTGGAGAGTGAAATGGACTCTGGCTACCTGCACTACTTTCCAGATCCTCCTTGACTGCCTGGCAATCACCTATTTACTCTCATCATACCTTTAAGCTTTGGGGTGACAACATCCAGAAATGTGCTAACTAGAAATGTGCTATTCGCATAGTTCTCATATCATGGATGCATGGTGCCAGCTGCTGCTCAAGTTCTGAAAAGAGCTCACGTTGCTCTCGCTGATGATATTTCCTGCGCACGTGGTTGTGCAGGACATGAGAAGCATCCTGGAGTTTCCATATGGAACAGGGTGGGCACTGGCTGGGGCCAAAGTGTCCAGACATATCTCTATTTATTAGATTAACTAAACTTGTTATAAATAAGCTAAAGACTTGTATATTAAAAAAAACCTGCCAGCAACTCCCATCTCCCCAAACATTATATTACATTTTTTTAACCTCACTCCTTCCCGACCCCTGCACTCACTCCATTCTGCTGATGCCCCTGCAGACCACTTTCAGGTCCATGCCTCTTATCTTCAGGCTCTCTAGACAACTAATTCCCCACCAATTGTCCTGTTTGGTCTTTTGTTGATTTGTTTTGGCGCTGCTCTATACTGACTCTCCACTTGTATTTTACATGTTGATCTCCAGGCCTGCACTCTAACCCGGTGCCACCTTTTCTACTTTCGTTGAGCACTTGTGGTGCCCATTATTTGCATTCATGTATGAGCCATAAAAATTCAAACACTTAACATTTTGGAAGAAGTTTCTAATTTAATGTGTTAGGCATAATTAATTTATACATTGATGCCGAAGTAAATAATGAATGCTGTCCTAACTCGACTTTTTTGTTTTTGGCTGAGAAGACCAACCTCCAAGTCCTGGGGCAAAGCCCGTTTATTCTACTGCACCTACCTCCAAAATCCAATCGGTCTCCACTGGGAATCTTTGTGCAGAGGTCAGTATTTTTACAGTTTTTGGGTGACGAGGTTTAATCCATAAGAAATGTTGCAAACTATTAAATATAACCATTGGGGAAATTACACCAGACAGCATTGAACCTGACATGCTCTTTCTGAAGTCGGGTATGCAGTGGCGATGGCAACCCACCTGCCAGTGGTAGAAATGCCATCTAGCTAATTAAGGAGTCACTTAACAGCTTTATTGCAACAGCAATTTTACGAGCATTGTGCAGGACCTCAGCAATTGAGATCAAGCAACTGCACAGAGGGAATTTGAAACAGAATTACAGCTGAAGGACATCTAAATGTTAATAGCAGAAAATGGCAATACTGCTGTCTAATGCCACAGCCTTGCCGTTGAATGCGGAATTCCTAGAAGGGGACCTCTCCGATCGTCATGGCCTAATGATGTCTCAACTTCTCCCTATACTGATGGTGGCTTCAGTGCGTCCCTACCATTCCTGCTTATGCGTCAACAGTGTTCCCAGTGGTGATGATAAGGGCTACCAGCCTCCCTTGTAGTGGACTGCACTGTCTGCAGCCCCCATCTTCAGAATCCTCCTGACAGTCCCAATTGGGGCAGTGAACACTGAGGTGACCTACTAACTGTCTGTCTTGAGTGACTTCGTGACTGGAATGATCTTAAACTGGTGGCATAATTCAGTCTGTGGTTCAATTCAACAAGCCTGATGGCAGCAAAATGATTAACTATGTTGCTAATTTATGACTTAAGAAGAGAGGAAGACTTTTCCAAATTTGTAAGATTTGATTATTACCAAATTTCACACTTGTTTTTATTTCTTTGCTACAATCGCATTGTCTTTTCACAATGTAGTGTACCTCCAAAAACCCTGCCTATGTTTGATCACAAGGACATTAGACTGCCCAAATGATTGAAACCTGAGCCTTGAACTTCATCTATAACTATTCATTACAGGTCAGAATGTAATCTTTGTCATCTGAAAAAATAATTCCTGACCAACAAAAAACAGGAAATAAATTGGGATATCACAATTTGGTTATATCTAGGCCTTGTGGAGTATCCTGCCAATATGTCACCAGCTCTCACCAGCTGTTGAGGGATCTTGAGAGCTAGGGGTTTAAAATAAAAGTGCATTTGAAAAGAAACCATACGAGCAATTTTGTTTGTATTTTGGAGAAATTCAAAACTCTCATTTTACCCAATACCCATTTTGTCTAAGGCCGGTCTGTGGATTTTACCTAATTCTCAAACAGCATCTATACTGATAAATGCCCAACCTGTTTTTTAAATAGTCTTTTTATAAAATTTCTGTAGTGATCATATATTATGCACGATATGTCTCTTGTAACCTCTTAAAATATTTATGCTTAGTGTTTTTAATTCATATATCATGAGTGGTTGCTGGTTCAATTAAATAAATTGCTAATTCTACTTTTAGGATCAAGCATTGCCGACAAGACCTGAAGCCTATCCAATTCCCACACAGACATATGCTAGAGAATACTTCACCTTCCCAACTTCCAGATCCCAGGACCGAGTGAGTCCTGTCTCTGGACAATGGCAACATTATGATGAGAGAACAATGATGCAGGAGCAGCCCACCAATGCCGCTATTCAGGTAAAATCTATGTTCATTGTCTCGACAATAGTCAAATAGAAGAAATCATCCAAAGTGTTTTTATACTGAAGATTTTGAAAATGTTAGGTTGAGCTGCAGTGCTGGTTTGCATATTCTCCCTGTATTATAGAATAACTAGTAATTGAAATGAAAATGAAATTTTTTTTTAAAAAAATTTAATAAATGATAGGTCCTGCTGTTGGGGTTTGTTCGTACTGTCTTTCTCCTAAAGAGGGTGGGATTGCATTTTAATTAATATTGCCTCATCTAATATTGTCTTTTAAGTACCCTAGGATATAATGAAACAAATGGTAGCTTTTCTGAAGTGATGTTATTTTATTTCAAAACTGTATGTTAACAGTGGCACAAGCTGTAGAGTGGACTCTAGCTAGATTGAGTAACATAACTCTATCTGAGAGTAGCTTATGTTAGCTATTTCTAGATGGGCTGTTTCGATCTGCTTAAAGCACGAGTGGTGTTTAGGGTGAAATTCAGAAGTTTAAGGCTGTATACCATCCTTTATTATAGGGATACTCTTAATTTTGGATTTACTTAATAGTTTAAGAATGTCCCAAGCTATTTTGCAATGAAGTGGAGAAGGAACAACAAGTTCAAAAATGTGAACAAAGATAAAAATGGAACTACAATGGAAGACACCAGAAAGAACCAAACAGCAAGATTAAACTGTTTAAAAGGAATTAAATTGACAATCGATACGCTAAAATGAGAGATTGGGAGAAAAAATTATTTTGACTCTTGCACATATTGCCAGGATGTTTAATTTACTTTAGCCATACCTGTATTGCAGCACTTATTGCCGCTCTTATACATAAACTGAATAAAAAAGCAGCCTTGCAGTCTTCATGAAATGCTTGAAGAATTACTCTACGTAAGTTACTCTACATAAATTTGCAAATACTGTAGTGACTGCACTTAAAATCAGTTCATAGTTTTTCCAACCTCATAGTTTAGAATTGCTTTAGGAAATTCTACAGATGCCATATATAATTGGAACGCAACACAAGATTTAGGAGTAAATACTTTGGCCCTTCAGGCTTTCTCCACCATTCGATAAGGTTGTGGCTGATCTGATTGCGCCCGTGATTCCACTTTCCTCTCCCCACCCCATGACCCTTGATGTCATTGTCAATCAAACATTTATTGAACTTAACCCTGAATGTATGCAATGACACAGTCGCCCCTAGCCTCTGGGGAAGAGAATTCCAGAGACTAGTAACCTTCTGAGAGAAAATATTTCTCCTCTTCAGTCTGAAATGGGAGACCCCTAATTTCTAAACTGTATTCTCTAATTCTAGACTCCCTTACAAAGCAAAACGTCCTCTCAGCATTCACCCTGTCAAGTCCGTGCAAGAGTTATATTTTTTAATATAAATTTAGAGAACCCAATTTTTTTTTTACAATGAAGGGACAATTTAGCATGGCCAATTCACCTAACCTGCACACCTTTGGGTTGTGGGGGTGAAACCCATGCAGACATGGGGAAAATGTGCAAACTCCACACGGACATTGACCCAGGGCTGAGATTCAAACCTGGGTCCTCTGCGCCGTTGTCCCAGTGCTAACCACTGCGCCACATGCCGCCCCCCCCAACA
Organism: Scyliorhinus canicula; assembly: GCF_902713615.1. NCBI lineage: Eukaryota > Metazoa > Chordata > Chondrichthyes > Carcharhiniformes > Scyliorhinidae > Scyliorhinus > Scyliorhinus canicula. Next base: position 176,664,676 of record NC_052146.1, read on the forward strand.
AGATTTATATGTTTCAATAAAATCACCTCTTATTCTTCTCTTATAGCCCTAATGGGTATAGGGCTAATCTATCTTCATAAGCCACCACCTTCATCCCAGGAATCAGTCAAGTGACCCTTTGCTGTACTGCTTCCAATGTAATTCAGTATCACTGAAAAACAGAATTGTTACATTGCAGCAGGAGGACATTTGGCCCATCATGTCTGCACTTGTTTGCCAATTGAGCATTAACTGAAGTTTCTTATCCCTGGAACCATTCTTGAAAATCTCTTCTGCATTCTCTCCAATGTGTTCACATCCTTACTATAATGTGGCACCAAGAACTGTACGCAATACCCCAGCTGAGTTCTAGCTAGTGTCTTGTATAAAATCATCTTGTCTTGCTTTGTACTCTATACCCTATTAATAAAGTTCAGAATACTATATGCTTTATTAACTGCTCAGTTTTTAAATTTAGAGTACCCAATTTTCTTTTTTCAATTAAGGGGCAATTTAGCGTGGCCAATCCACCTAGCCTGCACATCTTTGGGTTGTGGGGGTGAGACCCACGCAAACGCGGGGAGAATGTGCAAACTCCTCACAGACAGTGACCCGGGACCGGCATTGAGCCCAGGTTCCAACGTCGTGAGGTAGTAGTGCTAACCACCGCTGCACGCTATACTCCAGATGTATCTCGTACAGCTGTAGCAACATTTATTACTTTTATATTCTGTTTCCCTTGCAAATTCCACTTGCCTTCCTAATCAAATCACTTTGCTTTACCTGCATCTATTTGTGATTCATATACCGTAATTTCCGGACTATAAAGCGCACCTGACTATAAGCAGCACCCACTGATTTTGAATTTTTTTTTATTTTGAACATAAATAAGCCGCACACGTATATAAGCCGCAGGTGCTTACCGGTACATTGAAACAAATGAGCTTTACACAGGCTTTAACGAAATACGGCTTGTAACAAAAATAAAAAATTAGCGGTAAAGAATAGCCTACCAAGAAAGTCATTGGTCACTGTGGAACGAAATCAATCCGATTAAGCTCTTAAGATTAACATAGAATCATCAGTTTGAAACATTAAAAATAAATAAATCATGTGTAAAAAGAAGTATTTTATTACTGATCGTAATCAAGATATCACCAACCCAGGTGATCACAGTCACTATCCTCCTCTTGTGCACTGAAACCACTGAAGTCATCTCCTTCAGTGTCAGAGTTGAATAGCCTCAGAATTGCTTCATCCGATGTTGGATTGTTTTCATTGTCGCTCTCATCACTTTCATCCGGAGGCAAATTTCCCGCTGAGCTCATGCTGCCCTCTTGAACACGCAGCAATCCAGCTTTTCGAAACCCGTTGATGATAGTGGATTTTTTAACAATGCTCCACGCTGTCAGGACCCACTGGCAGGCTTGACCATAAGTTGCTCTTCGCATGCGGCCCGTTTTAGTGAAGGATTTCTCCCCACTTGTCATCCAAGCCTCCCACTGAACACGAAGCGCCACCTTAAATGCACGATTTAAACTGATGTCGAGTGGCTGTAAATACTTTGTTGTGCCCCCAGGAATCACAGCTGGAATTGAGTTTGTCCTCTTGATGGCTTCTTTCACAGAATCTGTTATGTGGGCCCTCATGCTGTCCAAAACGAGCAATGCCTTGTTCCTGTGAAAGAATCCTCCCGGTCGCTTGCCGTAGCACTCCGTATGCCATTCATGCATTAGGCTTTCCGTCATCCATCCTTTCTTGTTGACTTTCACAACAATTCCTGTAGGGAATTTTTCTTTTGGTATCGTCGTGCGTTTAAAAATCACCATCGGTGGAAGCTTTTCTCCCGATGCCGTGCAACTCAGAACACAGGTGAAGTGCGTTTTTTCATGCCCAGTTGTTTTCAGCATGACGGATGATTCACCTTTCCTGTTGACAGTCCGAGTGAGAGGCAGGTCAAATGTCAGAGGAACCTCATCCATATTTATGATATTGTGCGGGCCAATGGAATGCTCCGCTATCTTTGCATCAATGAATTTGCGGAAGTTTGAAATTTTTTCCTCGTAGTCGGGAGGGAGCTGCTGACACAAACTCGTCCGTACCCTGATGGACAGGCCTTTACGTCTCATAAATCTGAGACACCACGATGGTCCACCTCTAAAATTCTCAAACTTCATTGCGGTGGCGATTGTTTTGGCTTTCGGTCGGATCTGTACAGTTGAAACACCTCGGCCGTCTGCTCTCTGCATGTTGACCCAGTCTTCGAGCTCATTTTCTAGTTCGGGCCATCTGCTTTTCTTCCCTCTGAAAGCTTTAGTTGTCTTTTTGCACTGAGTCAATTCCTCACGCTGCTGTTTCCAACGTCTTATCATCGACTCATTAAGACCAAGCTCTAGTGCAGCAGCTCTATTTCCTTTTCCAACAGCCAGATCGATCGCCTTCAACTTGAAAGCTGCATCATATGCATTTCTCCGTGTCTTTGCCATGATGAGGGTGACAAAATGACTACCGTAATCAGAATGATGGGATGTTTGAGCGCGCTCGATTTAATCTAAACAGTAAACTAAAAGTTACATTGTTTTACCTTGACCCGTTACGCAATTTCATTGGTTTAGTGAAAGCGGGAAAAATCCATAAATAAGCCGCGTCGTTGTATAAGCCGCGAGGTTCAAAACGTGTGAAAGAAGTAGCGGCTTATAGTCCGGAAACTACGGTACCCCAGGACACCCAGAACACTCTGTACCAGAGAGTTCTGTAGTCTCTCTTTCTTTAAATAATATACTTTTCTACTCTTCCTACCAAAGTTGGCAAATTCATGATTTCACACATTATACTCCATCTGCCAAATTTCTGCCCACTGACTTAACCAATCTAAAACCCTTTGTAGATTTATTTTTGTCCTCTTGACAGCTTGTTCTTCTACCTATCTTTGTGTCATCAATTCATTTGGTCCCTTCATCCAAGTCACAAATATAAGCCGTAAATGGTTGAAGCCCCAGAACTGATCCCTGTGACATCATTAGTTACAGTAAATAAGTTAATGACTCACCTGATGAAGGAGCTGTGCTCTGAAAGCTAGTGATTCAAAATAAACTGTTGCACTTTAACCTGGTGCTGTAAGACTTCTTACTATGCCCATCCCAGTCCAACACCGGCATCTCCATATCGTGGCTAACATTAGTTACAGCTTGTCAACCTGAAAATGACCTCCTAATCCTGACTCTCTGCTGCCTGTTAGCTAATCATGCTCATGAAAGGATTGAGAACAACCGACACAGATTTAAATTAATTGGCAAAGAAGCAAAGCATCATGAAGCAAAGCTTGTTCACTCTCGAGTAGTTGAGATCTGGAATGCATTGTTTGAGAGTGTGGTGGAAGCAGGCTCAATCAAGGCATTCAAATTCGAAAGGGAATTAGATATGTAGTGCTGTGGGCAGACAACAGGGGACCAGCACAAAGAAAATTGTTCACTCGGAAAGTTGGTACAGACATGATGGGTCAAATGGCCACCTTTCGTGCTGTAACAATTCAGTGATTCTGTAATATGTTACTGTCTACACCATGAGCTCTTAATTTTGTGAAATAGCCATTGGAAATCTTAAGTGCACCAAATCTGCAGATCGCTATTTATTGACCTTGCTTGTTACTTCCTCAATGAAATGTAATAAATGAATCAAACATGATTTCCCTTTCACAAAACCATGTTGACTCTGCTTGATTATTATGATTTTCTAAATATCCTGTACCACCTTGATGATGGATTCCTGCAATTTCCCTTTGACAAGAGGTTATTCATGAAGACCCTACCTTCTCAACCTTGTCCCTCACCTGAGGTGTGATAATCTTCAGGTTAAATCACCACCAGTCTGCTTTCCCCTCCGAGGAAAGCAATCTATGGCGATCTGGGTCTATGGCAACTTTACCTTTAGGTGTCCTGCTTTCTGTCTCTCCATTCTTGAATAGAGGTGTCATGTTTGCAATTTGCCAATCTATTGGGACGCTTCCAGAATCTTAGGAATTTTGGAAGATCACAGCCGGTGCATCTGCTACCTCTTCAGCTACTTCTGACAAGACCCTCGGGTGCAGGCTTTCAGGTTCAGGGGACTTGTCAGATTTTAATTCTAATAATTTTCCCAGTAATGTTTCCTTGGGCAACTGTTTGACTTTCCTCTCTCCCGTTTACCTCAATTTTCAAGTATTTGGATTTTTGTGCCTTCTAGAGTGAAGACAAACAACCAATACTTGTTTAGTGCTTCCGCCATTTCTTTATTTCCGATTATTAATTACCCAGTTTCACCTTCTAGCCAGCAGGTCCTGATTGCTTCATTTTAGTTGACACTCCCATTTTGCCAGTCCATTTTTAGGACCATGTGGTTATTAACTTTTCAGGTTGCCCTGAACTCTGGAACATTTCCAATTTAAACTGTAGTATGGTTGCCAGCGGCGGGAACAACAAAACGAGTGAGACTGGATCTTGCTAATATTCAAGAGGATTGGAAAGTGATCCAATGCCTGATGCAGACTTTGGGCAATGTGACTAATTGGCTTAATTGCATGACTCCAGGAAATTTAGTAAAGCTGTGGTTTACTCTAGTTTTTGCATCTGGGACCCTCTTTCAAATCCAGCCTAGAAGAAATTTTGTCTGTTGGCTGTAATGGTTTGGTGTGAACAAGTTTGAGCACTGCTAATCCAGCTCGTAGTGGGAATCAGACTACACAAAGCTGTCCCTAATTTGGCACTCTTGCAGGTTGCAGGATGATTGGGAAATGGAACGCAGCTATACTTAAGGTGAGGCATAGGACAGAATAGCGGCTCTACAAATTTGACCATGTTTCATGCTGATGCTAGACATTTTAACCTAAGCGGTTCTAACTAGCATTCTTCACCTCAAGAGCGAAAAAGTAAATAAAAGCTTCTGGATCTACTGTCTTAATTTCCCAGTGACATTACCATGTGGGCGCTTGCTTTTATTAACTAATTTACTTTGCTCACATTCACCTCTTAAATTAATAACTAATATGTTATTAGGGGCAGCACGGTAGTAGGGGCAGCACGGTAGCATGGTGGTTAGCATAAATGCTTCACAGCTCCAGGGTCCCAGGTTCGATTCCCGGCTGGGTCACTGTCTGTGCGGAGTCTGCACATCCTCCCCGTGTGTGCGTGGGTTTCCTCCGGGTGCTCCGGTTTCCTCCCACAGTCCAAAGATGTGCGGGTTAGGTGGATTGGCCAGGCTAAATTGCCCTTAGTGTCCTAAAAAATAAGGTTAATGGGGGTTACTGGGATAGGTATACGTGGGCTTGAGTAGGGTGATCATTGCTCGGCGCAACATTGAGGGCCGAAGGGCCTGTTCTGTGCTGTACTGTTCTAATTCTAATGTTGTGGGAGTGGCAATGCTTTTCTTTTTGATCAATGTTAATGCAGGTTTATGGAAGAGTTGAACTAAGGTGGATTTTTGTTGTAATAAATACATTTAACTATTCTAAACGCTATTTTTTTCAGATACAGGTATTCAGCACATTTTAGTTGCTTAATGTTTGAGAAATAAACCTGAAATATCTGTGATGATCATCTTTTAAAGTTTACCAATAACATTCTGAATGGATAGTATAGCTCTCAATTATGTGTTAACCGATGATTAGAAAAATGTAACTGAGGCAACTCATGTTTTAAAGTATACCCTCCCCAACATTTATGCAGCTTTGGTGTAGGAACAATGAGGAGGGGGGTGCACATGTGAAAATCTAGAAACCATGGTTTCATTACTGTAAGCACAATAGTTTATAATGCGTGAATAGCGCAACCTAATTGATTAAAAGGGAGATCTGGAGTTATGGGGAGAAGGCAGGAAAATGGCAATGAGAAACATATCAGCCATGATTGAATGGCGGAACAGACTCAATGGGCTGAATGGCCTAATGCTGCTCCTATGACTTGTGGTCTAATCTGAGGATAAAATTGAAACCAGCTTTAAAAACAAAAATTGTATACGAGTGAAATAGTTTGGATGGGGCAGCAAGGACAAATTGTTACTGAAACAAATATACTGTGCTGGCAACAATTTGATTTACAGCATCATGTGGAGTGCTCAACTATTATAGAGAATATTCAAATTTATGTGACAGTGCAAAAATCATTATTAGCATTAATGCTGCAGTGGGAGTTGAACAATTAATGGCCTTTGATCTAAATTTATTTTACAAATGTGAAGTCCTGCAGTACAGCATGTTGCTTACCATCTTATTTTACCCCATCGCAAGTTGATAGAACTGAACAACTAATGGAATAGCAGCTGCTCAATACCAATTAACATACCATTGACCATTGTAACCTAAACATTATCCTTCATTGCCTGGGTCAATATCGCTATTAGGTAATGATCACCAGCAGCCGGTTTTAACTTTAACTTCTATTTGTGCCCATCATCAACGATAAATCTTACTCACTTGGTGCCTTTGGTAATGCAGTGCTCTTGCACTTTGACCAAACATCTCATCACTAAGCCATTTAAACACAGTTTTCTGATGCATATCGAAGTTTTGCCACATATTTAATTGTTACCGGAAAAATAAATTAATTTCTGGATAATTGATGCATTCTACTGACAGCTTGAAATTGCACATGTTCGGAGTTTTATATTTCTATAGTTTGTTTTGTGCGATTAAGACCAACACAGACACTTTTAAGATTCCTGGTTTATACTGAGTTTCTTTGGCTGTTGAAATTATTGATTGTGCTGTTGCTCAATTTTCCTGCAGAATAATCTCCGTTTTAACTTGGAGTGCTGAAAGTCACTGAATTCTATCATTAGTTTTTTTTTTAAAAGGCCAGTCTAGTAATTACATTGTATTCTCATTAGACATTTTTATAGTTGGTGAATTTTGAAATCGTGGCACAATTTCAGGTATTCTTTAATCTGCAGTGCTTTTGGTCATCTTAAACCTTGGAAGAGAAACCGCTTATCAGTTACTCTGGGGTTTCTACAGTTAATGAGTAAAGTTGCAGCAGAAATTAGGAGAACCTTCCAGAACTTAGTGGCATCAGTCTTTCTTTCAGTGCTTCCACAGTATTAAGAATTGAATATAAACTTTTAAGTTGCCACATGGTTGTAAATTAGGTTATTTTGGACGGCACGGTAAAACAATGGTTAGCACTATTGCTTCACAGCGCCAGGGCCCCAGGTTCAATTCTCGCTTGGGTCACTGTCTGTGCGGAGTCTGCACGTTCTCCCCGTGTCTGCGTGGCTTTCTTCTGGGTACTCCGGTTTCCTCCCACAGCCCAAAGATGTGCAGGTTAGGTGGATTGGGCATGCTAAATTGCCCTTAGTGTCCAAAAAGGTTACTGGGTTAAGGGGATAGGGTGGAGGTGTGGGCTCAAGTAGGTTGCTCTTTCCAAGGACTGGTGCAGACTCGATTGGCCGAATGGCCTCCTTCTGCACTCTAAATTCTGTGATATTAACCTTTTCGGTTAATTTATATTTTAATTACATTGTTCTAGCATTTTTACAATTATTAGTAATCTTCTTTGACACTGCTCAAAGATTCAAATAAATGAGTGACGTGCCCAGGACAGAATTATTAATTTTACTTGTGAGCTAATTTTACATTTCCATCATTTGCAATGGGCCTGGGAAATTCTCTGGATAAGAAGTATTTCTTTTAGGTTCTCCTTCCTCTTAATGGCTCAAGATAGTCAGTATTAGGATCATGTCTGCAACAGCCTTACACTAGATATGGAAGGGTTTACAATATTGTGCAAGTTAACATTGAATCATTGCTGCTTTAACTTATTCCCAATTCCTAATTCATTTTAGCTGTAAAACAACAGATGATCAATAAAATAAAAGCAATAAACTGCAGATGCTGGAAATGTGAAATAAAAACAGAAAATGCTGAAAAAACTTAGGTCTGACAGCATCTGTGAGTGTGAAACAGTTAATGTTTCGAGTTTGTATGACTCTTATGGACTTGAAACGTTAACTGTTTCTCTCTCCATGGATGCTGCCAGACCTGAGTCTTTCAGGCATGTTCTATTTCTATTATAGATGATCAAAAAAGTCTCATTATTTATATATGAATGTTTACAGCAACAAATTTTTAGAATGTATTTTCATAATAAATATACTTTTAATTTCATAACAGCGTGGAACTCGTTCACAAGAAGAATTGCACGAGGCAAAAGCTTTTCACCTTGAGAAGGTGCGGCAGGAAGACCAGCTTCGCAGAGATGCAGAATACCAGAAAGATTTGGATCGGAAGTCAGATGCATGGGGTCATCAAAGTTCTTTGGTGGATTCTAGCGCAGCACGTCAAGAACAGTTCAATTACTCTTCAAAATCACTTCCAGCAAGTGCAATTGCTCCTCATAAAAGTGGACCTGGGCGTTGGAAAACTCCAGCTCCGAATCAGGCTACTCCAGTTGCTGTTTCCCAGCCCATTAGAGTAGACAATCAGTTGCCACCACCCCCTCCTCCACCACCAGTGCACTATACAGTTGACTTTGATAATACCCACACAGACCTACCCCTACCACCCCCACCACCACCTCCGCCAACTTCACAAGTATCAAATCCAGGCTCTGTGGTTGATCGTAGGAAACGAGAAGAACAACAGCGTTGGTATGAAAAAGAAAAAGCACGGTTAGAGGATGAGCGAGACAGGAAACGCCGTGATCAGGACAGGAAAATTGGCCACATGCGTGGCCCACCACCTTTGCACATAAATTCACCTCAACCTGTTCATGTTTCTTCTGCAATCCAGCAAACGAGGCCAGAAAAAATAGCCAATCTACCGAGACCTCAAGATACAATAATCCGTGAACTTCAACCTCAGCAGCAGCCTCGCACAATTGAGCGCAGGGATTTGCAATACTTTACGATTAGCAAAGAACAGTTGCCTGGGAGCGATAGCCTTTCACCTGATCCTTGGAAACGAGATGCAAAGGAGAAAATGGAGAAACAGCAGCAACAACACCTCTTAGAGATGCTTAGCAAAGAGATAGAGGAACTACAGAACAAACCTGATCGCACATCTGAGGAGAATGACCGTCTCCGTAAACTTATGCTTGAGTGGCAGTTCCAAAAGCGGTTACAGGAATCCAAAGAGAAGGACGATGATGATGAAGAAGAAGAAGATGATGATGTTGATACAACACTTATCATGCAAAGACTGGAAGTGGAAAGACGGGCAAGGGTAAGGAGAGTCAAATTGGTCTTGCATTTTCTGTTCATTTTTCAAAATATTCATTGTGGCTTTTTATGGCTTAAAGATGTGTTCTAAAGTATAGCGTACTTAGCTATTAACTAATTTCAAGTACTCTGAGTGTGTGTTTGCAGTTTGTTTCATATATATCTTTGCCATATAAATTATTTACTGAGGTCCTCTCTTGGGTAAGTATATATCATAAGATTGACCCTGATAGATCTGTACTTTGTCAATATATCTTATGTGTCACCGCACTATATATCATTCGACAGAACTTAAGACTGAGCTTCATGCGTGAAGTAAATTCAAGCTTTATTCAGTCAGTTTTCAGATGTCTCTTGATCAAGTCAGTTTTCTTGCAAATACAGAGTTTAAAAGTTTGTTTTGTTCAAGCAAATACAGATGACCGAGTCAAATTCAATACAAATTACAGTTCTTGATTACTTCTTCAAGTTAAAATACACGATACAGAGAAGTTCAAAATAGCCAAAATGGCATCTTCAGAGCAAAGCACAGGAAATAGTTAAAGACAGGAAGTAAAGATGATTCCAGAATAATTTTCACAAAATTGGCACCTATTTTTAAGCTTATTGCTAATGTTCTGTCCCCTTTCTGTCTGTGATTGGGTCATAATAATTATAGTTCATTTTATTTGATAGAAATGGCTGTCCATCAAATTTTTAGTATGGGGTGACTGGAACATCTCATTCCCACCACACTTTTATCAGTTCTCATGACCACTGAACTAGGAACTTTGCCCAGATGCATATGGTAATGAATGTGTAACGCATCTGTCTGGAGTTTTAGTCTGATCATTCTCCGGTATTCAGCAATTTTCACTGCCTGTCTGTTTGAACTGTGTGACCTTAGTGAAGCCATTTTGATCCTAAATCACTTTAAGAAGCCATTTTGATTTTGAAGTATTTCTTCCTTTTAAACTTATTATATATTAAAACTAGATTTCTATCAGGCCCTCTTAAAATTTAGAGATGATTTAAAGATGATCTAATCCAGTACAACAGCGTAATTGATCAACTTGAGAGTTACATTATTTTAGCGAAGTTATTCTTTTCAGTGATAGAAGATTATCAGTATCCTCAATTTAAAAATAAACAACTGTATTAGCTTTCCATCTTCTATCTATAATTAAATTTGTATCTAGAATACATCAACAATGTCACATCTCAAAAACATTAAGAAATGATTGATTCAAATAAGCACTGTCTGTTGAGTTTGTGTTCCCCCGGTTATTTGAGATGTCAAAATCAGTATCAATCACGACAGGTAGTAAAAGCCATCAATTCGGCAATCAGCAGCAGCAGCCACCACAAAACTAAACAATCTGTTCTATTGCTGATTATTTTTTTAAATTGCCAATCACAAAAAAGTATTGAACAAGGTAAAATAGGGCAGCAAGGTGGTGCAGTGGTTCACCCCCACAACCCAAAAGATGTGCAGAGTAGGTGGATTGGCCACGTTAAATTTCCCATTAATTGGAAAAAATGAATTGGGTACTCAGGACGTGCGACAACGCAGAATTGCAGAGCAGAAACTTGTAGCCAAGTTCTGCACACATGAATGCGGCCTCAACCGGGACCTTGGATTCATGTCGCATTACATTCATCCCCCACTATCTGGCCTGGGCTTGCGCAATCCTACCAACTGTCCTGCTTGAGACAATTCACACCTCTTTAACCTGGGATTACCCCTATCTCTGGATCTGTAAAGACTTCATTACCTGCAAATGCTCGCATTCTAAGCATTGTCTGGCATCTTTGAATGTGTCTATATATGTGTTTCTGGAACATACCTCTTCATTCACCTGAGGAAGGAGCAGTGCTCCGAAAGCTAGTGTTTGAAACAAACATGTTGGACTTTAACCTGATGTTGTAAGATTTCTTACTGTGCTCACCCCAGTCCAATGCCGGCATCTCCACATCATAAAATTGATGACAGTACCTTCTGGAGATAGTGGCAGAGTGGTATTGTCATTAGACTAGGGTAATGCTCTAGGGATCCCTCCGCAGTACATGATGACATTTAAATTCAATAAAAATCTGGAATTAAAAGTCTAACGATGATCATGAAATCATTGTCGATTGCCATAAAAATCAATCTGGTTCACTACTTTTTTTTTAATTAAAAAAATAAAATTTAGATTACCCAATCATTTTTTCCAATTAAGGGGCAATTTAGCATGGCCAATCCACCTAGCCTGCACATCTTTGGGTTGTGGGGGTGAAACCCACGCAGACACGGGGAGAATGTGCAAACTCCACACGGACAGTGACCCAGAGCCGGGATCGAACCTGGGACCTCAGCGCCGTGTAAGGCAGCTGTGCTAACCACTAGGCCACCGTGCTACCCTAATCTGGTTCACTACTGTCCTTCAGGGAAGACAAACTGCCACCCTTACCTTGTCTGGCTTACATGTGACTCCAAATCCATAGCAGTGTGGTTGACTCTGAAATGTTCTAACAAGCCACTCCCGACGAGGGCAATTAGGGATGGGCAATATATGCTGGCCCAGCCAGCAATGCCCACATCTCTTGAAGGAATAAAAAAAAGGAATGTGTGGGCCCAGAGGAGGAAGAAGAGTGAATACTGACTCTTACACTGTCATTACTATCAAAATGTACCACTCTTCACTTGTGCTGCATTTCTCCCCATCTTCCGCACTCCATAATCTCAAGCATAGTATGGAAAGAGATGAGAGTTGAATGCATGGATAATTGCTTTTATAATATATGTATGCTGCACAGACCGGGAAGAAGGGGTCAAAATGAGCAGAAAGATTCTATAGAAGGAAAGATGTCAAGACAGTTGAAGGGGAATTGTGTTTTTTTTTGAGCAACGCCATGGAGATGAGTTGCAACACATTGTACGGTTAGATTGTAAAAATTCTTGATTCTGTGGACTATTCTCATGCGCTCTCTCAAGATTCATTATTAAGCACGGCTTCTGGAAGATTAGTAATTATTTTGATTCTTTTCCTGATTCTCTCTTTCAGGATGTCTTTTTAAAAATGAAAACAACTTGCTTCCTGTCTATTTTCTTTTATATGTCTGGCACTGAGCCCTTCCTGCTCTAGCAAGGAATGAGCTTACTGTTAACATTGAATGATTTCCATTTTTGTTACCGAAGGTAATAAAATTCAATCAAAGAAATAGCTATTGGCACTGTCTGAACTAATGATTTTGCTCCGTCTTTCCTTTTCTTCTTATCCATGCTGCAGACTGTTCCAGCCATCTCAGTTCTAGATTTGGTATGTTCTCATTCTCCCAACTAGTTTTCTTGCCTGTTTATTCTCCTCTTTGCATACTTATCTCTGGTTCTGAAGTCAGTAGTAACTTAATTTAATTTGTCCCTTGTAAATATGCCAAATATCCATCTTTTGGCCATTCTTTCCCTTTTGTGGTCTTGATTTCTATTTTTTTTTGTTACTTTTTAGAAAAATTGCATGTTTAAGATCTTGAACTTTGGAATAAGAATTTGAATGTTTGGGAGCAACCTGTGCAAAAGCAGTTTTGTTATGCAGGTCATCTGTGTTCTCATCTCTACCATCCCCTCTTTTGAGATATGCAACATTGCTGAGAATGCATTATCCTACGATTTCATCTATAACACTAACCTGTCACTAATCCTTATTGATATAAGGCAGAGACCCTAGATAAGTGGTAAACTCAGTGAAACACTGTCCATTCTCTTGAACAGCCCCTTCACCATAAATATAAAGATATGTTGAAAGTACTCAGCAGATCTGAACATTTTATATCGCTAACCTTTTACAGACCTGGGCTGAAGGGTCACCTTCTGTACTTTAAAAGGTCATTGTGCTGAAATGTTAGCTGTTTCTATATCTATAGATGCTGCGAGACCAGCTGAGTACTTCCAGTATTTTCTGTTCATATTTTCAGATTTTCATCATCCACAGTAGTCTGTTTGTTTCACTACAAAATAAATGTAATCTGTAAATAGCATCTCATTTTGATATGTGCTTCTAATTAGCTGTTACTCTGGTCTGTTCTAATTCTGAAGAACTATTCACTTGCTTTTCAAGTTGCAAAATCTTTTTCCCTACTTGATTTTTAACCAAAGCTAAACAAAATACAGCAGCACTGTGCCAAAGGTAAATTTATTCTTCCTCTTCTCCCCTTTATTAGTAGAAGTGTAACTAACCACAATTAAGGTTCATAACTGTACACACCTGGCCCCATGGAATTGTATATTCATTGCTTCAGTGTGTTGAGATTCTGTGGATCACTTAAATTTTGTATTGAATTTTTCTTCCGCACTGACCATGATACTTTTAACTTCACTCTGGCCCATATGGAAAGCTTAGTGAGAAACAATTTAAATTCCCCATTGATGCTTTTATATTTTTTCTCCTGAATGAGTTTAAGGAAATGTGACTTATAAATTGAATACACAATATAATAATTAATATAATAAAAATAAAAACAATACTGTGAATACAATACTTTATTGCATTTGTACATAATATATGCAGGTTTACCCCTCACTGCACCTTAACAAGCGGACAAAAATGTCCCAGTTCCTCTGGTTTATAATCTCCATACAGTAATGACTTGAGATTTAGTTTGCAAAAAGAAGTTCATTGTTTTTAACAAAGCTAGCTACAATTGGAAGTAAACTCTGTTAAGAATAGAAATGACTATTTTCATTGCAATGGCTGGAGAATTGAACTTTTACATGCTATGATCAGCAATGAATTATTTTAAATCCTTTTATGGAAAAAAGGTTTATGTTGAGTCTGAAAGTTGCTTAGGACTATCACTTACACTGGCTTGGCATGCTCATGTTTATAGGCAGCTTTGGTGTTTTGCCACAGTTCACCCAAGGATGGGAAAATATACATTTTGTTTAAAAATTGCATGTCGTCCACAAACAAATGTGACGGTGTTTTAGTTGCTTTATATGTTAAACAGTTACTATATGTCTTTGCGGTACGTCCCGTGTCTGATATTTGTTTTGAGGTATGATTAAATGGATTTTAAAGTATCTCTTTGTCAAGGTAAATGCTATAATGTGGGCAGGATGTCAGGTTTGGTAAATGTGTATGGTTTCTCTCTAATAATTACTGTAATATTCTTAAGAAATTGTAATGTCAAAGCTAGACTGCAAAACAGGAGTTGGCTTCACTGAAATATGTAGCCGTGCTAGAAAAGAGCGTTCTGCAGATGGAAGGAGGCCCATGCAATGACTCGATACAGGGGCAACAAGCTGTAACATGTTTATGCTTGTGAAAAATAGAACAGTTAAGTTAATAGAACCAGTTATATACTCTGGGCACTATTGAAGTCTGTTTGATTTGATGCTTGCTCTATTACCTCGAGGCTTAATAAAATTGTTGTGTAAGAAATAGACTGAAAGAGATGCAATTTAGAAATCTTTTGCAGAAAATAAAGTGTAGGATTCATGTGAAATTGCAGAAATCATCAGTAGAAATGTGAATCTTACAGGAAGCATCTGTATGTCCCTTCATTTTCTCGAACTAAAACTGCTAACAGATTTTCTCCCTGGAAGTGTGGCCTGATTTGCTGTACATTTTAGTGGAGGTGAACACCATTTGAATGTGCACTGCATGCACTTGTTAGAAAAATAGCCTAATGTGGGTTTAAAAGTGATGAAATATCAAAATGCAGCAATTAACATCGCAGTCAGCAATGCTCTTGTGTCAGTGCTGGTTGAGCTGCTGAAGAGGATTGCCCCGAGTAAGAGCTGACTGATGCTTCAAGCAGTTTTCGGGTAGTGTTGAATAGAGCAATAGTTGGAGGTTAATCAATACTTGCAACTGAAAGAAGTGTGCATAGAATGGATTTTATGGCAGCTGCTTTGGCAAGGGAGGAGGAAGAAAATAGCTAATAGAGCTGTATCTTAGGAGGAGCAACTTCTGGCTGCACATAACTCAGCTGCATTTCAATCGAAAACATTTCGGATAAATTTTACTCTGCCATTAAATCTATTACCGTTGTTCTAATATCAACGTAAAGCTTTTTGATTATTGATTTGACTTCAAGACTGAGTAAACTGTAAAACACAAAGTACTACTTGGAAAATTTATAGGAGCTCCCCATTACTTGTTACAGAATTGACATCATTTGTGAGGATAGCAGTCATCTTTTGGAGTAAGTCTAATCCTGTAAATGAATCAAATTCTGTAACAACATGTTGGGAGAAAATGACCTGTCTGGTTATTCTAAATTGAAATGTCACAATTTCAATATTGCAGTATTTCCTAAATATTCAATATTTCCTGATCAAAAAGTGATTTCTGATAGTGCAAGAATGGGCTTCCTGGTGGTTTGCTCTCGGATGCCAAAATGCTGATGTATGAAAGCTAGTGGTGATGACCTGCAAGGCTAGCATTGTGGTGATGCAAAAGAAAGTTCTTTATCCATCCCAAATGTGCCATAAGTTAGTAGTAACATGCTTTAAAAAGAACCTAAGTTAACTCTAATTCTTGTGTTTAAAATTAAATATCAACAAAATAATTACAGTTGCAAGATGAAGAACGCAGACGTCATCAGCAGCTGGAAGATATCCGAAAAAGGGAAGCAGAGGAAAGAGCAAGGCAAGATGATGAGCGTCACCGTCAAGAGGAGGAGCAAGCCAGGAGAGAAACTGATGAAAAGGTTGGGGTTTTTTGAATGTATAATTCCTTTACTTGTCCATGATCCGAGTATCCATCAAGTTAGTTCCGGTGAGGCTTGCCCTATTTGAATATCTTCAACTGCTTCTCAAGCATGTAATATATCAGAAAAGCCATTCGCTTTAATACAGTTTCTTCACATTGGCATTTGTGAGTTTAGCACTGGTAAACCTTGAAAAGATTTATTAACTTTATCTATAGTTGTCACACCCCTCGTAACAAATACTGGTTCTCTTTCCATTGTTAGTCTTCTACACCCATGCAAACAGAAGGCAAGTACCTATTTCAAAGGAGAGCAGATGAGTTATCCCTAGTATCCTGGCCAGTGTCTATCCCTCAATCGACATTGCCGAAGCATCACTAATTGCTCTCACATTGCTTTGTGGGGGAGCTACCTTTGTTCAAACTGGCCATCTCATTGACTGTAAAACAAGAGGTCCTGCAGTCACAAAACCTACTAAATACATGAAAGCCTATCGCCATCAGTCTTTCAGTCTCAGGTTTTAGTCAATCCTGTTCATGGTTATCTCCTAGGAGACATGCAACTTGCAGCCTTTTTGAGATTACGTTAATATTGTTGTCTTTGAGTTATGGAACTATATGCTGTGATTGCACAGTAGTTAAGTCAAGACTCGGAACTCTGGTTCAAACCTGCACTTCTCTTTTGTTTTGTGAAGAAATCTTAGTTTGCAGTTTGCTCGCAGCATTGCAGTGGAAGTTTGCTGCTAGGGCTGGAGGACTGAAATTGTATCTTTCTGTCTTATGACGTATCCTGCTGGCGCTGTCCTGGTGTGTACTAATGTTGCCAGGACTGTCAATTTTATAGATGAACCAATGTACTTGTAGATGTATTATCACACAATGAAGGTCAAGTGATAAGGTTGTATTGTTACAAATTCACTGAGGATTAAATCTGAATATTTTCTTCTGAATATTTACAAGGGGACTTATGCGGCACAGAAGATTAGAGAATGGAATTGGGAATCAAATCTTTCTCATTGTTAGGGTGAAAATGTTCTTTTACGTGAAATGCATTTTGACCATCCTTAATTCAATTCAGAGTGGCTGTGGACATCTATCTGTCTGTCATAGGTGATGCTGGACTGCACCAAGGACATACGTCATTTATGCATTGAAAGCATCTGTTGTGGCTTTCGAGATCCACTTGAGTGGCAATTCCTACTGTAGCAGGCACAGATGAATAGTGTTGGCTTGAGGTCAACTGATGTTTTTTCCTACAGACGGCTTTCTTTCCACCATCTGGTAATTTCTTTCCCGTCTGTTTTTCCCCACACCCTTCCTGACCGCCCATCTCCAGGCAGTCAGCAGCAAGGACATCCCATGCATTGACTGCAATCAGAGCCAAGTCGAAGGTTTGCTTGCAGACAACCTTTTATTGTACATGTGGGTGACCTATTGGTCTCTTGTGCCAATCGCAAATTTGCCATCATTAGAGATGTAGTTGTCATTCAGTTCACATGACCCAACTAACAGAGTTTCCGCTGACTCGCGGGTAAACATGCTCAGGATCTCTGCACGTTGGCGTGTTTGCATATTTGGCATTCTGTCTTTCCAGGAGGCGCCCAATATTCAACTGAGATAGTGACGGTGGAAGATTTTCACTGCTTTTCCTGGCTTGCATGAGTTGTCCATGCTTCACTACTGTAAAGGAAGGAGGATGCTGAGAACACATGCCTTGTCCACTTGAAGCTTTACGTCTTGGTTAGTTTGCTGTTGGTCGACTCTCAACTTTGACATAACAGGTGTGGCCTTGGCAATCCTGGTGCTGATTTTGGCATCAGGGGACAGGTTGATGGTAATTGATGATACAAAGTATGTGAAGTTGTCGATGACCCCCAGAGTGTTGATGGAAGATGTGGAGTCTCTATGTATTGGCCCATAACCTTGGCCGTCCTGATGCCGATCTTCAGTTCAAACTCCTTGGAAGCCTAAGAGAACTAATCTACAAGCTGTTGCAAGTGAACTTCAGTATGGGATGCCAGCATGGTACAATCAACAAAGAGCAACTCATGGACTAGGACATTACTCACTTTGGTTTTGGTGTGTTGTCTTGCCAAGTTTAACAGCTTGCCAAGAGCTCTGGTTTGCAGTTAGACACCCTCATTTCAGTCATCAAAACTTACAATAGTAGCTTTGTGAAAAATATGCCAGAATGCAGCTCTGCTTTACCCCACTGCTGATCTTGAAAGCGTCTGATGTTGCTCCATTTTAACAGACAAAACTGGGCATGTTCTCATGGAAAGAAAAAAATTCAACCCCTCCAGCTCCAATCCACCCTCCCCAATTTCCCTCGCCGCCGCCTGCTTCCTCAACTGATGTGCCAGCATCCTACTGGCCTTCTCCCTGTACTCGTATGCCGCCCCCCCTGGCTCTCCACAGTTGTCCCACTGCATTCCAGGAGCCCAAGCTCCATCTGGAGCTTCTGCCGCTCCTTTAATACTGCCTCATGGGGTGCCACGGAATCCCTCTGATCCACCCCCAAGATGTCCTCCACCAATCTCACCCTCTCCGCCTGTTCCACCTTCTCCTTATGTGTTGAATAAAAATTTAATTCTCCCCCCCCCCCCCCCATCGCCTTCGACGCCCCCACAGCGTGGAAGCCAAAACCTTCCCGTCTTATTCAGCTCCACATAATTCCAAATGGTCACCCTCACCCTCTCGCAAACTCCCTTGTCCGCCAGTAACCCTACATCCAGCCTCCCCTACAGCACCTGGGCCCCTTCCTGCGCCCCTTCCTGCGCCATTTACAAATCCACCCAGTGCGGCGCTTGTTCTGAGGCCACAATTGTCGAATACTCCAACCCTACCATCTCTGCCAACACACCTTGTCCAAAACAAAGAAATCAATACAGGAATACGGCACAGGTCTGCCACACTCACACGCTCCATAAACCCTAACAACTCCTTAGCCATTACCAAAACCTCTGGGACTGAGGGCATGATCAGTCCAACCCTGGATCCAGAACAGTGTTAAAATCGCTCTTCATAAGCTTGTCCAGGTCCGGAATCTTCGCTAGGACCCGCCTCTCAAAATCCACATCATCCCAATTTGGGGCATATATATTCACTAGTACCATGGGCATCCCCTCCAGCTTCCCATTCATCATCACATCTTCGCCAGCGATCATAATACTGCCCACCTCAAAGGCCACTCTCTTGTTAATCAGCACCGCCATCCAACCTATCTTATCTAACCCTGCCCCACCCAACCCTTTCTCAACCTCGTCTGGTTCCTCAACTTCAAGTGTGTCTCCTACAAAGACGCAGCTCCCACCTTCAGACAAGTGAGTGAAAACACATCCAAGCTCCATTTGGAGCTTCTGCCGCTCCTTTAATACTGCCTCATGGGGTGCCACGCATGGGGTGCCATGCAAAATGCAAAGCATTTTGACCGGGCCATTTAAGCCTTTGATGTTCCATCTGACCTGGACGTTCCACCTAACTAATAGGGTCAGATGTCTCACGCCCTCGCCCTCTCCCTCCCCCACCCTGCAGGTCAACCATAATCTCTCTTTAACCAGCTCCTCCATGCCCATGCCCCTCTCACCCGTGGGCCCTCCCCAAGATGTGTGCTGCCATCTCCTTCTCAAAAGAAACCCAATGATCACCCCTCACTCCCTCCGCAACTCAAACCCCACTTCACTCCTGGTAATTAGCCAACCAGCTAGCATGGCAGCCGACCCATTCTTTCCCCAACCGCCCATCACTCACAACTCCCCGAAATCCACAGTGAAAAAGAGAAAGAAGTCAAAAAGCAGACACTCACCCACTCCGTAAATACATCCACCGTCCGCCATACAAACCCACATTCTCCATCTTAACATCTCCATAGTTCAGTGTCCTCACCTACCACACAGTCTATTGTGTCTCATAAATTTGCCCACACCCTCCGGCATGTCAAAATAAAACTCCCGGTTCTGATGCGTGACCCACAAACGAGTAGGGTACAACACCCCAGACTTCGCCCCTTCCTTGTAGTGATGCAATTATACCTGCCCACCTCTTGGCCAACTCCGCTCCCAAATCCTGGTAAATCCTCAACTTGTTACCTTCCCAGGTGCACTTTCCTGTCTGCTTCGTCCACCTCAAAATCTTTTCCTTGTCAAGGAAGCAATGCAGTGGTACCACCATCACCCTCTAAGCGTCCCTCTCCTTCAGTCTCTTCCTCAGTGCCCTGTGCACTCGGTCCTCCTTGGGAGGGCAGTCAAAGACTCCCTGCCCCAGCAGCTTCTCGAACATGTTCGCCACATTTTGTGGTCTGCGCTCCCTCGCTCCCTTCAGGCTGCCCCACAATCGTAGATTTTGCCTCCTTGACTGATTCTCAAAGTCTTCCACCTTCCCCCTCAAGACTTTTGGCTCTCCAACACAAGCGCCATCTCGAGGCCAGCTGTTCCTCTTGTTCACCCACCGATCCCTCCACTTTCTGAAGCACCTGGCCCTGCACCTCCAACCTCTGCTCCACTCTCAATCACCGCCCTCAGCGGCTCCACCACTTTTGTCAGATCCTCTGAGGCATCCAGCCTCTGTGGCTGGAACTTTGCATTCAGGAAATCCACCAGTTGCTCAGACCATTGGGTAGGCAACGCCGTCCCAGCACTCTTTTTTTTTTTTCTTATGTCGTATCTTGAATACCCCTTCCAGCTGCTCCCTCCCACTCGTCATACTTCTGGTCAAGTAAGCCGTAAACCAGACTCGCCAATGGAGCACCACTATCCCTCGAAGCTCATGCACCTTTCACCAACCAACATCCCATAACTCGGGTAAGAAAGAGCCTTAGAATTCCACCTCGAGTGGGAGCCAACAAATCTGCGATCATTCACTCCATGGCCGCCACCAAGTCCTATTTCCTGCTACCTTAAATTTATTTCCTATTATCTTAACCTTTCTCAATACCTTAACTTTTTTTCCCATTACTTTAAAACTGTCTCCTTTGGTTACCATCCCTACTGCCAGGGGACCAGTGTCTTAATTACTTTACCAAAACCATTCATGATTTTGAAAACCTATCAAATTCCAGTTTCTCCATGCAACTGAACTCTCTTCGTTCACACTCTAGTAAATCTCTGCAGTAGCCTCTTCAAGGCAATAACACCTTTCCTAATGCCAGCTGCCCAGAATTGACTATTCTCCAATTGGCCCTAATCAGTGAATTTTATAAGGTTAAAAATAACTTTATTTAGTTCTCTACGCCTCTGTTTGTGAATCCAAGGATGACTTAACAGCTATCACAAATTGTCCTGCCACCTTGAAAAATTTGTGTACATTGGCATCCAGGTTTCTCTGTACCTGCATCCCCTTTAAAATTGTACTATTTGAGTTTAAAGCTTACATTAGGCTGAATCTTCTGTGAAGCAGTAATCACCGTCGCATTGCCACTCTTTTTTTTTACTTAACTTAGTCTGGAACTGTACCTTTCTCACCCGGACATCTGACCCGGGCTGCAGCGAAATTTGCAACGTAGCTGCTTCTAGAATTCTTCAATGCAGTGCATGATCATCAGGGGGAAGTGATGGCATGCACCCTTTTTATGGTACAAATTTGTTGTATGCCAGTAAGTAGGGTTTACATAGAACAGTACAGCACAGAACAGGCCCTTCAGCCCTCGATGTTGTGTCGAGCAATGATCACCCTACTCAAACCCACGTATCCACCCTATACCCGTAACCCAACAACCCCCCCCCCCCCCCCACCTTACTTTTTTAGGACACTACGGGCAATTTAGCATGGCCAATCCACCTAACCCACACATCTTTGGACTGTGGGAGGAAACCGGAGCACCCGGAGGAAACCCACGCACACACGGGGAGGACATGCAGACTCCGCACAGACAGTGACCCAGCCGGGAACCGAACCTGGGACCCTGGAGCTGTGAAGCATTTATGCTAACCACCATGCTACTGTGCTGCCCATGTTTAAATGTCGCAACGCCAATTTGAGAAGCTACAGCAACAAATGGGTGTGTGTATGTGGTGTGTGTGTGTGTGTGGGGGAGGGGGAGAGAAAGAGAGAGAGTGGAGAAAGTAGAGGTGGTCAGGGGTGTATGGGGAGAGTGTAGCCATGGTTCCAGTGGGTAGTCTGGGATGTGGGCTTCGCTGGCTAGGCCAGCATTTATTGTCCATCCCAAGTTGCCCTTCAAAAGGTGTTTATGAGCTGCTTTCTTGAACCGCTGCAGTCCATGAGGTGTAGGTACACCCACAAAAGTATAGTAACCTGGATTTAGAAGTGGTTTTAAACCTTCTAATGTTTGCTGGGTAACTGTTCTGGTAAGAGAGTCTGGACCATCCAAAATCACCCAACTTCTGATAGGAGTTTTGGAGGGTTTCAGACACGGGGCGGAATTCTCCGCTCCCCACGCCGGGTGGGAGAATCACGGGAGGGCCGGGCGACTCACGACACCCCCCCCCCCCCCCCCCCCCCCCCCCGGGCTCGGAAGAATTGCCACGCGCCGTTTTGCACGGCGACCGGCTATTCTCTGGCCCGAGCGGCCTGCCGTTTGCGACGGGTTCACAACGGCGGCAACCACACCTGGTCGCTGCCGTCGTGAACATGACGCCAAAAGCTGGATTGAAGCTTGTGGGGGGCGGAGAGGGGAGTGAGCACGGCCGTGCTCGGGTGGGGACTTTCCCACATTCGGTGCCCACCGATCGTCGGGCCGGCGTCTCAAAAGGACGCACTCTTTCCCCTCCGCCGCCCCGCAAGATCAAGCTGCCATGTCTTGCGGGGCAGCGGAGGGGAAGACGGCAACCGTGCATGCGCGGGTTTGAGCCGTCGTGACGTCAGCCGCACATGCACGGGTTGGAGCCGGCCAACCTGCGCATGCGCAGCTGACGTCACGTAGGCGCCGCCGTCGCGTCACTCTCGGCCCGGCAGCCGAGAGTTACGGAGCGCCACTCCTAGCCCCCCGGGTGGGGGTGAATAAGGTGAGAGGAGCCGCCTCCGAGGCAGTCGTGAAACTCTGCCGAATTCGCAACGGCCTTCCCGATTTTTCGCGGGAGCGGAGAATTTCGCCCAGGGTCTATTGGAAGTTGAAACGTCTTAGGAAATTCCCATGCATTCCTTGGTGTGGAGTTCTGAAGGGACCTCCAGCACGTCACCCGGAGTTTGACCCCCACCCCCCCAGAGAACGGAGGATCTTGGCAAATGTCTTTTCTCAGCCTTCCTACCAAAATAACACTTTGCATTAAATGTGGCTATTTTATAGTCCACGTCTTCCTGCCCTCTTACTGGATTTCCAATTTTCAAGTCCCAAGGAGAAAATGCTGGATAATCTGAGCAGGTCTGGCAGCATCTGTAGGGAGAGAAAAGAGCTGATGTTTCGAGTCCAGATGACCCTTTGTCAAAGCTTTGTCAAATTATATCCTTTTATCCAAGTTTCATATTATCTACATACCTTAAATTATGTCCTATGATTGCCCTAAATTTCAGTAAGCTGATTATTGTATCTCATGAAAGCATATTTCAGGTTGACTCATCGAAAAAAAAGGTAAAAGACAGTAACTGTACATTTTCTGCTTTTCCTGTAATTGTGAGAAAATACATATGAAATGCATGTGATGCACTTTAGATTCATAGTAATGAACTTCTATTAAATTTGATGTACAAGAATAATTTTGGCTTCCTTGGGCAAGAAAAAATTAATTCTAGTTGAAATGCTATTTAGATATAGCACAGCCAAGAAACAATGTGATTTTACTATTTGGCAGATAAATCCCTACTAACTTATCAAATCTAAAACAATCAGTTATTCCTGGTTTGGTTTGAAGTTGAGTAAAAATAATATGAGGAAAATAGACCTGTTCTGAGTTTCTACATCCTGACTGACACAGCTTTCTACTTTTCACAGAGAAGACAGGAAGAAGAATATTATACACGTTTGGAGGCTGAAAGGCGTAGACAACAAGAAGAAGCTGAGCGGAAGTTGCTGCAACCTGATGAACCTGGTCTGTACAGGCCTCCTCTTCCAAGGGACTATGCTTCTGAGACCCAGCAGTATGAGTTCCCTCCCCCACCCCATTCATCTAACGCTCCTCCCCCTCCTCAGAGAAACATCTCTTACATCAAAACACAGATCGTCTCCCCTGACACAGTTTACACTGCCAAGTTTGTCCCATACAATGATGAGGACGAGGAAGATGCAAATCTTTCAGGTCAGGATAAGTACTCCATCACAAGAAAATCGTATGGTGATCTCCCTTCTGCCCCTAAGCAGCCGCCATTCATTCGTCAACCCCGCCCGGTTTCAGATGGCTACTATCTTTCAAACTCATTCCGACCACCATCTGCCAATGCCAACAGTACTGCTCCAAATGCTGGTGTGCCCCCTCCCCCTCCAACCAAACCAAGCTTCATGCCACAGAGTGGTTCGAAAGGTAGAGACAAGAACAAGTAACAATCTTATATTCCTTTTAGATGTTTGGACTTTCAAGTTCTTCCAACTTCCTTAGAGAGATGCAACTATAATTTTTTCCTGATGTACAAGTCTCTTCCTCCAAAGTAACAAAATTTTCATTTGGTACTCGAATCAACCAATCATTTTATCCTTAAAGTCACTGAATATTCTCTTTTCAACTTCATAGCCTCTATCTCGGATTCTCCTTCTCTCAACTCAAATATTTTTGTTGCACTTCCCTAATATTCTTAGTGGTCCTTAATTCTTTTTAAGTTTGTTCCAATCAAAGTACTGTTGGTTTTGGTTTTGAGTCTGTTCTGTTCTGTGAATGAATGCATCCCAAAAGCCCCTCTTCATGTACCGGAAGAGAATGTGGCACCTTTAACGCAATGGTATGCTTGCGGTTTTTACCCATTTTGAGAATTTTCTTTTACCATTCATGTGGCAAAGGGGAAGTGATCTGGTGTGACCTAACTTAGCATTATGAGCATGATTAGTTGTGAACCAACAACAAATGCACTTGTTGAAATTATATAAATGTGTGCCTCTTAACCAATAGATAACCTTTAAATTTAACTCATAGCTACATAAATAATTTGTTTCTTGCTTAGGGTAGATAAATGTAGGTTTCACAACTGTTTGCCCATAATGCTTAGAATGCAATCTGGCCGTAGAATTTGATTACTCTAAATTATGGTCCATGTTGCATTCACATTCTCTTCAATCATCACCTAACACTGTCATCTACCTTCAACATTGTTTCCTCATTGTGTTCTTAACCAAATCACCTGCTGTGCTTTTTTAAAAAAAACCATACTAATACACAGTTATGTTTTTGAATGGTAGTAAAAGAAATCCAATTAGTATTGCAATTTTTGCTTTATAATGCAGAAAAATATGCCACAATTTTGAGAAATCAGAGGGAAAGCATTATGAAATTTTTGAAATAAAGTTAAAGAATACATAGTATGTAGGTTTTAGAAATGCATTATACACATTAACTGAATATATAAGGTTTAAAAAAGGGAAAATGAGTTCGGGCGTAGTTTGGGGGAACACGGAAATATTGGCCCAAATCTTCTGATCTCCAGAGCAATGAAATCTGGACTTGTATTGTGCATTGGACCCTGCATAGGTTGTTGTGCATAAACATGCACTTTAATTGCCTGGAAAGTTTAAGTTCTGATGGTCTGATTTGCACTGCTCAGGACCATCCATGAATATTTCTTACACCGATTTTAGTGTCGGAGACTTGGGCTAAATACTCAAGTATTCCCTAGAAATGTAACATTGTTTAATCGCTAGCGTAGTGAGTGATTAGCTATGATAACGGGCAGCATGGTGGCACAGTAGTTAGCACTGCTGTCTCACGGTGCTGAGGACCCAGGTTCGATCCCGACCCCGGGTTACTGTCTGTGTGCAGTTTGCACATTCTCCTCATGTCTGTGTGGGTCTCGCTCCCACAATCCAAAATTGGAAAACAAAAGAATTGGATACTCAATTCATTAAAAAAAAAGCCATGATAACTGAATTGAGCATCACAATCTCTCCCAATCACCTCCACCCCCCAACTCTCTCTCCCTCCCCCCTCCTCCAACCCAACCGATACCAACCCTGTCTGACCCAATTCGACCACCCCTCAATCCGACTGACTACGCACCGAACCAGACTGCCGCCCACTCAAGACATGATTATTCCAGTACTCTTGATTAACCTTTCATCTTTCACCCTCCATAAACCCGAGCTCGTGCAAAACTGCTGTCCAGCACCAAATTCCCTTGTGTAGTTTCACCTATATTGACTCCATGTCAACCAACACACTGAATTAAAAATTCTCATAATTGTGTTAAAATCCCTCCATTTCTTCTCCCTATTTCTATAACCTTGTTCAGCCCTATAACCCTCTAAATTTCTGCATTCCTCCAGTTCCATCCTCTTGTGTATTTCCAGTTTCCTCTGTCCCACCATTGGCCCCAAGATATCTCATTATCCCTCTAATCTCCATTTCTTTATTCAGTTAAGACCCTTCTTAAAACCCACCTCTTTAGCTTGTGGCAGTCTATCTAAATAGACCTATCTTTGGATTACACCCCATAAAGACATGGGACATTTTCCGATATTAAAGGTGCTACGTTAATGCATATTATTATTCTGTAGCAAACCTTTTTTTATCCTGAGAATTTTTAAACCTTAATAGTAGAATTGGGATCACTTGTTAGAAGGCTGGATCCTGTGATTCTGGTTATGACTACATGGTTCATTACCAGGGCCAATAGTAAACATGCAACCAGTGTTGTTGCTTTGTCTGGTAACTTAAGAAAGAGTGTTACTCAACCTTTTAAAAATTTGAGATATTCTTTGTTAGAATTTGTAAACCATAGTTATACACTTTTTGGGTTTGTTTTCCTACCATTCAGTTTCTGGAATTGAATGCCCATATTGTGCCTATGTGTTTGCATCTAATTAATTCCCAGTTGTGATCTAACCATTTGAAGCTAAATATTTTATTTATCGATTAGGATTTAGTCCTTATGGAGGGTCAGTGGCAAGTACCATTGGAGCAAATGAAGTTTACAAAGGCCCAAGAGAGAAACGTCTTGAACAGAATAAAGGGTAAGGTTGAACAGCAAAGCTATTTTTGACTGAAAAGCTAATGCTCTAGGAAATAATTTCAGTAGATTGTTCTGATGCATATATGCAAACTTTATATAAACCTAGTTTTTTAAAATTTATTTGGAATACAGGATTGACCCAAATTTTCTGATGGTGCAGGACATTTTATTAAAACCTTCAGATGCTTTCCGAAAGGGCCTGTTAATGGCTTCCTATTGGAACAGTCAATTCAGTCTTTGGTTAAGACCACAGGAAGTTCGCTAACCCACAGTATACTCTGTGGCTTATTCTCACCCAGTGAGGTTGACTGAAATGCATACTTAGCAAATAAATGCAGCAAACATTGCAGAGACTATAAGGCACATGTTATTTGGTCCAACTAGTCTGTGCTAGTGTTTGTTCTCCACCGAGTTATATTATTGCAGTTTCATTGTTATTACAAAGTGATTCATACCTTTCCCCACAGTGTTGAAGATATTTTGGGAAGCACAATTGGATTAAAGAAATTCCAAAACTGGAAAGCCCAAAATTAATATACTGTACAACAAGGAAAACAGTAAGCAATTGCAACTACCAGTGGGTAGGGGGTGGAGATGCAGCTTATAACACTGAAATATAGTAGTTGTATTGAATTATTGTCAACGTCTATGAAAAAAACACAAGGAATGTATGCGCCCATTGATAGGTTACCTGAAATGAAAATAGAGGTTGAATGGGTGGTTGGTGCGGGGCAAAACCACCTCCTCCCTGATATTTATTATGTGGAGATGCCGGCGTTGGACTGGGGTGAGCACAGTAAGAAGTCTTACAACACCAGGTTAAAGTCCAACAGGTTTGTTTCAAACACGAGCTTTCGGAGCACGGCTCCTTCTTCAGGTGAATGAAGAAGTTCATTCTTCAGGTTCTTCCTGAAGAACCTTCTTCAGGTTCACCTGAAGAAGGAGCCGTGCTCCGAAAGCTCGTGTTTGAAACAAACCTGTTGGACTTTAACCTGGTGTTGTAAGACTTCTTACTGATATTTATTGGCATTAGACTGATTGCTCCCTTCTAAAAGTGGTAAGTTAGAAAGTTTCCTATTACTTAGCATTATTACTCTGAGATGGATAGTGACCGGGTTAGGAAAACCTATCTGCAGTGCTGTAGTGTGGAGCCTACATATACAATTCTAGCAGCTTTTAGATGCAAATGTAGCTTTGCATCATATTAACAACTATATTTGGTATTTCTCGGTAGTTTCAATTTAATTATTTAACTAGTTTATGTTTTAATATGCCAGTGCGCTTATCTTTTTAGGACATTTCTTTTAACCTTGGACTGGCAGGAAGCTCAAAATTTAAATCAACACACCAATCCAAATTTATCCTTTGTCAAATTTCAATGGTTGATCATCTTCAGATGTATCTGGAGTTGGATCAAGACTCAGCATTTAAAAAAAAACTTTATCTGAGTTACAACGCCAGGGCTCAGAGTGTGGTCAGGGGTGAACCCCTAATCCAGCTCCTTGCCTGCTCCAAAAACCAATTCAAATTCAGATTGAATCCAATTCATGGTCCCCACAAGAGAGACGTACCAGATCTGAGCCAAAAGTGAGAAGCGATCAAGACTCAGCATTAATCCTTTGCATCAGAAAATGAGAGCAATGTGTAAGATGAAAGATGCTATTTCTGACCAGAGGATGCGCTTTATCGAACAAAAGTATCTAGTGCTCGTGACCTGAATCCTGAAAGCCCAGTGCAAAAAGAGAAAATTGTGTGTGGATTTTAAGAAATGATCCATTACTATATATAACATCATATAATGATACAGGACAGAAAGGGGTCACTCAGCAAATCACGACTCTGCTGGCTGTGAAAGAGCTCACCAATTACTCCCACTCTCTTTTCCCAAGAGCTGTGCATTTTTTCTACTTCAAGTTATTTATCCAAAATCCTTAATGGAAGTTATTATCAAAAGTTATTTCCGGCAGTGCATTCCAGATAATTCACTGCAAAAAAACTTTGTCCTCATGTTATCTGTTTTTTTGTCAGTTATCTTAAATTTGTGTTCTAGTTACAACTCTGCTGTTATTGGAAACCATTTCTCCTTATATACTAAACCTTTCATGATCATTAACACCTCTATCAAATCTTCCGTTAACCTTGTCACCTTGGAGACCAACCCAAGTGTTTCAAGTCTTTTCACATAACTATTTCATCACTGATATCAATACTGTATGCATTGGCATCCTTAGCATGGTGCCCAGACTTGGTCAAAATACCACTACAGTGTATAAGTCTACTCAGCACATAGAAGAACCTCAATTTTTCAGTACAATATAGGCTGACCCTCATCCCCTTTTCGTCAGTTAATAAATGCATGTTTTGGACCTTTACTCAGAGTTGGACTCCATTTTTCAGCTCAATACGTGTTTAGGATTATTCTCGTCTTACAAATTGGCACATGAGATCAAACAGGTGATACGGACCACGTTGCCAAGAAGATGCACAGGAATTTACACAGCACATTGGGAATGGCAACCAATAAACAGAAATGGGTCTCTCTCTCTCTCTCTCTCTCTCTCTCCCCCCCCCCCCCCCCCCCCCCCATATTAAAAAGACTAAAGTACAAAGCTGATTTCAAGCTAAAAGTCATAACATTTGCTAACTTGTCAAATAACTGCGCTGCAGTGAGGGAATTCTGTATTGGTGAATAACTGGTCTGAATGGAAGAAGGAGGATTCTGCCCTAAAGAAGATGCCCAAGATCACATGTGCCATGAGATCAGGGACCAGCCACTGGCCTACTCCTAAGAAACATGCATTGGAATGGATTCTCACTGGTTACATCATCACTGCAAATGCAATGTGTATATATGACCATAAGTGGACAAAATCAAATGCTGAGTCCAGCAAACATTTCCAAGTGACAGCTAGTTGGTGTAGCCACTTTATGGAACAAAAGTGTCTCGTGTTGCAGCAGAAGATCAAAATTGCTCAGAGACTACGCAAATCCCTTGGTTCCGAAATAATGTCGTAGTGGTACTATGGGTGAATTTTGATGCGTCCAGCATACATACTGAGAGGTGGAAAATACGGTGGTTGACTCTTAACTGTCCTCTGAAATGGCCCAGAAAACTACTCAGTTCAAAAGCAATTGGGGATGGGGAACATGCTGATAAAAGAATACATAAAATTCATGGCAGCACGGTAGCATTGTGGATAGCACAATTGCTTCACAGCTCCAGGGTCCCAGGCTCGATTCCCGGCTTGGGTCACTGTCTGTGCGGAGTCTGCACATCCTTCCTGTGTGTGCGTGGGTTTCTTCTGGGTGCTACGGTTTCCTCCCACAGTCCAAAGATATGCAGGTTAGGTGGATTGGCCATGATAAATTGCCCTTAGTGTCCAAAATTGCCCTTGGTGTTCGGTGGGGTTACTGGGTTATGGGGATAGGGTGGAGGTGTGGACCTTGAGTAGGGTGCTCTTTCCAAGAGCCGGTGCAGACTCGATGAGCCGAATGGCCGCCTCCTGCACTAATTTCTATGATCTCTCACGGTGGTACTAACTAGCCTGTATGGCTAACAGAATAAACTTAAAACCTATGTCATTTTCAAATGTAAATTGCATTCCCTGCAGGAGTTTTGGTGCATGTCCATAACAATGGTTGGCTCGATGGATGAGAATTAAGTTGTAGATTGATATGTGAAATAGGTGTCCCAGTGACCTGCACAATGAATGCAGCCTATTAGTGTGGGACATGTTCAGATCTCAAATATCCATTGAGGTGCTGGCAAAGAAATAACATGCAAATTGCAGTTATACTAAGAAGTCTAACATCCATTGTTCAACCCTTTGCTTGTGTGCTTCAACAAACCATAGTGATCCATGTTTGCGCTGAATGGAATAGGTGGATGGTGGACAGAGAAAAAGATATAAAGAATGGATTCATGCAGCCTACCCCACTTGATGTTTTGAGTTGTTTTGGCATCATCAACTCATGGGATGCTATTAATGCATAGTTGGGGGGAAAATGGATATCAATTCAGTGCCTGAACCAGAGTGGGACCCTTCCAGTGATGCCATAGACAAAGTGACTTGGGATGAATTTATGAACTCGTTGCATCAGATGCCAAAGACTATGTATTCGACAATTTTAAAAACAGTGGTTCAAACTAACCTTGTAGAATTATTTAATTAAATAAAATGTAACAAATTAATTTAAATTACTGATGCTAGGTTTTCTCCACATTTCAAAATGTGAACCACCAACACCAGCTGTTAACATTTTATACTCGCCAGATCTGTCAACCTCAATGTTTAGAAAGATTTTTTGAAGTTTCAAAAGTCAGCTTATACACGGCGATCTACGATACCCCAGCTGGAGCCGACCAGCAGAGTAATTTGTTTCATCTGACAATTAAGAATGATTGTCAAACTGAAAAATAATACATCAGTGATTCCCAAAATAGGATGGTTTCCTGGCCATTATTGAGAGTAGCAACGATCATTTCAGACATAAGTTTCACGGGCTGGTTTAGCACAGGGCTAACTAGCTGGCTTTTAAAGCAGACCAAGGCAGGCCAGCAGCACGGTTCAATTCCCGTTCCAGCTTCCCCGAACAGGTGCCGGAATGTGGCGACTAGGGGCTTTTCATAGTAACTCCATTTGAAGCCTACTTGTGACTAAGCGATTTTCATTTCATTTTCATTTGTTGTGTGATTATTAACCAGTATGTTAAGTTGGTACCGTTTGCTGTTTTAAATGATTTCTGCATGCACCAAGTGCTCTCCACAGTGTACATTTGCTGAAAGCATCAGTGAGATATTGTGAATGTCTGATGATAAGTAATGGCAGTTTACACCTTTTTAAGGAGAGCTGACATATGATTGAATCACAATTGATAAACTCAACGATGAGGTAATTGGGCAGTGCACTCGAGGCCTTGATGGAAGAGGTGCTCTGTATTTGCAGGGAAAACAGAAGACCTCCATGACCCCTGCTCAAGTAGTGTGAAGAAATAGCAGAGGATGTCAACGCCAGAAGTGTTACTTATCAAACATATATGCAAAAAGAAAGTTTCTCACAAATTATCAACAAGATTTCATCTCGAGGTGGTATATTCAACCAACTGCACCAGTAGTTTCATTCGCTCGATTAACTGCATCCAAATCATTCACCTTCCAATAATTTCAATCAATCCGTACTCAAACCTACATTTTATATGCTTTATCTCACTCCTTAGACTTGGCAGCATTGCATGTGTCACGCACTCGGCTCGCATTCACTTACAGCTATTCAACCATGACAATCCATCATAAACATATTGTACAACACTCAGGTGTACTTCCCCCCCTCTGTAGCAGGAAGACATTGCACCTGGCTGCAGCACTGGCAAAGAACTGGAGGAACACAAATGCACCTGTTTATTTTAAAACCCATTAAAACTTAATTGCTATAAATAATGTAAGGATCATTTTTTATGTTCTCAAGTGAACTATGTGCGGATTTTCAAACTGAGTTCGTATTTTAAGGAAAATGCTGGAAAATCTCAGCAAGCCTGGCAGCATCTGTAGGGAGAGAAAAGAGCTAATGTTTCGAGTCCGATGACTCTTTGACAAGAGTCAAAGAGTCATCGGACTCGAAACGTTAGCTCTTTTCTCTCCCTACAGATGCTGCCAGACTTGCTGAGATTTTCCAGCATTTTCCTTTTCGTTTCAGACTCCAGCATCCGCAGTAATTTGCTTTTATTATGTATGAGCTTGTATTAGAACATAGAACAGTACAGCACAGAACAGGCCCTTCGGCCCTCGATGTTGTGCCGAGCAATGATCACCCTACTTAAACCCACGTAACCCGTTTACCCGTAACCCAACAATCCCCCCATTAACCCTACACTACGGGCAATTTAGCATGGCCAATCCACCTAACCCGCACATCTTTGGACTGTGGGAGGAAACCGGAGCACCCGGAGGAAACCCACGCACACACGGGGAGGACGTGCAGACTCCACACAGACAGTGACCCAGCCGGGAATCGAACCTGGGACCCTGGAGCTGTGAAGCATTGATGCTAACCACCATGCTACCGTGAGGCCCCATGCTACCGTGAGGCCCCGATGCTACCGTGAGGCCCCTTTTAATTGAGGTTCATAGAAGGAGGAGAAAAAATATTGGAAGGTCTGATTTTTGGACCCCAATCTGTGATTGTGTTCCTGACTGAGAGGTTGCTACAATATATATTTACACTGTCAATTTAACTTAAAGGTTTAAAGTTACTTCCAATGTGGAAAGGTCTCAGTTCAGTTGGGACATATATGATAATGGGACATAACTGCAGCGAAAGCATTCCGGATATCCTAGCATCTATTATTTTCACTATTAGTTGATGAGGTTGTTCACAGTGCACAAATATTGATGTGGCGATACCGGCGTTGGACTGGGGTGAGCACAGTAAGAAGTATTACAACACCAGGTTAAAGTCGAACAGGTTTGTTTCAAACACTAGCTTTCGGAGCACTGCTTCTTCCTCAATGGTTGAGTCAGAGCAGAAAAGAGAAGGTAGGGGTATCTAGATATTTCCGTAATTTCTGAACTTATTTAGAGGTTAAAACCTTGAAGCAGAAAGAAGACTGATGGAAGGAACACAAAATGGAAGAAATTCAAAACATTATGCAGATTTAAACACAGTAAAGATGTTTAAAAATTGGTTACTACACCATGGGCTAGTGCACGGCCAGTTCCAACCCCACAGACCCTGGAGTCCCAACATACGTGAATTAACCAATAATTTTGTGTATTTTCCTGAGATCTTTAACCCTTTAATGACCCAATGAATTACAGTCACCAGATTTATAAGTAAAACATTAAGAAACTTTATTTATAACTAGTAAAATATGAACATATAATGGAACAATGATCTACTAGCCTACCTATTCCCTAATGGTTGTCCTCGATTAGAATATGGAGGCGGTAGAATTCCTTCGGAGAGTCACTTGCATTTGTAGGACATCTGCCAGTCTAATCCTTAGACCCACTACGGTAATATTAGAATTCTTCACCTGAGGATTTCATTAGGTTTTTGAACAACTCCTCCTTTCTGAAGGTGGAGCGGGAATTAGGGCCTTCCGCTCCAATGGTCTTTAACGACAGGTTATCAGTTGAGAAATTTCAATTTCCATTCCCCAGTCATTTACTCAGAAGTGGAACATTCACAGGCCAGCTGGAGGATACTTTAATTGCCAGCCGTAGCTGATAGTGTTTCACATCTCCAGCCTTCCAAACAGATTTAAAATTGCCACAGACCTGACAAACTGCCTGCAGGCTTTAAAGAGGAGGGACTTCCCTTGGCTTGGCTGGAACAAGTTGAAATCGGCAAGCTGAGAGAGAGATCTGCTTTGAGATGCCTTCCAGTCTAAACCCCTAAAGCGAAACTAAAAATTATGGGACTAGTTTAGCACAGAGCTAAAGAGCTAGCTTTTAAAGCAGACCAAGGCAGGCTAGCAGCACGGTTCAATTCCCGTACCGGCTTCCCCAAACAGGCGCTGGAATGTGGCGACTAGGGGCTTTTCACAGTAACTTCATTTGAAGCCTACTTGTGACAATAAGCGATTTTCATTTTCATTAAAACAAAATGGCTTGTCTTATTCTCCAAAATATTTATCAGTGGAACATTGCTTGACCAATCACCAGTGGAAATATGAAAAGATCCGGAATTCCAGAAGTGCTGATTTACTGGTTGTCGAATCCATCAAAATTACATCCCTGGCTATGCCACAGAGCATACTTAATCAGAGGAGATCTGCTGGATCAGCCCGCATAGCAGCTTGCAGCTGGTTGGGGGTTTGTGGGGGTGGGGGGGAGCGTGAATGTTTCAGTTCAAAACCAAAAGCCTGTGATTTTAAAACCAGACCACAGGACAGGTATTAATTAAATGAGAAACATGAAACAGACAAGGATTTTAGCCTTGCCTTACATAATGCACACCAAATTGTATGAGTGATATTAAACATTTTGTATTTGTGCAAAACGCATTTAGTCATTGTGACAAAAATAAATCTGAACTAATTGTGCATCTTTTAGCATACAGTATTAACAATCACTTTTTCATTTTGGAAAAACAGCCAGGACACAGATGCACCGGTTGTGAAAGGATCCCCAGAAAACCTAACATTTAAAGAACGCCAGCGTCTTTTCTCACATGGACAGGATATTTCTAACAAAGTGAAGGCATCACGGAAATTGATGGAACTAGAAAATGAACTGAACACAAAATAAAATTGACGCCTTACCTTGTAATGCAAAGCTCAGTACAAAATCTACACTAGATTGTACAGCTGAAATCTTTGACTCCTGCAACTGTAAAATCGGATGCAGGAAAACCTTTCACTATAGTGTGTTGCAGACCAGGCATATTATAATTTTAGCTATTCAAATTGAGCACTGTTAAATGTTTTTTAATAAAATTAAATGAAGGTAATGGTCACTTTTGCGAAGAGTTTTGGGATTCTGATTTTCTGGCACTACACCTGGAGTGAAGCAAAACGGCATAATACAGAATTGTAAACTTATTATAACGTAGAAACTTTTAAATGTATTGAAGAATCGTTGCTTGTCCAACAGCTGGTGCCTCAATTGTTTCAGCTATGCATTAGGTGGCTAATAAATGGGAAGTGTGGACCTCATTCTAATTGCAAACAAGAAAAGCTTTCTTCTATGTGCGTTTTAATAGAAACTGTTATAATTCCAACCAAAATTTCCTCTTAGCTAGGTGTTCTGGACTGGATTTTAAAGTTATTGAACAATATTCTGTATTATAATGTGGTCTATAATTGTATTTGGGGATAAATGCACACTTCTAAGCATAGAGTAGACTTCCACTGCCTTAGGAATGGAATCACTTTATAACTAAATGTACAATAATTAAAACGTCTAATGAAGATTGGAGTGTAAATATTTTTTTTTTTACTTATTAAGCTGTTTCATATGTGGAACAGAAGAGTGCTGTACCATTTCAGCTGTGTAGCAAGAATCGATAGA
The DNA here is from genome assembly GCF_902713615.1 of Scyliorhinus canicula. Classification (NCBI taxonomy): domain Eukaryota; kingdom Metazoa; phylum Chordata; class Chondrichthyes; order Carcharhiniformes; family Scyliorhinidae; genus Scyliorhinus; species Scyliorhinus canicula. The sequence continues at coordinate 176,700,562 of NC_052146.1, forward strand.
GAAAAGAGTTAAAACCCCCTCATGAAGGAAAAGTTTGGAGCTTGCAATATGTAAGGCTGGGCAAATTGCCAGAGTTTTGAACACCAACAGCATAATGCAAACAACTGAAACAAATTAGTGTCATTTTATAAATGAAAAATAAACTGCTATTGTTTCTGTTATGCTGTAGGTATTCATAGCTGATCTTGGAGGAAAACTGGTATTTTTCATATTGTTTTTCTTGGATTCTGTTGGGTTTACAGAGTTCTTTGTGTGGTCGCCACTAGAGTGCTGTTATTAAACTGTGTTTACTGAACACCAGAACTGCTGTAGTATCTTATTTCTACTGTATTTCACTTGCAACCTATTTTTAATAAATTACTTTGTATGTATTTAAAGTTGTCCTATCTTGTTTTTGCCCGTAGTGCTTAAATATCAGAATTTTCAAAATCAAGGCAAGGCAGGTTAACTGGATATAATGGTGTATATTGGAATGCCTTATTTCTCTTGAAACCTAGATTTTCAAATTCTCTTCAACAATTTTGTGGCATAATGGACAAAAGTGATAATTTAAAACTTTGATTGTCTTGGCATCTACCAAGCAATTTGAATTTGAAAAATCTTTCCATTTTCACACCCAATAAAACAATAGCAACCTTTCAAAATAGGAAGGGGGTGATTCTTCACGTGATAATAGGTTAAGACAAATTTTGGTTTAAAATTTTGTTTTCAGTGTGAGTGGCACATCATGGTTGCATTTATTGCCTGTACCTAGTTCACCTAAGGAGGTAGTGGTAGGGCTTCTGCATGATGTGCTGCATTCCTTAAAGCTGGTGCTTCCATAATGGTATTGACAAATGGAATTCCGGATACTGACCTAGCAACGGTGAAGATATAAATGTCCAAATCAGGATGGTGTATGACCTGGAAGGGAACCTGGAGGTGATGGTGTACACAGTGTTACTGCTCTTGTTCTTCTCTAGTGCGACTTCAGTGTGTGGAAGTTTGGTGAGAAGAGGAAGTTCAGTGGGGAAGGAGGTGGTACTCCTTTGCTTCGTCTTTTTATATATCCAAAAAAAAACACTTATGAAATGTGCACTAGGATAAAATAAAGGATAAAAAGACGAGCAGCCACTTCTGCGCTCACATCATGTGACCCCCCCAACCCCTTATTTTTGAACAGTGATTTTAAAAAAGCATTTAAAATAAGGTTAACCCAGGTGAATTGCAGGTGGAGTTAGGGTTAAGCTGCAGATAAAATAGTTTAAAATGGAAGAAAAGAGAAAAAAGAAATATTGAAGCTTGAAATAGAACTCCAAAGAGAGAAAGCAGCAAGGAAGGAAATAGACAATGAAGGACATTTGTATGGAGTATAGAAAATGCAACTTTAAAAACTTGTATCAGGTTCAAAAAGAGAATTAGTCAAGCAATATGAACTGGTCAAAGAAAATCTTAAATTACTTGGGAAGAGACTAATCAATATAGTTCAGAGTCTAGTCTCACTCCAAGTTTCGATTTAACAAAGAATCATCGGCATGTGCCAAAAATCACAGGACAGAGTTGAGAGATATTTGGTCTTGTTTGAGATTCTTATTTTCCAAAATTGGTGGATAAGGCAATGGATGTTTATTTAAGTCTTTTGGAAGATCAATCTTCAGATTATGAGACAATTAAAAACATGGTAGTTGACGTGTATGAGCTGGTTCCTGAGGTGTATCAATTAAGATTTCAGACTGTGGAGTGGGGAAGAGAAGGGTGGCACGGTAGCACAGTGGTTACCACTGTGGCTTCACAGCTCCAGGGTCCCAGATTCGATTCCCGGCTTGGGTCACTGTCTGCGGAGACTGCACATTCTCCCTGTGTCTGCATGGGTTTCCTACCGCAGTCCAAAGATTTGCAGGTTCGGTGAATTGGCCATGCTAAATTTGCTCGTGGTGTCCAAAAAAAAGGTTGGGTGGGGTTACGGTGATAGGATGGAGGTGTTCTTTCCAAAAGCCGGTGCAGACTCGATGGGCTGAATGGTCTCCTGCACTGTAAATTCTATGAAAAGACAAGCAAACAATTAAATTCATTTAGCTACAACTTTGAAAATGAGGCAAGTCATGATCCTGGAAGAGTTTAGGAACAGCATTCTAACATCTATAAGCTCACTTGGAGGATGGAAAGTTTCGAAAGTAAGGGAAGCTGCAATTTTATCTCTTACTATTGGGGCTAAGCTTCCTCCTTTTCTATCTTTTTTTGAAATGTTGTGCACTGGAATATTTATTTTGAACCTTGCAACCAAAGATCAAATTAGATCCATTAGAGTTGTTAATTTGTCTATTTTGTTCTTTGTCAGGGTGACAGATTTCCTTTTCTGAAGGACATTGGTGAACCAGATGGGTTTTTACAACAACAATGGTTTCACGGTCATCATTAGACTTGTAATTCCAGATTTTATTGAATTCAAATTTCACCATCTGTGGTGGGATTCAAACCTGGGTCCCCAAAGAAGTACCCTGGGTCTCTGGATTACTAGTCCAGTGATATTATCACTGCATCGCCACCTCCCCTCAGATAAGAGTATAAAGGTTTTTCTTGAGCACTATTCTTTGCATGAACATTACTCGCTTTTCCATTATTACTAGTAAACTCTACCCGTTTGGTCACACACTGCTTATCTTTACCAAAATCACCACACTGCTCTATTACCATGGTTTTCTCTTTTTTGATTTTTAAATTTCTGTTCACTCATCACCCCTCCGCCCCTGCAAGCATTTCAGCCTCCCCTCTTTTAGTTTAAAGGTCGGGGTATATAATTCACCAAGAAGGTTTTAGTGAAGCCAATCCCAATGGAATAGTGCCCTTCTCCCACCCAGTACTGGTGCCAGTGCCCCATGAATTCTGGGAGCTGGTTTAGCTCAGTTAGCTGAACAGCTGGTTTGTGATGCCTAGCACGGGTTCAATTCCCGTAATGATTGAGGTTATTCATGAAGGCCCCGCCTTCTCAATCCTGCTCCTTGCCTGATGTGTGTTGGTCCTCCAATGAAATCACCACCAGTCAGCTCTCCCCCCCCCCCCCCCCCCCCCATCACAAAGGGAAAGGTAGCCTATGGTCATCTGGGACTATGCCGACTTTACGTACTTTAATCAAGGGGAGTCCATAACATTTTTAATAACACAATGGCAGGGGAAGCATGGATAATAAATGATGCCTTGAGGACAAGAGCAAGATAGGATCTTTGTTATTCCTAATATTCTCCCAAACTAATTCTTCCTTCTAACCATTTGAACAAAGGTCAGAAAATGTTGGCAGGAACAGTTTAAATGCGTCTGGACAGAATACTGAGCTAGGAAGTGGAAGCCTGATTGTCAAAGTCACCGTTCCACGCTGTCACTGCTATATCTCACGATAGGGCACATCCACCTTTTCCCAGCCGCTATGTCACAGGTGCCTACCCATCCCAAGGGTTGTGGGCTTCACTGGTTCGGACAGCATTTATTGCCCATCCCTAATTATCCTTGAGAAGGTGTGGAACTGCTGCAGTCCATCTGGTGTCGCTACACCCACAGTGCTGTTAGATGTGGCATAAGAACTGCAAAGGTTAATGAAGTGTCTAGCCACTAGAGGGAGTCACAGTTACAAGTGTACAAGGCACTCCTTGTGAGTCAGTCAGTCCTAGACTCTGAGAGAGTCAGAAGTGCAAATAGTGTGAGTGAGAGCAGATCATAGTTTATATCAGTATTAAGATTAGCTGCAGATGAGTAGTTTAAATGTTAATCAACTGCATATTCTTTAAGAATACGTGTTGAATCCAAATTAGTAGTGTTACTAAATTTAGTGCTTTGTTTAAGTTCAAGCCACTTTGTGGTCTTTGTGAACATAACACCAGCTATCCTGAACTAAGCAACACAAAGAACATGTGGGAGGGAGTTCTAATATTTTGACATGGTCACATTAGGGAGTTCCAATATTTTGACGTGACAGTGAAGGAACAAGAATAAATTTCCAAGTCGGGCTGGGGAGTGGCTTAGAGGGGAACTTCCAGGTAGTGGTGTTCCCTTGTATCTGTTGTTGTTGTCCTACTAGATAGTGGCCATGGGTTTCGTAGATGCTGTTGAAGAACTCTTGGTGAGTTCTGTAGCGCAACTTGTAGATTGTATACATGGCTGCCACAGTGCATTGATAGTGGAGAAGAGTGAATGTTTGGGGACGGGTGCCAATTAAGTGGGCTGCTTTGTCCTAGAGGGTGTTGAGCTTCTGGAGCTGCACTCATCCAGGCAAGTGTGGGGAGGGGATGTATTCCATCAAACTGAATTGTAGATGGTGGACAGGCTTTGGGGAGTCCGGAGGTGAGTTACTCACTGCAGGATACCTAGCCTTTGACCTGCTCTGCTAGCCACGTTATTTATATGGTTAGTCTCTCTAGATTTCTGGTCAATATTAACCTCCAGGATGTTGATGGTGGGGGTTCAGCGATGGTAATGCAATTGAATGTCAAGGACAGGTGGCTAGATTCTCTCACTGCAGGTCATCATTGCCTGGCACTTGTTGGCGTCAATGTTACTTGCCAGTTGGCGGCCCAAGACTGGATATTGTCCAAGACTTTCTTCATATGGACATGGACAGCTTCAGCATCTGAGAAGTCATGAATAGTACTGAACATTGTGCAATCATCAATGAACATCCCCATTGCTTCTCGGCCTTTTGGCTAAGAGGAGTGAGAGCTCCGGTATAATGCCTTGATCTGATATGTCTCTCTTGTGGGGACCATGAATTGGATTCAATTTGAATTGGTTTGGAGCAGGCAGGGAGCTGGATTAGGGATTTGCCCCTGTCCACACTCTGAGCTCTGGCTTTGTAACTTTGATGGAGTAAAAAAAATAAATCGGTGAACATCCCCACTTCTGACCTTTTGGAAGGAAGATGTAGCCATCTGGGATGGCCACTTACAAAGGGAAACATGGCCACTTACAAAGGGAAGTATGTCCACTTGCAAAGAATCACGGGAAATATGGGCAATGCAGGATCCAGACAAACTCCGAGCTTAAGTGTATGTTTGCCACTAGATAACCAGTCACTATCGAAACCCGCAGCTGGTTTGCATTCTAATGGACCATTTCCCCAGGACAAAAGACTTGCACTCAGGTATCATATACAATTCCAGACACATTGGCGCCACTCCCTTCACCCAGGAAGCCCAAACAGCCAAGGTCAATGACTGCTCAGGACACGCCCAGCCATCAAGGCACCCGCCCCTTTATTGGCTAAAATCGAAGGCAGTAATCGAAGCCTGCCGAATTATTGGGTCCAAAGCCAAGGACCGCTCAAAAGAGCATGAAACCCCAGAAGGATAAAAAGAGACACTGCCATGTGTTCAGTCTCTTTTGGCCCCGGTGCACCGGCACTCTCTTGGCCTGGCCTACGCCTGATACCAATTGCAGCACCACGAGCAGAAGCAAGTTCAAGATCAACAACCGCTACCAGACGGATGAGCCCAGCAGAAACGAAGTAATTTATTCAGACCCAGCCATGCCAGATCTGAACAAAGGCCTTGTTCCTCTGCATAAAGTCGGGTGCCTGAAGTTAAGTACAGGTTGTTGTAGTGTTAGGTGTATTTTAGCTCATAGTGTTTTAAGTTGCATGTCAGAGTAATTCTGGTGTATAAATAAACTATTATTGAACTTGAACTAACTAACTGGTTGTTGGGAGTTTGATTGATATCCAGTTAAACCTTGTGGTGGTATCATTTGATACCTGGCGACTCTGAAAGCAATGCCCTCAATAATAACTCAGATTAATATCTGAATAAAGTAGAAAGCCCAGACTTAGCAACATTATTGGTGACACTGGTGGGATAGTATTATTGGCGTCTCCGGTGCCGATTGGCAACAAAGATCATTGATGAAGCAGCTGAAGATGGTTGGGCCTCGGACACTACCAGGGAACTCCTGCGTGATATCCTGGAGCTGAGATGACTGACCTCCAATCACCACAGCTATCTTCCTTTGTGCTATGACTCCCACCAGTGGAGAGTTTTCCCAGTGATCCCTATTGACTCCAGTTTTTCTGGGGCTCCTTGATGCCAGACTCAATCAAATGCTGCATTGATGTCAAGGATAATCACTTATCTCACCTTAGCAGTTCACCTCTTTTGCCCATGTTTTAACCAAAGCTGTAATGAGGTCAGGAGCAGAGCAACCCTGGCGGAACACAAATTGAGCAGATTATTGCTGAGTAATTGTCGCTTGATAGCACTGTTAATGACCCCTTCCATCACTTTACTGATGATTCATAGTAGGTAGGCTGATAGGGCGGTAATTGGTGGGGTTGGATTTGTCTTGCTTTTTGTGTACAGGACACCTGGGCAACTTTATATTTTGCTAGATTTGTGACAGTGTTGTAGCTGAACTGGAACGGGTTGACTGGGGGTGCAACATGTTCTAGAGCACAGGTCTTCAGGACTATTGCTGGGATCTTGTCGGGGTCCATTGCCTTTGCAGTATCCTGTGCCTTCAACCATTTCTTGATGTCACGTTGAATTAATCGAATTGGCTGAAGACTGGCATCTGTGATGCTGGGCACCTCCGGAAGTGCTTTATGAAGGAAGATCATCAATGAAGCAGCTGAAGATGGTTGGGCCGAGGACACTACCGAGGAACTCCTGCATTCGCACTTCTGCCTGAAGAATGTAGTGAATGTTGCATACATATAATTTGCATTGATGTGTTGGGCTCCCCCATCATTAAGGATGTGATATTTTGTGGAGCCTTTTTTTCCCCGTTAGTTATGCATAGTGTTGCTCCAGGCATGCCCTCTTGCACTTTTAATTAAACCAGGGATGAACCTCCAGCTTGATGGCAATGGTAGATTTGGGGATATGTCAGACCATGAGATTACAATTATTGAGATTATCGTATGCAATTATGTACCGTAGTCCCCCGTTATACCGCGCTCCGCAATACCGCGGTTCGCGATATACCGCGGGGGGGGCTTATGGACCCCAACTGTCAGTTGTGTCAATTTCAGCGGCCGGCTGATTATTTCCGTGAGAGCAGCTTCCCTCTCTGGATCAAAGTGAGCCGGCCGTTGAAATTGACACTGCCGGCTGCTCTCTCCCTCCAATCAGAAACATTAAAACTTAAAAGTTGGATTGGAGGGGGAGAGCAGCCGGCAGTGTCAATTTCAGCGGCCGGCTCACTTTGATCCGGAGAGGGAAGCTGCTCTCTCACTGAAACAATCAGCCGGCCGCTGAAATTGACACTGCTGAGGGGGGGGGGGGTGTTGGGGTGGGGGGGGGGGAGAAGAGAGGGGGGGGGGGAGAGAGAAAAGAGGGGGGGGAGAGAGAAAGAG